>NC_141343.1:4300000-5012500 GCF_037954235.1 Aulostomus chinensis | reverse complement strand
TGTATTTTGCAAGCAAGAACTCGCTGAGATGGGACTTGAGCTCACGAGGATGTTTCTGGAGTCACCGAGGTTAACTAGCTTGAAGCTAACGAAGACTGACGGCTAACAACAACAGCGAAACTCTCCAAAAATGTCTGTTCACAATCTCTCCAGGTCATGTGGTATAATCCAGACAGGTGATCTGTAATCCACACACACCGGAGAACTCCATCTTTAGAACGCGTCAGGTTCTGTGCTCTCTCACAGTCCTGCACAAATAGAAGTGTCATTGTGTGTTTGTTTGAGGTCAGATTCCTTCAGACTTGTGACCCGGTTGGAATATCTGATCCTCTGAGGTGACCTTTTATTGACCCCATCAGAAGGAACAACTGTGTCGTTGTCGGGTCTGGAACCTGCACTTTGATATTCCACGCCCACCTAAACGCGTTGCAGCACACAGAACAAACCTCTGAGGTTACAACACCTGTGGTGCTTCCGTTCTTTTGCTCGGTGAAACTGGATCTACTGGTGTCGCTCATGCAGGACTGAGGAACACAGCAATTCCTGAGCCTGCCTGGAAATCACAGGAATGTGTTTTTCAGGTCAGTGAAAGTCACCTGGTTGCCTGCGTGACAACACGAGTGAAATAAAACCAGAGGTTTCCCCTCCTGGAGAACCTGCAGCAGAGGAGCCGCCATTTTTGCTGCACAGGCGCTCCTCAGATGGCAGCCGGGCCTCATCAGAACCGCTCCTGTAACCTGCAACATGCAAGAGGAAGAGGGTGGCAGCGGTGGGGTGTCTGGCACACCCTCATAGTCCCAGCGTTTACAACAATAACATTGGCCGCCACTTCAGTGTATCAGTGGATTAGTTAATCTCAATCTCCAATCAAAGTGTTGGTGGATTACTGCTCATCGACGACCTGGAGGATTGTGAACAGACGTTAGGACAGTTTAGCTGGGCTAGCCCTCGGTCTCCATTCGCTTCACAGTACATACATGTGAAAAACATCTTTGTGAGTGCTTGAAAGACAAAAACACACATGGATCCAGTCGTCTAAGCGTGTTTCCCGTTGCCTTCAAAGAAAAATGCTGAGAATTCATCCATGATTTTAAAAAACATCAGGAAATCTCACCGAGTGTTCAGATGCGTGTGTGTCGCTCAGGAGGGACTTGGCTGCGTTCACTTCCCCTGGAGTCTCTGCAGCAGAACCAGGGAAGCAGCTGTTGAGCTGAGCTCATCCAATTTAGCTGCTCCTGCGTTTACAGCCTCACTGCAACATTGTTAACACATCCTTTTATGGTATATCTTTCTTCTGTACAGTGAAAAAAATGTCTATTTCTATCTTCATTTTTATGTTATTCTTGTACATGCACATTTTTTGCACGTAAAACTTGCTTTCCCAATGTAAACGCGTGTTTCCCATGTCAATAAAGCCTTTCTGGATTGAACTGAATTGAGAGACTAACATCTCCGTCCCACTCTGACGACGTCACAAACTCAGTAAAACCAGGCAGTGTTCCTGGACGAGCGCTCACCCTTGCTTACCGAGTACTGCTCGTACTGCGGTACTAACACACAGTAGCCGTCCGAGGCTCGACCTCAGTGCTGCCTCAGGACTGCGGCTGAAAACTGGATTTTTCATAAATGTTGTGAGAGCTCATAAATTCATTTAATTGATTTAAAAGAAGCTCCAATAAAACTTGGCGACGGCAGATGAGACACTCGTCTGTATTGTGAGTGGTTGCAGCGTCATAGTTTCTCTTTATAGGGTGAAGAATGACATCCATGTGAGATCATAATCAGCAACGCTGGGCAAGTAGAAACATTACATGGGGATGAGCTTGAATGCCTCATCAAACATGTCAGCATCACTCACTCCAGAGTTCCCTCGTGTGAACACAAAGGTCTTGGCTGTTGGTCTGCTTCTCCTCTCGCACGCCGCTGGACGTGGATGTGAACAGAGCAGCGATCTGAGCAATGAGAGGACGCAGTCATGTTTAACTTCCTGATTCCTGCCTCGTTTCTCAGCCCTCACCCCCTCTTAACTCTGTCAAACAGGTTCCTAACCGGTTCGGGCATTTAGTTCAAGGTCTTCAGAGCAGGCTGATGAGGCGAGCAGGTGAAAATCTGAGTGTGTTGGGACAGAGAGGGACAGGCCAACGGGAGTACAAGATGATCATCCTGGTGCTCGCAGGTTGGTGCTTCCTGTTTGTTTCTGGCTGGTTGGAAATTTAGATTTCCTTAATCTTGGCAGAGAGCCTGGTACATGACTGTTATATGACTGCATCTAATGACTTGTAGCTCCAAAGGCTTGTTTGTGTGTGTGTGTGTGTGTGTGTGTGTGTGTGTGTGTGTGTGCGCGCGCGTCCTTCATAGCCACTGAGTTGTATCTGACAGTTGAACTGGTTCTTGTCAATCGGGACCTTTCTTTTCCACTGACCTACTGAAACCTGATTCGTCTCAATCGTGTCGGCTGGACTGCGGAAGCATGAACACGAAGTGGGTTTTGTTCAGGGTTCTCCGGTGCGTCGGGTCCCCCATGGTCGGGATCCGTCCACACAGACGTGCGATCCTCAAGTCAGAGTGTTGTTTGTCTTGTCGGTTGCAGATGAGATTTAATGTTGAACGACTCATCACTCAGACTAAAGAACCTGGACTTTCTGTGTGACAGAATGTGTTGAATCTCTTGGTTCTAGGAGCTCTGGTGGGTGTTGCTTCAGCCCAGTCTCGCCAGTACTACATTGAGGAAAGTCCACTGACCTGGACTGAAGCTCAGAAGTTCTGCAGGAGGGACTACACAGACCTGGCCACCATAGAGGACTCGGCTGACGTCAGCGCCGTTAACAGCCTCCCCCTCGACTACAGCGGTGAGTTCTCCTTCCTGGGAGGAATTAGAGGACATAGAACCATGATCATGTGACATGTTGTGCCTGTCTTTGATATTTACGTCGTTATTTAGAGGGACAGTGCACATCAATGGACATGTCTGCTTCTGCATCGTTGTAGATGTGCTTGAGTTAGCGAGAAGGCTAATTATCATCTGGCAGGTCATTCTCCTACACACGATATGTGTGTGTGTGTGTGTGTGTGTGTGTGTGTGTGTGTGTGTGTGTGTGTGTGTGTGTGTGTACACATAAAGGAAGCCGCTTTCTGATGCATTATGCGTGATGTGTTTGAGCAGCATCGTCTGGGAAGGCTTGGATCGGGCTCCATGACGACCTGCTAGACGGGTGGAGGTGGTCTCTGACTGACAGCAGCTTGTACGCAGATGGAGAAGCAGACTACAGGAACTGGCACCCAGACGAGCCCAAAGACCTGGGAGGGCAGCGTCGCTGCGTGGCGATGTCAACTCAGATGTCCTACGCTGGTTTCTGGGAGGCTGTCGACTGCAGTTTGCCTCAACACTTTGTGTGCTATAGAAGTGCGTGTGTCCGTTATTAAAAAGGAATTGAGGAGAACCAATGGGATCCTTGCTGTAATCAGAAATGTAGCACGCAGGTCATGAGCAGTGGGATAGCAGTCAGCTGACCCTCCTGATCCGTCTGCTCCTTCATGTACTTCCAGGTTCAGCAAACGGCTCTCTGTCATTTGTTGAGGTGCGGCAGCGTTTGAACTGGACGGAAGCTCGGAGGTTCTGCAGGCAGACATATTTGGATCTGGCCAGGTACTCCATGAATGAGGACCGGATCCATGAACTCATCCACGTCATCTAGTTTCTACTGACGTTCTGTCTGTGGCCCTCCGCTGGTTTTTAATTCTAAACACAGTAGGGTTTTGTCAGGTCACTGTGGCGAGTGCAGCTTTGTTGTCATCACTGATTATTCAGCATCCTGTCTGTTGATCAACTCTGAGATGGACATTCTCTTCTTTCTCTTTCAGTATAAGAAACGACACAGAAAATGACATCATCTCCAATTTCACAGGCCAGGCCGCGGTCTGGATCGGTCTCCACCGGGAAAAAGTCTGGTCCGATGGCAGCACGTCTGAGTTCCGGCACTGGGCCAGTGGACAGCCGGACTCTGGCCTCCACCAGTGTGTCTCTGCATGGTTCAATGACTCAGGACGCTGGTCGGATGAAAACTGCTCCCTCAGTTTGCCTTTCGTCTGCTATAAAACAAGTAATGTCTCCTCTGACCTCGGGCAACTGCGGGGGCGCCATTAGTCCGCATGTGAGAAGGAAAAACCTCCATGCGATGGGTTTTAGTGGTTCTGGTGATGGGAAACTCTCTTTTCACCAAACAAGTTTGTTCTTGTTGAGAGGCCGAGCTCAAGAGCGTTCGTGGCCTGGTGATCACACTCACTGTCTTAGATGAGTCCCACCTGGAGCCCTGATGATGACGCTGTCGTCGAACACGCCAAATGTTTAACACCACTATTTCTTACTTTTGAAGTACTTTCCATCGTTGTCTGGGTTCCAGATGAAGGATGTAGTCAAAGAACAGATATTTTGTGCTTATTTAAAAAAAAACAAAACAATGAAATTATAAGGAAACCTAATTAGAAGACTGCAAGTGACACCATTAAGAGTTTTCTTCATTCGGGGCTTTCTTCCAGCCACAGACCTTTCCAGCTCAGCAGGAGCATCTGAGGAAGAGGAGGTCCTCATCAGTCTGCACATCTTCTCCTCTGAGACAGGTGGGATCTCTGACATCGTGTTCACTCACTCGGCCTCCACCACAACCAGCAGTCCAACCCCTTATCCAGCCAGGAAACGCTCATGAAAACTTCTGGATTACTGAATTCTCCTCAGAAAGAATCAGTGCAGCAAATGCAGTAAAAGTGTTGAGTGCGTTGATCTGCTTCTCACCTGTGGGCCTCGTGCAGATGCAAACCGCCGTGTTTTCTACTGCATTTGTACGTTTATCTTATTTATTCATTTATTCTTCATCTCATCTTCTCTCCAAATGCAGAATTTTTCTTCGCTAAAAACCAAAATGAGACCAGTATCACCCTGCAGTGGGATCCAGTGGGCGGCAACGTCAGCTTTCTGCTCCGATTTAATGGTCGTGAGATCAGCATCACTGCACCAGTGGGAGAGGAACCAGTGACTCACACCGTCTGGTCTCTGACCCCTGGAACCAGCTACACCTTCACCCTGATCTCTGTGTTCGAGAACGTCACGAGTAGCAGCATTGTTCTTGAAGCCGTCACTGGTGAGATGCTCATACTGCACAGGCATGGTGGGGGAAGGGTTCCTGAGTGGGTTCTAGTGCGATGGATCCTGCTAAACCTTCAGCAGCTGTTAGCTCAGTGGTAGAACCTTCTCTGAGTTCCAGCTGATCCATGGAGTCCCAGATCCTGGAGATGGAGCAGATTTAGTCTGGGTGAGACCCTGACCTCCAGAACCCTGAGAGCTCCAGAGGTTTGACTGAACCCAGAGTGGAAGAGCCAGCGAGAGACGCTGCAGTTAACAACCGCTGGCTCCTCCCCGGCTGATGTGGGCCGCTCTCAGCTCCCATGTCGGAAACAGCAGGGGTTATGAGGTGGACTGTAGATAACAGCCACTCTGACGTTGACTGAACCAACGCCACCGTGATCCACATTTCCTGGGTTATACCACATGAACATGCGCTTGCAAATGAAACCACTGAAGAGACATAAAATGGGTTCCACTTCTTCTGTCTCAGCTCCTTCAAACGCAGAGAACTTCAGGTCAACACACCAAAATGAGACCAGTGTCACCCTGCAGTGGGATCCAGTGGGCGGCAACGTCAGCTTTCTGCTCCAGTTTGATGGTCGTGAGATCAGCATCACTGCACCAGTGGGAGAGGAACCAGTGACTCACACCGTCTGGTCTCTGACCCCTGGAACCAGCTACACCTTCACCCTGATCTCTGTGTTCGAGAACGTCAGGAGCAGCGGCGTCAAAATCACCGTGACTCCTGGTGAGACTCAGCAACGCCAAACATTCGCCTGCGTGTTGGAGTGATGTGTGCAAACGATGCATT
The DNA here is from genome assembly GCF_037954235.1 of Aulostomus chinensis. Taxonomy (NCBI): domain Eukaryota; kingdom Metazoa; phylum Chordata; class Actinopteri; order Syngnathiformes; family Aulostomidae; genus Aulostomus; species Aulostomus chinensis. The sequence goes on along the minus strand of NC_141343.1, from coordinate 5,006,570 downwards.
CATGTACTAAAATGTTTTCCATGTGAACGCCATCCTACCATAAATGACTGGCGGCACCAACAGGCCACCGTGAGTACATTTCAGTAATGGTCCTCATTACGTTGTGAATAATGACAATAAGAATAAGAATAAGAATAAGAATAACGATTATAATAATAATAATAATAATAATAATAATAATAATAATAATAATAATGATGATACTGGATGTTCCATCCTCTGGATATTTGATATTTGCTAATATGACTTTTACATTTCTCACAGTTAGAGGTTGAGGTAAAAGTACACAGAAACATTGAGATTCGTTTTGTTTCCCTTCCCCATCTCTTGGTGACGCCATGCATGCGTTTCTAATCTTCCGTATAAACGTGTCAACAGATTTTGTCGTGGGATTGAACGCCAGATTGACGTCCACCGTTGAGCTGTCGGAGGAAGACCTGGAGAGTTTGTTAGAGGAGGTGAGAGAAACGCCTGCTGCTCTTCATTCATGGCCACCTGCTCACCTCCGTGTGGATTCCTCTGATCTGCAAATTACTGAGTCCTGGATTAACACGATGGGTTTGTTTGTTTGTTTGTTTGTTTGTTTGTTTGTTTGTTTTGTAATCCAGGCCATCAGCAGTTATGGATTTCCTCTCCCAGTGTCCCTGAAGGTTAAAATTTTGAAGGAGAACCCATGAAGCCTGACGGTTGGAAGTGAAAGTGACGACCAGTTTTTCCAGCTTCTTGTAGTTTTTGACTCGTTTTTCCGTCCTGTTTCAAGCGGGAGGTGCATAAACTCGCCAGCCTGGCGCGGTTGGTGCAGGCAGCTGTGAAACAAATTGCCACTCTGGGACGTCACCACTGGAATTGTTCTATTATTACATTTATGACACTTAATTAAAAGGTATACTTTTAATACAAATAGTTACCTCAGTATTTTTGTCAGTTTTCTGAGACTTTTGGGGGCTTTCTCACCAACGTCCAAGGTGATTCAAGGTGAGTTTTACTGCTGTCTTTTTTAGTTTGTTTTGAAAACCCTTTCCTCACTTTGATGAGACGCGCTTCCTCCCGCACCTGAACATTACCTGGATGACCATGAATCCTCCTCTGAGTCTTCAGCTGCCAATGACCTGCAAACCTGCATTGAAATGAATATTTTAAAAAAGCTACATGTGAGAATTCGCTTGTTACTTTTGTGATTTGATCGTTAAAGTTTCTGTTTGAATGAAAAAAAAGAAGTGTTTTCGTAAATAAAGACGAAGGTAAAAAGAAGTTGACGTGACGTCACTCCCTGCTGGAGAACCATGGAGGGAGGACACTGCTGGTGTGTGTGTGTGTGTGTGCGCATGTGTGTGTGTGTGTGTGCGTGTGTGTGCGTGTGTGTGTGTGTGTGCCTGCCTCAGAGGGACAGTGAGTGAGTGTGTGTGTGCATGTGCCTGCCTCAGAGGGACAGTGTGTGAGTATGTGTGTGTGTGCGTGTGTGTGTGTGTGTGTGTGTGTGTGTGCCTGCCTCAGAGGGACAGTGAGTGTGTGTGTGTGTGTGTGTCTGCCTCAGAGGGACAGTGTGTGCGTGTGTGTGTGTGTGTGTGTGTGTGTGTGTGTGTGCCTGCTCAGAGGGACAGTGAGTGTGTGTGTGTGTGTGTGCCTTCCTCAGAGGGACAGTGAGTGTGTGTGTGCGTGTGTGTGCCTGCCTCAGAGGGACAGTGAGTTTGTATGTGTGTGTGTGTGTGTGTGTGTGTGTGTGTGTGTGTGCGTGTGCCTGCCTCAGAGGGACAGTGTGTATGTGTGCGTGTGCCTGCCTCAGAGGGACAGTGAGTGTGTATGTGTGTGTGTGTGTGTGTGTGTGTGTGTGTGTGCCTGCCTCAGAGGGACAGTGAGTGTGTATGTGTGTGTGTGTGTGTGTGTGTGTGTGTGTGTGTGCCTGCCTCAGAGGGACAGTGAGTGTGTATGTGTGTGTGTGTGTGTGTGTGTGTGTGTCTGTGTGCCTGCCTCAGAGGGACAGTGAGTGTGTATGTGTGTGTGTGTGTGTGTGTCTGTGTGTGCCTGCCTCAGAGGGACTGTTTTAGCAGGTGATCAGCGTGTCAGTGTTCAGAGCAGAACACTTCCTCCTCTCAGGTGCATTCCGGGGTGAAACTCCAGTCACGTGAGCGCCTGTCAGAGAAAGTTTCTCGCTGCTTTATCAGTGTCACGTGACTTGAAACCGTGAACTTTGATCACTGCACAGCTTTGAGCTGCATAAATGATAAGAAGTTCGGATCAGAACGGCGGCTGCAGGTGAAAACCTGCTGATCTGCAGCTTTTTCTAAAACTTTACATCAGTTGTTGTTTTTGAAGAAGTTCTTTCTTGGCTGAGTTGTCATTTTGAATTGGCGGGTTTGTGTTCCGGGGATGATTCGCCCCTCCAGTGTCCTCTCAGAGGTCCAGTTTCTGTGCAGCCTCTGTCAGGATGTGTTCTCCGAGCCCGTCTCCATCCCCTGTGGCCACAGCTTCTGCGTCACCTGCATCATGCGCCACTGGGACCAGGTTTCAACCCTCCGTTGTCCCAAATGTCTCACTGTCTTCGAGGGTCGCCCGGAGCTGTGTGAGAACGCCTTCGCCAGGGAGATGTCCGAGCAGATCCGGACCAGAAGGGAAACCAGCGAGCCGGTCACACCCACCTGCTGTGACGTGTGCACCGAGAAGCAAACCGAGGCTGCGAAGTCTTGCCTCGTGTGTCTGACCTCCTACTGTGAGACTCACCTGGAGCCTCACCTGCGAGTTGCCACTCTGAAGAATCACAAGCTGATAGAACCCGTAGCGGTGCTTGAGAACCGCATGTGTCTCAGGCACCAGCGGCTCCTGGAGCTGTTCTGCAGGAGCGACCACAGGTGCGTGTGTGTTCTGTGCACTGAAAGCGACCACAGGTGTCACGACATCGTTCCCGTGGAGCGAGAGAGTCAGGATCGGAAGGTAAGGACCAAACATGGACTCCCTCTGTAGATCGCCGTATGTGCAGCACCTGACCTCAACTACCACACCTGACTCACCCACCACACCTGTTACACTTACCACACCCACCACACCTGACCACAACTACCACACCCATCACAACTGACCACACCTGACACACCCACCACACCTGACCACAACTACCACACACCCACCACAACTACCACACCTGACACACCTGTCATACTTGATACACCTACCACACCAGGTACACCCATAATATCTGACACACCTACCACACCTTCTTCACTTACTACACTCACAACATCTGGTACATGTACCCCACCTAATACACCTGTCACACCTGACCCCATCTACCAAAACTCATCACACCTACCACACCTGATATACCTGCAAAAGCTGACCACACCCACCACACCTGCACCTCCAAACAGCTGTCAGAAACTAACCTGGGTGGAAGTACCTGAGTGAGCCAAAGACCACAGCAGAGAACCTGAGTAGAGGAGGGACTCTCCTCCTGTGTGCTGCATCATCCTGCTAGTTAGCTTAGCATGATGAATAGACAGATGTGTACATAAGCTGTGCACCTGCACACAGACAGGTGTTATTGTCTGAATAATGCGCCCTCGAATCACAGGGACGACTCTGACTCTCCACCTGTTGGTGCTGCATCGGGACACAAAATGTGTCAGCACCTTTTTTAAAGCACCAACATGCCTTCTACCTTCTAAGTGCTCAAAACAAGCGTTTTTAGTTCATGTATGTTGTAAAACTACTCTGTAACCTCCAAGGAGAGAGAGCCAGCCTCATATTAGCCTGACGCTAACAAAGACCGATGGCTAAAAATAGCAGAACTGTAGAATCTCAGTGTCTTTATCAAGATGACATCGTCACCTCGATTTGAGCTGAAAACAAACCAGTACTGTCATGAGGAGTGCTGGAGGGCGAGGAATTGACGCAGGAGCAGACGGAGACAAGGAGGGCTCAAAAAGGGGTGTTTATTCATCCAAAAACCAAAGTACAAACAAAGGAACGCTAAGTAGCGACTGAGGAGCACAAACAAAGTACACCAAAAGGAGTCAACAGGCCTAAATCCTGGACACAGAACGAAGTATCAACCAAAACGTAGGTAAAGAAGTGAGGAACACAGGGGGGAAACTGGAGGCTTGACACATCCAAAAAATGACACCAGACACAGGATATAAGACAATGACCCGACCGGGACAAAGGGAAACACGGAGGTCAAATACACAGGGACAAACCAGACGCAGGTGGTGCAATCAGCAGGTGAGACACATGAGGTAATCACAGGAAGACAGGACGTGACTACACAGGAAACAAGACAGGGATCATGACAAGTACAGCCCTTCCCCTCCTGGGAGGTACAAATACACTTCAAGTTTTGCTTGAAGAGCAGCAGCATGGCTTCAGGATGGCGTTGAGGGACAACACAACACAGGTGCTGGAAGTGACGCGGCAACACCACTCCTGACTTTGATCCCTGCTCTCATGTGCAGGCTCAGATGAAGAATGTGGAGGCTCAGATTCAGCAGATGATCCAGGACCGCCTGCAGAAGGTGGAGGAGATCAAACACTCTGTGGAGCTCAGCAAAGTGAGGCGACCTACACCCGCCACCATTGTCCCAAAGGCCGGAGTCAATTTTAGTTATTAAATCAGTTTTTCGTTGGATGTCTTTTAGGCAAACTCACAGGCGGACATCGACGAGAGCACTAAAGTCCTGGCTGCTCTGGTTCGTTCCATCGAGAGAAGTCAAGCCGAGCTGGTGGAGAAGATGCGGAGGAAGCAGGATGCAGCAGAGCAGCGAGCAGAGAGGCTCATCGCAGAGCTGCAGCTGGAAATCACCCAGCTGGACAGACGGCGGCGTGAGATGGAGCTGCTTTCTGACGGCGACGACCACCTCCATATTCTGCAGGTGCTGCACATGAAGAGATTCCGTAGAGGAGCACAATGTTTTCTGTCCTCTCAAGTTTGTCATTTTTCAATTCAGAGTTTTCCAGTTCTGAGTTCCCCTCCAGCCGTTAAGGCCTGTTCTGACATCATCGTGTACTCACACACGTGTCTGGAGACGGTCCGATCAGCTGTGGACAGAGTTGACCAGCAGCTGCGATCGTCCTTGAAAGAGCTCTCTATCCAAGGTCGATGTAGCAAATGTTCCTGATCAGTAAACCAATCGATCCATAATCAATTCATCACTGACGCAGGATCTTTGACTTACAGAGCACGACAGGATGCAGCAGTACGCAGGTACGCTGGATTACAAACGCATGTTCGCGGCTTGTGGAGGAAGTGGAGGTAACATTCATTCTGTTGGTTTATCAGTTGATGTCCAGCTGGACCCGAGGACGGCCAACCCCTGGCTGGTTCTGTCTCAGGACCGCAAGCAGGTTCGGGATGGAGATGTGGAGCACAACGTGGTCAACCTGCCTGAGCGGTTTGACACGGCACCGTGTGTGCTCGCCACCCGGGTAAATACAGAGAGCTGCAGGGTTCCTTTGCTGTGGGTGGGTAGTTAGTAACTCCGTGTGTGTGTGTGTGTGTGTGTGTGTGTGTCATCCCCTCTCCTGCAGGGTTTCACCACTGGGAGGCACTACTGGGAGGTGGATGTGGGAGATAAGACATCGTGGGACTTGGGTGTGGCCCGGGAGTCCATCAACAGGAAGGGATTGGTGACTCTGAGTCCAGAAGACGGTTACTGGACGGTTTGTCTGAGGCGTGGCGGTGAGTACCGAGCATGTGCTGCACAGCCGGAGCTGCTGCCCCTCTCTGCCAGGCTACGCGTGGTGGGGCTGTTTCTGGATGTTGAGGATGGAACTGTGTCCTTCTACGACGCAGAGGCCAAGTCACACATCTATTCCTTCACGCGCTGTCAGTTCACAGAGGCCATGTTTCCCTTCTTCAACCCGGAAGTGAGCGACGACCGCAGCAACCAGTCACCGCTCATCATCCGTCCTGTGGAGGCAGAGATTTAGATGATGTCACAACATAATTCAGGATCTCATGGCATCTCATTTGTCATCAGCTTCACTATTTAAGTAGTTTGCTAACGTGTGATTTGAAGAAAAAGCTGACTGAAAAGGATTTTTTTGGTCAAATAATGGAACTGGAATTGAAGTGTAATTAAAACACGATCATCACAAGCAACATTTTTGTCATTGATCGTCTGAATATGATTCCAAACGAACGTAGCAAGAACTGCGAGTCTGTTTGTGAATGAACCTTAGTGATCACGCCGTCTCTGTGCCTGCCTCACACTCTCACAGTCTCACACTCACACACACTCCTGCTCTACTGCTGCTGTTCCAGTTCCAGTGTTAAAGAGGAATCACTGCTGGCTGTTCCCTTATTCGTCTCCCTCCCCCCTCTACACCTCACTGTTAAACTCAGACCGGTTGGTTTAAAAACGATACCCAGTCAAACAGGCTAAAGCACAAAACTGACTCCAGATCAGACCAGAGTTAAGACACCCTGACAGCTAATCTGATTAGTTCAAAAACAAGATTAGCCAAGTGGCAGATGGAGCAGACTTCAGGTTTGAGAGGGGCAACACACACACACACACACACACACACACATGCTCATGCATGGCATGAATACAAGAGCACATCCTTGGAAAGACTCAATGCACAAACGCACACCAACATGTTTGCTGTCTGCATGTAATTAAAACCCCTCTTGGAATAATCTCAGACAGCAAACTGTAGAATCCGAGTTGAGGGGTTTGTGAGGAAGTGGAGGGGATGAAGGAGGATTAAAACTGATGTCCTAGTAGAAGGAGACTTGTGGAGATCCTTCAGGACGCCAGCATGAAACGTTTGCACGCCGTGGCTGCGGGAGGACGGCCCTGAGATCCCAGAGAACCAGCGTGAGTCATGAAATGTTCTTGTGTACGAATTTGTTCTTGCACGAAGTAAAACTCCCGACGGATCCGTCAGGCTTCACTTCCTGCCTGTGAGACTAAGTCGAGGGCCTAAAGATTCCGCGTGTGGAAGAATGTTTTGTGAATAGTTCCTTGATTTTTCAAGTGTTCATTTCTGAGCATCAAGTTGTAAACAAAGCAGGAGAGCTCAGCGTTCAGAGCCGGCAGGTGACGTGATGAGAAGGAGGTTGTCAGGACCAGACTTCACCTGTCACTCAAGTCACGCCGCATCATTGCACACATTCTTCGACTCGTTTATCCATTTGTTGTTGCTCTTTCTCGTTCCATTCCCTTCATTGCTGGACCTGTAAAGAGAAAAAGGTTCAGTGCACTTTTTGCTGCATTGTCACTACTTTACAGTCGCGTCCTCACTTCTGATAAGATTTCTTCACATATTGACGTCATTTACGTCGTGCACTCCGACTATTTTCGCTTATTTAACGACAACCCTGCCTGTGGAGGGATGACCGACAAAGCTGTGAAGGCTCTGAAGGCGCTTTGAGCAGAATTCTTTAGACATGAGCTTCATGTTAGAACTCTTGGTATCTTCAGCTGACTGGAGGCCTGTCAATCAGCTCTGGATCTCAGTTCTGATTGGCTGCATCTGAGTGGAGCGCCGTGATGTCACCAGTGCTGGACGAGACAGCTGGGGACCTCCCAGTTAAAGATGTGGGGCTGATGAGAGGAGGACTGATGCCAGCTGTCCCAGGTTGGTGTGTCACCTTGATTACGATGGACTCGTGGCTGCTTGTTAGCGCTATATCAATACTATTGAACATTACTATTTAATATATATTATTTCAGATACTACTTCTCTATAATATCCTGTTTCATCAGATAATCTGCGTAGTACAAAGCCATGGAAGAAGCATCATCTCCTGAAGACAAAAGGTGAAGCCTCTTGACAACGAGCTCTGTTAAGGTCCTCCTCAGTTCTTCTTCTACTTTTACTGGTGTATTTATTCTCTAGCAGACCCTCAGCGGCTCTTCCGGGCTCCCAGGGAGCACCTGGAGGACCTCTGCCTTCGCCTGCAGGAGGAGAACAGTGCGCTGCGACAGCACACTCGTTCCCAGGAGCAGAGGCTACGCAGGTAACATCCCGTACGTTGACTGAACAGAATAGAACCTCAGTCCGCGTCATCCCCTCAGCATAGTGATCGCTTTCTCCTCCTCCCAGGATGTCCAACCGACTGACACGTCTCCGTCAGGCCCGGCCGGGTTCTGGCAGTGTGAAGGAGAGGGACATGGAGGACACCATCCAAGAGCTGGAGGCCCGAGTGGCCACACTGGAGAGCCAGAAGGGAACGCTACAGAACAAACTCAGCCTGGCCAAGCAGCACATCATGGACCTGGGGGGGCGCACGCCATACAAGCTTAGCAAAGGTGTGTGTGTGTGTGTGTGTGTGTGTGTGTGTGTGTGTGTGTGTGTGTGTGTGTGTGTGTGTCTCCCACCCCAGATCCAACCCTTGTGTGATTTTTGACGACAGTTGGAGTGTGAAACATCATCAAAGTGGCAGTGCAGCGGAAAGTTAAAAACAGTCCAGTTACATTCACCAACCAACCTGAAACATGAAGAGGATAAATGACGAGCAACGACGCCTTGCTCTCTTGATGGAGGTGAATCAGAAGATCCAGCTAAAGTGGCCACGCCATTAAATGCGACGCCGTTGATGCGGCTGTGGGAAGCTGACAGCGATTGTTTTTGGTAGTGACAGCGCTGCAAATGTCAAGTGTGAAATGCACATTTTTGACCGTTATTTTGAGTATCTGCTTGTTTCGGGTAATATTTGCGTCCATGATGCTCTGTGCATTTCTAAATAAATATATGATTTAAATGTATGTGTTAGTGGGTGGATAATTGATGCTGTGTAGAAAAGGGTTGACATGAGCAGAGTCTTTCTCCTTTCATTAGGTAAAAGTACAGAAATGGAGGGCGGAGTCAGGAGAGCCACCCAGACAGCGCCGCCTCGCTACGGCCCCTCGCTGGAGGACACCAGAGCGGAGATGGAGAGGTTGTAAGTGAAGACACGTCTCTACATAGCTCGTTTTTCCCCCCTCTGTTTAATCTTGATTGACCACGGTCAACCTGCTCCACCCATCCCGCCCCCCAGCAGGTGCAGCGTGATGGAGCAGGTGAGGGTTGCTGAGCTGGAGCTGACAGCACAGACCCTCCGAGACACACTGAGGGAGAGAGAGAAGGAGATGGAGGGCACAGTGAAGGAGATGAGGAGGCACCAGTCCGACCGACACAGGTGATCAGATTCAAGCTGGAGGAGGAGCCGTGCTGGTCCGGCTGTTGTCCTGCCGTTGGTGGAGAGAACAGACCAACATTCATGTCTGCTCACGCTTTTATTGACTTGCTTGTTTTAGATTTTGCATCTGAGGAAGACATCATAGTGATTCTTCACCCAAAACCTGTTTTTTGTCCTTCAAGTCCCTGAAAATGTGTGCTACTACTTTTTGACTACAGAAAGCAGAAAGAATCTTCTTCATCCACAAACACAAACAAACTCCTCCGGTCCAGCGCCACCATGGACAAGGGCCAGCTAATTGGTTCAACTTGATGCGCCAGCTGGTCACACTTGGCGCCACCGTGCATGACGCTGAACTGGAACGTTTGTGGATTACTGGTCGTACGGCTGGATACAGACGACCTGGATTCCACTGACCAGTTGAGCTGCTGTTAGCCGTCAGTCTAACAGCTTCTAGCTTCAAGCTAAATATACGTGGCTGGTTCTTCCTGCATTCTGGTGTCACAAAGAAGTGAAGCAGGAGGGAAAACATCTTCATGAGCACATTTGGGTGAAATATCACTGTGCTCGTCTTTCCACTTGCCTCTCTTAGTCCCACACCTGCTCGTACACCAGACATGTGATAACAGAATTAATCGATGTCATTTCTCCTGTCAGATTGAATATCAGAGAGAATGTGGATCTGATCCGTCTGCAAAAGCAGCTTGCAGACAAGAGCACAGCGCTGAGAGTCAGCCAGGAGAAGTTCAACGACCTGCAGGAGGTTCTCCTCTACAATCGTCTCTTGAAAGATTCCTTCTGTTTTCTGAGTGAACAGATATTTACTGGTCTCTTCCCTCTTTCTGTCCAGGCTTATGAGAACCAGCTGGAGGAGGTAAAAGTACTGACACACAAATGTGAGACTTGATTTGGTCATTGACAAGTGCTCATGCAGAGGTGACTGTCATCCAGACTCAGAGGTCGCTGAGGGAAAGTCACGGAGCTCTGCTGGAGAAAGTGGAAGAACTGACTGAGCAGCTGAAGCAGGAGAGACAGAGAACGCTGGAACTGGAGGGACAACTCTCCACTGCCACCCTGTCTGTGCACGACCTGGACAAGGTACTGCGTCTCTACCCTCACGCATCCAGAGAGAGGTAAAAGTATTTGAGGGTGTCTTTGTCTCCCAGCTGCAGGAGAGGATACGTGATCTGGAGGGAGAGAGAGATCTGATAAAGGAGAGCTATGACACTCTGCTAGAGAGGTGGGCGTCTTTTATGTCCAACAATCTGTAACAAAATTCTAGCAAGATTTTTATTTCATCTTAAAAATGCAACATTGGCAATGAAGTAAGTGACCGCATACGTCGATGCAGTGTAAATTCACTCTGTTTCCTTGGTTTGCATGTATGTGCCCCCCCCCCCCCCCCAGAACTTTATCTACCCACAGCGTCCATGATGGCCTGGAGGACAAACACAGGGACAGGAGGAGGGAGGAAGCGGAGGACAGCGTGTGCAGGATGGATGTAAAGATCCTGGAGGAGATGCTGCAGGCGGAGAGGGAAGAGAGAGGCCGGATGGAGCAGGAGAGGGAGAAACTCAGACAAGAGAAGGAGAAACTAGAAGAGAGAGAAAAAGGTGCCAAAGGAGAAACAGAAGGAGCAGAAATTAGGATTTAGATCTCATGTTTGTTTGTTTGTTCCTTCAGAGTCGTCCATGACGACGAGAGACCAGCAGGAACATCTGCAGCAGGAAGTTCTCCAGTACCGAGAGCAGGTCTCTGTTCTGCAGGGAAAACTGGACTCTGTGTCAAAGGTCAGACTTGAAAACACGCACACACAGAATACACACATCTATGACCTGCATTATCTGTGTTTATATTATAATATATATATATATTACACGTGAGAGTTTTCATTCTGTCTCTGTCTCTTCAAGGCGTTTGACATGAGTGTGGAGGAGCTGAGTGAAACCCTCCTGCAGATCAAGGTACTGCTGGAATCTGCTGGACAGAAGCTTGAGTCTGTTGTTCCAGGAACAAAATATAATCCCAGTCTGACTGAGGCCAAGTCCCTCCTCAGGGGGTCGCTCCTCAGCAGCCGGCTTGTGGCAGCTCTTCTTTTATTGGAAGACCCAGGAGACACCTGCACGCTTCCTCCACCTGCCCAAACTTTAAATGCCATGTTTCAAATTGTACACCAGTTGAAAATTTATTCCTGTCCATTTTGTATTCAGTTTAAAATGCGATTCGTAACAATGAGCATCCTTGATCCCAGCACTCGTCTACAAAAAGACCTGGCCTGGAGATTATAAGGGGCGCTAACATGACGTTAGCAACAGGGATCTTTTTAGAGGGCGTTTTCCTGGTTCAGACCTGGAGGTGTGAGGGGTTCTGTCAGAGTGAGGCGGGTTTGTTGGTTCTGGACTGACTGGTTTGTTTCTGTGCCTGCAGATGTTCAGGCTGCAGCAGGAGAGCAGCGAGGGTCTGAGCTTCCTCCGGGCCGATGGGAAAGTGACGGCGGACTCAACCAATCACGAGCTGACAAACATTCAGGCATCACATGCTGAGACTGTGCTGGAGCTACAGAAGACCAGAAACCTTCTCCTACTGGAGCACCACATTAGTAAAGACCTGCAGGTAACGGACTCCTCCAGTCCCGGACCGGAGCTCCGGGTTAGCATCCATGTTCAGATGCAACCCTTCAACTTGTGTCTGCCTGCAGGACGAGTTGAACACAGTCAACCAAAAGACGGAGAGAGAGAGGGAGGAAGTCCGCATGAGGATGGCGGAGAAAGACAAACTTTTATCAAAAAGAGCACTTCAGATTAACACTTTACAAGGTGTGAATAACACGTTTCTATAGCAACAGCAGCCAGCATGGCGGTGCGTGTCAACCAGGAGGTCACCATGGATGTGATAGGTTTTTAGGGTTATATGTGTGGCAGTAAATGTCAAACCTGTTTTCTCTTACTCGCATCCTCAAGCCCAGTTAAAAGAGCTGGCATACAGCCCCAGGAACTACAAACGGACCATACCAATCCAGTACACGTGGCCAGCAGGAGATCAGGAGGTGGTCCAGTCCATCGAGGATGACTTGCCGTTTTCTCAGCTGAGGGCTGGAGAGTCGCTGATGGAGCTTCACATTAAGGTGAGTTCAGTTAACTGAGGTTCAGCGCGGATGAATTCTGATGTGTTTGACTCGTACCCGTGCTGCGGTCCAGGGCGCCACCTTCACTCCAGGAGGACTTCGATCGATGGGCCTCATCCGCCCAGGAGGAGACAGAGATGGGGACATCGTGACCTTCTGCACCTACAGCTTCCTGGACTTTGAAGTTCACTCCACCCCCCTGGTGTCTGGCAGCCAACCAAACTATGGCTTCACTTCCCGCTACGCACTGACACCCACTGATCTGGGCAGGCTGGGAGGGCAGGGGTCAAGGGTCAGGGTGGAGCTCCACCAGGCGTTAGGGGGGGTCAGGTTTGCAACACACGGAAGTGGTCAGATGTCCCTCATGGGTGCCATGGAGAGGAGAGGAGAGCGCATGACCGGACACGCCAACATCACAGGTACCAGCTGATGATGACACGTTACACCTTGGGACGTGTGTGTGTGCGTGTGTGTGTGTGTGTGTGTGTGTGTGTGTGTGTGTGTGTGTGTGTGTGTGTGTGTCACATCTGAGCGTGTGCTGATTTCTTTCTGCTGTTGTCCCTCTGAGGCGCTGAGGGGGAAATCGTCGGTGTGGTGGATTTCTGGACGCGCCTGTTCCCTCCTGCGGAACCCATGGATGCCACGATGGAGAGAACAAGTGGGAGGAGCACAGCAACTCACAGGAGTCCCGTCCAGATGTCTCTGGGCTGGCGGGACGGGGATCAGGAGGTGAGTCACAGAGAAGACCAGCCCTAGACCAGTTCTGCTTTAGCTTGGGACGCTAAAGGTCATCACCCTGTCTTCTTGACGTGATCGATTGTTGACATCAGGAGACTCACGACTACGGCGGAGGGATACCTAACGAGCTGGTGCTGGTGCTGGAGCGCTGTGTGGGTCTGAGTGCTCGCTGGCCAGGACTACTTCCTGATGCCTACCTGACATACAGGCTCTACGACCTGCCGCCTCACGTCTCTCAAACGGTCCAATGCAGTGCTGACCCGGTATTCAACGATACCACCAGCTACCCACTCGCCGTAACAACTGATGTGCTGCACTATATGAGGTACCGAGGAGAGCATTCATGTGGATGCACCGTTTTAGAACGGCCTACTTGACATTTTATTAAAAATGACACTCGTCGCTCAGGTCCAGCAGTCTCTGGGTGTATGTGTTTGACGACAGCGACGACCAGATACCACCGGCGTATCTGGCTAAGACCCCCATCCCTCTGCGGACCCTGGCTACCGGCAGGGAGATCCGAGGTCAGGCAGTACACATTCGTACTCATCCAAGCTTCTGCGTATTTGTACTTTCATCTTGTCAGTGTTGCATGATCATTCAGCAGCCTGAGGGTTTCTGACCTGTCCGTCTCTTTCTCTCCAGGTGACTATGTCCTGCGGGATCCAGCCGGTGGTCCCCGGGGGATGGTCCGGGTCACCATAAAGTGGAAGTACCCCTTTCAAGCACCGGTGGAGTCTCAGGGAAGGGGAGTGGTCCAGCTGGCTGGAGTGACGGGGAGCGCCGAGAGGAGAGAAGAAGCTGTGATGTCACAGAGGCCCATCGCCAAGCCCAGAGTGAAGGTGATTAGCGAGTGAGAATCGTGGTGTGTTTACTGACTCCTGGGAGCTCAACATGTGAACCATCCGCTTCCCACAGATGCAGCAGCTCGAGCCCAGAGAAACCAAACCAGTGGCCAAAGAGTCAAAAGCCTGGGTAGAGACTTATACTCCTGAAGCAGTATATTAATTATAGTAAAGTAGAAGTACTGTGACTCCTAATCCTGTGTGTGTGTGTGTGTGTGTGTGTGTGTGTGTGTGTGTGTGTGTGTGTATTGATAGGCTCAGCCTTACAAACAGAAAAGTTCGCAGAAGATAAATTCAGAGAAAAGTGTCTCTGTGGAACCTGACAGGAAGAGATCCCCCAAGAGGTCACCTGACCTTGACCGCAGGAGACCCCGTGTGACATCAGAGTCAAGACTGGCCACGCCCTCTCGTTTGCCATCTACCAAGTATGTGACTAGCATGTTCTTTTTTAATTACTAAACCTTTTCAGAATTCCTTCTAGGGTACTAAACATCTTCACTTCCTCCATCATTCATATCTGCCAATCAGGATCATTTTTGATTTACGGCTGAAAGTCTCTTCATTCTAATCATCAGGTCCTCAGGGGAAACGCCCTCCCGACGGTCACCAGCAACGCTGTCGAGGAGGAGCTCAGCCAGCGACGCCAGGACTCAGGTGGGGGTCCAGGGACTTCCTTAAGACAACGATCATGAAGTTAACGAGAGAATGTTGATATGTGTTGAAGTGGCCGGTGAAAGGATTGTTTCTTCTGCTCAGGACCTCCCCTCTGTGGAGCAGGGGTTAGGGGATGGAGAGGAGGAGGGGGAGGAAGAGGAGGCCAGCGAGGGGGGTAACAGCTTCTCTCTTCTTCTGTGGTTCTTACCTGTTTTGCAGGTGCATGACAGCAAACAATCCAAGGTTGAAACATATAGAATGAGTTGCCCACCCAGCTCTTTCTTTACATAGCTCACATCAACATTACATGACACTTTTTCAGGATCTTGCAGAAAAACAGCTAATTTTTTCCTGTCCGTGGCTCGTATCTGGTTTTACAAGTGGAGACAATAAACTAACGAGCGTGAGCTGATGTCAGCGAGGTGGTCACACCTGAGAGGAGGCTGAAAGGAAATATATCACCGCAAAAACACGGAGTCTTAATCCGCGCAGTACGATAAATTATTTAAGAAAGGGAAACATTGTCTCTTTATGAACCACGCAGCTGCAGCAGAACACAGTCAAGCTCCTGGGTCTGCATCATCAAGTTCCTCTCAAAGTGACATCATCGTCATTCCACCTCAGCCAAAGATGAGACAGGTATGGAGCCGCGCTCTGCATCGTGAATCCCTTCTGCTACTCGGCTCATTTGTAAGGAGTGAAACTGTCATTCAGGGAGAGAAGCTGAGAGTGGAGATCTTGTCGCTGACCTTTGAACCCTCCGCACACGTGGTGCTGGACAAGTCAGTGCAGCGCGTCTACGTGGAGTATCGGCTGCTGGGCGTTCCCATGGAGACGACAGAGACTCCCATGTCCCTCCGCAAACCCACCAAGGGGGAGGAGGTTCACTACAACTTCACCAGAGGTGAGAGTTGGCGGCCTGGTGAGTTGGCGGCCTGGTGAGTTGGCGGCCTGGTGAGTGAGCGGCGCTCCAGAGTTTCTCTTGACGCTCTGTTTGTGTGTCAGTGATCTACGTGGACGGCTCCCAGTCGGCGCCGCTCAGGCAGTATCTCTACGCCATGCTGGAGGGCCGGGACCCCAACCAGGGCAGGTGGGCTCACTCCTCATTTCACACGTCACTGTTCTTCTGGGATTCCAGTTACATGTTGCGTGTGTGTGTGTGTGTGTGTGATGAAAGGTTAAAGTTCACAGTGGTGAGTGAGCCAATGGGTGAGGAGGACGAGTGTGTGGACGTTGGACATGCTTTCCTGGACCTGCAGGAACTTCTGCTCACAGGAAATGATGTCATCGAAAGACAAATTGACAGTAAGATTGAACGCATTTCTGTGTGAAGTCCAACAACATGGGAAGTAGATGGAAGCAGGTTCTGACTGTGTGTGTTTGCTCCAGTTGTGAGTGTGGATGACGAGCACGAGGTGATCGGACACCTGAAAGTGTCCCTGGAAGCAGCCAAAACTCTGACTGGTATATACAGAGAATACCAGCAGAAAACCAGCACCACGACTGGGGAGGAGAGTGACCAAGAGGAGGAGGAGGCGCGAGGACAGATAGAGGAGGAGAGGAAAGCTCAGATTAAAGTGACAGAATATGATGGTGACAGTGACTTTTAACCAAAGGAAAACAGAGATGGCGTGGAGTCGCTCCTCATGCAGTTGAACTGAAGTGTCTGTTTGGTATTTGATGATGGAAAAGGTGTCCATCAGTGGTTTAAATGTCAGTAGATCTCAGGCACACACCAGAGCACAGATGCAAGGTTTTAATAGTGAGAGTAACAAAAGTAAATGAATTCTTTTCAGGGATTAGAAATCCCCTCATTTTGTCATCAGTGAGATGTTGTACTTGTTGAATTATGATTAAACTGATGGGGATCTCTATGTCTGATGAGTTGTTCTTTCAGGAATACCGAACATGACGGGCAGCCCAGTAGGTGGCGCTTTACTTGTCTGCAGTAATTTATGAGTGAAGTATTCGGGAGTCAGAGGAAGGAACTTGTCTTCTGATTTATAAATTCTGAATTAAATGCAAACATTCACTTAGATTAACAAAAGTTAGGAAATGAGATCAACGTCGCAAACACCGGCCGCGGGCTGAACGGGTGGGAGAGGGTGAAGAGGGAAAAGGGGAAACAAGGTTTCATCCAAAGGAATGGCATCGCAGCGACCTCTGCAGGCAACCAGCAGCAACAACAACCTACGAGGCACACGTCTGACCCGCCTGAAAGATTTCCACCAAAGTTAAAATAAACACTCCAAAAAAAAGAAAAAATTTTAAACCCACGCCGGGTCACAGCACACGCGAGTATTTTCCAACAGTCCGTGAACGCCTCACTAGTCACATTGGAAACAGCAGGCTAACGAGGTAACGGCGGCAGATCCCAAAAGCGCCCAGCAGATTTCACCTTTCACCTGCAAAAGTTAACATTTGGCCGTGACTTTGAACTCGTCAACCTTTTTCTTTCTTTTTTTTTTTTTTTAAATAAAATTAGAGCCAGAGGTTCGTCGGTGAGGCCACGGCGGTTTAGTCCCGAGCTGATGCTAAACCTCCCAGATATTGAGATAACTAAAAAATTAGCATAAAACACAGGTTAGCTTCGAGTAAATACATTTAAAAACCTATAGATTCCCCCCAGAGTTCAACGATGGTAAGTATTCGTACTGTTCATAGCAGTTTTTTTTCTGGCTATCCAAGTTAAACTGTCCAGGAGTTGAGTTGTTTAATAAGGTAAATTGATGAAATTAGCGGGATCAGGATTAGCTTAGCACGGCTAACAACGACTGAAGCTAATGGTTCTGCCTGGCAGAATTTACGCCTATCAAGTCAGAGTTGCAAAGTCTGAAAAAAATGATTGAAGTGATTTAGACTAATTTTATGTTGCTCTTTTAAAGGATAATGTTGTATTGAAGTGAGAATCTGACACAAATGTTGATCCAGCCTTGACCTAAGACCATGGCTGTGGGCCGAATGTGCAGCTCAATGTCAACTCAGCGACTCAAGTCACATGGTGTTAGCTCGTTAGCCATGTCATCTCATGTCAGTGACATTTGTGAGGTTCTCCTTCCCTAGAAGGAGATGAAGTGCGTGAGCCACCAGCAGCTCAGCAAGTTGTTCCACAACAAGTTCATTGTGGTGGTGGGAGACTCCAGTGAGTCCATCTTCGTCATCATCATCTTCATCATCATAGCCGCCTTGGTTTGGTTTCCTATCCAGGGAAATCTGTCCTGGGTCGGTGGGTTCAGTTCTTAATGCTGCCCCTCTTGGTGTCCCCCCCCCAGTCCAGCGCTCTGTCTACAAAGACCTGGTGCTGCTGTTACAGAAGGAGAAATATCTCAGCTTCAAGCAGCTGAAAAGCAAGGCAAGTGATGACGGACATGACGCCGGTTCTATGCTGAGGCCAGGACGTGGTCGTTGTTAGCGTTGCCATGGTGATTCTGGTTCAACTGAGGTGAGTACAGAGTTCGTGTGTGTGTCTTTCATCCCTGATGACCTTCGACCTTCAGGGGGAGATGAGCTTCGAGCAGGACTGCCTGATCGAGGGGGGCTGTCTGAACCGGATGCACAATGGAACCGAGTACCGGGAGGTCCGGCAGTACCAGTCCGCCCACCACCTGGTCCGGTTCTACTTTGTGACACGCATCTACTCTCCCTACATGCGGAGCATCCTCAATGATTTCCGCCACAGCTTGAAACCAGATTTGGTCATCGTGAACTCCTGCGTTTGGGACATTTCACGGTGAGTCGACGGGCAGTAGTGGTGGTAGTACTGATAGTGATAGTACTGCTTGTGAGTACTGCGTATCTGGGCATCTTTGCACTTCTGCTTTATTTTGTTGGATGGTTCGTTTTAATGAGTCTAGAACAAGAACGTCACTGTGTAAGATGTAGTCTCACCTTTGTCTCTGCACCACCGTCGACCCAAAGCCAGCGTATTTGCTTCAACGCCGTCAAGTCGCTTGGTTTCCGTGTCATAGCGAGTGCCTCTGCTGGTGCGTAGGTACGACTCCAGGTGGGTCCACACCTACAAGGAGAACCTCCTCAGCTTCTTCGACGAGCTGCGTGACGTTCTACCCGAGGACAGTCTGGTCATCTGGAACCTCACCATGCCCCTGGGGGAGAGGATCCGAGGTGGTTTCCTGGTCCCAGAGGTACTCATGACCCCTGGCAACTCTGTGCGTGTGTGTGTGTGTGTGTGTGTGCGTGTGTGTGTGTTCTGTAGAGAGAGGGAGGACTAACCTGATCAATTTGGACTTTGCATGGAGGAACAGACTAACGCTGCTGTGGTGCGAATGCCCACTAGGTGGCACCAGAGGAGACGTGTATCACACGCTAGTAGTGATGTAGCTCAGGCCCCCCTCCCCCTGCGTGGACTTGTGACCTCCTCTGACCTCTCCGCTCCACCAGATCGAGCACAAGGCGGCCCAGCT
Source organism: Aulostomus chinensis (assembly GCF_037954235.1). Lineage (NCBI taxonomy): Eukaryota > Metazoa > Chordata > Actinopteri > Syngnathiformes > Aulostomidae > Aulostomus > Aulostomus chinensis. Next base: position 4,987,670 of record NC_141343.1, on the reverse strand, counting down.
GCGGTACGATGTGGTTGAAGCTAACTTCTACAGCGGGACGCTGGCCGACTGCTACAAGATGGACGTGCTTGACCTCCACTTCCATTTCCGCTTCTCCCTGCAACATCGGACACGTGATGGCGTCCACTGGAACGCCCTGGCCCACCGCAGGATCACCACCCTGCTGTCCCAGCACGCTGCCCAGGCCTGGGGGGTGATCCTGCCCCTCAACACAGTGGGTGAGCAGCCACTACGCTCCATGTGTGTTCTGGTTTATATAATCCAGATTCAGCTCTACTAGTTGACACTGGTTGGTGTGTTTAGAGTCTGTGGGAGCCGAGCAGCAGCAGCCGCCATCAGCCTGTCAGATCCCTCCCAGACGTGCTGGTACGGCACCAGGTGAGCTGCTGACATCAGCAGATTCGAAGCCTCCTGAGTCCCAGAGGAGCTGCTGACACGTGTGATAGTTTGATGTGTGTCGCGGTCCATCTGTAGACCACATTCCTGTCTTGTGATGGTCTTGCTGGTTCAACAGGAACGTGTCAAGTGGCTCCGCCTCCTGCCAACTTCTTCTCAAACACGGGTAAGATGGAACACATCTGGTGGGTTTCGCAGGAGTCATTGATGTTCAAAATAGCAATAACTGTAGCATCTAAGAGCTTCACTTCTCCAAACCCTAAACCCTGAATGTTAGCTTCCCCCACGGTTCATCAGGAAGACGAGAACCTGATCTAGAAGAAGTTCTTCCTGTCAGTACGCAGGTTTTTAGCAGGAAACCTATGACAGTGTTCCCTGTTGAGCGCACGAGACACGTCCCAGAACAATGAAATGAATCCAGCGTTGAAGGGACGGGTCTGCGCCCCCTCATACACGCTGCCAGGGCCTAAAGGTGTTGCAGTGAAGTCCCAGACGACCAGGTGATGAGACATTGGAAGACCAAAGGCTCCCCCAGGCCGGCAGCAGCTCGAGGCTGAAGCATGGTGGCAGTGATTTGTTTAGTCTGTTTATTGGTCTCCATGCACTTGGGTGGTTTGGGAGATGTAATTTATCCAGAACAGCCTCCAGTAACTGCCATGCTGGTTCCTATCTGTTCTCCAGATGAGAACCTGCTGAGCAGACCTTACTGCAACAGAGATTTCTGCAGTGATTCTGTTCCTTCAAGTTTCTTGAGCTTTGAGAACCAGTCGCCGACATTCCAGCCCAGCACTGCTGGAGCCCTCAGGCTTCAGGACAGACATGGTAAGTGTGGTTTTCCTTCCAGACAATTTGGTAATGTGGATCATGATCCAGACCCACTGTCCCCCAGTAGTGGCGGGTGAACTTTGATGTCCTCGCTAGAACCTTTTGAACCTTCTGGTGTTTTCCAGGGTTCCACTACAGGCCTCCCCAGAACTCCCGGCCCTACAAGCCCCTTCAGTTGTTGATGAGAAGCCGACACACCAGACAGCACCACTACACCCCGTACACCCACCCCAGGTCCAGCCACCACAGCCGTTACGGCCCCCACTACTGAGGAGGGACGGCAGCGTTGGCCGGTGGCTCCCACCAGCGCCGCTGATCGGTCTCCAGTCCTTTTTGTTCCTCATTGCTTGTTTTATAGTGTAGATCCGTTTTTACACTCGTTTGTTTCTTATATTTCAATTTTGCCTTCTCAAAGTGTTTATGTACGTTGAGCGTTATTAAAGTTAGTTATGTTTGGATTTTAAGACGCAGCTGCTGGCTCAAGTTCTTGATGTAGGAAACTGCAGTTTTTCATGTGGCGAGAACAGTGACGCCGCCATGTCTTCAGTCACCGGCCCAACAGCTGTGGAACCCGTTACCACACAGCTGCCTGGTCATGAGAATTACCTCGAGATCCGCTTAAGTCGATGAGTTTCTGGTGTTCTGTACATGTCTGAACTACAGCCCTCATCTGTGCAGGACTGGTACCAGGACTGGTACTCGCCGGCTCGTGAAGCACCAGTCGAGCCACCGTCGACGATCCAGCAGCTCACAGGTTAACGGTCGAATCCAAACCATTGCCACAACCTGCTGCTGTCAGACGCGTTGCTTTATTGTAAGAATTATTACAAATACAAAAGATACAAGGGTGTAATTAGTGCAGGTAGAGTATAAATCACTAGTCAAAGTATTTAATTTCCCTGGAGTGTGTATTAGTGAAGAGAGAGAGAGACAGAGTGTGTGTGTGTGTGTGTAGACATTTGGTTTCAGTGACACACACGACTCCCTCATACATAATTAACACTCAGGACCAAACATGAGTTCTACGTCTACAAACGAGGATCTACTGTCATCGGAGACTTTGACCAGCAGCAAGAAAGAGAAGTAGAAGACAAAGCCGTGAATCTGCTGGCGCGCTGACACGGGCGGAGCCTTCAGGCCATGAGTAGGCGGTGCACTCGCTGCAGCTGCTGCTGGGACAGGATGAGGCGGTGGACTTGCTCCTGTCCGCGGGGACACGGGATGGCCACCCGACCCACAAACACCATTCCTCCACTCTTCTCCTCCTTGGCCTAGAACACACATCAGGACAAGGTCAAGAGGTCGGTCAAACGTAGACGTCGGCAGAGCAGATCAGTCGTCCTAGAAAAGCTAAATGTGGATTTGAGGGTTGCACCTTAATGAAGGACGAGACCGGGAAGGTTGCAAAGTCAGAGGCAGCTTTTGCTCCTGGCTGACTGGAGACGACATGCTCAGCTACTTCCCCCTGGAAGAGAAGAACCGCTACGTTCAGAAGCAGATTCAAGAGTTGGACGACAGAAACGGCAGGCGTGCAGGCGTTACCTTGAGTTTGGCCAGAGCGTCGCTGAGGTTCTGTAGTCGAGCGGTCTGCTCCAGCAGCTGGGAGCTGGCGCTGACTGGAGGAGGACAAGACAGTCAGCTTCAGGAAAGGGAACCCTAACCCACACCTGAAGAGTAAACACACACCTGCAGTCTTCCCAGTAACGTCCACCACCTTGACCTCTGCACTCAGCTTGAGCAGCGTTGCCAGCAGCTGGTCAGTCCTGCGATAGATTCCCGTGTTGAGCCCCTCTGGTGGCATGGAGCTCTCTTTGGACACCTGTGGTAGTTTGGGGGGGCACAGTGGAGGCAGGGAGGCCAGCTGGGCTCTCATCCTCTCTGCCTGGGGGACGAATGTAGCACAGGTGAGTCTTCCACAGGTTCAGCCAGACAACACAACAGCAGCAGCCAGGTTACCTTCAGTCTGTTGTTCTCATTCTTGAGGTGTTTGATGCCCATCCTCTGAGCTTCCAGCTGCTGCTGGAGGAGGGGCGAGTCCACCACCTGCATCGGCCCACCCAGTGGGGACAGCCCTGATGGAGAAAGACAGATGAATGAGTGCTGAAGCATAATTAACCAGTCGTCGGTGCTCTTTGTGGTCCACTTCTGAGGAAATAAGAGTCTGAACATGAGAAACGGCACCTCCTGCGGATCCTTGAACCATCGAGGCAAAGCCAGAGGAAGGAGGTCCTCGCAAGCCTTCGATGGTCATCTTTGACTGGTTATTGATGCGTTGTTTCAGCTCAGCTTTCTCCGCCTCCAGCTGGTCGATATCAGCCTGCAAAGCATCCATCGTCTCCTCGAATTCCCTGAGTTTGTGGAAGAGGAGGGTGACAAATTAGAAGAGTGCTGTGAAATCTGCCTTGTGGTTTCAATTCCTTCCGGTTCTCACTTTTCTTTCTTCTTCAGCAGGTCGATGTTCTTGTCCAGTTTGGTCTGAATCTTCTCCACCCGTTCGTCAGCATCTTTGGTGGAGGTGTCCAGTTTCTTCTCCAGCAGGCTCAGACGGACATTGGCTTCACTCAGCTCTTCTCCCTAATGGAATCACAATATCGGTTCCTGTTCTCATCTCTCCTGCTCAAACCTAGAGAGACGACTTCCTCACCTTGATCTTGAGGGACTTCTTCAGCTCCTTAATGACCATCTCTCTGTCCTCCAGTTTGACCCCCAGACCCTCGGCATCGGTCATCTCGGCCCTGACGGTGGCTGCTCTCATTTCCACTGGAGGAGTCTGAGAAGACAGTTGGGACCAGTGACAAACATGCTTCAGCATCGGTCCATCAGCCTGAGGGGGGGCGGCCTACCTTGCCCTGGGGTTTGTCAGCGTCATACTCTCCTTCCTGCATGGCTGTGGCCATCTTGTTCATGGTGGCGATGACGGAGCTGCAGGACTGACGGAGGCACTCGGGGGCATTCAGGCCATGAGAGCCATAAACCTGAGTGGAGAACACAGCAACCTCACTACAACTACCCCAGTGCCATTAACCTAATAGTCCTCTAGCAGTACTCTAGTAGTACTTTAGTAGTACTCTGTTAGTCTTATGTATCAATCACCATAGAGTTGAACACATTAGTATCTCACTCTACCTGCTCCACAACTTTGCAGGCTACATCCTCTAGTTTGAGAGCGTTGAGCCCCTCCTGCTCAGCCAGCGGCGCCACCATCTGAGCTCCGGCTGCAGCCACCTCTTGCAGCACCGCCACCACCCTGGTCAGCTGCCGTCTGCACTCCGTCAGCGTCTCTGATACCTGCCAGGGCAGATGAGTGATTAAACTTCTCCAGAGTCATTCAAGTGTTCAGCATGTTTCTCAGTTCCACACCTGAGGTCCAAAATTGAGGGCCGCAGGTACGCCGACCACGTCGGTTCCAGGCATGCGGCGGCGGATCTTCTTACAGAATTGCTTGATATCGGAGCAGGAAGTGTCCAGGTCCTTCAGCAGGACGGAGAGGCCAGCGTTCTCCTGACCTGCCACTAAGAAGGCCCGCAGACGGGCCACCTCCACCCCCATACAGTCAAGGGCGCTCTGGGTGAACTGCAGGTCAGAGGTGACAGACGTCAAGCTACTTCACCAGATACTGTCAAATCTTTAGCTCTACGTGAGGTCTGACGTACCTTGATGTGGTCGACCAGCTGGACTGTGCAGTCCTCGGCGTGATCAGCCAGATGGACGCTGTAGAGTTGCTGGAATGAAGAACAACAGCATTTTAGAACAGGAAGTTAGGTGATGGAGCTGACTGGTGACTGGTGTTAACAGAGAACGCAGTACCTGGTAGTACTTGATGGCCTTAGTGAGAGGTTCCACCTGAACAGTCTCATCTAGCTGGTCTTTATGCAGCAGGTCAATTAAGTAATCCAGGGAGCGCTCATGGAAGCTCATTTCAGAGTAGAGCGTCCCCATGCGCTTGAAAACCTCCACGCTGCAGGAGTTGAGAGCCCTGGAACCAGAACAGAGTCCATGAGGTGCAGCCCTGCCTGAGGGTTATTTATCTGTGACACATCAGCACTACTTACTGTTCGTATTTGTGCAGCGTGGCCTGCAGCAGGCTGAGGGAGTACACCAGCCCTGAGGCAAAGCTGCGCTGCTCTCCTGGAGGCCCTCGGAGCCCCGCACCCTGGACAGGGTTCCCGTTCAAGTCAAACTTGTCCTGCGCTTGTTTACTGATCAGATCAGCCTTCAGGGGAAGAACAGTTACAAAGGATGAGGATTTGTGTGATTTAAGAACGGTTTCATTCAAACGCAGCCTCGCACCTTGCAGATGATCCGAGGGATGAGCAGCAGCACCAGAATACAGTCATGATCTCCACCGTGACGGAGGAAGGAGTCGGGCATGAAGGAGGTGAGGAGGGACACCTGTCTGTTGGACTGAGCCACTTCCATCTTCCTGAGCTCCATCTCAATGGCCTGCAGGTACAGACGAGCAGTGTGAAGCTACAGAATGTCGGGGAGGGCCGCCATGGTGAGAGCAGGTGACCCACCTTGGCGTAAGCCTTGGTCTCTGCAAACTTGATCTTGAAGTCAAAGAGTTCTGCAGGCTGCTGTTGAACTTGCTCAGTTGTGGCATTCTGCTGACTGATCAGCTCTTTGTTGGCCTCCTGACGAACATGAGAACAGTGTTAAGCAACCACCTCCACACCCCAGTGCACCCCCTCCCTCCCTGAGCACCCACCTGCAGTCTGCCCGTGAGATCTCGGTACTTGCTGATGGTCTGCTGGTAGTCGGCTACCGTCTCCTGAGCCGCCTCCACCCTCTTATCGGCCTCTCGCACCTTTGCTCCGCTCAGGTCCAGCTGCTCCCTCAGCTCCATCTCCGTCTCCCTGGCGTTCTCCTGGAGCTCGTCGTTCATTTCATTGATCGCCTCCTACAGGTGCGTTGAACACACTTATGGTCACTTATGGCTGCTCCACAGTCCACCCATGCTTCCCCGTGACTCTTCCACTGATTTCCAGGACTCTTACAGTAAATTTTAAAGACTGTTTACACGTGACTGATGAATCCATTTCAACATCAATTCAAATAAAATGAATGACAAACCACATGCTTTGCTACAGATGGACCACTGTTTTCCTCCATGGTGACATGCAGGTGTTTGGGAAGCGTTCTCAGAGTTTCATGATGGTATGAACCCTGACTGCAGCTGCACTCACCAGGTCGGTCACGGTTTCTCTCAGCTCGCGGACTTTCTCCTCCAGGTCCAGGTTTCTCTCCGTGAGGGTCTCAACCATCTCCTCTGATCCCAGAGCTGCATCCACCTGGTACGTTCACACGCGCACACACACACACACACGCACACACACACACACACACACACAGTTGGAGTGAGTCACACTACAGAGACTGTCTCAGTCAATAACATCCACGTATGGTTGTCTACCTGCTCTTTCAGCTCATCAATTGTGGCCTCGGCCTGCTTGACCTCCTCCTGCAGTTTTTCCTTCTGGGCTCTCAGGGTCTCCAGCTCAGAGTTCTTCTTCTCCATCTGCTTCTGCAGTTTCACATGTTCCTGTTTCTCCGATGAAGACAAGTCACGCATCCTGTGGAGGAACGATAAAACAAGATTTATTCTCGTTTGCAGGGTTAAACCTGAACACACCATGTGTTACTGGTACTGTTCTTATTACACCAATGTGAACTGATGATGTTCGATGTGACTTTTACTACAGTTGGATTGAGACGCAGTATTCTGGAGAGATGGGACTGACCTAACCAGGGCCTCCTTCAGTCGGCTGTTCTGCTCCTCCAGCTGTTTGACGTGGTAACTGGACGCAGCTCCATCTGAGCCTGCAGGACAAACCGAGAGGAACTGATTAATACTAGAACAACGTGCAAGGACAGAGAGATGAGGGAGACAGTGAGTACAACCTTTCTCAGAAATCTCATGTCTGAGGATCTCCAGGTCCATGGAGAGCTCCTCCACTCTCTCCTTCAGCGTATCCACCTCCACCTGCAGTGACTCCGCCCGCTCTTCAGCCATCTCCTTGTCCAGCGTGGCCATCTCGATGGCGTCTGCTGTGTCTGACATCTCTTCCATGTAGCGGTCCTTCGCCTCCTGGGCCTCACGTGATTCCTGGGAGGACGGGAGAGGGAGCGCGTTATTGTCTCAGCCTGCTTCATGCTCAAAGTGCTGAAGGTCTTGTCTCTTGTTGCTCTTCATGATTTTGACAGCAGTGATCATGTGTTTGACCTTCTTGGCCTCTTTAAGCTGTTTCTGCAGCTCTGCCTGCTGCTCCTGCATTTTGGTCTTCCACTCCTGGAGTTGCTCCAGCTGGATCTTGTGTTTCTCCAGCTCCTTCAGCTTGGCCTTGTCCTCCGTCCGCTTCATCTTCAGCGTCTCCAGCTTCTCCTCCAGATCTTTGACCTGAGATCGCAGAGACTCCTCCTCCTGAGAGCGATGGAGAGGTGGAATTTAAACTTATTGTGGTTCTTAACTAGCTGAGACTTGGTTTCCAAACAGTGAGAAAAGGTGAGATTAACAAAATCACTGGTCAAGTCCCACCATCCAAAGCCCAGCAAGTTGAAAAACACACACTTTGTTTCACTGATTAGCAAATAAGTTCCTAGATTAAATGGCTTGAATCTCAGATGTACCTCCAAACACAGGGGTGCAATTTGGTGCAGCATTCAGTGTCGCACAGAGTCAAACTATGCCACAAGATGAGTTAAACATTAATAAAACACTCCCAAGGGTGTGCTGGGGGCCATTTTGGCCTCCACAGTTAGGAGCTGGTTAGTAAACTCATGCCAGGTATCATCAGCATGCATGAAGCCATGAGAAGACTCTACCTGCTTTGATATGGCAGGTTCCACCTGGTCAGACAATGACAACATGATGATGAAATGATGAACATGATGGTACATCAGCACCATCCTACCACAGTTGGATGGACTGTGAAAAACAAGACTAACAACCTTCAAGTTCCAGAACTTAGTGGGAGATAAAGTTTGGGGATTGGAAGTGACCCACCTTGCTGGGAGTAGCTGGAACTGGAGCTGCTGCTGCTGCTGCTGCAGGTGACCCACTGGGCTGAGGCATCACAGGAGCTGCCAGCGCCCCCTGGTGGGACGACAGGCTCGCCTCACTGACATCACCAGACAGAGACGTGGACAGGCTGTCACGAGACGCCTGGCAAGGAAGGAGTTCGAGATGAGGTGAACCATTCCAATCCCAGAGAAGTGTAAGAGACTCCAGGAAGTTTACTGCATGTCTATGGTGAATAAACAAGAGCCCCTCCCACTGTGAATCCAGAGGAAGAGTGACCATCCCAGTACTTCCTCCATCCAACATGTCACCTACCCACAATACCTCAGACACCACTGTGAGTTAGTTTATCAACATCAGAGCAACAGAGGGCACATTCACCCGTTTCCAGTGACCAACCCTCTCACCACCCTTTCCTGTGACCAACAGGTGATGTACCGCAGCGTACCATGAGCGGCAGGCTGGAGCGGCTGGACGAGCGAAGCAAGAGGGAGGGGAGGGAGGTGGCTGATGACAGACGGCGTGGCGTGTTCCACTACCAGTGTGATCATAGAGAACGTGTTAGGACTCTCAAGGTGCTGTTGCTTCCTCACTTTCATCACCAGGATACTTGCATTATGATTTTTTGATAAAACCAGTTATCTGTCGAAATATGTAAACTCCTGTTGCAGTTAACATTAACAAGAACCTTGCTGTTGTTCATGTTTGATATTCTCTTACTCATCATGATAGTTTCTGTCTCAAAGAAACAAAGAAAGTTGCATAAGTGGCTTTTAACAGCTGTTTAAAAGCGTTAACGTGCTAAAACCTTGAGTGACAGAACAGCACCATTCACTGATGACAACAACGACAACAACAACAACAACATGGGCCGACAGAAGTCCATGCAGGTTGCAGCCAACAGCAAACACAAAAATACAAAAAGGAAACTAAGATCATTATTCATCATTAGTCAAGCTTTTACAATGGCTTTTAATAAATACTCTGCAAATACATTTTGGTTCCATGAGGTTCTGCATCAATTTTTCAATGCAGGTAACTGAATCGGAACCAGGAGAACACAAATGAAGCCTAACAGAGGAAATTGAGCTGCCTGATGAAATGATGACAAAAGGATTCATAATGAGGGATTCTACATTTTAAGAGCATTTTCAACTAACAAAAAAAATTAAATAATTTTCATTTATCTTTTTTGTACGATACTGTCTGTCAAGACTACTTTTTACTGCACTTCACATCTGGCGGGCCAAATCGACCTGACGGTGGGCTGCTTTTGGAAGGCTGGTCAACGTGGACCTTGCCTCTATACCACAGATGTAATCTTGTCCTTCTGCTGCGGAGCAGCAGTTTGAGAGTAAATTCCTGCTTAGGGTTGAATGACTTTGACTGGAATTGTCCAGCACCTGCATCTCTCAATAAGAAATTAACTGTGGTTTCCCTCCCCTGTCTGCTGCAGACGGGCTCACCTTGGCAGAACGACGGGTAGAAGACTGGAGGAGAGGAGGAAGGGGACACACACACACACACACACACACACACACACACACACACACACACACACACACACACACACACACACACACACACACACACGCACGCACGTCCAGTGGTATTGCAAGATAAGAGATTAGCAGCACATAATAGCATGTCACATGTTAGTCAACACTGACCCATCAGAAATGTGAAGACACGGCATTTACTGCCATCTGAAGAACAACAACTAGTCTTGATGACTCAAACCATGAGAGGAGAAACAAATGTGAACTCATGCAACAAAGTTCCAGGAGTGGAAAACCTGCCTGGATGAGAAGGACCAGAGTCAAGAAGCGTGAAACACACCTTCACGACACCTGATGTGCCATCACAAAACAACAACACAGAAACAGCGCAAAATGAAGTGAGCAAAAAGGCCTCTTCTGATCAAGACCGGGTGAAGCCAAAGTAAAGAGAAAATGACACAAGCCATGTCCTCGTGTTCCGTGCAAATGTTAACACGTGGAATAAAAGATGACGTGATCGGTGGCATTAACAACCAAGAAAAAAGAACTTGTGGTGATGATTTTAATATTTCTACCTTCTTATTGCTCATAGATGCCTGGGAAGAGTAACAACAGTGAGTCAGAAGAAAAGCTACAAGTGAGCACCTGAACTGTGTCTGTAGGGGGGGAGAAAGATGGCTGCCTACCTGTTTGGAGGTTCTGGGAGTCTCAGGAATGTCTGGTGGAACAAAAAGATGCTTTAATGATATTTTCTGCGACCTGATGCAGTATTTCTGAAGTATGCAGCAGTGAGATGTGCTCACCTTTTTGTCTGGGTATCCTCGAGATGCCAGTCTCGGGAGTATCAGGGGAGGTGGCACTGGAGCCCTCTTCAACCACCTGGATCTGCATACGGGGAAAGTACACAGTTATGATAATGATGTGTGTTGCAATATTCAATCCCATATCCATCACATCAGCACAGCCACGTTAGTTCACAAACCTGGGACTGCCTGACAAATATGCCATGATTCTCCTCACAGGTGAAGTAGCGTTTCCCCTGCACCGTGCCGTCGTTCTTGCCTTTGGGCTCGTCCAGGATGACACCCACCCATTTCCCAGAGGCAAACAGCGTAGCGCCGATGAAGGCAACAGTGCCACGCTGACCCTTCCCTGTCACCTCCACCACAGAGCCGATCTAGGAGAGGAGGAAGGTACGACTCAGGGACAGTTCATGGGTTCATCCTTCCTCAGATGGGTATGTAGTATTTACCTTGGGAGGTTTTCCACTCTCCACACTTCCACTGCTGCTCATTTTGCTGATCAGTGGGCTGGTCAGCTGAGGATGGAGGAATACGAACAGTTAGAAGGACGACAAAAGTGTGGGTTAGAAGGACGACAGGGGGAAACATTTGGTTGTGATGAAGTGTTGAAATTCAATGTTTTCCCCTTCCCTGACCTTTATCAAATACCAAATCATTAAAAATTGATCCCTAAATCATTGACATCCACTGAAATGTAACATTTTGCTTAGAAGTTTTAGATATCACATAAGAGAATCTAATGGTTGTGGAGCATAAAGAAGCCCCTCACGCAGCCAGTCATATGTCCCAGACCTCAACTAAACAAGCCATTTCTCTGCCTCGCGCGCACAAAGATGTTCATTTAAGACCAAGTAGGACAGCAGAAGGCTGTAATCCATGTGAAGTCACGCTGCCTAACGGGTTAGACCACAGGGCAGAAAACAGGAGAGAAAACACTGTTCAAAGTCCAGAAATAGAGACTTAGCCCGGGATTGTGTTACCGTCAGAAGATGAGCTCAGGTAAGCAGAATCTTCTGGAATAAGTACCACTTTAATGGGATTAATGAGAAGAAGAATAGCATGCAGGGTAAAACAAGTGCTGTAGCTGTCTCTTCTCCACAGGCTTCCTGAAACCTGAATCAACACATTTCATCCAATGACAACGCAACATGCAGCGAGGTGAATCATACATCCATAGTATGGTGAGTGCCACAAACTATTAATCACTGACGCAACTGAAACGACATTATTACGACTTCTGCTACACTGCACTGATCCAAAGTAGAGTTACTGTGGTGGTGTAGACATCATTCCTGAGCTACTCACCCGGGGGGTATAAGAATGTCGCCTGTTCAGAGCCATTATATCGAGCTATGTCTGTCAACCACCAGGAAAAAGATACAGTTCCAGAGTGAAATTTCTCTACATTCCCATCCCCTCCTTTTTTCCGGGGAGAGGAGAGGACAATACACGACTAATTCAAAGGAGGGGTCTTAGCGGTGAATCACGAAACGTCACCGCCGGTTTGACCGAAGGAGGCGGGTATGAAATCTGCAGTTAACCATGAGAGCTCCAGCTGACACGGTTAGGAAAACAGTCATGACGTTACGGGGTTTCCTACGTAGCTTGCCATATTCACACACGAAATTACGTTTGCAACATAGGCACAACTCGATCAAAGTTACAACAGTTTTATATTTTAACGCCGTTTTATCCTGCGTTACCTCCAGACCACTACGGCAGTGCTTGTCAGTGTTACATAAATCCACGGCACAGATGTAAAATAGTAGCACTTTGCAGAGACATGCTAGGTACACTAGCCATCATCTTCACGATGATAAAATAACCAAGTTACCGCCGGCGGCTAACGTTAGCTAACACCGCCCGGTTCTTTTTGCCACGCTGGCAGAAGGGAAGCTAACATAACTGAGCAGCACATTTTAGTCACTTACCAGACATGCATGGATAAACTGTTCCACAAAATGAACTGTTAGCCCCTGGAGGAGTTCATACAGGCATACGGTAATCCTCTGTTGTTATTTTGTGGCTTGAGAAAGTCTGGTAGCCTTTTCCGGTTTTAGACAGGTCACTTCCGGTGGCCTGTCACAGCAAAAATTAGACGACGGGTGAAAACTAGCGCCCCTAGTGGCCTCTCCCACTCCTCCACAAACACTTGGAGGCAGCGCCGGAGTGTAGTCCAATCTCTAACAACTATAACAACTATTCTCTTGTTGTTGTTGACAATATTACGCGTGTCGTATTTGTGGTTTTGATTGTTATTTTGTTGAGACGTGTTGACGTTATTGTGCTGTGTATTCCACTCTGATCAGCCCACAACTGCTCTTGGCCTTGGCCTGCATTTTATCTCTAGCAGCTACATAGAAACAGATTTTTGATTTTTTTTGTGTGCGCTCAAACATTTTTCTCTGCCCATTAATAAGTCTCATTACACTGTTGCTAACAGTGACATATTTAATGTACGCGCAGGAGAAACAAAGAAATAGTTCTGAAATAGTAGAATTCTGTTCGTTGATTTGTAATATTTGCATGATGCAGAAGGCACTTTGCCTTTAACTGTTGTTGATTCAGCATGAATTTGTAATCTTTATACCCTTTTCATGATTTGTAGCCTTTATTATTGCGTGAAGGGAGACAGGCCGGTAAGGTAGAGTGATGAGGGTTCACAACCTCTTTTATGTTGCTGACATCGTGGCGTCAGTGGCATTGAGAGGGAACTTCCTGTTTCTCTTCATCACTTCATAAATCATCATAAATAATAAATAAATACTTTCAAGTTGAAGTCCTAAAATAAACTGCTCATTTATGAGGCTGTAAACTGTGCGCACCATCATCCCTTTGCAGTTATTTTGGTGAAAGTATTGCAAAAGTAGTTTAATCACTGATTAATTACTCTAAGTAATAATTAATTTATAAAGTAACTTTCAAATGAGAGTAATGGATTACATTTAGGAAGTAACTTGCCCAACACTGGCCACTGATAGTGAAACAAAGAAAGCTTGTGCTCTGACAGCATTACCATGTCGTTTATTTGCTGAAGCCGCACGCGTTCTCGCGAGGTGTCCGCAATTCTCGGCGGGCAGAACTCCCCATAACACCGGCGGCTGGCGGCCAGACTCACCGGGGAGGGACAGAGAGCTCCGGCCGCTCAACCCGGTGGCGGTGACAGCACTGACAGCACTGACAGCGACGGGACACACCTGTCAAAGCTCGCCATTTCCGTTCGGAGCAAGGTAGAACATTCACTTCTCCTGCTTATCACGACTTTACAGATTCGCACAGTTGAGGGAAAGTTTATTCGGTCTTTCCTGGGATGGTTCCACAGCTTTCAAGCTAGCTAGTTTACACTTTCGACTTCCGGTTTTGACTATCAGAATTAAATTGCTTGGGCAGAACCTACTTCAAGACACGGCCTTGTGTTTTATTTTGAAGTCAGGACCCGTGTGTTTCCGGGTTTTCTGTTCGCGCAGTGGCCAACTTCGCATGCCAGAGTGCCGGGAGGTGGCAGGAGGATTTAACTCGATGTAATGCGCTGTGCTCGCCCCGTGTCCCGCTGGCTCCGCCGCCGTCGGATGGATACACGCTGCCACTTTGATTAACAGGATATTTTAACCGTAGTTTTTTCCTCACTTGTACGAGCAAGAGCCTAAAAATTCATCAAATACTTTTGGTCCCCGTGGAGGGTGTGGAGCTGAAGTGTGATGCGTTACGTCATTCCTCTATTATCTGCTGCAAAAAGTGACCACATCAACAATGAACCCGAGCAAATCTGCTGAATTCACCTCCGCCACCTCCATGCTTTTAGTACTTTATTTTTCTAATCACATGACCACACATGCCTCTTGTATCATACTTGTACTTTCCGAATCACGCACGATTACACTGACTTTATGGAGGGAAACTGAAAGCCAAATTGTCTCCCTTTATGGAGAATGGAAAGTAAAAGGTGTCACAGAGGTGTGTTTCCAAACTCGGAGCACTGATGAAATGCACTCTCCCCAGCTGGGCGTGTCTCCACGTCTGACAGAATCCATCAAAACTTACTAGAAATCATTTGACAAAGTCGTTATCACAGCTGGTTTTCATGGTGGTGCAGGTCTGCTGACTCTCAGGGACTTGATTAAATCCACTCGCAGGGTGACAGGGTTTATTGACTGCAGCCCGGCTGGAAATGGAGTGTTTTTCTGTCAGGAGGAGGAATGCACTGCAGCTGGATCTTGAATTTACGGCTCTTCAACCAAAATATCTTTCCGTGGCTTTGAGGGTGTGTAATGACACAATCCAAAGAACGAAAACGAGCCTTCCTGTCAAATCGGAAACGTTTGCTATGTCAGGTATGCCAGATAAATTGGAAAATACCACAGTGGCTTGACATGAAAACAACGATGCCCACAAAAAGTTGTGAGCCACCATTTCTCTGTGATATCGGAGCCTTTAACAGAAATGCAGCCTGATAGAAGAACAATGTTTGTCTGGAAATCAGACCAGCTTGATCTAAACCAGTGGAACCAGTCGGCCGGGGCTCGGAGGGCCAGCGCCAGCACCTTTCAGTGGGCTGCGCTGGGTTTTTTCTGGGTTCTTACGGCAACATTTGGAAGAAGAAGAAAAAAAGCCACATGTTGTCAGCAGACAGAGTTTGCTTTGAGGGTTCGTTCCACTGGAATCTTGACATTAGTTTGTCTCAAGTTTCTTATTATTTCTGCCAGGGAGGTGTTTTTTTTTAACTGGTGTGTCAGCATGACTGTATGATTTAAAAAAAAAAAAACCAAACACTCCTGTGGGGTCGACCAGATGTCAGATTTGGCTATAAACGCCTGGTGATTGGTCACTGTGAGGACTGAGGAGGCGGCCATGTTTGATGTTTGTCTGGAGATCAGGAAACCGTAGCAACAGAACTCACGTGGTCCTGAAGACATCCACAGGCTGAGTTTAAGTCATGGCCTCCTACTCTTCCACTTCTCTGTGTCGGCATCATTTTTTTCAGTTGATTTGATTTCCTATCTGTGGAATGGCTTCTTTTTGTAGATGGCTGACGTTGAGCTCGTGAAGAAGATGCTGCGGGCCGTCCTCCAGGCCAACAAGGGGGGGGTGACTCTGTCTCGCCTTCAGTCCGAGTACAAGGAGCTGACCGGAGAGCCGATACCACATAAACAGATGGGACACAACCACCTGGACGCGCTGCTGGCGAGCATGCCCTCTGTAGTCTGCATGGAGCGCAGCCGCTCTGGAGAGGTGTGTGTGTGTGTGTGTGTGTGTGTGTGTGTGTGTGTGTCTCCCACCCCAGATCCAACCCTTGTGTGACTTTTGACGACAGTTGGAGTGTGAAACATCATCAAAGTGGCAGTGCAGCGGAAAGTTAAAAACAGTCCAGTTACATTCACCAACCAACCTGAAACATGAAGAGGATAAATGACGAGCAACGACGCCTTGCTCTCTTGATGGAGGTGAATCAGAAGATCCAGCTAAAGTGGCCACGCCATTAAATGCGACGCCGTTGGTGCGGCTGTGGGAAGCTGACAGCGATTGTTTTTGGTAGTGACAGCGCTGCAAATGTCAAGTGTGAAATGCACATTTTTGACCGTTATTTTGAGTGTCTGCTTGCTTCGGGTTTGACTGATAACTCAGTAGGATGCCTCTGGAGGGGTTTTACCAGGCTGCTCCTCTCGAGGCGGTGGAATTTTTAATTCCTTTTAGTAGAATTCTCACTGTTTCCATCGTATCCACGTTTGAAGAACTCTCCAAATCCACATTATCCTCATCAGTTGTGTCTCACTAGGCAGTGTGAGATTAAAGTTTCCCTGTAGCAGGTTGGACTTACTGCCTTCCTTAGAAAGTCAAAGTGTTGAATGACTCCTAACACACACACACACACTCACACGCTCTTGCACTCCAGCCCACACGAGCTGTCATCGTCCACGTGTCTCGTGTTAACTAGTAGAACTTGAATGCAGCAGCAGACTTGGGGCCCATGTGGGACTCCTGCAGGACTGTGGTGTCCAGATGCTCCGCCTGCCTGGGAGACTCAAACGCTCCTCCCCTGATCGCTGCTGAGTCCAGGATGAAGGAGTGGAGCAGAACATGAAGTTTCCACAGCAGGAGGCTCCAAGCTCTTCCTCAGGCTTACGAGAGTCTTCCTCAGAAGGCAGACAACAACTCTACCCTTCTCTCTCTCTCCCCCCAGGTCATGTATTTTGCCTCAGTGGCCAGTGAGACAGCTCATATAGCCAAGGTGGTGGCTCGCCAGCGCAGCTCCAAGAAGACAGGACGACCTCACCTGGTCAACACCCAGATGAGGGTGAAACCAGCCGCCCCCATCCTCAATGGTGAGATACTGGACCTGAGTTTGTGAGAACTTGAGCTTCCTGTCCGTCTGCCACTAACCAGGAAATAATTGTTGAACACAGTTGTACTCAAAGGGAGGCTGATTTACTGGATCGTGTCCTACACGTCTTCTCCTCTGGACTCTGACACAGACAGCACGGCGTCGCGGCGGCGTAATATTTCCACCTACAAAAGTCTGTAAAAGTGGCGTGTGGCCTGTGTTACTACACCAAGTTCTTCAATTGATTGCACGTTTCTGGGGCATTGCAGCAGTACTGCAGTACCTGTATTTGTACAACGACCCAGCAACGTTAGCAACATTAGCAACGTTAGCAATGTTAGCAACATTAGCAACATTAGCTGTGTGTGATCAGCTTCTGGAGACCTGCATTGGTTTATAAGTTCATAATTATTCAAACAAATACTGCACATTTACATTCTTAATAAGAAAACAAATTCTTTCATAAAACCATCTCCACTCACACAGGTACATTTCTTTATATATATACTTAACACACACACACGTATACATACACACACACGTATACATACACACACACGTATACATACACACACATACACACACACACACATATATATATATATATATATATGTGTGTGTGTATGTGTGTATATATATATATATGTGTATGTGTGTATTTATATATATGTATGTATTTATATAGATATAGATTTATATATGTATATATACATACACACATATGTATTTCTCTAGATATGTTTTATTTCTTTTGTCCTGTTTGTAGCAGGTTCACCTCTACTAGACTGTGATGCTGCAGAATATTCTGAGAGTCAGAGGAGGAAGTGAGAGGAGGAGGAGGGGAGAGAGAGAGAGGGAGAGAGAGGTTTGGGAAAAAGAAACGCAGCGGAATGGTGAAATGGGAAGGTGGAGGAGGGGTTGGAGGGGTGGACAGATGAGTGGGGAGGCTAATACAGCCTCCAGCAGCAGACGTAGCTCCCAGCCAACACCAGCTGATTCACAAATCAACCTCCATCTCTCCCTCACATTCTCTCCTTCACCACATGAGACTCTGACCGACCAGGACGGTGTGTTCGTGCCGGTGAGGTGACGCGGCGTCTACTCTGAGTGTGTGTGTGTGTGTGTGTGTGAGTGTGTGTGTTTGTGTTTGTCCTTGCCTATATTTACATATGGATTTATACTGGTGCCTGTTTGTCTACGTGTGTGTGTGCGTCTGTGTGTGTGCGTCTGTGTGTGCGCGTCTGTGTGTGTGCGTCTGTGTGTGTGCGCATGCTTGGAAGGCTAATTAAGTAATTGGCTGATTTCTGAGTTGACGGACAGCCACATAGATCAGCACGTCCACTCAAGATGGGCAAAGTATGAATAAATGAGATCTGAGCGTTTCGGTGCTTATTGATCTTCTCTGATGACGCGGAGCTTTGTGTTTCTGGAAGGATTCCCTGAGATTGTTGGGAGTGAATTCTAGATCTCACGGATAAAAGAGAAGTGAAGAAGATGAAGAGGGAGCATAGGAGTGGACATGACGAAGCCTTAGACATGAAGCGTGACGTCATGTGTGTGAATGATGTAACACCACAATGATGCTCCACATGAGCACTCGCACTCGTTCCACTGTCCATACTGCAACTACTGGAACAACCCTGCTACTGATGATGACGTGCACTTCTCATTTCTGATGCATCAGCATAAACATGAGTCGATAGCTGAAACGATACCATGGGGATGCAACAGAACCAAACCATGTATAACAGTTGTCTTTCCCACAACTACTTCAATGACTTCATTTTCACTGACACTCTGGTTCAGCCGGTTGGTCCTGAATCTTTGTCCAAGTGTATTTTCTGTCCTCTCTGGATATGAGCTCTCACCAGAATACAAAACAAGTAGAAAAGAATAAAGTTGGCAGTCCAACGTTTGCTGTAAGTTCTCCAGAGGCGGTTTGGGCCATTCCCCTCAGGCTCTGGTCCGCAGGATGAAAGACTCCTGGGTTTCTTTCTATCAACAGTGCTGCTGATGTGCTTGGTGGAAATGTGATGGTGCGATTCCTCGGTTGGGGTCTCACTCTGAACTCATTCTGTCATTTCCTGACTGTTGATGTGGTCGCTATTTTGATTTTGTCCTTGTGTGAACCCTGTCTGCACGGTGATGGTCCTCCAGTCAGAAAGCTTCTTAGCTCCGTGTGTATAGAAACAGGAATGTAAGAAGCGGGTAAGGAGTTGGGTGTTGGTGTCCCTGGTGGTGCTTCTCCTCTCCGATGTCCTCCTGATCTTTGCAGGGTTTGTCAGTCCCACCTTCGAGCTGACAGGCTAGCATTAGTGCTAATGTTTCCTGCTCCAGCGCCAGAGTTGATGCACAGATATGATGACAAGTAATAAGACAGTTAGCATGACGAGCTGCTCTGATGTTATCACCTGTACTGCGTCTGCCGACAGTGACCGACCTATGAGACCTGTCCTCCAGCCAGACACACTGGCCTGTCTCAGGTTTAGCTGAATCAGTGTCAGCCACAGCTTTGCCTTCTCTGTCTCCACAGCGAAACCTCAAACCTCTCTGAGGCAGCCGAACCACCGCGGGCGAGGAGGGGGGCGAGGAGGAAGCGGCAGGATTGGACATGGAGACTTCCGACAGACAAGGGAAATGAGGGATGGCCAGACGGAGGGCAAGACTGGGGCACATCCGAACAAGATATCCAATCAGAACACAGCCAACAGGAAAGCAAACCCGCCTGCAGAGAAGTGAGTCAAGATGTAGAACTGGACTCCGACTCGCCGTGAGGTTCTTCTGAGCTGCAGCGCTCACATCAGCATGTTTGAGGCTGCACTGCTGTCACATGGTGAACCCAACAGACGTATTTTAGTATCAGGTGACCAGCGGTCTGGCTAGTGACCAGCGGTCTGGCTAGTGACCAGCGGTCTGGCTAGTAACCAGCGGTCTGGCTAGTAACCAGCTAACAGCTAGCGGTGCACGGTAGCAGTATCAGGGTGGACCCGCTGTGTACATTCAAACGTAGCCCAGGTTGAGCTTCCACCTGAGGACTTCTACTCACTCTTCTGACATTTGTTCTTGGTTTTTATAAAAGGTACCGTTGCATCACTTTCAGTTGGGTGAGACTCAGTGTCACCGGAGTTCTTCTGTACGAGCAGTAGTTTTTACCTCGTCGTCATGCTTGTCCCAGTTGATGGAGGTTAGCTTAGCACAGCTGTTTAAGGCTAACTGTGTGTCAAAGTCCCATTTTAAACGAAATCTTGTGTTGCTGCAGAGAATTTACAAATCATATCACAACATCTGTCACCGTCTTTCTTCTAAATCCTGCATCTTACATATGTATGTAAACCTTATACTCACTGACAGGCGAATGGCGTTGGTCGCATCTGTTGTGACAGTATTCCGGAGAGTTGGGACGGGACCCCGGACTTTTAAGATGAGCCTCATGCTTCTGACACAGATTTAATATAAAACTTACTTGACTCAGCTTGTCGTTTCTTGAGGACTTTTCTCCCTGACTGTCGCGCGTCTGGTTTTCCTCGTCGCTCCTTCCTTAGACGTCATGTTATCGTGTTAAGTCATGAGTATTTCCTGCAAGCTTGCAGTGCTGCCAGGAGCTTGGTGCAGCGTCATCCTGCTGAAGCACACGTGCAGGATGCTCCCTCCTCACTGGTGCATCAGATGTTGGAACCTGACCCAGAAACGCTGCATAAAGTTGCTTTAAAAGTGGGATTAAGAGGAGACCTGGGTAACTTTCCCTTTCAAATCAGATTATGGTCATTTATTATTTATAGTGTGATTATGTGTGGAAGTTACCAACCGGGCTTCCACACCTCTCAGGGAACCTCGAGGACTCTACGAACGTTCTGTCTGTGCTCAAATGGCCTGTGGACTCACTGAGTAGCTCGCAGCAGCCGTTCATGTTAACTTTGTCAGTGGTGGTTTTGCAGCCAGATTCATTTAATAAGCGTGAAGGAAATCTAGAGAGAGCAGACTGGTCCACAGCAGCAGACGGACATCGTTCCTCCTCCCTCCCTCTACCTGTGTGTTCGGAGCTGAATCAGAGGAGGTTTCTGGTGAAAGAGATCCTGGTTGAACTCGTTTTTTTGTCTGAGTCGCGGCTGCTGCTGCTTATTCAGCACCGGGCTGATGATGTACATTCTAGTGTCTTCTCCGTCTGGCTCATTGTCATGCTCCCCTGTCGTTAGCCAGCACACAGTTTTTCTGAAATCATGACTCATTCCACTCCATGTTGGCTTCAGACAATACCTGGAGTTGAATTACTGATAGTTTTTGCTGTTAAAAGGTCGTCTATCATCGCGTCTGTGTTGCTGTTACCAGGGCTCTGCTGGTCTGCTCGCTGTGAAAACAACTGACATCAGTCCTCTTGTCTGTGTCACCATGGGTGTCCAGTGGCCCTCCACAGTACAATGGGGCGTCAGGGTGAGAAGCCCAGTGTGTTGGCAGGGGGATGTAAACCCTTTCTAATCCCTTCTCTATTCTCTAGTAGATTAACACATCTAAACCGACACAGAGTGAATCAGCACATCTCCTGGATCCCTCTAGATCTTCCATTGGACTGTACGCAGGCAGGCCGCTGTTATCACAGTGTGTGTGCTCGCCAGCACATTATCTGATGCCTGTCAGTGGAAGTGATAAACTCACCTAACAACACGAATTAGACAAATTTAAATTACAGTGAAAAAGACTCAGGAGTGCAGGTTTATTGAAGTTTTACGTGGAAATGCTAGCTAGCGAAGATGGTCACATGATGTGTCTTTTCTCCAATTATTTCTTCAGCTGAGGCAAAATAGTCTGCAGGAATAGAACTTCAAACTAATTGCAGCTGTTTTTTTATTCTTCTCACAAATGAACTTTGTTTCGTTGTCAGTGAAACGTAGACGTTCACTTTTTCAATCTTCAGTACTTTTGTTCTTCATCCTGGACGTCTCTTGACCTGAGACCAGATCTGAATGTCCTGTTGTCTTGGTGCTCTGGACACGTTTACTTCCTGTCTCAGAATAACTTCAGATGTGCAGGATTTGATTGTCGTATTCACACTGTAGCAGAACATCAACGCAGACGTTCAACAGAGCAGCAAACAGCAACATAATCAAGCTAGTTTTTGGTCGCTGGTTAAACAGGAAGCTACAATGCTGGATAAGAATTTGCTTCCTAACACAGCAGGGATTTTGTGTTTGGACCAGTCGCTCACCAGCAGCTGATCCAGGAGTTTTGACCATCTCCTCCAACCTCAAACACTCTTCGGACCTTCTCACAGCATAGCAAAGGGCCATAGGTTTTCCGTGATGTAGAAAATCTCCGTGTATTCTCCGTCAGTGCTGTCATATTGGCTCCTGATGACTCACCGCGCTCGGCTCATGTAGTCTGTGTGTGATTAATTGGTAGCAGTTGAGAGGATGAACCCAAACCGTGTTTTAATGTAACTGTGGCTGAGGACATTACCTCATACTCTGCTCAAAGATGTGAAAAGTCTTTTCTCGTCAAAGGTTTCTTCTCTTCTGAGCCCCTAGAGCATCATCATCATCCCTCTGGGTCTGTTGCCTTGTGTCCAGGTCAGACAAGAGGATGACCCTCCCGTCACGGTTTCAGAAGGAGGTACACGCTCACCTTTCCAGAAACTCCCAACAGACTAGCTGTAAGTAGGACAGCCTCCTTTTTATTTCGCTAAATATACATTTTGTGTAGCTTTTGTCCTCTAAACTGAAACGCTGACAAGATTCAAGATCCGTGGCAGAATGGAGGCCAGGAGGTCCACATATCAGACTAAATATATGCTGGGAATAAATCATGTCCCCCTGTCTCGGTCCGGTTTTGTGAAGGGAACGTCAACCTGATCCGGTTGTCAGAGTTCTAAGAGCTTCTAGGTGTTGTAGAGCTTCCTCCTCTTTAACTTCTCTCCTAGTCAGAATTGGGATGTGTGTCTTCCTTTCAGGACTTTGTGTTGCCTCTAATAAACTCCATATTTCAAAGCTGATCTGAGGCCTCTTCACACAGAGAAAACTGTTCATGTTGTCAAAGGGGTTGAAGGGTGCAGCATCAACCCTGACTGAGGAGGAAGCCAAGACGTGTTCAGGACCTGTGATTTAGTCGTTGTGATGAGAGAAGGCTCCGGCGTGATGTCTGTACCGTCTAACCACTTTGCAGTTCAAGTCTTATTCACAGAAAAGCTCATTTTCTTCTTCCTCGTTTTAATCTAAAGGTTTCTCTTTCAGATTCAGTGGCAAAAGGAAACAAATCTGGTATTGTGACTATGCATTGTTACTCTTTTTCTATTGCTCCTTTTTGATTCAGTTACCTAGAGAGTGTTTTGGGGAAAGTTTGCCATTCAGTCTAGCAGTGTCAGGGTCAAGAAGATTAAAGCAGCCGCAGGAATACTGACCTGCATGTGTGACTAGAATCTCTCTTTTCTCTTCAATCTTGCAGCTCCTTCAAACCTGAATGAGAGTGTTGGTTCAGGCAAAGGAAAACCCTACAACCCTCAGCAGGTCCAGGGCTGCATCAAGGAGATCCTGGCCAAGTACAGTAATGGTTTCTGGGTGTCCAAACTGCCTCAGATCTACAGAGAACTGTACAAACAGGACCTGCCGACTGAGGCCATCAAAGACCTGGAGACCTGGACTCACATATGCACTGTACGTTGTGTAGGTTCAGCTTTTCCTATTGAAAAAGAACCTTCCTGTTTCCAGATGACCGTTGCGAGCGCTAGCTATGGCTTACGAACCGTGTTTGTGACCTTTAGAAAAGACTGAAGCTCCTCCAACTCTGCGCTCAGCTGCTCTCTCCTCCTGCAACAGTTTTCCTCCCACCAGCTCTCACGAGTCTTCACCATGCTCCACACACGTCTGCAGGGATCTCATCAGACACTTAGAATAATAATCTGAGCCTGTCAGTGACAAAAAGAATCAATCACTCGTTCCTTCTAAGTGGACAGTTGCTGTGTTGCAGCTGCTGCTCGGTCTCAATATTTGACCACCTCTGAAAATACTCTGTATTTCAGTCTGCATTCTGCCTGTTTTCCCTTTATTATCCCAGGTGGAGAAAACCTGCAGCAGCAACCCATCAGAGCTGCTTCTCTACCCGGCCAAGGAGCCGACCCCAGCCTCCTCCCCCTCTCTCATCCTCAAACCCAGCTCCACCACTGCCCCTGGCCAGACTACAAACTCCCCATCAGACAAACCCTCGCAGTCCCCAGCCCAACAGAGACCCCCCTCCACCCATCTGACTCGCTCCAGTCCTCACCCTCGTCCACCATCGTCCTCCTCATCCCCCAGTCCCCCTTCTTCCCCTACGAGCCTCAGCCCCGACCTGAAAGTGAAACTGGAGGAGCTGCTGATGAAGTACTCGAACGGCCTGTGGGCCCACGCGCTGCCCAAGCTGTTCCAGGACACCTATAAGGTGAGCAGCACCAGAGGAACGATGAGACATGTAGCTATGTATGGATTATTAGCTGTGTTACTCCTGTTAATTCATATTTATAGGAGGTTTGAATGCGATGTTTTGGTTTATCCAGTTGCATTTTCATACCATTAACCAGACTAAGCTGCCTGGACATGTCCTGGAGAAACTCGACCTCCTCTCAGACATCTGCACCATCGACTACCCAATGCCTGACAACCCAAAGAGGGCCATCCTGTACAGGAGGAGCAGCACTGGAGGTGGAGGAGGAGAGGATGAGAACTGTAACAGGAGGGACTCGGTGGCCAGTGAGGAGGAGCTGAGGGTGAGGCAGGAGCTGGGGAGGAGGCTCAGTATGCATGCGGTACCTTCTCTGCAGATCCCTAAGGAAGAGTACCCGTCTGTGCTGGTGGTGGAGGCCGCAAACACCAACGATGTCATACTCAGGTAGGAGAGAAGCAGAGGTTGAAATGTGCTGTACTACTCTGCTGTGTGAACCTCACTGTCTTCCTCCTGTGTCGCAGGTACATAGGTGAGGGTTACTCCCAGGCCCAGGAGTCCATGGAGGATGACATGAGGGAGTTTTACGGCGTGGGCCAAAGCAAAGAAACTCCTTTGTTGACTCCGTCGTCAGGCCAGCTTGTTGCTGCCAGGGCCGAGGAGGAGGAGGAGATTCTGAGGGCGCAAGTCTGTGAGGTCATGGCTGACAAGGTCAAGGTGAGAGGTCTGAGGGCGGAGCCAAACTAATCCAGGAACCTGGCCTGTCCGTTATCTGGGATAAATAAGTCCAAACAGTGACCTGTGAGACCTTGCGAGGAAATGTTAGTTACCAGCCTCTTGCCTTTGGCTCTGTAGGTCTACTTTGTGGATCACGGCTTCTCAGAGGTGGTCAGTAAAACCAAAGTGTTTGAGCTGCATGAGAAGTTTTTCAAACTGCCCTTCCAGGCCACCAAGTGTAAACTAGCAGGTGAGTGACGTGCTTTCACTCACCGATGTCCCAAAAAGTCGAGTAATCTCACCAGGAAACGAACACAGGCTGGAAAACAAGCACCTCCCTGCTCTCTCCTGCACTGTGATTACTGACCTGTAGCTAAAACTGATTTGTGTGGGTGTCCAGGCCTGGAGCCGTTCTGCCAGGAACCTGCTGTGCTGAAGAAATTTGAGACAATGGCGAGTGGCAGGATCCTCCTGGCTGAGATCCTCCATCGGGGCCAGACTCCTCTGGTCGTCCTGTACGACACGTCGCAGGATGATGACGTTAACATCAACGCTGCCTGCATGAAAGCCCTGCAGGACAGGACGCTCACCAGCCCGTTACAGGTAAACCACACACCTGTAGGCTTGAGGATACAACACACTCACCTGTAATCCTGTTGTTCACAGGTGAACAGCGCTTACATGAATGTGACCGTCAGCAGCGTCTGCTCTGACGGCACCATCTACTGCCAGCTGCCCTCCAGAGGCCTCGCCAAGCTGACAGAGATCCTGGAGAAGATCGAGACGTACTTCCACTCGCAGGTGAACATCAGCATCATCAGTCCTCCAAAACATCACGTGTCGAAGAAAAATACCACAGATGACAGTAAAGACAGGCTTCTACCTGATGGCAGGCTTGTGTGAAAGTGGCGAAGATAAGTTACCTGAGAATCCCTCTGTGATGGGAATTCTCAGTTGGCTTCGTACGCATGCGCCGTCCTTTTAAAAATCATTTTTTTAAACTTGTTCTTAGCGCTTGATGATCAATTCAACTTATTCCATTTCTAGCATGTCAAGCTTCTCTGCCGCGGCTTCATGGACTTCAGTTTGCTGCAGCCCGTGTCAGTGTGGAGGGATTAATACGGCAGCAATATTGTTATTTCCAGTAACTACAGGACAGACGGCTGCTCAGCATTCACACCTTCAGTTATTTACTGTATCGACAGGAAGCTGAGGAGAACTCACACATTTATCCTTGAAACCCTCGGTGAATGTGCATGTGCTGAGTTTCTTCTCTTAGTCATGGACAGATTGAGATTAGGTTGATAATCTGGATTTAAGGCATTGCCAAGCCACTTAAGACGATGGCAGTGCAGTGCCAGTGCTCTTCTCTTCCATGTTCCGCACTGCAACTCACTTCCTCTTCGTGAGTCTTTAGGTAAACAGAGTTCGACGACATTTACGAGTGTGTCAGATTTTCTGATTCAAAGACAGACTCATCCTGCGTTCACGGATTAGTTTGAAATCCTGAGGAGGCAAAGAAGAAAATATATATCACCTAACTTTCATGATCAGCTTTTTAAAAAGGTATATTCTTCATACCCGTACCCTCTCTAGAGAGGAGTTGTGGTAGCATGATTGCAGAGCATGCGAGCAGCACTCTTCTAGGATGAAATGAACCGTTCACAAGTGTAAATGTCACCCAGCCAATCATCCCAGACCTGAAGCCCTAACCTCTGGTGTGGTTTCAGTGGACGCCACAGTTGTTTCACAGTAAAGTTTCACTGCCGTCATCAAGCAGCAGTTGCACGCGCACACTTAAACTCACCAATCTGAGGGACTCAAGTCAAACCATGACAACATCTCTGCTCTCTATGACCAAATCTGGTTTCATTGTAGGTCACATCAGAATTCCTGGTGTCCAGGCCATTCTGCGGGAAAGGATGTCTGGCTCGGTACAAAGGAAAATGGTCCCGTGTGGAGGTAATACAGATGATAATCCTCAGCTTGACTCTGGATTATTAAACAGGTTTGCAGAGCAGGAACAAGTGTATCGCTGTGTAATGTTCTGTAAAATAGTAAACTGGGGTGGCTTCTTGAAATGTTTGGAGGACCAGAAATGTTACATCAGATGGACGTGAAGGTTGCATTGCAGTGAGGAAATATAATAGAAATGAATCGGAGGTTTGAGAACTCTCATTTTGCAGAAACACAGTGTTTCCCTGTCTGTTCGCAGATCACCAACCTGCACGGCAGCAGAGTCTTAGACATCCTCTTCATCGACGTGGGTGTCCAGGCGTCCGTGGAGGTCTTTGAGCTGAGGGAGATCCCGTCGCCATTCCTCCGTGACCTCGTGGCTATTCCAGCACAGGTTTGACGGACAGACAGTTACGCACCTTCAAGGGAAACATCATATGTTTGAGTGACATCCATGATCTTGTGTTTAGGCCGTGAAGTGCTGTCTGGCAGACCTGACTGTCAGTGTTGGGTCCTGGACTCCAGATGCTGTGCAGTGGCTGAGAGAGAGAGTGCTCAACATAACTGACTGTAGTATGAAGGTAAAGATGGAGACACACGGCCGTCAACCCGGGTGTAGACAGGATTCTCAGTGCCAGGAGTCTGGTGTCACCCTCCTCCAAGGAGCCTCTTCTCATTTGGAGTTCTGTGTGTTGATCGGTTGTCTTTCCTCTTGTTCTTCCACGCTCGTTGCTCCTCCCACCAGGTTGCTAAGGTGGATGAAAGCAAGCACTGTGTCTACGTTCACCTTTTCACTGACAAGAACTTCCACGACCTCACCCGCAGTCTTAACCATCAGATGGCCCAGTCCGACCTCTTCAAGCAGCAGCCTGATGTCTTCCTGACCAGCCACAGGTTCACACCTCTCTTAACTCGCTGGATGCTCTTCGTGCTTTGAGATCAATTCTAGTTTCAGTAACCACTTGAAAGCAAATCTGTGTTTTAAGTCACATTTCATTTCACAGCCCCGTCAAGATCTCCACACTCACTTTATCCTCCAAGACCTCCAGCACCAGTGAGACCACCAACGGCAGTCAAACGTCAGCTTCAGTCCCAGCCAAGCCTCACCTCAGGCGGGCTCTGTCAGGACGCCGAGGAAGTGGAGGAGGCAACACGACCACCAGCAGTCCACCAGAGACCCCTTCATCCCCCTCATCCCCCCTCCAGCTGCCCCCACTCCTGGAGCTACCCCCTGCAGGTGGAGGTGGCTTTATGAGTGCATCTCAGTCCAGGTAGCCTCACTGGAACCTAGAAAGTCGGGATGGAATTGAGATTTTTTTGTTTTGTTTTGTCTTGTCAGGAAGCAACATGGACGTCTACGTGTCGGTGGCGTGTCATCCAGGTCACTTTGTGCTGCAGCCCTGGAGAGATATGTACAAACTGGTGGTGCTGATGGGAGAGATGATCCTGTACTACAACAAAACTGACCAGAAACCTCTAAACATAGAGAAGAATCAGATCTATGCTGCTAAAGTGGAGAACAAGTGAGTGAAGCCAGGATTTCTTTGAAAACCTGCCCTGACATTTCTGTCTGGTGTGAGTGTTCAGTAACAGCTCTGCCTCAACGTTACCACCTCCTCCTCCCACAGCTGGCATCGGGTCCTGGTGAAGGGAGTTCTCACCAACGGTTTGGTGTCCGTCTATGAGTTGGACTACGGTAAACATGAACTGGTCAGCTGCACGCAGCTCAGACCGCTAATCAAGGAGTTCAGACAGCTGCCGTTCCAGGGAATCACCGCTCAGCTGGCTGGTGAGTTGGACTCTGTGTCTCCAGTCCTGGCCAGTCTGTCTGTGCAGGACTGGGAGTCTCCCAGCTCTCATCTTGGCACAGGAGGAGAGGCTCTGCTTCATTTCCAGGGTCCTGAGATCCTGCATGTGGGCTCACTGCCACATGGCCATGATTTACTCTGAACTGATCAGAGAGGTGTGATTCCTCCCTGATATTTGCAGCAACATGGGTGCAACAGTTGTTATCTTGGAGACGGGAGAAGAAAGTGAGATGTTCTTCACGTTTGTCAGTCAACAGGCGAAAGAGGAGGACTGCACTCGCTCGTAGCCTAAGTTAGTTCCTTCGCTGTTAATAAGGTCACACTCATCAGCGCAGGTGATTGTGATGTCAAATGATCCAGTTTTTGTTCTGGCTAGCAAGATGATGCTAAATCCTGAGCTCCATCATTCCTACGGGTGAAGACAACCTCCTCCCGGCTGCATGAACACTCACACGTCTTCTCTCTTCCACTTCCTGTATCGTCAGCGACACAAAACGCAGTCCGCAATTCTGTGTTACAGCTTCTCCTCTGTCCCTGTCTCCTCCTGCAGGAGTGAAGCTGAGGCAGTGGTCCGAAGAAGCTTCCATTGTTTTCAGGAACCACGTGGAGAAGAAGCCCCTGGTGGCTCAGCTGGAGGCCGTACAGGAAGCCACAAATCCATGGGACAGGAAGTTGACGGTCTTCCTGGTCGACACCTCGCAGGAAGAGAAAGACATCTGGGTGCATGACATCATGGCTGAGTTTGCTGATGAGCTGACCAACGAGCTGTAGATAAGGTCGTAGCTGTCCTGTTGCTCTGGAGTTAGGGTTAGAGAAACTAGATGAAGCCTCTCCATCTGTCAACCTTTCATTTAGAAAGAAGAAAGGGATGAAAATGAAGGCAAAGGAAGGACAGGTGCGACAGGAAGTGTAGGCATCGTAGACACTTCCTGGTAGTGTTGTGGGCCGTTTAACGACAGACTTTGTGATGTGATTTTGAGTGACTGCAGTGTGCTCGTGATGCATGACGCTGGTCCGGACGTGCCACACATTCAAAACACGAGAGTGGACCAAACTGCTTCCAGTTTAACTTCATCTTATTCAAATAGGGAGTCCCATTAGCTTGAAAATCTCTTAAGCTTGAGAAGCAGGTGAGGTGAGCCCCCTGCTGGTTTAGCGAGCCCTCGGGATGACGCAGACATGGAGGAGTGAACCCAGCACACCTTGCACGTGAAAATACACACATGAAGTTGTCAAAGTGGGCTGGGCTACTACCAACTCATACATGTAGAAGGTCGTGTGCATGTCGACAGCATCTCCATCGTCACACTAAAGACGTAGCCTTGGCTCGTGCTACAACAAACTCTATTCGGAAAATAGAAATGTATCTTAGCTGCAGCTTGAAATCTAATCTAATGCCTCAGTATGACAACATCCCCCGTGGATGGAGATCAAGTGGAGCTCCAGCCGTCGTAGCTTCACAGCGTCGTGGACGTGATGCATCTACATGGCAGTGGCAGCATCCTTCACTTCACCGGTGCTTCCAGTTCTGGTGTGAGTCCTCTACAACCCTGGTTCTCAACCTGAGGCTCAGGGGCTGATTTCTGGGAGCCAAGCAGATGTGAGTCTTTGCTCCCCGAAGCTTATAGTAGCGGTAGAACTTGTCTTGGCACAGCTTTTTATCGAGAGTCAAAGTGTGAGAACTCCCTTCATCAACTATGAAAATCAAACAGTTTTACGTGTCACCTCGCTGGCATGAGCAAGGCTCTCTGTACCTTCTTGTTCCTTCAAGTACACACGTTGACTGTGGCGGTGCAGTGATTCAAACGAGTCTAAAACACTAGAGTCTGCGGGGTGGCGAGCCAGCGTGGTAGAGGACCTGTGAGTGGAACATCTCTGCGCTCATGTTTACGACAAAAATCTGCTATTTGTGATTGTCTAGAAGATTCAAAACTTTCTGCTACGCGGAGCAGAGATGGAGGAGCCGGTGAGGAGAAAGGTTCAACACACACACACACACACACACACACAGTTGTCTCGGTCTTTTAGGAGGAGATGAGAATTCCTTTATTTTGCCAAAGCAAGATTGCAACGTTTCTGGGGGGAAATTGCATTAATCTAAAAAATAATGAGCTTTTTTTATGAGAAGTACAGAGAAATAGTTTTTTTTGACAAAGAAATATTGTGACTACTGTGAACACAGTAAATGTGTGTGTGTGTGTGTGTGTGAGAGAGAGAGAGACACGCACCGACTCCTCCGCCTCCTCTCTGCCTCTATAACTGATCCAGTGTGACTTTATGCTTCTTAGGGACTTGATTATCTCTACGATTCCGTTTCCTGACCAGTAATGTGACTTCTGGGAATTACATGTGTAGCATGTTGCAGGTCCGTGTAGTTTACTGTCATCATAAGAATTAGCGTGTTGGTCCTGATCATGCTGACGTGGGATTTACTTCTGACACTCGGACCGTTGTGAAGCCTGTAGACTCGACGGCGCTCCAGCGCCGCCTCGTTCCTAACCGACATGAATTTAATTTATATTTAACTTATATTATTTAGACGTGGACAAATGCATCACTCTTAAATGTTGTTTAACAATAACAGTGAGATAATACGAGAGATGGTTTTGGAATAAAATTCATTTGCGAGTTTTGATCTGATTTTGTGTGTTTCATTGACAAACACGCTCACACACTCACACTGTTGGTTTCTTTATTAAAATAGCAGAACATGTCACTCTTCCTTTGATGTGACATCACCGTGGTGATGTCATACAACGTTCGGCTTTTCCCAGAGTTCCTCACTGGTTTCTCACTGGGACTCCACATCGGTGTCTGACATGCTGATCATTTACAACTGATGCGGCCGATGGCAGACGTTTACAGAGATCGTCTCCATAAAAACAAGTTTATATGACGTTCACATTTACTGAAGAACACGTGTAAACATCTTTCTTTATTTCCAAGACATTTGGAAATGCCCATAAATTATATATCGATTGTATTTTTATCATTGATTATTAGGTGGACTGATACCAAAATTAAAGAAAGGTCTAATATCTGCAGGTGTATGATGAAAGGGTGATTACTGAGCAGTAGGCACACATTATTGACTAGATGTCACATGACAAACACATACGACCAAGGCGGACATGGTTGGGGTTAGGGTTATTTATCTGTCGCTTGTCTCAGGTGTTAGGGTTATTTATCTGTCGCTTGTCTCAGGTGTTAGGGTTATTTATCTGTCGCTTGTCTCAGGTGCTGTCGTGTGGTCTGGCCCCAGAAACAGCAGCTAGCGGATGGACAGCATCATCACAAACTCTGCGGAGGAGAGGACAGATTTAGCTTCGCCTCTGCTAAATGCTCAGAAGTTCTTCTGCCCTGACATGTTGGGTCTGCCGACCCAACAGGAGGTGGGACCGTCTGATTCTCACCTTCAAAGTCGATGTTTCCATCGTCGTTGATGTCCAGCTCCTTCAGGATCTCCTCCAGCTCGCCTTTCTTCAGCTTCTCCCCCAGCAGACTCTTGACCGCCTCCTTCATCTCATCCTGGTTGATCTTTCCATCTCCGTCGAGATCAAACTGGGATAACCAGGAAGTAAATAGGATTTACCGCGCAATGACGTTTATAACTCAGATTAAATCACCCTCAGTGTGGACTGAGATGCGCGTATCACAGGCCTTAAATATGTCTGTGGGTTCATGTGAATGAAGTTTGATATCCAGGATTTTTAGTGGACTGACGGACCTGTAAGAAGGCCGACTGGAGCTCCTTGAGTCCCAGCATGTCAGCCGTCTCTCCCATCATTCTGGGTCCCATCAGCTCAATGAAGTCGTCAAAGTCCATCAGTCCTCCCACTGAGAGAGAGCGAGATCAGAGGAGTTCAGCTTTACAACCTTAACCATCTTATCGCTAATGTCATCCTCACTTCTCATCTTGATCTGCTGCACGATCTCCAGCAGCTCCATCTCTGTGGGCATGTATCCCATTGTCCTCATGCACTCAGCCACATCCTTGTAGTTCAGGTAGCCATCTTGGTCGTAGTCAAACTCTTTAAAGGCCTCTTGCAGCTCTGTAGGAAAGTTGTCGAGATAAAAAAAAAAAAGACTTTCAAACTCCCAGAGTTCCACTTTGTCTCAGATTTCATTGACAGATACTGGACTTCTGTTGACTTGTGGCGGTGAAACTTACCGTCTAATTCAGCTTGAGCTAATTCTCTGTCCTGTAGAAATGAAACGTGTGGAAATGTGACATGAAGTCAAGCAGTGATAGGAAAGAGTAATACGTAAGTGAAGTATTGTAATGTATTAAACTTTGTAGTGCTGTGCTGAAGGCAACACTACATGCCAAAGAAACGTAAATATTTCCAGGTTTCTGGGCTTTGCTCCGCCCCCGGATCACCCTAACGAGCTGTGACTCTAATCCTCCGTGAACACACCAGGTTTAGAAAGACCAGGGCCTCTCCACCTCTGACTCCAGCGTCCTGCCAGGTGTCTGACGTCCGTGTGTCCTGATCGTACCAGCATCGCTGCAGGCCATCGTATTTATTTCAAGATGGTCCCTGAGGCAGCTCAGCTTGTTTTCCATTAAAATATCAAAATGTATTTATTTTAATAGATGGGATGTTTGAAAACGGCAAGAAAATCAAAATAATCTGCCGAGTTTACGCTCTGCAGGTAAAGTGAACCCTGCAGTAAAGGGTCAAAGGTCACATGTTTCACCAACCAAGGAGAGGACGGTTCAGTTTCTTATTAAAGTCACGAAGCACGAAGAGTTAACACTCACGGCCCCAAAGACGCTGTTGAGCACAGAGTTGTAGACTTTGTTCATGCTCTCCGTGCTCTTCTTGGACTTCTTAGACGACTTCTTGGGTGTTTCAGACACAGAACCTGCCGGCGACTCCTGAGGCGTGCTGGAACTGCTTTGAGCATCTCTGCGACAACGTGGAAAATCAAACCATTAAAAAAAAATCAAATACTTAACCAAAAAGTAAGATCTGATCTTGAGAAAAGAGAGATCTAAAGGGTTAGGGTTAGTTAACCATAGGGTTAGGGTTTGCTAACCCTCACCATACTTCATATGTTTGATCTCTGCAGGTAAAGTACCTGTTTGCTGTTGACGCTGAGTCAACAGACGACGTGGAGACAGTTCTCTCCTCTGTCTTGGACATACTGGTGAGTACAAGAGACAAACCCACTGACTATCCACTTCTTTCCACAATAAAATACTTTTGGGGGCTCAAAAGACGACATTTCCCTCCTTGAACACTCATGCTTACCTTACTGAGTGTGGGACATCCAGCAGTCCAGCTCCTCTGTCTGCGTGAGCGCTAATGTGAGCGGCTGCTCACTGTCCAGTAACCTGTTCTCCACTTCCCCGTGACCTCCTTCCATCAGAGAGGATTAGCAGGTAATTACCTGGCTAAACGTGCAGCCAAAGATTAGAAAGCAGAACGTGTCATGGCAGTGTGACTGACGTGACTTTAAGAGGTCACTTAATTGTTCAGTTCAGCCTGCGGCGCCGCCGTGAGTCCCTCAAGCTCACCAATTGATCGCTGCAATCAATTATCAGTACAATATTGTCTAACTGAACACAGTCCAGCGGAATTTCCCCGCCAAAGAAGTTCAGAGTTGCATACCAGTTACCATAGGTAGAAAACGCAGGTAAACAGTTGTCTAAAGCCACTGGTAGATGTCAGAATATAAATCTGATGCTTCGTTATGATAATAAGTAAAGCTGACACTAACACCTGTCATGATTATCTGATCCTTCTCTTTGGTCAGAGTGAGACGTCACTGAGACAAAGACGGTGAGGTGACTCTCTGCTAGTTCTGATCTGATGATGTCATTAAAACCAGTAAAACCAGCAGCCAAATGGCTGCGCTGACCAGCAGAGAACTCAGGAATGACGTAACAAACGGCAGTGACCAGTTTGATGTCAGGTCCCAGAGCGAGCAGCTGATATCAGGCCCCGCCCCCCAGCATCTCCTGAGTCTTTGGTGCTGAAGAGAACAAAGTTTTTTTTCTTTGCTTGGATTTCCTTCCCGCCTTCGTTCAGCCGACTGATAAAAGAAGAAATCACTTCTTTGAGTTCCTGCCCTGGTCTCACACACACACACACACACACACACACACACACACACACACACACACATACATTTGCACACATACATATGCACACATACATATACAAACATACATACACACGTACACACATACATACACACATAGATATACACACATACATATACATATACACATACATACACACACATACACATACACATACATACACACACATACACATACATACACACATAGATATACACACATACATACACACTTACACACATACATACACACATACATACACATATACACATACATACACACACATACACATACATACACACATAGATATACACACATACATACACGCTTACACACATACATATACATATACACATACATACACACACATACACATACATATACACATACATACACACACATACACATACATACACACATACATACACACATAGATATACACACATACATACACGCTTACACACATACATATACATATACACATACATACACACACATACATATACACATACATACACACACATACACATACATAAACACATACATACACACACATACACATACATACACACATACATACACACATACACACATACACATACATAAACACATACATACACACACACATACACACACATACACACATACATACACACATACACATACATACACATACATACAAATGCATATACACACATACACATACATATACACACATACACACACCTACACACACATATATGCACACACATACACATGTATACATACACACACATACACACATACACATACATACACATACACATACATACACACATACACACATATACACACATACATATACACACATACAAACACATACACACATACATACACACACATACAAACACATACACACATACACATAGACACATTCATATGCACATATACACACATACGCACACACACATACACACATTTACACACATACACATATCCACATACATATGCACACATACACACATGCATATACACACATACACAAATACACACGTACATATACACACATACATACACACATACATATACACATACATATACACATACATACACACACCTACACACATACATACACACATACACACACATATACACATACATACACACAGACATATACACACATACATACACACACATACATACACACATACATATACATATACACACATACACACATACATACACACATACATATACACGCATACACAAATACACACGTACATATACACACATCGAGCGTTAGCGTTATTTCTGTCAGGCCGTGGTAGTCAAGTGCTATTGGCTTCCTGTCCATCAATCAAACTGATCAATCAGCTGATCACAGCTGCTCAGCATCAGCTGATCAAATCCTTTGCTTCTGATTGGCCCCTCTCAACTTAAATATCCCCCGGCCTCAACTCCCGCTCTGCTAGCTTCTGGCTGCTGCTCTGCCTGCGTCATCGCTGCTATCTGCTGCTACCTACTGCAGCCTGCTGCTGCTGCTATCTGCTGCTGCTATCTGCTGCTATCTGCTGCTGCTATCTGCTGCTATCTGCTGCTATCTGCTGCTATCTGCTGCTGCTATCTACTGCAGCCTGCTGCTGCTGCTATCTGCTGCTGCTATCTACTGCAGCCTGCTGCTGCTATCTACTGCAGCCTGCTGCTGCTGCTGCTATTTGCTGTACAGTTGCCCCTGCTCGCAACTTGCTACCCTCCACCTCCCCAGCTCCACCTTGTCATGTATACATGGCATAGTTCGTTCCATGTCATGTTGCTGCTCTGTTCACGGGGGTATGTTTGTTCTTCCAGTCTTAAACTGGGAGAACCTTCCCTCACGCTGCTGGTCCCCTGTTTCATGGTGCTCATGAAAAATTATCAGGGGACTCCTCTGAACAGAGCCATACCGCCAATTGTACTATAATAAACAAATCAAGCTCATTATCATCTCTTGTGTTTCTTGACGTGAATGGACCTGACAGAAATACATATACACATACATACACACATACACACACATACACATACATACACACACATACATACACACATACACATACATACACATACATACACATACACACATACATATACACACATACACACACATACATATATACACACATACACATACATACACACATACTGTATATACACACATACACACAAACATACACACATACATATACACATATACACATACACACTTTTACACATATACACATATACATATACACAAATACACACATACATATGCACACATACACACATGCATATACACACATAAACAAATACACACGTACATATACACACATACATATACACATACATATACACATACATACACACATATACACACCTACACACACATACACACACACATACATACACACATACATATACACATACATACACACACCTACACACATACATACACACATATACACACCTACACACACATACACACACACATACATATACACATACACACACCTACACACATACATACACACATACACACACATATACACATACATACACACAGACATATACACACATACATACACACACATACATACACACATACATATACATATACACACATACACACATACATACACACATACATATACACGCATACACAAATACACACGTACATATACACACATCGAGCGTTAGCGTTATTTCTGTCAGGCCGTGGTAGTCAAGTGCTATTGGCTTCCCGTCCATCAATCAAACTGATCAATCAGCTGATCACAGCTGCTCAGCATCAGCTGATCAAATCCTTTGCTTCTGATTGGCCCCTCTCAACTTAAATATCACCCGGCCTCAACTCCCGCTCTGCTAGCTTCTGGCTGCTGCTCTGCCTACGTCATCGCTGCTATCTGCTGCTACCTACTGCAGCCTGCTGCTGCTGCTATCTGCTGCTGCTATCTACTGAAGCCTGCTGCTGCTGCTACCTACTGCAATCTGCTGCTGCTGCTGCTATCTACTGCAGCCTGCTGCTGCTGCTATCTGCTGCTGCTATCTACTGCAGCCTGCTGCTGCTGCTGCTATCTACTGCAGCCTGCTGCTGCTGCTATCTACTGCAGCCTGCTGCTGCTGCTGCTATCTACTGCAGCCTGCTGCTGCTGCTATCTGCTGCTGCTATGTACTGCAGCCTGCTGCTGCTGCTATCTGCTGCTGCTATCTGCTGCTGCTATCTACTGCAGCCTGCTGCTGCTGCTATCTGCTGCTGCTATCTACTGCAGCCTGCTGCTGCTGCTATCTGCTGCTGCTATGTACTGCAGCCTGCTGCTGCTGCTATCTGCTGCTGCTGCTATGTACTGCAGCCTGCTGCTGCTGCTATCTGCTGCTGCTATCTACTGCAGCCTGCTGCTGCTACCTACTGCAGCCTGCTGCTGCTGCTATCTGCTGCTGCTATCTACTGCAGCCTGCTGCTGCTACCTACTGCAGCCTGCTGCTGCTGCTATCTGCTGCTGCTATCTACTGCAGCCTGCTGCTGCTGCTATCTGCTGCTGCTATCTACTGCAGCCTGCTGCTGCTGCTATCTGCTGCTGCTATCTACTGCAGCCTGCTGCTGCTGCTGCTGCTATCTGCTATCTACTGCAGCCTGCTGCTGCTGCTATCTGCTGCTATCTGCTGCTGCTATCTACTGCAGCCTGCTGCTGCTGCTGCTATCTGCTATCTGCTGCTGCGGCTATTTGCTGTACAGTTGCTCCTGCTCGCAACTTGCTACCCTCCACCTCCCCAGCTCCACCTTGTCATGTATACATGGCATAGTTCGTTCCATGTCATGTTGCTGCTCTGTTCACGGGGGTATGTTTGTTCTTCCAGTCTTAAACTGGGAGAACCTTCCCTCACGCTGCTGGTCCCCTGTTTCATGGTGCTCATGAAAAATTATCAGGGGACTCCTCTGAACAGAGCCATACCGCCAATTGTACTATAATAAACAAATCAAGCTCATTATCATCTCATGTGTTTCTTGACGTGAATGGACCTGACAGAAATACATATACACATACATACACACATACACACACATACACATACATACACATACACACATACATATACACACATACATATACACACATACACACAAACATACACACATACATATGCACATATACACATACACACATTTACACACATACACATACACATATACACAAATACACACATACACATACATACACATACACACATACATATACACACACATACATACACACATACACACACATACACATACATACACATACACACATACATATACACACATACATATACACACATACACACATACATATATACACACATACACATACATACACACATACTGTATATACACACATACACACAAACATACACACATACATATGCACATATACACATACACACATTTACACACATACACATATACATATACACAAATACACACATACATATGCACACATACACACATGCATATACACACATACACAAATACACACATACATATACACACATACATACACACATACATATACACATACATACACACATATACACACCTACATACACAGACACACACATACATACACACATACATATACACATACATACACACACCTACACACATACATACACACATACACACACATATACACATACATACACACAGACATATACATATACACACATACACACATACATACACACATACATATACATATACACATATACACACTCATACATACACACATATACACACATATACACATACACATACATACACACATACACATACATATATACACACACACACACACACACACACACACACAGTGCCGAAATGAATGAATTAGGGGGCGGCTTGGGGCCATTTGGCTTCAAATTTAGCCAAGAATGCTTCCAAAAAACACATTCCAGAGGCCAAAATTGCCCCAAAGTTTTTTTCCACCAACTCCTTCTTCTGCAGGCGTTATTGAGAGAGGGTTCAATGATTATGAGAACACGAGGCTTCGCACCCCTGCCTCTCACACACGGACAATGCTCATCACTACATATCCTGCCTGACTACCCCGACAACATGTATATATACACATAAAAATATGTGTATATATATGTATATGTACAAATATATACACATACATGCATATGTATTTATATATGTACCTATATGTCACACACGTATTTCCAAATAAAGTTATATAGTGACTGACTATATGTGTGAGACAGAGCAAAGAGTTGCATTGAGACGTTCCTTTTCTCCGTTTTCTTCTGACATCGTCCTCTTCCTCTTACCGTCCTCTTGATTTGGGCTCCGCTGATTCTTCTGTTGATGTTTGAGAATGATCCCTTGTTTTGTTGACAAAATTGTAGCGACTTCAACCGAAAGAGCCGCTGAGAGTCTAAGAATGGGCCCGGATGTCAGACGCACAAAAAAAGAGAGCTTTAAAACTTACGATCAAAGTGTTTACGAACCAAACAAAAAAGTTAACTCATAAAAAAGCGTTCAAACTAAACCAAAGTGATCGCAGCGATCAGCGGAAAACAATAAAAAAAGGTCAACAAAAATGTACGGCGGACAAACAAAGGAAAAACATCAGGTAATCATAAGTGCTAGACCCCCCGCATAATCACATGACCGGCTACCAAAAAATGATAACTAAATAATATTCAAAATAAACAACACCAAAACAACAATTAACCCTAAACAACGCATTCATGGCTCCTACAGTTCTACTTTCTTTCACGGGGAAACGAGAACACACAGCGCCGCGCTGTGGTACCGCAAGTCAAGACGGCAAATGCCAGTGTCAAGTAGGAAAAAAACCACAGTCTCACCTCCTGCACCCTCACTCACAAGCAGCATGAGAGCCAATTTGGGACCCTGAGGTTTACAGTGAGCTGCATTTGGGACACTGAAATGATTCTGACACTAAAGCAGCCATTTGACTTACCTTTGTTTGGATGCTGAGATGATGGATCCAGCCCCTGTGCTTGTGGAGGTTTAAAGAGACATGACATTTTGAACATAAGAGCCCTGAAACAGGCCAGAGGCATAAGATGGTTTACATACCAAAAGAATTAAAACCACAACACATCACATGCAATTAAGAGTGAACAGTAACACAATTTATTGAAAAAATGAGTTTTATTGTGAGACTCTAGCTGACAGACAGAAAAGAGATAAAAATCTCTCTCCAAAACGTCCATGCTTCACTTTCTTGTGTCCTTTCTTCATGCGTTTAGTTGTGCTGGCTTGTCGCACCGCCTCTTGGGCCTCTGCTGTCTCCCGAAGCTCCTCCCCCACCACCTCCACCACCTCCTTGGGCTCTTCCTCACCCTGAAGCTCTTTCTTCAAGGCCATCAGCTCCTCATGCCCTTCCTCTTTTCCTGGCAGGTGGGTCCCCTGGACCTCCTCTTCCTCTGTATCGTCTTCCTCCTTGGTCTGTTGCTCCATATCCAGGACCTCCTGGGCCTCCAGGATCCTTTCTTCCTTCTCATTGCCTTTGTCCTCCTCCCACTGTTTTGCATCAGAGATGCTCACATCTTGCTGAATGTCCTTCAGGACCTTGTTCTTAGAAAAGACAGATAAAAACCACTCTACTACACGTCCATGCTTCCCTCTCTTCTGCCGGCGTCCCTCCTTCATGAGTTCGCTTGTCCTGACTTCTCGCACTGCCTCTTGGGTCTGTGCTCTCTCCTGAAGCTCCTCCCCCACCACCTCTTCGGGCTCTTCCTCAGCCTGAAGATCTTTGTCCAAGACCATCATTTCTTCCTCATGCTCTTCCTCTTTTCCTGGCAGGTGGGCCTCCTGGACCTCCTCTTCCTCTGCGTCATCTTCCTGATTCATCTGTTGCTCCGTATCCATAAGAATCACCACCACCTCATGCTCTTCCTCTTTTCCTGGCAGGTGGGCCTCCTGGACCTCCTCTACCTCTGTATTGTCCTCCTCTTTTGCCTGTTGCTCTTTATCCAGGCCCTCCTGGGCCTCCAGGCCCTCCTGGGCCTCCAGGCCCTCCTGGGCCTCCAGGCCCTCCTGGGCCTCCAGGCCCTCCTGGGCCTCCAGGCCCTCCTGGGCCTCCAGGCCCTCCTGGGCCTCCAGGCCCTCCTGGGCCTCCAGGCCCTCCTGGGCCTCCAGGCCTGGAGGGCCCTCCTGGACCCTTTGGTCTTGCTCATGCTCTTCATCCTCATCCCATTGCTCAGCATCAGTGATGCTCACTTCCTGCTCAGCTTCCTTCAGGACCTGCTCCGACTCATCACACTCTGCATTCTTGTCCTGCTCCTCGTTCCTCCACCGGGCCTCAAGGACCTCCAGGAATGCCTTCATATCCTCAAGCTCAGCCTTCCACACAGTGTTCGTGGCCTGCCACTCGGCATACACTTCCCTGTTCTCCATCTTCAACTTGAACATCAAGTCCTCACACTCTTTTTTCCACACGTCGGTGTACTGGACCCTCACAGGCTCGTTTGGCTTAGCCTCCACCATTGCTCTCCTCTTGGCCTCCCGGAGCTTTGCTTCCTTCTTCCTCCTTGGAGCCATCTTTCTCTGGGATCAGGAACGTTGCTCAAACACAAGGCTGAAAGTGGTCTTCTGGGTTGTTTTATTGATCAGGCGCGAACAAGCTTGAGATGTATTAAATGACGACTTGTACTGTTGACTTATACATCCTTCTCTGAATTGTGTCATCATAATGATTCAGAATATTCTTCTGACATCAATGAAGGAGACTATAAAGACTACAAAGACTATAAAGACAAGAAAATATGATCAAAGTGAGGGAGTCAGAGATGAAAGACAGAACTCCGTGGTCAAAAGGAAAGCTCTAAGATCAGAGTCAGAGGTGTTCTGTAAGATCACAGAACCTTCGACTGCTCAAGCTCCGGAAATTATGAAATGCAATTCAAAGGAGAAACAACTAAACTACCAGAACGACAAACGAGAAGTGTAGATGATTGACATTAGTGACGCCACTTCTGCCCAACACTG
Organism: Aulostomus chinensis; assembly: GCF_037954235.1. Taxonomy (NCBI): domain Eukaryota; kingdom Metazoa; phylum Chordata; class Actinopteri; order Syngnathiformes; family Aulostomidae; genus Aulostomus; species Aulostomus chinensis. Next base: position 4,944,838 of record NC_141343.1, on the reverse strand, counting down.
CTGCGTGCACACACACACACACACACACACACACACACACACACACACACACGCACGCATGCACGCACGCACGTACACACACACACACACACACACACACACTCCACAGGATGTCCGTGTGGTTTTGTGACTCTGGTTCTTCTTCTTTGTTCTGTTGCTTCACCACAGCTCCTCTGTTCTCTTGCAGCTCCACTGCTGCACTCAAGAAGCCACGCTTCGTACTTCGTATGGCGTCGACTCTCCTGTCCTGGTGTACTGGTTGAGTGGAGACTTGGCGTTCACCTCCGTCCTGGTCGTTGTCCTGGCTTACATCGTGTTCACCGCACTGAAGACACGCGGCTGTCAGTGCGCCGGGAGGCTCCACCCCCAACGCTATACTTGATCAGGGAAGTTCAGTGAAGATGATTTGACCACAAACACAAATCAGCCCAGCCTCACGGCGGTGATGTGATTCACCTTCAGTCACGGGATGATGGCTTCCTCCCCATCATCAACAAATGAGCCCGTCGTTCTGTTGGTGTCGGTTCAGATGTGGATGGCTCCGCGAAAGACAAGTGTCATGCTCACATCTGGCTGACATCTGGCAGCAGTTCTACCTCTGTAGAGCAGAACTGATTAATTACTTTCAGTGCAAATGATGAAACTGAGTGTGCGTGTGTGTGTGTGGAGGGGGGGGTGCATTTTCAAAAGCAGTGTGTTTCGTCTTTTCATGTCTAGACTCACAAAGGAGGCCTGCAGCCTCCACACGCAGAGGCAGGTGTGTACTTTCAAAGTGCTTTCATTGAGTCACATGGCTTTTTTGGGACATTTGTCTGTTTGAGTCATGAGGTGACGAGCTGTGCTGTATTTGATCATCAGGGTAACCAGGACCTCTCCTACGCTGCTCTATCACACTGCAGGGTCGCAGGTCGGGCCAGCGGTGTGAGGACAGCGTGGATGGATGCGTGTACGCCGACGTGCAGCACTAGATCGTGATTGGCTGCTGTACAGTTGTGCTTTGTGCCTGTGTGAGAAGAAGCTGTGTATGTTTTTTTTTAAAAAGCCTTGCAAAGAACAATTAAAGTGTCTTTCCTCCTCATCTCAGCCTCGCTGCACTCCCAGCGCGCCTCTTCCAGCCTCGCCCTCCCTTTAAAGTGGGACAAGCCTGACTTTGTAGTGCTGAGGACCAGAACCAGTACACAAACTCACCACTACCTTTTATTTATACCACATCATTAGCAGTTTTAGCACAAATTAGAATGTTTGGTCAGCGTGAAAGCTCCAGGTCCTGGTGTTGTCTCATTCCACACTTCTTTGAGCCCCGTGGCCTCAGTGGCAGGTTCAGACTCCTCCCCCTCCGTCCCTCTCGTCACTCCTCTCTGGCTCAAGTAATCAGAGGCATCCATCTATTCAGGTCTTCTTTAAACTTCCAATGTTTGGCTCTTTTACGCGTGCAACCAAATCTAAATCTTCCTGAAAGTTCAGACACCAGCAGTGAAGACGTGTTTTTGGTTGACTGTGATACCACCAATCGTGTTCTGCACAATGACGCTGACGCAGATGTGCCAACCAGAGCAAACAGACGGGGAGGCAGGTTCTTAAGACGTGTTCACGCCTGGTGTTGCCTCAGTAGGTCATACCTGCGGAAGCAGACAAGATGCTGATGAGACACTTTGCTTTCCTTCTCTGGTCTTTGAGTGAGTAACTGAAGTTCTCGCGTGGAATATTTTCAACGAAGATACAAATCTGACCGTGTCCTGTCTTTTATTTCAGGTGTGGCACACAAAAATAACATTTCTCAGCCTGTTTCCCTCCGAACAGTGAAACTGGGAGACCCGGCTTCTATTGAATGTTTCGTGAAGACAGCAGCGGCAAAAAGAGTGTGGTACAAATTAACTCCACAGAGGGGACTGGAGCTTTTGGCAGCATTTGACTCTAGAAATGATCGAAGTTTAGCTGCCGCCACGTTTGGTCGCCGTTATTTTGTAAAACTTGACAGCATCAACAGTCACCTGAGCATTTCCACAACAACGTGGGAAGACGTCGGCACGTACTACTGCGGCGTGGTGATGCAGAATGGCATTCAGTTTGGACGTGGAACCTTTCTGATCCTAAAAGGTATCCGTGGCATTGCGACGTCATTTTAGTTGAATGTGAACGCCATGTTGTTGATCACCAACGCTTTGGCGTCTTTCCTAAGGCTCAGAGATGAGCGGCGACTCTGTCATCCAGCAGCCGGGGTCTCTGACGGTGCAGCCCGGCGACTCTGTGACGCTCAGCTGCTCCGTTACCACTCAGTTCTGTGCTGCGGTCCACACTGGTGTCATGTGGCTGAAAAACTCTGCCAATTCTGCTCCAGAAATGGTTTACTCTTCTGGGAACAAGTCTGAGTCCTGTTGGAGGAAGGAGACCAGCGCTGGAGAACCTGCCTGTGTGTACACGCTGGTCATGAGGAACCTCAGCTCCAGGGATGCTGGAACCTACTACTGTGCTGTGACTTTATATGGACACATGTTGTCTGGAAGAGGGACCAGGATTTTTTACAGTGAGTTCAGACTTTGAAGCTGTGCTTGTCAGTAGGGTCCATCAGGGTCCATCAGGTTCCATCAGGGCCTGCTGGACGCGGGCTTTGGGACTTGTTTCTGTTAATAGCTAAGATGGTTTCTTTTGGGTTGGGTTAGTAAGGTTCCAGTTTAGTCCAAAGAAATGTCCCTTTAAGAGAGTAGGTGCTGGTCAGACGCTGGCTATTGCACTGGAAGTTAATTAAAACCTGTTTGTGGTCTATTTAAGGGGACCCTGCTCTTACCAGACCAGATGAACTGAGTCCAACTGTTACTGCACTGATTGCGTCAAACGTCGTTCTCGGGACCGTGACCCTGATTCTTCTTTGGACATCTTGCCGAAAGCAGAAGAATGTCTCCACAGGTACGTGAAACCTTTGTACTGATCAGCTGCTACATCTGGAACAGACTCGGTTCCACGTTGTGTGACATCCTGCAGAAACTGGAATTGATCTTTCCTTTTTTAGAAGCCAATGGTGGATCTCCTGCAGACAATCAGGTAAAATGTGTCTTTTATTTGCACTTCGTCCAACAATACAAGCGAGTCCTGATGATTTTTCTTTTCTCACAGAGCAGTGATACAGTTATCTACGCAAATGTGACTTCGACGCCCAGAAACCTGTCTGTCAGGCAGGCGGCGGTCAAATACAGCAGAGATACAGTAGTGTACTCTGACATCAAGTGCCGTCAACAGACCTGAGACGTTTTATCCTGGGAATCACACAGAACAAAGGCCTTGGTACTAATGATGTTTTTAGGTTAGCTTCACAAAAGAAGTCCTAACCAATGATCCCAAACTCATTACCAAGAATAGAATAGAATTAGTAACATACATGTAAACTGAGTGTCACAAATTCACATGTTTAGAGTGTTTATTCTATCCTTGGTTTCATGTGTAAGACGTCTCGTCACATGAGGATGTCTGGAGTGCGGTTCTGTCAGCGTGATGTCAGCGTTGCTGTGCTCCCGTTGCTGGTCGACAGCCACTCAGCAGACGGCAGTGGCTTCACATTTTGCTGAATATCTTGTCAATGAAATGTGACTGTACTTATCAGCCCACAGTTTGCCATCTTGTGGGGTTTGAATGTTTCTAAATGGAGAATAAAATGTGTTCCACACACACCAGAAGTGGCTTGATGTGGATTCTGTGAGCTCCAATTAATCTGAGAACCAGGCTCAGTTGTTGGCAGTGGAGGCTTCCAGAAATCCAGCATCTGCTGCAAAAACGCCATAAAGTGGCAACAATTCATCATTGAAGTGTTGGGTCACTGAGCACAAAGAAGCCCTGCATCGACTGTGAGTGTTTGTTAAAGAATGATGCCGACACACAGAGAGTGCGCTGACGTGTTCACACCTTCCTCTGACCAGAAGCGTAAGAGCAGGTTGCTGCTGCGGTGGAGGCGGCACGAACAGGTTTGTGCTGGTGGAAACTAGGTTGAAAACAGGAAGACCGTATTGTGGCTCAAAGGGTTTAGACAGGAGCCAAGAGAAAAACAAGCCAGTGTCAAAGGTCAAGCCTTTGAAATGAGCATCAGATGTCTTCAGCGCACATTGAGCGAAGACAGTGAGCCGGCGATTCATCGTCTGGTTTGCTGAGTCGGGTCCTGTCGAGTTCTTACTATGATTTGCTGTCTTAAACTGGGAATCTTCAGCATCTTCTTCACATAGTATGATTTTAGCCCCCATTTCCAACTGCGAGTTACACCCCCTTCAGATGGCCATAATCCCAAGTAGCCATCAAAATGGATTTTAACAGTTTATAATGACTAGTATGGAGCCTGTTCTGAGATTTGAGTCAAAAAGTCAGACTTCTCTGTTTGGAGTCTCTGTCTGTTCAAAATACGGAATGGATTGGTTTTGCTCTTTGCACTTTGATCTCTGGCTTTGATCTCAGAGTTCCAACTCTGATCTTGGGGCTCTGTGTCTGAGTCTGTTCTGAGAGATCTCCCTTTGATCTGACCAGAATCTCTTTGATCACTGACTGTGATCTCTGTGGTGTTGGGAGGATTTGGGCCCTTTTATTTTATTGTTTGTATGTTGCCAAAAAAACCCAAAACAACAACAACAACAAAAACAGTGTAACTTTACCTCAAAGGCTTTCAGTAGAACACAGGGAAGATTTATGGTGAGAACATTCAAGTTTACATGTTGAAGCCCAAATTAATTGATGTTCTATGACACGGTTCTAAGAAACTGTTTAAGAGTTGAGACAAAAACCTGAACCCAAAGGTTTACATGCCGGCTGAAATCCAAACCCTGACTTTGGGTGTTTAAATCTTCTTAATAAAGGATAGTTGGAAGCTCTTTAGTTAGAAGACAGACCATCAGAAGAGGAACGTTTAATTAAAGAATGCGCATCACCACCGTCAGCCTCTGTTGAGGTATTTTACAAGATCAAAAGCTTGATTTCCTTGAGTAATATTCTGTGTTTTAGCGCGTAGAAAAAAGAATGGACATCTTTATAAAAACACATGAACAGTGAATTAGCCTTTGTTCCTGGGATCAATAGCGACTGATGCAATTAACAAAGGAAGCCAAATCCTGCGTCTCCGCACCCATGACTAGCAGCGTTTCCTGCTGTAAACCAAGAGACCAACAGAGAGTAGGAACAAAAGGATCCCGGTTCTGATGATGGACAGCCGCACCAAGAGTCTCATCGGGTCTGTGGGCTCTTCGGCATCGGCGAGCAACTTGGTTCCATTTCCAAACGGAGCGGTCCCACACGAGGCCACAGCACAGTGGTAGCTTCCACCGCCGGCGGTGCTCACGTTCATCTTCTGGAAATGGGAGACACAGGCGCGTGTCCCCGTTGCTAGGGGGCCAGGTTTACACCGGTCCACCTTGATGAGAAGGATTCCTAGGTAGGACTCGTGTTTGAACCAGTAAACGTTGTGTTCTCCCTTGCAGGTTCCACTTAGAACGGTACAGCTGAAAGTCAAAGAACCTCCAGGATGGACGGTGTCGGATTCTGAGGCCACAATAGTGTCGCCGACGGTGGCTCCTGAATCTACAGGACATCATGGTGACATGTCAGAGCCTCGTGAGCACTTGGAACAAACAGCTCTGTCTGCGACTGCAATCACCGCTCCAAACGGCTGCTGTGCAACCACACACATCGGAATTTACACACTTTTATTCTGAGTATTACTATTATCGTCTATTACCTTGTAAGTCTGTGAAAACCACAACATCTCGAGTGGGCTAAAGAATTCTCAGAGTTGACCGTGGGTGCAGGTGAGTGCAGTCACGCTCGAGCTGCAGGACCTAAAGCTTCTGGGCAGTTTGGTGTTGATTTTCCACTGAATTGGAATTTGACCCAAATCAAACACAACAGAGATGAAACTGCGTTACCTTCAACACTCAGGAAGGCTCCTTCTCCAAACTCCACCTGGTTGGAGTGTGCTTTCCCACAGAAGTAGAACGCCGAGTCAGAGGACTGGACATCTGAGATGTGCAGGTGATTCTTCCCTGCCTTGGTCTCCACAGCAAAGCGAGGGTTCTTCCCCAGCCGGTGGAGGCTGTTGAAGTGTTTATCAAACTTGTAAATGTTTGACAGGAGCTCTGGTCCTTTCCCCAGCGTCTGTCGGTACCAGGAGAAATGCATGGCCACCTGGCTCTCGTAGTAGCAGTGCAAAGTCACATTGTCCCCAACGCTGGCTGAAATGACGCCTGTGTCCTGGAGGAGTGCTGATGAGAGCGTCACTGCTGGCAGACAAACTGGGAGAAAGACGAGATGAGTTTTAGGAACATTCCATTTGTAGCCTCAGTTAGAGCGACAGGCTGAAGCCACTTACGCACTGCGCAGAGGTTCATGTAGAGCTGCATCGTCTCAGACATCCGGACTGAAAGATTTCAGAAAAAATCGCCCCAAAACGGGGCTGCGTGCAGGTTGGAGGGTCTGAGCGTGTGACGCTGAAACCTCTCATTTCCATACCAATAGGAAATGAGCTCATAAAAGTAATAATAATGTAGAAAGTAGGTATGAAGGTTATTCTGTTTTTTTCCAACCCAAAATAGAAGTTTAAAAGGATACATGTTTCCTCCCCGTATTGTTGAGGTCATGTGACTTCCTGTATTTATGGCCCATTTGCTGGTTACTGTGGGGAGGACAGGTGTGAGGGGAACCCTGCTGCCATAGCAGCCAACAGGCACTTCCCTGTCCACCGTAGTGCTGATACACTTTGAGATTACAACTCAAAGTGCTTTAGAACAGAGAGAACATCAAAAACACAAAAAGGGTCAAATCAAGAGGTCTGCTTTTACGGCTCATTTCCTTCGTCTGGGACCGAGGGACCTTGGACAGCTCCATGATGTGTAATTCAGATTATTCTGTTGTCAGTTGGTACATTTTTACTTGCATGCTTGATGATTGATTGCAGCTCTGGCTGTGGGTGCATGCTGGGTGCTACCGTCGCCCTCGCTACATCAACCTGCTACGTGCTCCGAGCTAGCACGCTAGCAGCATCCAACGCACTGAAAACTGTTTTTGACAGAGATTTGGATTTTAAAAGTGGCCAGTTGGGTTCTTTTAGTGAATAGAAGACATTCAACAAATATTAAAAAACATAACAACAGAATTTACCGCAGACATTGTTACGTTGCTGCAGCCGGCGTAGCACCACCCACGATGGCTATGATTGGCCCACAGACACACAAACAGGCACGATGGGGGGACGCCTGCCTACTTTGATGATTTCATAAAAATGATTCACTTTCTTTCAGATTTGTATCTTAAATTAAATTGATTTAATCTAGATTATATCATAATCTAGATTATGTTCTGTAAAATGTGGAAAGAATCACAGTCTGAAGAAGTTGGTGAAGGAGCGCTCCTGTCCAGCAGACTCGGGCCGGGCGGCCATCTGCCTCGACCAGAGGACAGCGAAAGGGGAGAGAAGAAGGAGTTGACGTCGCCGTGCTTTTTCAGCGATGCCAATCTTCTTCTGCATGTATTTGACTTAGATTCAGTCACTGACTCAAATAATCTCAACCAGGCTGTCCGAGTTTCCAGCCAAAATGGAAGAAGTAACCCCATGATCTTGCACCAGAGAGAGGTGAGGCCACATGTGACGCACGCCGCCACCAGACAGACAGCAATTGAAGCTCTAAACTTTGGGTTTTGTGTAACGGCAAAGAATTCAAGCCAGTTGTGTTTTCTTGCTTGTGTTTGTTTCTGTATTTTTCATTTATCTGAGGAGAAAAGGTTTGATGTTGGATGCTGGTAGAGTCGGAGGGTCTGTTGTGTGGTCGAAGCTGGGACGGAAGCAGCGACACTGACGCCTTTGAAGTCAAAGGAGGTGATGAAAACTGACCTATTTGCTCAAGACAAAAAAGAAAAAAGACAAAAAGACAAGGCACAAAAATACACAACAAAACAAAACGCACACTGGTGGCCACTGTTGTTTTTATAGGTAAAAACAAAAGTTTCCAGGACAGGAAGGCACCAGCCCACAAACATCACGCCTGCCAGTCTTCACACAACCAGAGAATCAGTCTCTCAACCTTTCGCCTACTGTGCCTTCACAAACACGCTGGACTGCTACGTCTTGTATTGTCTCATTATTATGTGAGCATCAAGGCACCACAAATGGCAAATCCCAGGGCTCAGGAAGTGGTGGAAACACTTGAGAACAGAAAACTAACCGACGAAAAGAAACAAAAGGGCTGACAAAGACGGAAACTTGCTGGAGACCTAAAAGGTGGGGGTGGGGGTGGGGGTAAATGAGCTGACTGATCAATGGAGTAAATTAACTGATACGACAAAAATCACCGAAGGATTTTTGAAATAAAATGGAAAACCGGCACAAGCAAAGAAAGTCCCACCTTCGTAGATGGAGCTGCGGAACACGACAAGCACAACATGCATCTCTCTGGAGGTTTCCAACATTTCCCCAACCTTTCGTCAGGTAACGCGTCAGAGGAGGCAGCATTAGATGAAGTCCTGGAAACCAACAGGAAGACAGCGGACGCAGCTGTCAAAGGCCATGTGATATCCTGGGGCGGGCCATGTCTGGTCCTGGAGCTCTAGACCCCTGAAATAACGGGTTACCCTATGCTAACAAACACAGGACATTTTTTAGTGTCGGCTGATTTTCCACGCATGACAAAAGAGAAATGAACATCAGCTCATTTGATGGAGCCTGAACCTGAGTGTGTCAGCTGGTTTTCTTTCTTCACTCATACTTTAGTCGTCAAGAGCAACCAACTGTGTCCTGAAGAATGGCAGACTTGCATGAGAGTATTGTCAATGACAGAACTCAGGGAGGGGAACTTTTAGGGTTAAATTACATCTGGAGCAGAGAGGGAGTGGAGCTGCGAATGCCCCGCCCCCTCTCCAGTGACGCCACCATACAGTGGAGTCAAGAGCCCCTGCTGACACACGGCCATCCGCACCATGAAGCGCTCCGCCTTGACAACAGCTGGTTCTGGTCCTCTCCACCATGCATCCAGGCGGTGGTTCCACTTCAGCTCAGGAGAAAATCTGTGCTCCTCTCACTGGGGTTCAGTTTCTGCCTCTCAGACTGTGGACGTCCAGCCTGATGAGGACGTCTCACTGCGGCGCTCCAACATTTCCACCAGTAGGACTCGGGTGGAGAGGTTCAGAGTGGTCAACAGAACCAAAACCAGCTGCATCTCCTGGTTGTATGGATCTGACGGAGCAGCTTCCTTCTGTGGTGGAACTTTGAAAACTTTGAAATGAGCTCCGCCGTGTCGGCGTCTTTCTCACAATCCAGCGAGTGGATGTTTCTGACTCTCGTCTATATTTCTGTGGATTCTCCATCGGTACAAACACGGTTCTTACTGATCCAGTAGCTTCTGCTACTTCGCGTGATAGCTGGTGACGAGAGTGGTGGTGGGCGTCGGGACTCTCCTCCTGGCTGTTATAATCTGGAAACATCAGACAGCAACAGTGGGACTGAATCCGATGTGCGCTGCTCTCACCTGTTGTCTCATCCAGATTTAATCTTTTGCTCATTTAACTTTAATTCAGCTGCTGAGGAAGAGAAACGGCCACAGAGAAACGAGGTGAATCCAGTTGAAAAACAATCAGCCTCATGAGACGTCCCTGCACATTTGTTCTGTGGAGTTTCTCTCCTAAACCTGATTAGGTGACAAACAGCATCAGGCTTTGCTTCCTACCTGTAAGACTAAGAGGAGGGCTAAGAGAAAATGTGTATCAACATGACATGGGTGTTGCCTTCAGGAACCGTCGACCGGCCTGAACATTCAGATACTCTGATTCTCTGACAGGCTCGGTCCTGACGAGCTGAGCTCTTTGGGGATGAGGTTCTATCACGTGTGATAAAACACCAGGCGCAGGAGGAGCAAGAGGAGGAGCAGAAGGAGAAGGAGGAGGAGAAGGAGGAGGAGCAGAAGGAGGAGGAGGAGCAGGAGGAGGAGGGGCAGACTCTGGTCCTCTACACGGCCCCAGCAGCAGGGCCCCTGTGCTGACTCCAGGTTTATCTCGGTGAGAACTGCAAGTCACGACTTTTCAAACCAACAAATCTCCTCCAACTTCCTCCCCATACAGCAGTTTGTGTGGTTGTGCAAATAAAGAAATGAATTAAATATGATTTTTGTTTCTATTCATAAAGTCTCGACTCACATTTTATTTTACAGTTTCCAGATGGGAGGGTGAGGCTCCGCTTCTTTCTAGGAAAAGGACCTTCGCAGTTTCCTCACATTCTTTGACTGGCAGTTTATGACTATAAACATTCCTGCAGCGGATTAAAACAGAAACATTGAACAAAACCTGTGAACAATAATCAAAAAAATAATTGGAACACAACACAAACGCCAAATGTAATAATATCATAACTGTTATTGTCGATATTTTGACTGAAGGTAACGCGCGTACATTTGGAATGAGTGAAATAGTAGTTGTCATTCGTTCATATATAAAAGCATCATTATTAAATATATTTATTCACATAAACTCCCTACGTGTGACGTCACTACCGCTGACTTCACCAACTCGTACCGAATGTCTGTCAGGTGTCACCTTGTCCTTTTTTGCATTTCAAGTTGAGTGTAACTGGAGAGGACAGAAAGGAACATGCGTCACGTGCTGGATGTCTCCCCCTGCCGGCCGGCGGTGGTAGAGTCGCACTGAAGTGCCAGGGGCAGCAGATGTTTCAGCATATTTTAGGTAGTTTGTCACTCTAGCGTTGTACCAGCTAAATGTGTCCGTTTTCAAATCTACAAACTTTGGAAGTCATGAATTAATTTTGTTCTTTTGGTGAGTAAAACACAAAAATCAGCAGCTGCCAGGGCCTTCGCTCCTTTTGCCAGTTGGGAATGTTTTGTTCAGATGAAGCGGCCATGTTGAACCGCTCAAGTTTCCCACTTTGCTCAAAGATCAGCTCCTCAGACTGGACATCATGTTGAATTCTTGCAGTCTACAGCAGCACTTTGACAAATGAACTGTATGTTTGTGGTGAATGCATTTAGCTCTGAAGCTTGAAATACACTTAGAAAAGGTCCAAGTTTTATCCCTTAAATGTTTCACCAGGTGGAAACGGATCTCACGTGAATACTGACGGGAACTTCAAACAAGCAAGGAGTCCATGATTGTTGGTAATATTTTATTCATGCAGGTCAGAACTCAAACATCAATACAAAGCAGTCCTGTAGATGTCACATCCATCAAGTGTATTTAACCAAACTCCAGAAACGTGCTTGGTGCTTTCCAAGCGCCTCATGAATTCATCCTGTCAGGAAGCACAAACCCTCCTGACTCCTCCTATCGACAGCTGCATCCCAGCTCTGGAACCACACTCGCCATGTTCTGAGCACATCTGCTCAATGACCAAACTCAAACCATCCCAGAGCAGCGGGACAATCTAACCACGTCCACACAGGCAGGAGCGCCACTGACGACCACTGGCCTCCTCCACCTCTGACCAAGACTCTCCTGAGATTCCCGTCCCTGACGCTTGAGTGACAGGTGACTGCCCAGCCTTCTCTGAACATGGGTTCACTTGGGTTGTCATCTCTGCCTTGGTGACCTTCGTCACCTTTTGTAACAGAAGAATTCCTCCCCAGGATGAAGGCGCTAAATCCAAAGACTAAACTTCCTGCACCTTTAGAGCGCAGCCCTCGCGAGCCACCACTGCACGGGTTTCTCTCCTCTATCAACGGACTCAACACTCACTCTTACACACTGGCAGTGCGGAACGCTGCAGGGATGAGGACTGTTGGCAGGAACAGGAAGTGATCACCTCCATGGTTCCCTCCCCCACGAGCCAGTGGGATTGATGCAGGCGCGTCTTCCCTGGCCACCAGCAGCCTGCTGGCACAGTGACGGAATCATCCCACCTATCAGGCTGTTGCACCACGACCCAGACAACCACAACTGCTCTGAGCTGCTTTCAGCGTGACGACTGGCGTCCACCACAAGGTCTCGTCTCATTAAGTGACCGACTTCTCACGACACCAACCCTTGTGTGCAGGCACAGCATAAAGCATCCAAGGACGCCAGCATCATCCAGCCGTGTGATCAGTAACCCGCAATCACTGTGATGGGAGATTAAAAACTAACCAGCTCCCAGTTTGCTGCTGTTTCACAGCAGGTTGGTTGGAGCAACTCGCCGGCGCTCGTCCGTGGTGTCGTGAGCTCCAAGTGTTTGTGGGTTACTGAGACTGCAGCTGAATGAAAAATGTCATCATACCGGACGACGGCCTGGAGTTCACACACTGTCGCCGTCTTGCTTATTGGTGGCTAAGCAAGAGATACCAGGCCGAGAACTTCCAGCATCCCCAATAAGCAGCAGGAGGGAAAACACAGCAGCTGAGGCTGCTGATCAGGAGTTACTGGAACAGAAAACACACCTTCTAGGGCAGTGGTGTTGAACTGGTCCAGTAAAGGGCCGGTGTGGCTGCAGGTTTTCATTCCAACCAAGCAAAAGCAATGAGCCAATGAGCTGTTGATTTAAGTAGATTCAGGTGTTGCTTTTGGTCGGTTGGAATGAAAACCTGCAGCCACACCGGCCCTTTACTGGACCAGTTCGACACCTGTGTCCTAGGGGAAGCACCACTGCCGGCGAGGGTCAACAAACCTGGTTTCAGTCACTTAGCAAGAAACCTGTCGAGCTGGAGATGAAGGACCCGTACGTCAGGATTTGGGACTCATTCCTGCACCACTCCACAGAGCAGCTGATTAACAACTTAGTCCAGCTGTGTACGAGAGATCAACAGACACTTTACCTCAAGAATCATCAGGAAAGAACTAGAAATGTCTGGCCTTGACAAAGTGATCACCAGAGGACCTTCAAACCCTTCACTTACCTGGTATTTGAGGGTCTTCAGCAGCCTTTGAGGTCACCTTCCCCCCAGGCTGAAGGGTCAACTACTCTGCCTGGCTATGTCCCTCCCTGAGGATGTCACTTAGCCACTGAAGGGGACGAGCTCAAAGGCTGATGAGTGAAAATGAAAGTGATTTTTCTAGCGATTCGTTGAAGGCGTTTTAGTTCCTCAAAGGTGGGTTACTGGTAATGGTACCATGTGTGTCGGAGGGTCCAAGCACGTATTGGGATGCACTGTCACGGTCACACTGAGGAGACGTTTTGGCATGACTACGATTACATTTGTGAATCACACTACTGCACAAATCGTTTATTGAGACAGTGTACAGGTACAAGAGAGCGCTCTGCGGGTCTATAAATCATATTTTTGCGTCGTAGCACTTTAGAGTTTCACAGCAACGCCACAAGGGTTTTATTTTCGGTGTGAGGTCTTAACATGACGGCACCAACGTGCAGATTAGATTTAACAACAAGCATTAATCAGCTAAATCTACAGTCACAAGTATTACCTAGAAACTGCTGCCTGCTAAAGTCACATACAACATCAGAACACTAAAGTCAAAACGTAAAAAATTACAAATTAAAAAACGCCTAACTTAGACGTCAAGTATTAAAAAGTCTACATCACAATGAAACAGCAGGGGGAAAAAGATCGGTGTAAAAACTGAACCCAATAACAAAAACAAGACGTGGACGTCGGCATTTCAGTTCCTCCTGAGAGCGCCGCAGGGGAACATTAACGCGCTCAGCCACAGACAGAAGTGGATAGCGCCACGAGCATCAGTGGGTGGCGAGCGGCGACGCAGTCGAACGACGATCCTGGAAAAAGAGCAAATGACACCAATGAACTGTCTACAACTGAAGATACAAAAGCACGTTGTTCCATCTCAATTATCGACAGGCAGCTTTTATTAGTTTATCTGAGCCTCCAGACGGTCCGGCGGTCGTGTGACCGCCTCGTGCGCTTCTCTTTTTCCAGCTGATCTGAGCGTGCGGGACAGTTACTGCCTCTGCCTTTACAAGGACGAAGGGGAGTTTTGGAGGAAGCTATGAAGACCAGTCTGCCTCAGATCTATTCTCACCTTGACGTCACGTGCTGCGGCCTCATTTAATAAGCGTAGCGTGCAGGCGGTGGCGGAGGCAGGCGCTCTGTGTAGGGGTCCCTGGCCCGAGGAACTCCGTATGCTGGGACCCGGGAAACCGGAGAGAGACGAGAGCGTTCGTAGGAGTAGCCGTTACCGGCAGGGGGCATCGGCGTGCTCGGCGGCCTCCTGAGCGGGCTACGGTCTCGGGCGTAGTATGAGGACGGAGGAGGGGGGATAGGCCGACGCTCATATGGGTCGAGTGACGGGGTCATAAGACGGTCTCGCACGACGGCTGAAGGGGGAGGGGGAGGAGGGGGAGGGGCGCCAGCACGTTGGTCCTCATAGGAGGCCATACCATAAGGGCGAGCTCGGTACTTCTCATAGTAATCTACCACGCTGTACCTTTCCCTGTCACCCTCATAGGGACGGTCGGGATAGACAGCTCGTCTGGGGGGAGGAGGTGGCAAAGGAGGGGCGGGGTAACCTGGGGGTATATGGCCCATGCGGCCTCGCATGTAGCTGGGGGGAGGAGGAGGTGGCTCAGGCCTGTCTCCTGGATAGCGTGGAGGCCAATAGCCTCCCCCTTCTGGTGGAGGAGGGTAGTCGTCCCGCTCATCATGCCTGGGACGACTCTTAGAAATCTGAACATGGATGCGTTTGCCTGAATGCAAATAAAAGAGAAAGAGACATTAGGTACCATTTCAGATTCCACAAGCGGACAATTCCAAGACCCTGGCCTTGTCCTACCTTGGAACTCTGTGTTGTCTATTCCCTTGATGGCATCCATGGCCTCGTCTGAGTTTGGCATATGTACAAAAGCAAAATTCTTGACAACAGCACACTCAGTCACAGTACCGTACTCTTCGAAGAGGGCGCGGAGCTCATCGTCTGCTCCCTTCTCTACATTTGCAACATGCAGTTTGACTGATCCGTAGTTCTTCCCATGGCTGGCCTCCACGTTGATGGGGGTCCCATGCAGCTTGTACAGATGCAGGCTCTTGATGGCTTTGGTAGCAGCCTTGCGATCATCCATGTGGACAAAAGCATAATTCTTGATGATGGCACATTCCGTGACGGTGCCATATTGGGTGAAGAGCGCCTTGATTTCCTCCTGATCTGCCTCTCGGGGAAGATTCCCAACAAAAATCTTCACCATTATTACTGATCTGGTTTTAAAACGGAAAAAGAAAATGAGGGTGTGCACGGATCAATACCTGCCCGGCGTTACAGTGATTCTCCTGTACTCTTTAGTCATCAACTCCATTAATAGTTTGGCTTTGTTGCATGAGGCTGCAGCGCCGCGGCCTTGTTGTCGATGCAAAATGGCTGACCGTTATCGCAGCAGGTCAACACAGTCTCCCACAAACATCTGATCTCTCCCAACACCAGCACTTCACACAGTGTTTCTACAAACCGTGGTAGATTTAGGCATCACTCTAACGCCAATTCCAACTCTTAGTTCAGCTGCTTTTACTACCGTTAGCTGTTAGCTAAGACGTCGAGCCACGCTAGCAACAAAGCGCCGCGGGTCCTTCAGCGGGCTAACGGTGTACGGTCAGGCAACAACGTTACAAACAAACTCAAAACGTTACATTCTGCTAATCACACCGTGGTATTCAACACATCAACGTGTACCTATTGGTTACCTTTTTAACGGACGGCCTCCGCGTACAACTCAAACCCTTTTAGGGAGATTTTATTTGACTAACTTCCGGTTTAACGCCTTGCTTGTCATTCCACCGCCACAGCACCACCTGGTGTCCCGGATGATGGTCCATTCCAGAATGCGGGTTCAACAAACTCTGTGTTTGTCTGTGTCTTCAAACCCCCTCCCGACGCCTGACAGCTCAGCGGGAGGGGGGAGACACGGAGGAACTCAGAGTTTCTCTGATAAAACCTGTGACCAGGTTGGGTCACAGAGTCAGTTACCATAGCAACAGGCACAGAGTTTAAGTTCCCTCTCTTCCTGTTACTGAAAACTCAGAGTTTCCCTCATCGCAGGATTAACAAACTCAGAGTTTTCACAAATCCCGCTTTCTGGTGCGGGCCCAGTCTCTCTCTCTCTCTCTCTCTCTCTCTCTCTCTCTCTCTCTCGCTTAAAGGCTTTTTTTGTAACTAAATGTGAAACTAAAGAGTAACTTCCGGTCTGTTTAGTTGCGTCAGCCGGGAATTTTTGGGTTGTCGTGCTGCCTTCATGTGTCCTTAGAAAAGTCGTACGTTAGAATACGGCGAGCCACAAAGTAACCGATTATGAAAGGGCGAAAATGGGAATGCTATTTGTCACATTGCATTCAAGTAGTAACAATTAAATATAATCGTTTTACTGTTGAATATGAAGGTCTTAAAAATAAGATGGATAAGATATAATAAGGTCACTAATAGGATCATCAATAGGCTATCGAAGAATTGTTGAAGTAGTCCAGTGGTTCTCAAACTTTTCTGTCATTCCCCCCTTTGGAGGAAGAAAAAATTTCACCCCCCCCCCCACACGCCAATTTTTTTGACAAAATAGGCCATGTTTAACTTTACTGACCTATTAAAAATTACAAACATTCCTTTAGTTTTTCAGAAGTAGAAAAAAATAATTAAAATGTTTCATCCGTGTCAAATATCTCTCCATTTTAAAAACATACCTGACAACAGTTGCTATGAAAGAGGTTTAAAGCGCGCTTTGGTTCCCCCAGGGCAGGACTAATGCTTGGACGTCGGAATTTTTCTCGCGGTGGAACCATAAACAAAGCGAAAGGTGAGGGGGGAAATAATGTTTGGACGTCGGGTGACTCCCCCCCCCCCCCCAATCCCCCCTGGGACGCCACACACTTTGAGAAACGCTGACGTAGTCTCATAAATGGTCCAGAACACCAACGGCCCCGTGTGTAACTTGATCTGCAGTTCCTCATAGCAAAGATGTGTAGCTTTTAACTTGATAAATGACAACAATTCGCTTAACAATAATAATAAAATTAATAAAAAAATTGAGTTCTGTTGAGGGATCACCAATTAACTGGCGTGTCATTTAAATATCTAAACGGAATTTGTTCAAATAACAATGTAAATCGTGACTGTCACGTTACTTTCGGGAATTTCCCGAAGTGCGCCTGAACGTAGCAGCGCTATCACTCTGTTGTCCTGGGAGGGACTGAAGCACTTCAAGCAGTGGGAGGCTGCAAGCACGGAGCCACCAAAGGCACTCCTACTCGGATCACTCTCCCCACCAGCACCGTTACTCGGCTCTCTGGGATCGGCGTCCCGCTGGATGCAGTTTGACCTCCTGACTGAGGCCAGCGGTGAGGCACAAACACCTCTACAGAGGAGCTTGTCTGACTGCTTTATGACTTCACTTGAGGTAAACTTGTCCTTCCTTCTGTCAGAACAGCCGTTCATCACCTAAGGTTCAGCTGGAGACAATGAGCGCGTCTGAGAAGATCGAGACAGAAGAAGATCTTCTGACTTGTCTCTACATCAAGCTCTACCACCCCCAGGCGGCCGTGAAGGCTGTTTTCCAGTCGCTTTCCGTGGGTACCAAGAGCCGACACCAGGCAGCGGAGCCTCTCAGGCTGGGACGGGACTCCCAGACTTGCACTTTCACCCTGGCAGACACCCGGGTGTCCCGCAAACATCTGTCTCTCCACGCCTACCGCACGCCCCACAGCCCAGAGATGCTGTTCACCATCCAGAACCTGTCCGAGAAGCTGCAGCTGTTGGTGAACAGCACCAGGCTGGGCTTCCTGGAGAGGATGGATCTGCCAGACAAGGCGCTGATCCGCTTTGGGGAGTACGAGATGGTGATCATCCGAGAGGGTGGCGAGGCCAAGGGGAGCTTCGAGGTGGAGCTGGAGGTCCTGGCGGTGCCTCCGTCCAGGGAGTCATGCACGTGTGTTCCCAGTATGGAGCCCATCATGGAATCAGGCTCCCAGCTGATGAGCCGTTTACCTACTGAGCTCCAGGAACATGGGCCCCTGGAGACCGATGAGACTCTGGAGTTTACTTGAGCACTGGGAGGCGCTGTGATGTGTTTGACTTTCTTATGTATCCCAAGCCTGAAGTACCTCTTTGTAATGTGACATCATCTGGTCAGCACTCCATGAGGAGGTGTTTGACACTGAAAAGCTGTGATTCTCTCGTCCTGTCCTCACCTCGTCCAACAGAGCATTCAGAAGCTCCTCATTTGCCTCTGCGTGCTGGAATTAAATCTTGTTTTTGACAAATCTACTTTGTGAATGTTGTGTTTCAGATTTGACATCCGACCGAATGAATGAAGTTCATTTCAGTTTATGCTCCAAACAACAAATGAAAATGGGCAAGAGTTCTAAAGTGAGGCTGATCTCAAACCAGCCTTCAAGAACGTAGGGAACAGGTTACTGCGGTTTTATCGGGGATCAAATTCCTCCAGAAGCTCTCATGAAGCAGAAGCGGCTGAACTCACTGGAGCCAGCGGTTGCCTCGGATCAGCGCACGCGCCATCACTTTCACAATCACGGCAGAGGTCATTGGATTCTTCGTCCAACCAAGTCACAGCTGTTATGAGTCAGGACTTCCCCCCGAAGCACCACGTGAGAACACACAAGAACCCTCCCTTACAACCACGTCTGGGACACAAATCTCAGGTTTTTCCAAGTTTGTTCAAACTTCAGAAGGAGTGAGCGACCAGCATCTCCCAGGGGTGTCTGGACCAGACCGCGACCACGTCACCAGACTGCAGGCTCATGGAACCTGATTGTCAGGTTCCTTCTTCAGTCATAAAACAAAGACCAGATTCTAATCTGGGTCTCGCTTTATAGGATCTACGAGAAGGACGATGTGATCATGTAATTTAGATTGAAACGTGACCTTTGTCCCACAAGCTGCAGTTGGACCAGCGCCAAGAAGCCATCAACACCTGCCGTAGCTCGCCGACTCCGCCCACCTGGAGCAGCATCAAAGCAAACTGGAACAACTCAAGCAATAAAACTTCTCAGAGGAAATCACACAAAGAAGGTGTTCGGCCATCACTCCTTTGTTTGACGATGACCTCGTCTTGCCTCGAAGAACCTTGATACGATCACTTTACGGTCTATCATGTGACCGTTGGGCCGTTGACCCGGTGCATGCTGGGAGGAGCCTCTTCCTGCCAGAGGCGACCATGTTTATAAAGTACCTGCATGACTTGAGGTATTCCCGCCGCTGAAAGCACACGAAGCTACTGAACCTGCAGGGTGGCAACAAGTAGAACGTGGAGCAGGTTCTAACCGCCCCGCTGCTCTCTGTTCTACGGGATCTTAAATAGCGACTGATGTGGGTCCCATTTCTAAGAAAATTCTTGCTCCCCGAGTTCAAACATTTCTAGTGAGATCAAATTATAAAACCCATCAACATATCTGACCAACATCTCAGATCGAGCCTTAAAAAGTACGGTTTATTAACAAGTGCTACATTTACTGATGGATCACATGACCACCATATCATCGCTCAAGCTGTTGGGAGCGAAAGTTTTCAGGTTAACCGTCGGTACAGGACGCACCAGAATCCAGTGAACATTGAACTAGACATCAAATATCAGCACGTCAGCCAACGAGGATCCTGATCAGAGGCACAAGTGGGAGGAGCTTCCTCACGTTAGAAAGCATTTCATCAGTCATGTGACGTTTATGATCGAGTCCATTTTGTGGCCGTTGACGTGCCGTCGTCACTCCAGGCCACTGACCGACGAACCTCCACTTCCTGTTAACACAAGAAATACTTTTAAAAACACAAAATCCCATTTCTCCTTGAACGGCCATGCGAGGGCTCCAGGTCGCGCTGCTTTACCTGGGAGCGCCTGTGGTGTCCAGAGACGGACAGACACCCCGCCTGACCCAGCAGGGCACACCAGCCTGCAGACAAGAGACAGGGTTTGAGATCCCAGGTGACATGAGCACCCCGACAACCCCCCTAGCTAAGATCTCTACTGTTCATGACAAACAAGGAACAAGCACACCAGAGAACCTCTTGTGTTCTTTAAGTCCCTGAGAGAAGCACAGGTTTAAATGAACCCTCAATCTCAAGAGCATCAAGCCCAAGTCTGTGGTGCCGGTCCAAATCTTTCTAGTCTAGTCTGAAGCCAGTAGCAGGAGTCAGGAGTGATGGTACCCACCTGATCTTCAGACTGCTGGTCATCTTCTGAGGGTCACTTACCATGAGCTGCATAGAGTCTAACAAACCTACAAAGAGCACAAATACTAAGAACACCAAGACTGCATGCAGTTTATGGTACAAGTACAACGTTTACAGTTCAAACAGCAGTGGAGAGTGTGGCTAGCGTGAACTCAGCGACGCCACAGTTCGAGGCAGCTGAAGAGTAACTGGCGCAAGATGAGAGACAGCACAGCGCAAAGCCCAGTTCATCGTTCTAGGAAACCACCGGTGGGCTCGACACGAGGTAGGAGATGAGCGCCGCCGCCGCGCATGCTCCAGACGACTCCGCTGCAGATGGAAATGCAGCCCAGTTTGGGAGCAGCTACGTCAATGAATCAGGTTTAAAAGACGTTTAGATGGGTTTTTGTCGCGGTTCTTTTACCAGTTTCCCCAAGAGCCGTAACCACAGAACTGTCCTGGGCTCGACTTTGATCTCAGTTCAGGTGAATATTGACATCACAATCACACCTTTGAGGTCAGAGATTAAAGCCAGATCAAAGTCCAAATCCTGAGCCCGGGGCATTTCGTTAAAAATCAGACGCGCACTTCGTCAAGCGCTGCTTGACCGTTCGACTCGTTTCACAAGCGCGTGCACACCTTGATGGTTTTAGGCGCAGGGGTTCCATCGAGTCCCACGCTCCAGCTCGAGTCGCTGGCGTGAGCTGAGCGAACATCTCCTACCGCATGACCAGCCGCTAACAGGTGAGGCCTGGCGGTGACCGCGTGCTGAGTTAGACGCCAGAGTATCACTGAGGTTATCTAGTCTGCCGCTCAGTGGCTGTGTGACCGACAAGGAAGAACTCGACAGTTAGAACGTCATTTTTTTGGTTGTCATCCGTTTATTTAAAAAGCCTTCAAATTAAAAAGCCTTCAAATGAAATGCAACTTGTAAATAAAATCATACATAACGTTGCTATATTAACTATTTCGCAAGAAAAGTTAACACAAAGTGTAAAGACAACAAAACCAAACTGGAAATTTTGATTTGTCATGCTTACATGTGTCGGAAAGGATTCCTGTACAAACTTCCACACCACCATCATTGTGTCAAAGCACTCCTACACTGAAGGACTTCCTTTTGAACTTTTCGATGAGCATTTTTGATCAAGAAACCCCACGTCTGCACAAACCCTACAATAAGATCGCTGACAAAGAATCTGATATACCCTCATTGAACTGACTTCCCTCGTTATGAAACTACTACAGTTTAAGAGGCCATAATGAACTTAGAAAGACTGAAAAACAGTGGCTAGTTTTTGCGTCACACTGAGACTAAAGCACCTAAGCCTGCATCTAGTCTGCAAAACATCTGAAGGATTTAAACAGTAAAACAAGCAGAGGAACAAAAAAAGGCATAAACAGCTCAGAAGAATACGTGAATGCACATGGAATCGTATGTTTTTAAGAACGGGGGCTGTCCGCAATACAGTATCTTCCAGTAAGTCTCAGGCGAACGCAACGCAATCCGCCATAGACGAGGGGGATGTATAGCACCACGTGCATCAGCAGACGACGATCTTGTCATATTCTAAACCTGGAGAGAGAGAGCACACCACACATGTCAAGGAGCGCGTTTTACTCTGTATTCGCGCAAGCTTGATTTCTGATGCTAAGCAGCAATGTTTTAGGCTTCAGTGTTTAGTGGTTTTAGGCTGGACTAGATGTGCAGGGTGAGGAGGTCTGGCTGATGGTGAAGGGCTCAAACGGGACTCTACCACAACTGACTCACATCTCTAATATCGGAGGATTTATTTGAATTTTTAAAAACATTCGATTGTCTTCAATGTGATCATGAGATGATGAAACATGTCTGTTCTCACCTGTACGACTGGTTCGACTAATAGCTGGCTGCATAGCGAGGTGGTGGTGGCGGCGGCGGCGGCGGTGGGGGCGGGAGAGTTCTCTCTGGGAAAGAGGGAGGGCGGGGCGCCGCATACATCTGAGCCCTGGTCCCTGGAGAGATACGGGACCGCTCATAGGAGTATCCGTTACCAGCAGCCGGAGCAGGCGGGGGTGGCGCTCGTCTGATGGGGCTTCTGTCCCTGGACATGTAGGACACCGGAGGAGGGGGGAGCTGACGTCGGTCGTACGGGTCAGGGGCTCCCATTCGGAGACGCTCCCTCACTAGCGCTGAAGGTGGAGGGGGAGGAGGGATGGCAGAGCGCCTGTCGTCGTAGCCCGGGCCGCTGTAAGGACGCGCTCGGAACTTCTCATAGTAGTCCACGTAGCCATCCTGCTCCCCGTAGCCGCGGTCCGGATACATCGGCCGTCTCGGGGGAGGGGGGGGCGGAGGAGGATAGGCAGACATGTGACCTCTGTAGGGAGGCTCCGGCCGCTCTCCTGGGTATGGGGGGGGATAATAGCCTCCTCTGCCTGGAGGGGGAGGATATTCTTCCTCCCCTGCCCATCTGGGTCTGCTTTTTGATAGCTGAACATGTATGCGCTTTCCTGAGAGAGAAGGAGGGAGAGGGGGAGAAGGAGAGAGGGAGAGAGAGAGAGGGGGGGGGGGGCTAAATCATGAAAGTCAACATCCAATGCTTTGTGCCAGTGGCCCCTCAGGTATATCTACCTTGGAACTCGGTGTTGTCCAGCCCCTTGATGGCGTCCATGGCCTCGTCAGAGTTCGCCATGTGCACAAAGGCGAACTTCTTGACGATGGCGCACTCGGTGACGGTTCCGTACTCCTCGAACAGCTCCCGGAGCTCGTTGTCGAACCCCTTCTCCACGTTGGCCACATGGAGCTTGACGGGGCCCTGGTTGTTCCCCCGGCTGGGCTCCACATTGATGGGCCTGCCCTTCAGCTTGTACAGGTGGAGCTCGCGGATGGCTTTAGTGGCGGACTTGCGGTCCTCCATGTGAACGAACGCGTAGTTTTTGTACTTGGCGCATTCCGTCACGGTGCCGTACTGCGTGAATAGCGCCTCGATCTCATCCTTCTCTGCGTCCTGAGACAAGTTCCCAATGAATATCTTCACCATTGTTGCTCCAGTGTTCGGCCCTACGGGGGGTAAACACTGGGTGAGTGACGACCATGTGACGGGGGGGATGAGCCGGAGATCAAATGCTGAGTCTCCTACGTCATAGTCGGGAAATAGAAAGCGGGGTGACAGCGGGTCATCAGAGGAGGACGCGGATAACTAACCCGTGGGAGCTCATCTCTATACCGGCAAACTACTGAGCAAACGTCACTGTTAAAGAGAGAAAACAAACACGGAGACGTTTCTGTCTTTGCGCTTCCTGGCCGCGTAGCCGCGGCTGATGCTAGCATGCTAACGTGCTAACAAACAAGGTGTTCGCGCCGCGTTGCCTTCCTTAACTGAACCCGCTTGAGTTGTGTTTTAAGGCTGAATTCCGTTACATCCAAGCGGCTGTTCATTCAAAGTGTCAGTATCT
Source organism: Aulostomus chinensis (assembly GCF_037954235.1). NCBI lineage: Eukaryota > Metazoa > Chordata > Actinopteri > Syngnathiformes > Aulostomidae > Aulostomus > Aulostomus chinensis. Next base: position 4,921,363 of record NC_141343.1, on the reverse strand, counting down.
GCATTATAAAAGATAAAACAATAACGATACTCACCGCTTCTGTTCGACGGGGCCGCGCGGCTACGGAGTCGAAACTGTGAAGGAACAATATGGTGGACACCGGCGATTGGTGCATAAATAGGAATGCTATTGGCGGACTGAACTGTCAATCAAAAAGCTTGACTCATGACTGGCTAATCGGGCTTTCTGTATTTTAAAAAGCCGTAACGTCATGTCCGCTCGCTCGTTCTTGCTGATCATTTTAGCGGTGGGTTTCAGTTTCTCAGCAACAAACGCTCGGGCCAACAGACAAAATAAAATAATCATTTGAGACTCTTCTACTGTCACTCTGTGCCCTGACTTATGTTGTGTTAGGGACGGAAAAGTCAACTTCCCCTTTCTTTAATTGATAACATGCCAAACATTCTCACGATACACCGATGGAAGTAGCTGTGGCTCATAGTGTCCGCAAGAGGGCGCCACCGGCCGAGAGAAGCAACCTTGCAGATACAGCGGCGTTTCTGAGGTCCAAGGACAAAATTCATACCACATTAAAACTTCTCCACATTCAGATCTTTTTTCTGAAGTGGGAAAAGTCCAGACATTCATTACCCTGGTAAAGCAGATTGAGGAAGAACTAGGATTATCTCAGTTTGTAGCTTTAGTTACGGATTGAGCATAAAATTGGACTCTTTGATTTCTAGTTTGTCAAGCAACCCCCCCCCCCCCCATTGTACAAGGTTTTTTTTCAGGTAAATGTGTAAATGTGGTCACCTGTGGCTCAACTGCCTGATGCCTTCGTCAGGTAGAGAAGCACCAGATGTTCCATCCCCATAGCAACCGCAGATGTGCTCTGCTGGTGCATTAAATACCTTCAGCTCCTCGTGTCAGAAATATATCAGAAATTGGCGAAGTGCTCTTTGGCAGGGCATCGCAGCAGCTGTGGTGAACATGTTGGTGTCGTCACTCTGTTCACCGCCTAAGTCAGGGTTGGTTTCAAACCTCTGAAAAAGGTAATTTGATGTTGAGTCACTGCAGATTATTACTCTAAATATCACTTGATCCTCTTCTGTGAATTTTTGGAAAAAATCTCGTGAGAATTGTTTAGTCTGATTCTGTCCCTTATTTTTTGATATTGGTAAAGATTATGGTGCCATTTTTTGAATGGGGATTTCTATCAGATTTTTTTTTTAAATTTTAGTTTAAATATATTGTGTAGGTGCAGTGCACCAGTATTTAACTGATAATTTACAGAAAATTGGACTTCAGCTGATCTTGTGGAGACGGTGGGAGGCAATGTTGACTACAGAGGTTTAACTAACTCCTTCCTTCACTTCTTTATTTTTCCAGTGTAAAGTTGAAACAATGAGACTCAAGTATTCGTTGTTTTTTTTACCCGTAAGCATTTTAAATGACTTTTACCTTCAAAAGAAATCAAAAGAAACATGTTTGTGTTTGATGATATTTTTTCTACATGCAAATCTGGGAATATATTGAAAATGATTTTATTAAAAAAAAAAATTATATATACCAAACAATGAAAAGTCCTTTATTGCCATCAGAACATGAGTGAGAAAACCAGAGACAAAATCTGACAGTGAGGAGTCGACTGTACAACCAGCACACACACACACGCACGCACGCACGCGCACACACACACACACACGCTGCAGCCTTTCAACAGCACATGAGGGATACAGATACATCAGGGAATACAGTACTCACACAATGAGGTATTAAGGTAAACACAACCATCCTCCACTCACACACATGCAACTGAACCGAGGTACAAATACTCAAGTGCTCTTTCATACTCTAAAAACACAACATACAGGTGCGCGGATGTTTAACAGCAGCTTCTGGGTCACCTCAGTTCAACCACACTCCCATTCATCTGTCTCTCAAAACCTTTGGTCATGTGGACGCTTGCTTGTCATGCACAATGTTGCCCTGGAAACAGAACTGAATACTTTGTGAGACTCAAACTTGTGAGCAAAGGAAATGGTCCCTCCCTCCCTCTCTCTTTTCAAGGTAGAGTTCCGAGTTAGTTGGACATTCAATGTGTTCATTAGCAGCAATTCTAGTGAATGAAACAATGGCTTTGTAAGTCAGATTAATACACTCTTTCTTCATGCACAGGACAGGCACCACCTACTGCTTGTTATCTAAATGCCATGCAAGTTAGAAAAATAGACTGCAAGCTCACAAGACAGAGAAATCAAAGTTCATCTCCAGAGAAGAGGTTGATTTCACTTCAATTTTTTATTTAATATTTTCTAAGATGTGGAAATAGCAACAAAAAAACTTGAGAGCGGTAACCAAGACAACAGTAACAACATGAGCAGAGAGCCACTGAGGTTTTCAAGTCCCCCTCCGATTCCATTTGCCAACCCAAAACTGCCAGGTACGAGACAGACACTGCGTAGTCGCTTCTGTTGCTCTCCTCTACTTCGTGCCACGCGGGCGACCACTCTGACTCGCAGCTGCGTGCTGGTGCATCGTCACACCTGTATGCCCCGTGGGTGTACCTGTAAGCGTGGCTCTATGTTTCATGTGGCTCTCATCTCATTTGAAGCTGTCCCAATCCCACAGTCCGCAGACTCCGGGCCCTCCCCCACTAGCAGCACATGTCCCAGGAAGGTGGTCGCCCTTGTGTGCATCCGGAACTGCGCGCTGCAGTGGTTTTTCAAGACACTAGTGTGGCTGGAAGCTAGCACCGCCGCCCCCTCCGACACAGAGAAACAGGCACGGTTTAGTTCTCTTGATGTCTAAATCTGTTGTTCAAGTCTGCAGTTTGTCTGGTCTCAGCCCGTCCTGATGACGAGGCTGAACGGGCGCCACCCTGGACCCTCTAGAGACCCAGAACAGGTGAGAGGAGGAGGGGGCACATCACCTCACATCCCTCTGGCCTGTTGATAAATAGAGATGCCTGACCATGTGACACGCCCGGGGCTATGTTACGTCTTGTTACTTCACCCCTCCTAGTTTAGTTTTGTGGTTGCCAAATATCTCAACTGTGCATACACAAACAAACACGAGCGTACGCACTAACACGCACGCGCCGACCCCCCGGCCCCGCCGTCCATTCTCCGCAGAATGAAGACAAGCGCCTCGAATTTCGTGTTTGGCACCGGACGTCTGTTTCCTCATGTTGGCCAGCCACTCCCTCTTTCACTCCATCGCCTCCTCTCCTTTCGCCCATCACTCCCTCACTGCTCGGTTCTCCTCTTGGATTCAAAATAAAACCGAACACTCTCTCCAGATCTTCCTCTCAGGAAACAAAAAAAACATCATTGAAAAACTCAAGTTTTTTTTTTTTGTTTGATTTTTTTTTTTTTCAAATTCAAGGCACAATGTCAATCAATAATCCAATCGTCTGTCTGCACTCGAAGGTTGCGAGCGTGAACACTGCGGCGCGTAACCTGCTGGACTGTCTGCCTGGACGTCACTCGCTACAGCTCACCTCTCTCTCGCCGGTACTTTAACACTGTTAAGAGACACGTCTGTTTTGGTTGAGAGAGCGACCGCCAAAGTCCAAACCAGTGATAAACAATGAACAAAACTAACATAAAAAACAAAAATAGACACAAATAACGGTTTCAAAAACAAACAAAAAAGTCTAGTCCTGTTTCAGTATTTCTTTAAAAATCAAGTCATATCCACCAGCTCTTTTTTGGCAAGCTAGTTGGTTTTTTTTAAATAAGCACTAAGTACTGATAGATAGGATAGCATACACCGTTAACGTGTGTTTTTAAGTAGATGCGTTTGTCGTTTTTTTGTACTTTTTCACTCTCATAGTATGAATTCAGGTATTTTGTCAGGTACTTTTCACTCATCAGTTTAAGGTTTAAGTTAATGCAAGCAGGGACAGAGTTTGCCATGGAGTCTTGCTCTAGACTTGGGTTTGCGAGGGATGTGGCCGTCTCATTACGAGACCCCGTTGACCAAGGTCAGAGTCTCGCTGGCGGGGGTCATGCCTTTGCTGGGAGAACGCTTGGTGGGCGTCCGCTCTTCCTTCTTGCTGCTGGTACCGTTCTCCTGCGGGTACAAAAGGTCGGAACAATGAAGTGATCAGATTCCAGTCCGACCCGGGGGTCACCCTGAGGGTTTGTGTGAGTACCTTGGGCTCTGGACCAGCGTGGTTCTCCTTCTGGGGGAGGTTCTGTCTGCTCTGGGACTCGGCACGGGATATGTAGTCAGCAACAGTCACTGCAAACATTCAAGGGGATTAGAACATCTGCTGGGGGCCCGCTGAGTACGCAGGCTGCGTCGACCTGTAGAACTCACCGCTGTCAGCCGGCTGTCGGTCACGGCTGGCCGAACCTCCTTCTGGGCGATTGCCACGGTTGCGACGGCGACGGCTTCGGTTGCGGCGCTGAGGCCGGGCTTCTTCATCTAAAGTTAAAAAGAGAAAATGTCTAAATCTCCACTCACACCACATGATACAGAACTTGAGTTCCAGAGGTCACGAGAGCGTAGGGGCAGGTTCTGACCCAGTCCGTTCTCACTGGGGGCCGCCTGGCTGTCCGACTCGCCGGCAGCGTCCATCACACTGGGCTCCTGGTCATTGCGACGGCGGCGGGAGCGTCTGCGGCGGTCTCCTGCCATGCCATCACTGATGTCACCGTCTGCCAGCTCTCCCTCCCCCTCCAGCAGAGAGTAAGGATTACTGTCTGGGTCCCTCAGCACTGGAGACACCACAGAGCAACAGAATCACAAGTAAACCTCAATATTTCTACACGACATGCAATGTGTGCATCCGCTCGAGGGAACGCCAGGACCACGCCAGGAGAGCGACTCAGCAGCACCTGACTACAGGTGCAGTTCCTCATCTCACAGAATTGTACCATCACAGCGAAGGCAGAGGGTCTTGAACCCGGGTCCAGGGGGGACCAAGAGACGGAGAGCCAGGCTGGCTGACCAGGCAGCCAAAGAGAAACTAACCCTTAGCGAGGGATTCACCTTCCCCAGCTGAGTTAAGTTTTAACTTCATGTATTTGATGCAAAAAAAAAAATCAAAACTGTTTACTCAACCACAAGTGAAGGCCTCGACACACTGGACATGACACTGAGGTCTACGTCCAAGTGCGTCAGTCCATCACTGAGGAGGACAGAACAGCTGGAGACGTCCTCTCAAGAGGGCAGAATAACTGCTTTGTCACACCACTGCAGGAGTTTTATTGGGTTTCAGCTCATTCGCATCTGTTGAGCCGCCTTGCTGCCAGGTACCTGCTTTCTTCTGACAGTTTCAGTTGTGCATGCTGTTAATTTTCAGCAAAAATGTGTTGTCCTGCACGAGAGCAGCAGTAAATGCAACGATAGCATTACCACAGCACGTCACCTTCAAAGGAGGCCAGAGGGAACCTCATTCGACCAGGAAACCGCACAACAAACAAGACTGACACAACTTTGGATTTGGTTTTTCTCAGCGTTCTGAACGTGAGAGTGGTACCACATTATCCAAGTCATACTTTGTTTTTTTTACTTTGCATTTTCCTGTTTGTCTGATCTCAAATGGAAGTGCTTGTGGGTTACTCCTCACACGGCTGGGTTCAGCAGACGTGGATTATATCTGGCAAGGACCTGCAGAGGTGGCAATCCCACGTTTTGGACAGATTTGCTCCTGCACATTTATGTGTAGCTGGCTCTTTCTGCATCCAGAGTCATGCAGAAGTCAGACACCTGGATGTGAGCCATTGGAGGGCAAAATAATGGTTTTGGCTGAAATATTTGGTTAACGTGCCGACGTGGCCAACTTTGTTCCCCAGACGTTGAATTTCCTTGAACCTCTCAGCAAGGCTCAGGTGGGTGATGTGTGGATGGACTGAACTACCTGAGCTGATTGAGTTGGAAGACTTGGACCCTGGCCCTCCACGTCCTCGCCCAGAGTTGGCACCTCGGCCCCGGCCACCGCGCCTGGATCCTCTCTCGTCTGCGCCGATGCCGCGGGGCCGCTGGTCTCGCTCGTTAACGTCCTCAGACTCAGAAGCGTTGGACATCTCAGAGTTGGTGCCTGGATCAAGCAGAGACGGCCGTCATGATGATCACCTTCGATTGTCTCAGTGACTTTCACCAATACCAGCCGTCGCTCCTACCGTATCCAGAGTACTGGCTGTTGGAGGCCCTGCGTCCTCGGCCACGGCCCCCGTAGGTGCGGGAGGTGTGGAGGGAGTTGCTGCTCTCATCTGTCAGGTAGCCTTTCTCTCGATCAACACCAGGGGCCCCCGTTCGACTCGGAGGGGCTCGGTAGCCCACCCCGATCTGGCGGAGCTGCTCGTCGATCTGGAGACGCTCCAGACGCAGCTGCTCCACTTCCTGCAGGACGCAGAGAGAAAAGACAGATAGGTCCATCACGTGCGTTTCTCGCCGTGCTCCTCATCTCCACGTATCAACCCCACCCACCCCCACCCACCCCTAAGAAACACATGAAAACACAAACCTGAGAAAAATCCTTTATCTAGAGTTCAACAACAGTAGCCAGGTTGCCAGCGCTGGAGCTCTCAGCCCAGCTGACACGATCAGCTTCAACGACAAACACAATGTGCATGCTACTCAAGTACAGCTAAGCTACTGGAGGTGGCAGTACAATGAGACTCCAGGACCTGGAGTGTCAGCAAGCAGAGTTTGATCCCGATTATCATTAAATCTGCCACACACCAACAGCACTACTCCTGTACTTTTACTCACAGCAATCAGTTTTTGTCGCAGACTTACTGTGACTGACTCCAATTGTTTCAACACAGATGTTTGTTCAGCCTGTAAAATACCACAAACACAGATGTGCTGTACTGATGAGGGACCAGGCCACGGTCATGTGGGCTGAGGGCTCGGACCACGCTGGCGCCGGCTACTGAGCCCACCACTCACCCATACGACCGATACTACATCCTCCCACGGACATCTTTACTACACTGCTGCTGGATTTGAAAGGAGGGAAAAGAGAAAACTACTGATTTACTTTGACTGACAAAGTACAAGTGTGAACACTGTAGCGTGTGAGGGTCGACGAGCACGAGGCGCTGATGTTCTCAGCCCCTCTGACTCACTAAAACTCCTACCGGACCTAAAGTTTTGTCCACCAAGGATGAGCTAATATTTCTTGTCCTTTATGACAGAAAATGAAGAGTCTGGGTTGTGAGAGTCTTTTGGGGTAGTGAGCATTTTTTTACAAGTTCCTTGACATCTTATAGTATAGAGCAGTTAAGTCCAGAGCATTGAATCATGATGAAAGTAATGGTTGGTTTGTACCTGGCCTACTGTTGTGATGTCACTCCCCCGCCCCCCGGCGAGCTCGAGCCGCCACCACCATTGTAAGGTACAAAAACAGTAAAACCACAGTCTTTATTTCTATGTTCCTCCTTGTGAATATCATTTTTGGGAGTTTCCCCTGAACACCACATGTTCTCACTAACAGGACGGACGGCTGGATTATATTTGGAGAGTTCCACGATCTCTAATGTATGAGCCACATGGGGGGGGGGGGGGGGGGGGGGCTGGTTCAGAGGGAGGGGTCTCACTTGACAGTGTGACAGCTGCCTCCACCAACGACAGCTGAACATCAAGAGACAGCAAAAGGGGGTGTGAGGGAAGTGTGTGTGTGTGTGTGTGTGTGTGTGTGTGTGTGTGTGTGTGTGGGGGGGGGGGGGTCTGTTATTTTTGGAAGCTGAGGGTCCAGATAGCTGTAATCTAAACTCCAGCATACCCTTCACCCCATCCCACAGAGAGAGGCTATATATAAAAGGACATGAGGTAGGGGCAAAATGAGGTGCACTCAGCAGCTTTCCTCATGTGGTCCTGGAGCGGAGGGGGACAGGTGACCAATATGAAATTACCCAGCGCACACACACGCACACACACATGCCCACAGGACCCCCCGAAGACACCCATCCCGACCCTCTGCCACATACAGGAGGCTGAGCTTCTACGAAGCACTCTTCCTCTAAAGGGTCCGCGTGGGTGGATCGCGCCGTTCCAGGATTAAGTAGCTGCGAGCTAAAAGACTTCCCTGTCATTCTGATGAGTGCAAAAGGGGGTTGCTGCCCCCGGACCAGAGACCATAGAAGATCTACAAACCTGGAGATAGGAGACGTGGTACTCCAACAGCGCCTGAGCATTGCTGATGTTCTCTTTAGTTCCCACAAACACGAAGGGAACCATGCCCTGATAGAACAGAAGGACAGAGAGAGATGCAGAGTGAAGCTGAGATTTGTAGGCAACATGAAAATCATCACTATCAACACACGGCCCCCCTGCTGGGGACGTGCCACCGACTCAGAGACTCTGATTATGAAAACACATTCCAGACAAATCATAGGTAAGCTTACAAATCACATCAAACCCCCCCAAGAAACGACGGTCAGCTGAACACCCCCACACACCCGCCCTCCCGACAGAACTGACATGTGCGGAGCAGTGGGCTGAGTACTGAAAGCAATGAAAACAGACGCACAAGTGACAAGACAAGAAACACGGCAGCAGAATGGAGGAGTGTCGAAGCAGACAGCACAGACACCTAGACCCTGCTGCACTTTACTAGTTTGGGAAGTGGGGTTAGGGTGGGGGTTGGGGGGTTGTAAGGGACGGGGAGACTAGCCGAACGGTCCATTCACCTCTTTGCTGCTGGCAGTGTCGTCCCTGCCTGCCCCCTGCCTGCCTACCTCCTCGCGGGGAAGCTTTTTGTCGTTGTCTCCCTCAATCCTGACGCGAACCACGCCCGACTTGTCCACGATCTCCTGGATGACTTTGCCGTTTTTGCCGATGACTTTGCCTGTGTGAGATAGAATGAAGAAACAAGGACGGTGACAGAAAGCCGCAATGCTAAGGAAATAACAAGGAGGGAGTTATGGTGCTGAAGTGGGACGTCGTCACAGAAAAAAATGAGCCCCCTCAGACATGCCATGTTGCTCACTCACCTACGAGGTTCCTGGGTACCTGAAAGTAGTCTTCTTTAAACTCAAGATACTCTCTAGCCTGCTTCACTGCCTCGGGGGTCTGCAATGGAACACAACCATCAGATCTAGCTGCATCACCACCACGTTAGCATCCATGCCTGGGAGCTCCGAGGCAGCGCACCTCTCCGTAGATCCTGAACGTACAACTCTCCTCTTCCAGTTCGATAGCTGTGACACCCGGAACCTTCCGAGCCTGCTGGATGTTGGCACCGTGAGAGCCGATGGCCAGGCCCATCAGGTCCTCTCTGACCCGGACCTCCTCCTGATACGCTGATGCTAACTGCTTACTTGTCTGGGAGGGAAAATATAAATGAGCGAATGACTGAACAAAACCCAAGCAAATGGCTCGTGTGCTTCTAGGTTGTGTTTGTGGGTGTGCGTGTGTTTGTGTGTGTGCGTGTGTTTGTGGGTGCGTGTGTTTGTATGTGTGCATATGTTTGTGTGGGTGTGTTTGTGGGTGCGCGTGTGTTTGTGGGTGCGTGTGTTTGTGTGTGTGCATATGTTTGTGTGGGTGTGTTTGTGTGCGTGTCCGTCACCTCCAAATGTTTGGTGGCTTCTTCGTTGCGGGACATTAGCATAAGCTTGGTGCGAATGCTGCGGAAGTGCATGTCGCTAAGAAGAGTAGCACGCTTGACTGTGGTTTCATTTGTAGACTGTGAAAATAGAGGAATACACAAGGAATTCACTCCAATTATTCTTCACTTTCAGCTTCAAGTACATGGATGGAGACACTCAGACATCAACCCATGAAGACAATCATCTGAATGAGCTGCTGCCACATAAACAGCATGTTCCTGAGAGGTCATCCTGAGAGTAAACGATCATCTGATTAAGAAATGTGGCGTATTCTGATTTTAGTGCCATTTTAAGTTCTTTGGACTTTCTCTGTAGCATGTTGAGAAGAATAGGAATTAAAAATGTGACAACAATGTTGAGCAAACACCAAAATCAAAATGGCGTCTTTCGTTTGAACAGAACAATGAGCACCGATCTGAACATCAGCAACAGGTTTGTAACTGGGAGCAATCACAAGATTCCTGAGGCGGAACCGCTGGAATTAGCATTCAAGAGTACTGACCAGCACGATGAGCTCGTGTGTTTGGGCACTGTAGAAGATGCAGTTGGCGCCGATAGCTTTCCTGAAGTCTTTGTGAATGTTGTCATTTGCACAGCTGTTGATAAGAAAACAATCCACAGGAGAGACGGGTTTATTATTTATTTGGCAGCAGCGCTCCGATGAGTCCCCGCTGCTCACTGCGATGGTGAGACTCAACATTATTAATCACAGAAACCTATTAAGACAAGCATTCACTCAAGCAAGCGTCCCGTGGTTCCGGCTGCTGGTCATTCACACTCATCCATGTTTGGTGTGGCGTGGTGCTGGAAAGACACTCACATGTCTCTCAGGTCCTCTGGGACCGGGATGGGGACTTTGTGGAAGGAGTTTCGAGAAGATGGACTGTTGGGGTTGAGGGGCCTTATGCGCTCCGCTGTGACAATTTCGTTGTACGTGGCGTCGCACGCCGCATATTCAATCACATAGAACTGAAACCAAAAACACAGACACATGTTTTTAGGCAAAAAGCAGCAGCTTCTAGTCACTCAGTGTTCAAATCAGTGGTATCGTTCTTCCAATCATGATTCTTTTAACTCTAAATTCTTTACTTACTGTTAACAGTCAAATCGGTTTCTTCCTCTTCAGCGAAACATAGAATATGACTGAGAAATGAGTGTGTGTGTGTGTGTGTGTGTGTGTGTGTGTGTGGGGCAGTGTGAGAGAGGAGCAGTGAGAGGAACGCGACACAGTCTATGCTCAAAAGGACAGAATTAAAGCCATCAGTCAGTGCGAGACATTCCTGCAGGCTCTTATCAGGCTGCTCCAAATAACAGCACTACACCACACGTCACCGCCACCAGCAGCGGCGGCACCTCCACCCCCTCCACATCCCACTGACCCACTGCTCAACCTGCAGCCAACAGCGCTGACTAGGAGACATCTTGAAAAATGTCTCAAAATTAGAGAACCCGCCGTGGTGTGTTAATCCATTTTAACACAACAAGAGAGTGTGAAGGACTATGGGGGCGGGGGGGGGGGGGGTGTTAATGGGATTTACATGATTGATGCCATTCTCAATCTGTGAGCTCATTACCCAGCAGTAGTCGCTGTACTACCTGTGTTCACTCTGCACACAGGATACTGCAATATCACAGTTCACCAACAATTACTGGCAATATAACAAAATGCTGAGGCCACATGAAAGATAATTCTTCAGCCTCTATAATCGATTATTCAATATTCAGACACGGGGGGAACAAGGCTGACTGGACCTGGTCACTCTAGGACTGGAGCTCGGCGCTCACCAGACGCCTGCTGGATAAAAAAATAGAAAAATGACATGACGTTGGTTTTAGATTTCAGCTCTTTGACATTTTCACACAATCAGGAGTTTCATAGCATGAAAATGTACAGCTGTTTAGACGAATGTGGTTTAGCCTCATTTGCTCCCACACGTCGGCCTCTTCCACTCAAACAAACAAACTGCAACTCCTCGGGTACTGAAGTTTGGTCCTGAGTGACGAGGCGTGTTTCAGAAGTCAGGGCCACAGAATATCATCCAGCCTCCTTTCCCACTACATCCATGAAATTCGAGCACCGGGATTATCTACTGAGTTTTCTTACCGTGCGTCTGAAGGTGAAGCAAATTAGACCAGATTAAGTGGTTTTTGGCCGTAACGACAACAAATAGCAAACGTTGCTCTTTGAATTCTAGGGTTAGGGTTAGGGTTAGGGTTAGGGTTCTAGACTAGAGCCAAAATGTTTACGGCCGAGACAGAACACGCTGGGCATCGGATGCCTGGTCCTTTTCTCTACTCTGTGCCAACATTTCTTCACTTTTCTCACTTCAAGGATAAAGTTCCTGGCTTTCCAAGATTCATTTACCTCTCCCTTCATCATTCGGACCCGAGCCAGCCACCAGCCACACGGCTCCTGTTCGTTGGCCCTGGAGTAAACCTGAGAGGGGACACAGAGACGGCTGAGTCAGAGACAGCGCATCAGTACTGGTGCATCTAGTAGCGATCCGGCGTACTTGTAGGTGAGTGTGTAGGGAAAGCTTCGTAGAAGAACAGTGGTCATGTTTTTAACTGGACGGTTAGCGGCACTTAGGAGTCCACTTTACCAAATAAAAAAACAAGAAAATTAGAGATATGAGGGCAAAACCTGGTGAATACAGAGAGACAACATGAGACGTGGCAAAAACACAGACTACTTGTATGATGACAATTTATACAAGTAGAAATACTGCGCCCCTTCACAATCCTCAGTGAAATACTCCTCCCTAAGCACCAAATATATACATATATATATAATAATAATATACAAATAAAGACTTGTGTAGAAGTCATGTGTCAGAAGATTGAGTGGTTAACAAATTAATACATGAAAAGGCATAAAGAAGTTTGATTATAGCCGTTTTAACCCTTCAGGAGCCAGACTGATGAGCTGCGTTTGTCCAACGAGGGCTGGGAAGCAGAAACCCACGCCAGCACATCTATAAAAGAGAACTTTGGTTCTGCTCATCGGTTGCAAAACAACAATTCCCCTTTATTGTTGTGCTCATGGTCTCCGGCGCTCCCTACACGCCACTGCCCCTGGACCCCTTCAGTGGAGGGGGACTGGAGCGGCACTGACCAGCGCTAGCCAGTGGCTGGCGTGGCTGCCATCGCCACGGTGCCTCTGCATGTTCCTCAGGACATGTGCTTTGCTGCTGACTGCCAGTGTTTGCAATCCGCCTCGACTTCATGTGTTAACGGCAGTAACTTCAGTAGTCGTGTGATAGTGACGCTCCGGTTCAGGGGTGCTGCTGCTCGCTACAACGTGGCTGGTTAGGTGAGAGCAGGACTGAGAAGTTACAGTCTCAAGACTTTCTGTTCAGTCAGGAAGGTTGTTTTTTTTTTTAACTAGTAACTGAATTATTAATGATTCAAACTCACAGGTGAACTTCCTCTTTGGGTGACATTCCTTCCCTTGTTTTGGGCCTTTTTCCCATGAAGAGAATTCTGTTTGCTGCTAACTGTGCTGGTCAGTCTGGTTGCTGATGCTACTCCGATATGAAAACTGGGGTAATAACAGGCTACACATCTGCAGGGAATGGAACTACGTGAGCAGATTCCCATCAGTGCAACAATGTGTCCATTTATTGACATACGAAAACCATCAGGATTCAAGCCAGCACGCCTGGGTAATTTCACTACAGCGTAAAAACACTGACAACTGCGAACAGTCACATGTGATGAGCTCATGAGCTGTAAGTCGCTTGTACATTTTTAGCATGTATTGCTTTGTTCCCCTGGTATATTTTCTGAAGCATGACAAGTCTTGCTTCAAGAGGAGGAGCCCTTTTACATTTGCTTGTTTTGATGATTCTCATGAGCTCAGGACGAGGTGTTTACTTGCTCCGACAGGAGGTTACTAAAACCTGAGTCATGGAGCTCCAAGATGGCAGGCCTTACCTCCACTTCCTCTCCTTCACCAATTTCCTTGTGGTAGTCGACTGGAGGAGGCAATCGCACATCGCTGAAGGGCAACTGTCTCTCTGGCTGCCAGCTTTAGCAAGACAAAACACACTTCAGAGTCAACAAAAATGTAATCGAGTGACATAATTCAAGCAGTCCAGCTCTGTTACTCAGGGGCACATTACCAGATCTGAGCAGAGACGTTCAAGTCAGTGAGGAAGTTTCATGACTGGATCGGGACAGTGACTGACAACTGTAGATGACTCATTAGATGCCGTAAAGTTCGGAGAATGACTTTCAAACGTGAATTATTACGTTGGGGTTTGCTGTAAGTTGTGTGTGCGTTCAGTACTGAGAACCACCTGAGCCCCTCTCATGGACCTGATTACTCTGATTTTATAGCTACGGGGGAGTTTTATTCACTTTCTAATACAGCCAGCTCTTCTGACGCCACCGTGGTCTCAGGGAGAGTGGAAGGAGAGGGGTGGAGGGGATCTAGGAACCATCCCAAAAACAGCACAGGACACCATCCTGCCACCCCTCCCTCACTGCATACCTTGGGTGGGTGACTATTTTTAGGGGCACCCTGCTCTACACTCTGAGCCAAGTAGATAAAAAGGGTCTAAGGGGACATGTGGGTCGGGTGGAGGAGGACAGTAGGTGCGGGAGGTGGGGCTAGGCGTATGGCAAACCATGCTATCAGAACAGCAGGGAGGGGGCGAGAGGTAAAAAAAAAAAAAAAACAGTTAGAGACAAGTATGGACAGCTGCATTCCAAGCACAGGTGCTGAAGAGGAGAATTCTGGATGCCTGGATGAAGCGCCGGCCAGCACCAGTTTTAGGAACTCTCAGTAACTGCAGTTCAAGCTCAGTTTGCCCATGTAAGGAGTCGTTAGCATTCAGTCGCAGGAAAACCAGAGAAATTCAGACTTACTTGTTTTCAAATACAATTGTAAGTGAGTCGTCGTGGACATCTTTGATGTAACCCTGGAAAGGAAGCAGAGAGAAAGTAGCTCATTCCCATGAAGGCAGAGACGGCAATGTGTGTGTGTGTGTGTGTGTGTGTGTGTGTGTGTGATTCTGCATGTAAACAACACAGACAGCTGGCTTGGAAGCCACGATCGACCAACGCTGGGACTGAAAAAGAGCATCTCCTGCTTTCTGGAAGCCAAGACATCACACCGCTGACACAATTCTCTGGCTGCGAATTCTGTGCTAGATAAAGTGAGGAGGAACACTGACTCCCCCTGACAACACAGAAATCTCTTGCTTATTCACACACACACACACACACACACACACACACACACACACACACACACTTAAAATGCAGGCGCTGTCTCTTTCAGTGAAACTTGTGTAGTTTTACAAGCGGCATGTTCATGGGGGGCACATGTGGAGGGAGCGTGTCGTCACTCGGCCCCGTCGGTGAAACCAGATTACGCGATGGCCTGGAGATACCAAGATATGTTGCCGAACTCTTATGATCACCCACAAATTTATCATGACATGTCATACACTGACCAACACCCCTCCAGCTGAGCAATGACAAGACAGGAGGAAAGGTGGTGGGTGTGGCCTGTCTGACTGACACTACCATATTAGGGACAGAGCACCCGGCCAGCCTCTCTATTTGCAAGCATGTGTGAGGGTTGAAGTGGCGTGTGATTCACCTGCTGGAAGGTACAGCTGTAACACCGGGGGAAGGGGCTCCGCTTACAGCCCAGGCGGAGGAACGCGTGCTAGGTCTGCACGCGTCAGGTGGCATTTTAACACGATTGCTCGAGGGATGCATGAAAATACCAGCACGCCATCGGTGTGGACAGATACTGAGTCAATATATGAGTCCAGTTAGGATCAAGTCATCTTTGCTCATCAACAGTTAATTTAGGGAAAAAAAAAAAAAAAACACTCCCCCCCCCACGCACAATTTTTGACTGTGTTCATCCGTGTGCAAAATCTAATAAACTTGATTTCATTCCAGTCCCGCTCCTCCCTCCTTATCACAGCTGCTTGCCATCTGAATAATCTAAAAATAATTTGACCTAAAATATAATTGATATGAGATAGAAAGGGTTTACATCATGCGACAAAAGAGTGAATTTAGGAGAGTGTGATCAACACAAAAATATGGCTTTAATGGAGGACACTGACGGGGGGAATATCAGCTGTCGGTCAGATCGGCTGTTCGGTATTGACACATCTAATATGGCGCCCACTTGTTAGAGGGCTCGAATTGACGGTTAGCATTTATTTCTGACAACTGTCACACAGGACAGCAGGTCGGCTTCTGGGGGAGACGGCAAGTAAGACGACAGGTCTCACTTGGAAAGTGCTCATCGCCAGTTTCCAGAGGTCATGTCAGGTGACAGCTGCATGTTATGTCAGGGTGAGTTCTGCTCCCACCAAGTACTACCGGGTCAAAGGGCAGGAAAGCCCCCTTGACATGACTGGCGGAAGAGCGGGGGGCATCGGTGGTGTCGTAATGACACGGCTTCATCCTCTGGCAGGACCATGTGGTGACCAGGACCTTTCAGGCCAGATAAGGCAGGACTGCAACTGTCCAACACTCCAACATCAAGTCGGAAGGGTTCTCAATCCAAACAAACTCTTTGATGGTTTACACATAAACTAGCGTTTGACATGCATTTAAACTTTCATCAGCTCGTCTGTTTTGTGCTCGCCGCTGCAGGAGGCTCAGACGACAAACAGGACAATGTGCCATTTTCCTGGCAGGCGCTTTATTCCCCTCACACGTCCCTGAAAATGAGCCAGATTCTGAGTTTAGTAATAAGAACTAAAAGGTAAATGAGGCGCATCCAAACAGCTAAGCTGTTTTACTCCACGTCTACCGCACCGGGCAGTAAAGCACTTGCCCCGTTGTCTCCCATCGAGGTCAACATATCTACTGAGAAAGGACACGAGGAATATCTCTAGTACACCGAGGCATCCATCTCAACCTCAAAATGAGAGCTGGGAGATAATGGGCGTAACAGGGATGAGTGGAAATTGCTCATTCATGCCAGAACCAAACTGTCACCCTGTAAAACAGAACGACAGGTGAGGCGAGTAAGGGGAGTAAATATAGGCTGGCCACTGAACCGCCATGTGGACTGAGAGGGGAGTGGGTTGGATGGCCGGACCACAAAAGGCCGACAAGAGAGGGCGAGCATGTGGAGGAATTCATGTTTTAGAAAGAAGTGAATGAAGGAAAACAACAAGCACAAGAGCCAGAGGGAGAAGTCCATCACTAAGAGGCACAGCCACACATTCAGAACCTGAGATGCTCCGTCTTTCCTCTGCTAATCAGAACATAGACATGCACCGCTGGATGAATTCAAAATGAAGTCACTGAGTTTCTATTTGTATCAGATGTTTCAAAACAAGACGTGACACAGCAGCCAAAAAAAAGGGCTAAAAGTCACGTGGTTAGGTTCATTTTCCCCAGAACGTGAGAGAGAATTGAAACAGAAACCGAGTTTTTGTCTCTTTCAATTCAGTGAGCTGGAGGCTGCGGGTTCATTGCTACACGGACATGTAGGTCAATGGTACTCATACCAGGTTCAAAAAAGCACAGCAGCCGTGTGACGAGTAGCTCACTTCGGCAGAACCCTCATGCTGAGAGGAATAGTTGGGTGCAGCATCGCAGTTATCCGACCATGTCGCTCCAGGTTCGGCCAGGTTGACAGGTGCTACCCGGACCAAACATGGGCTACACATGATGATGACAAGTGTACCTAGCTAAGGAGCTAGCTGGTGCTAGCTACCCACCCCACAATAGCCAGACCTAGTGGAACGCCAAACCATCCCGTGAGCCCGAGCTAACACCGGGGGAGCGCCGGTAAGCTAGGACTAGCCTCGGAGAAGCGCAACCACACAGTTTTTTTTCACGAAACAAAACTTTTAACAGACACAACTGGTTACCACGACTGTGGCCAGGTTACCTTGTAGAAGGCCCCATTCGAGCCGCGAACTTCCACGGCCAGCCCGTCCATACTCGTCGGTAGATCCCCACGGCTGTGCTTGTCCGTAGTAGCCGTTACGACTCCCTGCGAGTCCGGTAACGATACCACCCCCAGCTTCGCCGGGCCTTCGCCGCTATCCGGCCGCTTGTGGATTTCCAGTGTTTCGGGTGGAGGGGAGGGGGGCAGAGGTGAAGGGGTTGGGGAGATGGGTGTGATGGTGTCAACTAAAGCAACGCAGGCGCTGTCTCCAGGAGCAGCCGGGGGAAGCTCCGTTGTCGTCTTAGTCAGGGGGATTTGGTGCCCGCGAGCTGGAAGCACCGCCACGAGCAACGGTGAGGTCTCGACTCGCGCGAGGAGGAGAAGGAGGAGGAGGAGGAGGAGAAGCTAGCTACTGATGCTACGGCAGGAGGATGCTAGCTGATGGATAATTAGCTGGGAGGCTAGCTATCAACACCTTGATCCCGTCAGTATCCAGGGATGCTAGCTGGCTAGCATCTGATAGCCTCTCTGCGTTTGTTGGTGGTGAGTGTGGCGCAGTCGTCGCGCTGAATAATGTCACAGGAGCCGCCGCCGGGGGGGTCGTTCCTTCGGGCTGCTGCACAATTTCCAGCGGAGTTTCTTTCTAAAAGGCGTCAGAGGTGCACTACCGCCCGGCGACTCCGTACTCCAACTACTAGTCCCCACCAACACACGAGTGAATCGGAGAGGGGCTGAATGACCTCAAACATCCCACCCCTCCGCGGCCAGGACCCGCCCAAAAACAAAAGCTGGCTTATGATTGGTCTAAAACCTCGCAATCAACGCCGGCGTCCACCCATTGGTGGGGAAAATAAGGGCTGGTCCATGAGCGCGGCCAATAGAATCTATAGAGTCGCATCCTAACACAATCCATTGGTTTTATGTCTTGTCAGTCACACAGAGGCTCGAACTGAGTGGCTCTCACAGGTAATTTTGCCCACTCATTGATGAGTGAGGACTACCAGCCATTGTGTAAACACTACTGGAGTGAAATTACTATGTAACATTAATGGAACCGTCCAGCTATAAAAACAGGGAAACAAAACTATTAGTACTCTGACTCCGATATCACTTTGTTGCTTATTATCACATTTTGTCATCGTGTCTCCAGGGCGACGTGAAGTAAGGTTACAAAACACCAGGAATGCAGCAGCAAGAAGACCAGATATGGGCTGATGGGTTGATGTGAGGAAACAGCTGTGAGGGGAGCTCGCCAGGGGCCAGGAGGGCACCAACACTCACATCAGACCTGCTCTGTCGAATGATTTACACCTGACGAGCCCTAACAATCCCATTAATATTACACATCACAATGGGATTAAAAAGAAAACCTGGCAGCCCTGGAGGGGGACATTGTTTACAGTGCAATATACAAGAATAAAGACATAAACATTAAAAAAATTAATTAAAGCATGAAAAAACAGGTGCATTCAACAACAGTGGATGGGAAATAATATAACCGGAGTATATACAAATCAGAACCACGTAAAAACAACAACAACATGTGCCTAATATATAAATGATAACCACAATACTCTCTGTAACAAATATATACAAATGCAACACATGTAGATATTCATACTCACACGGAAAAGAAAGAAATAGGTGATGAATGGAGAGGAGTTGGTGCAGATTATCACGTCTGGTCCGAATGAATCGATGAATTCTTGCACTAAAATATTTCACTGCTTAGTTACTGCCCAGAAAATAAAACCTCAGTCAGAGGAGCATCAAGTGGAGGAATATAGAGAAGTGAATGTCGTCAAATCAACTTTCAATCACTGATCGTAAGAAGTCATAGTGCCAGGGGTCCATACCTCTGCTTCCAGGATCGTCACCGGCTGACCAGGATCGTCACCGGCTGACCAGGATCATCACCGGCCGGTTCAGTAAAGCGTCTCAGCTCCACTGCCAGAACTCTCAGCCGTAAGCAATAAAACGGCGGGTCTTGAAGGTTCCACTGATGATCAGAAAGTCTCCTGACACCAACAAACCCTGAAACACCAGCAGAGGTTCAGAAACCCGCACGTCCAGAGATCGGGGATTTTGTTGCCAACGGCTCCGATTCTATTCTTGTTATTTTAAAGGGAACTGAAAATGCCTTGGAGTTAAACATTGTTACTGGTTTTCCTTCAGAGCAGCAAAGCTTAAACCACACAACAGGACTTTAATATGGCGGTGAGCTTGTTTGGATATCAAAGAATCAGAACCAATCTTTTGATGAAAACATGATTCTGCGGTCCAAAAGGTTTAAATATGCATCTAAAAGGGATGATGCAGAACTTCCTCTGACGCTGGTGATGGCTGTCTTGACCCCAGGGTGGCATGAGGGGAGATGAAATATCTGTCAGGCCTAAATTAAGCCCAGCACTCATTAATGTACTATTTATACTTTATCTTTGTAGAGTATGTGTATAGAGTTACTACAACCAGCAGTCCTCTTTGTTTGGTCTGTCATGAATTCACCGGCCGTGTGGCAGCGTTGGTGAGTGAACAGAGAGGACTGTAAATCAGTGTGAGCATGTGAAACTCTGTTAGCGGCTCAGTGGGTTGGTGGTGCAGCGTGGAAGCAGGCCTCCTCCACGAGCCCCTCTCACAGACCTTCTGAGATTCTGAGCTGAAGGCCAATCTGGCTGGATGCAGCGGTCGCCAGCGCCCAGTCCAGGTCCTGGAAGGCAGACGCTCTCTCATCAGTGGATCGTTCATCAAACCTCTTGCAGATGGCTCAGGCGCTGAATTATAGTGCAGACCGGGAGCAGAAGAGTTACACGTCCAAGCTGGGAGAGTTTTCTCTGCAGTGTGACGTGTGGAGGTAAGTTATTTATCCTCCTCTGCACCTGCAGAGTTGACGGTGACAAACATCGCCGACCCTCCAATGTGACCCTTAAAGAGCAGAAGAGTAAATTACCGACCAGCAGGTGCGACAGTTACTCAGGACATCCTGGATAGCACCTCTAGGTCTCTACTTTGCCAGAGTCAAACAGGTGCCATCTTTGTCCACTAACTTTCTGACCCTAGCAGTCTGATCCAGTGATAACCTCAGAATGTGTGGTGCTCGCCCGTCCAGCCACAAAGAGCAATTTTATACACATAAACAAGTTCTGTAAAGTAGAGGAAACATTCAAGTTTTCCCCTGCATCTGTATATTTTGAAAAATAGTATTATTAGCTGGTTGGCTTTCCTTACATGGACATAAAATGGAGCTTTGCTGATTGTTTTTATTTAGCCGCCTGTTGGTTTGTGTCTCAGTTTGACTGACGCATGATTTATCGGTTCGTTCTGTTTGGTTGCAGCTCAGGGTGCTGCCGGCCTGGCGAGGACTCCTTTGCCAAACGTTTTTTTTAATCGTATTTTATATAAAATGTACGTCGACGATCCAATAGTCTTCGTTTCACGAGTGCGCGCTCCTGCCAGCAGCACGCAATTCTCACCTACGCGCGAGTCCGTTACCACGTGACCCAGTCGTCCAATCGGAATGCGACTTGCATGGGCGCGCTGCTTGACTCAGGAAGCACCAACATAATCAAAAGCGGAGCAGGGCCAAGCGACTTTATTCATCTCCAAATGACGGACTCCGAGCCTGTGAGTGTCGCCGCGCTGGGGAAGGGAGACAGCTTACATCAGCAGGGTAAGAAAACCGGTCGAAACTGGTGTTGACGCAGTTTTTTTCCGCCATAAAATGCCGGCATGTTGGCTTGTGACTGTGTTCAGTTCAGAATTGTAACCACTGACGACGTGTTGTTCAGTCCAACTGATGACTAGGAACAGCCAGCTCGAATACGGAAGCAGGCAACATCAGACCAGTCGTTCGAATCCAGTGGTTTCTAAAGTGATGTGAATCTCTTGACAGGGATCAATAATTGCTTTTGATAAAAGTCTTAATATTATTGATCATTAATAATGTAATATACATTGTCCTCCCAGTTTTGGCCTCCTTCCCTCTATGCGATCTGACAGAGGAGGACCTGACCCAGAACCCCCAGTTCTGTAAACTTCTGGCCACGCTGACGCAACATCTGGATCCAACTGGACTCACCGGCCCACTGAAAGCAGAGCTGGACAAGGTATCAGCCCGCTTTATGTTCACAGCCGAACCGAACCACCACATGCTGGAGATGCGACACCACCGGATTCAGTGAGGTTGCAGTGCAGCATGATGCAGCAAAGTAGCACCAAACGGCGTTATCCTTGCTTCTGTGGGGATTGATAAAGTCACTAAATTACACCCAAGGATGTTTGTTCTACCGAGCACCCCTGGTGACCTGTGGAGCTGCACTGGCGCGTGGAAGCGGGCTCGTCCTGCACAGGTCTGAGTCTGACGTCTGTGAGGGAACACACCAGTGTTGTTACCTCCCTCCCCTGAGCCAGACAAGGGGACAGCTGCACTTCTCCCAGAGACTGCCTGACTGCTAGTTAGCTTAGCACA
Organism: Aulostomus chinensis; assembly: GCF_037954235.1. Taxonomy (NCBI): domain Eukaryota; kingdom Metazoa; phylum Chordata; class Actinopteri; order Syngnathiformes; family Aulostomidae; genus Aulostomus; species Aulostomus chinensis. The sequence goes on along the minus strand of NC_141343.1, from coordinate 4,899,510 downwards.
CTATGGTAGTGGATGGGCCTCCATCCTTCCTCCATGTTGGTGTGTCCAGCAGTAACCCTCCTCATCCTCTCATCCAAAGTTGGCCATGATCTGGAACAGCAGTCGCTCTTCTAGTTGTCAGTACATGTTTCATTTTGCAGGGCTGCAGGAGTCAGGAAAGTCGTCCCGGCCGAGTGTCTGATCCTAAAATAACAATGTCCTTCAAATTTCAATGATTTTTGTAGCAAATGATGCACTCACATATAGCAGTTCTGTTCATGCAGGCAAAGACTGTTGCAGAAAAGTGTGTTTGGTGACTTTTGACAGACCTTTGTTACTCGGCTCATCCACGACCAGTCGTGGTGCTAAGCTAGCTAGCTTGTCAGTCAGTCCCTGTGGGTTGCTACCACACACAGGAGAGAGGAGCGTCTGTGTGTGTGTTTGGTTCTGAGAGAAAACAAAAACACAGGCGTGTTCCATTACACACGTGGCTACTCTCTTACAGGCTGAACAGAAGCTGCAGGGTCAGAGACGTCACTGGCTGCGCTCGGAGAGCCTCCACAGGGCCCTGCAGGAGATGATCCAGGACCACTGTGTCAGGAAGCAGCATGCCCCCATACCCCCGGACCAGAACATGGTGCTGTTCTGAATATCACACTTCTGAAATGCACAAACATTTAAAAGGTCATTTTTGACTTATCAGCTCCAAATGGCAGCTAAAGGTAACTCGTGTGTTTCAGTGCTCAGACATGTGCCCCGTCATGTGACACTGGTCATATGAACATTGTTTACAAAGTGACAAAAGACTGCCGGCTCCTGTTGAGGACACAGGAATCAGGAGTTCTTTTCTTTCTGTATTAGATTATTTGAAACAGGGACTGTGTAGCACAGAAACACTGTGCCACACAAAGCAAAAGGCTAATTGTCATTTGTTGTCCCTGGAGAAAAATGACACACGCATAGTGACTGTGTTTTTGTGTGTGTGTGTGTGTGTGTGTGTGTGTGTAGTTCTATGAAACCATGCGTAAGTGTCTCCTGGTGGCTCAGTGTGTCCAACAGTTGACACCCAGTAGCACCATCAGCCAGGATCAGCCCTCTCTACTGGGATTGACCCCCCAACAGGTGATTGAGCTGATGCCGCTGGAGAAGGTGAGTCATGACGACGACAATAATTCATTTTATTTATCGGTGCAATCAAGTGAATAAAGGTTAACATGAAAGGAGGCGACAGAACAAAGAGAGACTGTGATGAGTGATCCGACCTGATCTGAGGCGTCCTGAGTTGAGATTGGTAGAACAGAACAATTTGTATTCTGCCTGTTTCCCTTCCTGGTATGATCTCACCGCTCAAGGTGAGCCACATAAAGACATTTGTTTTGCCTTCACCTTCCCCAGAATGTGGAAAGAATGAAGCAGAGTCTTCCCAGAGAGCTGGAGAAACATCTGAGGACAAAGTGCTTGAGCCTGCTGGGCTACTACCAGCCCGACTGGGGTGAACACTTGCCTTTCACTCTCTCATCATTAATCGTTCTGCACACGTGACACAATAACCAGGATGTTGGTTCTCCTCTAGAGAACGAGAGCGAGGGTCTGAGGAACACAAAGTTATCTTATCTGTCTGTCCAACTGGAGAAAGAGAAGAAAAGAGCGGAGGGTCTGAATGAGTCCTCACGGGAGAATCAAGTTCTCCTGCAGAGACAGACGCAGCTCTACCTCTCTGTAGGTTCACCCCCGTGCCCCCTCTGTTTCTGATGTCAAGAACGTGCGGCGCTGTAGGACTTCCACTCACTGGAAATGGATTTGATGTGTTGTAATCTTTTGCGTCTTCCCTGTCTGACTAGGAAATGGCCAAGTGTGTCCAGCTGCTGCAGGCTCTCATCTTGGACCACCGGCTGAAGATCCAGACAGACCTGGACAGGAAGAAGTTAGACTACTTTGAAGGAAAATGTGAATTAGTCTCACAGAAGATCAAGTAAGGAGGTTAATTCTCTACAAATGCACGGTGTTCAGGCCTGTTGTTGAGTTTTTACTCCACATAGAAAAACAGAGGGCATTCCTGCCTGGAGTGAACCTCCTGGAACCTCGGTGCTCGGGACTGAAAGTCAGCTTGTAGATGTTTTCAGGCCTCGGAAGGAGTTTCTGACCAAATAGGACCAGGATCAGGTCGACCCACTCGCAGGAGCACATCAGTAACCAAAACAACACAAACCGCATCACGTCCAGTAACGGCGGGACGACTCTGCGACAGTTGGCTCCATAATTTGCCGCTGAACGCACACACATTCGTCTCAGTGGAGGTCATAAGGGATTTATATTGACCAGTAAAAAGTCTGAAGATTAAGTTGTGTCGCTCCTGTGTCATCTCCTTCCTGCACAGAGCCGAGATGGTGGAAATTCAGCTGGACACGTACAGCGCTGACGCGATATCGGCCCACAGGACAATAAGGCAAGAGGCTTCCTGACAAATGTGTGTCCAGTTTTTAACGTGTAGAAGGCAGCGGTGATGTCATTCACTCGCTCACGTTCTATTTCTCTCTGGTGTTGATGTCATTTAAATGATTTAGTAACTTGAAGGTAAAAAAAAAAAAGTAATTTTAAATCTTATAGAAAAAAAATTGTCCCTTAACTGCAGGGGGAAGCTGGAGGCGGCGCTGAAGGCCTCTCAGGTGGAGAAGCAGTCGCTGGAGTTGAACCTGGCCTCCTTCGAGATCTTGGGGAAGGAGTTTGAGACCCTGGCTGAGGAGTACTGCAGGCTGAGGCAGGAGGTGGAGATGAAAACCTGGGCTCTAACGGAATTCACCAAGAACAAAAACAAGTGACCAACAGTCTGATGCTGGGATGACAGGCATCTGTCCCACCCTGCCACGGACAGGAAGTACGGGTGGTGGGCTCCCTCTAGTGGCCAGAACGTGCTTCAACACCTGAATAACTGCAGTCGTCAACATTTCCCCTCACTTTGCTTCTACGTGAACAGTTAAGGATCAAACTTTGCATGGTATAGTTTTTCTCCCTTATGAGGAGGAGAGCTCGACCTGCTCAGTGCGAGGATCAGCGCAGCAACCCTCTGCCTGACAGACACCAGCGACTACAGACGTTTCTGTAAAAACAGCTCTCCCCTGTCACTTTGTCTCAGATACTGCAAGTTGTCTTTTGGAGAAAATAAAGACGTTGCTGCTTGAAGTCTGCTTCATGTAATAACTGCTCTCACTCCAGTTGGCTCGATTGGAGTAGTTAACATGCCAGGTAAGACTGTTCTTGATGCACCTGAGTAGCTTTAACGCCACAGGGGCTTTTAAATGGGATTAAAAATAACTTGGTTAAAAAAGTTTCCAGTATGGTCATAATATTAAATAAATATGAAATGAGTTTTTCACACGTCCTAAAAGTTTTAAAAGTTACTTTTGAAAATCTAGTAGATACTTGGAACATGAATTGAAAGTGCGTAAACGCCCTGCATCAGTATTAAAATGTGAAATACCTGTCGTGATCCACTGGATGGCAGCACGAGATCAGGGCGAAAAGTCTGATTCAAACTGATCCAACTTTATTTGTATGGAACATTTTGAACAAATACAGGCGAGTAAGGAAGTTCAGACAACAGCAGTAACTGCAATAATGGGCAACACATGATTTTGTCCTTTAATATGTTTTGATTTAGCTGATGATCGAATTATTAATATTTATTTTACTTCTGCTTTTCAAGCCCCTGGATGGTTATTGGTAATTCTTTACGTTCTTCCTCATTATGACGTAATATTTCTATAATTGGGGGCGTGGCATAAGAAGAATTTTTTAAAAAGCAGGGTTTAAGCTGTATGAACGTCATATCCGGCTCTTAGTGAGGGTCTCTGCTCAGTCCTGGGACCGGAAGTGCGAGGAGCGAACCATCTCTGGCCGTCACCGTCATCTCTGGTTTCCTCTCATCAGCAGCAGCAGCGGCAGCCTCCTTCCCTCCCTCCCGCCCCGCCCCGCCCCGCGACGCAGCACCGCTGGCTGGCTCACCTCCGAGCCAACCCACATCTGGCTGTCACACAGCAACTCCGCGGCGGCATGCTCGCATCAGCACCGGGTCGGCAACCCAGCGGATTAGAACCGTTAGAACTGGACAGCCATGTCTGAGGTAAGGAAATTCACCAAGCGGCTGAGCAAGCCCGGGACGGCGGCGGAAGTCCGGCAGAGCGTGTCGGAGGCTGTGAGGAGCACCGTGGACCTGGTGGTGAGTGTCAGTGCCGTCTGGGACATTTCGTGTCCTCCGCATGCGAACCCAGCCCTGCAGGACAGCTCCTCTTGCTGCTCCCCGTCCCGCGCCTCCTCTCTTTCCATTCCCCCCAGTCCGCCCTGCTCCCGGGAGCCCTCGTCCCACTCAGCTCCGGCACCCTTGTGTGCTGTGTTGAAAGAACAGAACAAAACAAATCTGGTTTTTGTGGAGGGAATATTCCGTTACATCACCGCGCGTGTATTTTTACCTCAGAAGCAGCAGGACTGCGCTCCCCCGGAGTTGGACAGTGTCCTCCGAGCACATGTCCTCCAGCCGCCGCGGCTCCTTTTGTGTGCTGGCGGATGAGGAGCAGCGCCAGTTGGACAGCCGAAGCATGGCTTCCTTGTCCTTGCCGTGTTGGAGTTTTCTGCCGGCCGGGGGGGGAAATCCCTCATAAATGATAAATGTTGACAACATTCATAATGTTTTTATTTCTCCAGTGAATTATTTCAGGTTGTTAGTAGAGAGGTGATGTTTGATGGTGGCGTCCAACGCCTGCAGGCTCTGAGCTCCTGCAGACACAGCATTTGTGTCAAGGACAGCGTCTGGCACTTCCACAGTGTTGTGCGTTTTATTTGACCAGTTCCTTTCATTTAAAAGTAATTCGTTACTTTACAATATTACTTCCAGCGTGGAATGGAAGGTTACTGATTACACCACTTTTGTGTTCCTCTCACCAAAATACCTGTAGAACTGTGATGAGGCATTCAGAAAACAGCAAAGAGCATAATTCACAGTTCTTTTTTATTCCTACTAACATGGAGAAGATGGATTCTTTTTCTCGACTGTTCGACTGGAAAGAATTTTTTAGATTTATAACGTGATGAAGGGAAAACTGAGGGGGGGGGGCGTTTTCTCTGAACCGACTGTAATATTTCAACAAAATAAAGCAAGTTTGGAACCATGCGACCGTTTTCACACGACTGTCTCCTCTTAAATGGGCAGTCAGCTCATATATTTTTTCAACCATAGGTTGTTTTTGCATCTGTGTGTGTGTGTGTGTGTGTGCGTGCGCGCGTGCGCGTGCTGTGGTAACATTTTAAGAGTCAATTAAGTGGAAGAGTCTAGATTGGTGACTAAACTCCATCACAATGAAACGTGTCACTTCCCTTCATGCCTCTGATTGGTTGGCAGTTTCACATGAAACAATATGGCGGCGTAAACTACAAACGGATCTGTAAACCGGCGACTAAATGGCTTAAATCAGACCAAAGACGCTCAGTATCAGGGTGGATTTGCTGGTCAGAGGCGCCTGATGGTCAGAGAAGCTCCAGGCTGGACTACGGAGCCTCAGAGGGGGAGAAACTCACTCTGGAAGGGTGGTCAGCTTCTGGGAGCTTTTTAGTGAGTAAATGAAGCTGAAAGGAATGATGAGAGGGTTAATTTGGGTTTGTCCAGGTCACACGACACGGTGACTGTTCATATTAATCAAACTGTAGTAGAAACAGGCTGTAATGATCTGTCTCTGCCCAAAGGCACTCTGCCACTGGAGCCACCAGCACTGCCCAAAGGGCTGCCATTTTGAGTTTGGCCTGTTCGTGGTTCTCTAGTTTCTCTGTGTCGTCCTTCCTCTGGCGTGACACCCGCTCATGTGGAGGTGTTTCAGAGCTGACGAGTTTGAATCAGAGATGAACTCTTGCTCCTCTAGGATTCTGATTCAGTCCCATGACGATCATCTTATGACGCAAAGAGTTTGCCGGGGCAGTGGTCGTGTGATAAGGTCCTGATAGCGGATGGGGGGTGTTGCTTGTAATATACAGTGTGTGTTCTGTTGTCTTATTGGAGAGTAGCAGGGTTGGGTGGCTCCTTTAATTGAGTAACGGTTGCCTTGGTAACCTCCTTTTTGGAGGTTTCATGGGTATTCCCTCAGGCACTCTGTGACCGTACTTCCTCTGTGACTGTGTGTATTCATTCTTGTCCTCTGTGTCACCCGGCAAGTCAGGCCCATATGTCCGTCTCTATGGACGGTCCCAGGTTGTCCTGTGGAGATGGAGGCTGCACGAGTTCCACAGCTGACGACGGAGCAGCAGTTGCACAACGTGGACTTGTTTGGTTTTTGTAAAAGACACAAGCTAGCACGCCGTCCTTTCATTAAAGAGTCCATCTGCTGGTTGAATCCTGCAGGGATGATGTGTTTTTGTAGTCCAACAGGACATTAGGAACATTGTTGCAGTCCAACAGGAAGTGATCGTGTCAGTGATGAAGTATGTTTGTAGTCCAACAGGAAGTTATCGTGTCAGGGATGAAGTGTCTTTGTAGTCCAGTAGGAAGTAGTCATCTCCATGGTTCCTCCACCTACAGGAAGTGGTCATCTCCTTGCTCCTCCCCCAGCAGCCAATAGGATCGCTCCATGTGATTGTGGTGATTGAACCAGTAAATCAGCTCTGGTGAACAGAAGTTGATGAACTTCCAGGTTCAGTTCATCAAGATCATCTTCACTAATGAACCCTCTGATGATGCTGGAAGCCTGGATGCTATGGTTAGCAGTGCTAAGCTAACGTTAGCCTATGCAGGAGCTACACCAGGGTCACATGACTTCAAGGTCACCACCACTCAGCTTCAGGCTTCTTGTGTTTCCCCTGAGGACCTTTAATGACCTCCATGACCTCTGTAGGCTCCTCCAGACTCTTGTAAGCGACCATTGTTCTGAAGACATGTCAGAAGCTTGAAATGTTCGAGTGTGACCTCCTTTTATTCTGGGGAACAAACATCTTCAGCACTTGACCAGAATCTCCTTGACGAGGGAACACCGCTCTGTTGTCTCCTGGCGCATCGGCGCCTCAGGTGTGTGTAATAACAGTAACGCTGGCGGGTCCACTGGGCCGACTGGGACGCATGAACAGAATCTGGTGTTAATTAATGGAATCAGTTCCACACGTGTTGGGGGGGGGGGGGGGGGGCGACGGGGCTGCACATGACCAGAGGAAAACCTGCCGTGAAACTGGAGTCAAGCGTCACACGTGTTACTCCCTCATCGCGATTGTTAGAAGAGAAGCAGTTGTTGATGTCATTAGTTTAAGCTGGGGGGGGGGGGGGGGGTGAGAGGCAATCTTCTCCCCAGTAAAGAGTCAGACTTCTTAAAATGGCATTTAACTTCTGCTGCCTCGTGGGTCACAGACTGAGGGATCGCAAAAGCCACCGGAGCAGAAACGGACAGGAGGGCTAACTGGGTTTACTGGGTTTACTGGTGCATCCATCAGATCGCAAATGATGCGATGAACTGGAGCTCCAACAGCAACTGCATCCTCTCTGTACTGCAACTGTGAAAGCTTGTTACAGGGCGTCATTCAAATCCTAGCGCACACTTGCAGGCTCAGCAGGTGTCGTGGACATGCACGTAGTATTTGTATTAGTATTTGTATTAGTATTTGTATTCAGCAGTTTTGTGTTGCTGATATGTGGGTATTTGGATGATAAACCATGAAACTGTTGGTAGCAGCAGCTGTTTTGATACAAGTCAACCAATGTTAAGCAGCAATATGTCAATATATCACATTTGCATGATGCAGAAGGCACCTGACTTTTATCTGTTTAACTTTTTTAACTTGTGTTTTTATCCTTTAGCTCTTATGAATGATTAATTAGTCAGTAATCTACATTTCTCTCCTGTGAAGCCTTGAGGGGAGGCATGCCAGGAAGAATGTCCTTCGATGGTGTAGCTGTTACTGTGCACAATAAATGTCTTGAATCAACAGGAAGTATCAAGTTGTATGAATGTTTTAATGTCAGAGGCGGAGCACCGGACTCCTCCTGTGCAGCCCTGCAGGAGGGAGACCTGTCGGGTGGAATTGTAGGATTCTATCGATTCTGTCTGTGTTCTACATGCAGAGACAACAATAGCAGGGCTTCTTGTCTTTGCTGCCTTGTGCTGCTGGTGTCCTGACACACTGGAGCACTTGAAGGGTCAGTGGTGGGACCGTGAGACGTGTGTGTGTGTGTGTGTGTGTGTGTGTGTGTGTGTGTGTGTGTAATGTGCTAGCTTCCTAGCCAGCATTATAAAATGCACCTGGTGGTGTCTTTCCATCTGCCGGACTGTAATGGGGCGCAGACATCTGGAAACGCACGCTGGCTAACATCATCATCATTCAACCCTCTGGAGGCCACTTGTGCTTTGCGTTGAGTGTTGGAGAGTTTTCAGGGGGTTGAGGAGAAAGTGTGAGACGTGAAGGCGGATTGAAGTCTTACAACATCTTTTTCTTGCTTGTTTTTCCTCTTAAGAAAGCAGAAGTCTCTCTCTCTCGGCTTCTGCTGTCTTCCCCTCCCTCCGTCGTGAGTGTAACATGATCAGTGTTCCTGTCAAGCTGCCTGTGACTTGTAGCGCTGTGGTTATGGTTGTTGCATATGACAGGAAGCAGAGCCGCTGCGTAGGGTGCGGGGGGAGCAACGGCCATGTTAGTTTCCTCAGCAGACTTGTAAGTGTTGCTGCTGACGAGGCTGCTGGCTGTCGAGCTCATCTCCAGAGACATGGAGCTCTTGGGCTATCATCAGGGCTACCAGGACTTTTTGTATTTAGATTAGTGGTCCAAAAAAATGCGAGACACTGGGTTTGTGGACAACCCAGGGTCTGGTGGAAAAATTTGCCGAGAACATGTATCCAGCGTGTTGCACGGCCAAATTATTGGTTAGAGAACATGGAAAGGGAGAACTCTTTCCTTCAGAGGCCTCGCACAGACACCGAGTTATTCCAGAGGAGGGTGTCAGCCCCGCGCTCGTCTACTGGGGGAGCAGTCATTAGAACCTTTGCTGCACAGCCAAACATGGTTTAAACCCACTAAACTTCACTGTGAATTCTAAAAGCTTTCCAAAGATATGATAATCTGTTCACCTCCCTCTCGCTGCTTAGGTGGAGCTGAAAGTGGCATTTTATAGAAATTAATTCTCATTCATTCCAAGTGGCTGAGCGTTGTACTTGTGATCACATCTTGACCTACTTCTGGAAGGCTAGCTTTAGCCGCTAGGCCTCTTCAAAACAAAACAGGGATTTGATATCATCCACTTCTTTTATGAAACTCAGAAGCAGAAGTTATGATGTGGCATGTGATCGCTCTGCTGTTTTCATGACTAAATCTCTAAAGTAGCCGAGCTTCAGAATCTCTCATCAAGTCAAATGGCACGATGAGGTCCGTCTCCCCTCCGGCGCCTTGGATCAGAGTTCTCAAGGTTACGAAGGAATCTGAAAGTAGAGATGACATAAAAAAAAATGCACAAAGCTGGAAATGTGCCTTTGATACCGGGACCCTGCTCTCTTGCTTGTAAATACTGCAGCAGCCTCTCGCTCCTTTCTCCTCTGTTGTCCTCTCGTTACCTGTTAAATCACGTGTTGTGATGTCACGTATGCTGGTTACCGTCTGGTTTGGACCGTGTTGTTGCCCTGGACGACGAATCAGGACGTTCATGATTACAACCAAGCAGGTGTCCTTTTTGCCTACCTGTGCGCGAGAAACTTTCCCGCTCTGCGTCACTCTTGAATTTCTTCAGAACTCTCGAGTCCCAAAAGCGTCTCTGCGTTTATTCTGCTGGCTGTGGAACTTTCTGGAAAAGTGATGGTTGTTTTGTTTTTTTTGGTCGGTTGGAATCTTTTCCGTCCTCGAAGCCTCCGATCGTCCGCCTCTATCGCTGTGTTTGCCGGGCTCATCGCGTCTGTGGAAATGTGCCGTTGTGGGTCGGCGGTAAGGCCGCTCGCACTGGTCGAAACAAAAACGGGCCATTGTGGACCAGAAGGGTCATCTGGCTGCTGGAATCCAGTGTTGCGTGTTTTCCTCATTTCTGATGACATATCAAGGTCATTTTTCTCATTCAGTTTGTTTTTTTCTTCACCTATCGGTCCTTTAATTCATGGTTGTCCTTAAAACAGCAAACTAAACTCAGAGAAAGCAAACTGAACTAAAGCGCCAGAGGGAGACGCATGTTGATGGTCATTATTTAGTCAAATGTATTATTTTGGTGTTTGTGGGAAGTGGAGCCGTCTGGTTGCATGAATGGTGGGTCTCTGCTCTCCGGGTTGTCTGCTGGTGATCCACCCACACGCGTCAGAGCAGCTGCTTCCCTCCGCTGTGGCTTCTGTGACCCCTGATCTCTCTCCTCTCGTGGTTTTAAAGTTCACGCTGGTGTTTCAAAGCAGCTTGACAAAGACGCAATGATTCACTCGCAGGTGTTCTGCTCATGTTCTCCGTCTCAGGAGCAGCCGAAGATCATTGAACCACTGGATTATGAGGCGGTGGTGTTTCAGAGGAAGGCCCAGATCCACAGCGACCCCCATCGAGACCTGCTGCTCTGCCCTGTCGATGATGTGTCGGTGAGTCCCCTCATCATCATCATCATCATCATCATCATCTTTGTCGTCAGGAACAGCTGAGGAGTCTCCCAGCTCACGCTGCTGTCGTCCATCGTCTTTTAAGGCTGTTCTGTCTTTTTTGTTTTCTTTATTTGTGGTCGTGCTTGGAGACGAGGACTCTGAATGATCCCAAACACCGATGCGGTGGTTCTGAACTTCAGTTCAGTAACGAGCAGAAACTAGCAGGAGGCTTTGAGATCATTCACATTTCCATTCCAGCTCCTGAACAAGACTTTATGTGAAACCCACTGGAACAAAACTAAAAGGCTCAGTCAGAGTTTCACACTGGAGAAAACGAGCCTGTTTACTGAGACGAGGTTTGTTGTGAGAAAAGCTGGCGTCAAAGGACGGGACTCTTTAACCTCATGAGCATCGAAGAATCTGAAGTTCCTTTCAGAACCAACCAACGGTCACCATTCAGGGTCTCTTCATCTACTTAACGATGTTTAATTCTTCTCCGGAAACGTCTGCGGCGTTCTCAGGTCAGAGACACGCCCACTGCAGCCTGGGATGTTTGCTAAACATGACGTCAGTGCTACCTGCTTAAATCTCAGACTTGGCGTCGTCGTCCTCCGGCGTCCCGAGCAGCACCGCTGTGTCTCCTCGCAGTTTTAAGGCCCAGTGAGAACATTGCGTCTGACCTCGTTTGTTGAAATGATGAACAGTTGAAATAATGTTGTGCTGTCCAAAGGGAGATCAGGGAGCTCAGTGGCTTCCCTTCAAACAATCATCAGACGTGCAAACATCCATCATCGTTGCAAAAAAAAAACCTTCTGGGTTTTACGTAGACTTACCGTATTCACTGTAGTAGAGTGCACGGACACATGTAACACAGTATTATTAACGTTTTACTGTTCTACTTCCCCTTAAACTGGTTTGTTATCCAACTGAATTAAAGTAATATCCTCTTTAAATGTGTCATGTGACGTTGTAGCAGGGCAGTTCCTCGCTGGCGGCTGCACTCGTGTGTTTGGCCAGTAATCAGCGCAGGATTCATCCTCTCCTCTGTAATCTGAGGAGAGTTATTTACTTCTGGAAGCAGCCAGAGCAGCACGAGCCGGCCAGGTACCTCTGCTCTGTGTTTACGCTGCTTCAGACATGTGGTTTTGTTTAGAGCCTGCGTGTCTATTTTTCCCCCAAAGAGAATCTGTTGACACTCATCTGTTTTCTCATTCTTGGCTTGCTCCTGTTTGTTGTTTGCCTGCTGTGCTGTCATTAGTTGAGACGATAAATCATCGTCACCTCCTCCTGATGCTTGCAGGTTTGTGTTTGTGTGTGCAGGAGTCCCAGATCTCCCGTCAGAGGAGGACCGTTGTTCCCTCGGTGCCCCAGAATGCTGAGCGGGAGGCCAGCAGGAGTCTCTTTGCCAAAGAGGTACGACAGTCGAGCCCACCGGTCCCATGTGTACGGCTCGGCTCCAGCTGGTGTCTAACATCTGTGGTAACGATGTTTAGTCCTCGCTGGGAAAAAAAGAGACTTCATAGCTGCTCTAAATCTTCTCGATATTCTGATTCGACTAAATTGGAAACAGAGCCGACATGACAAGCTATAAGTTGTAAGCGCTTGATTTCATGACATTCAGCAATATACAAGCCAAAGATTCTTGATGTTTCCACTCCAGCAAAGAGTGCACAGACAACCAGCGCACGCTGTACTGACGCTGTGTTTTATGAGCATGAAAAGCAGGCTCGGTCATGTTAGTGGGTCTCCTCGGCTACTGCCAGGCTGGATAGAGCCGACCCAGGCTCGCCATCTCTTCAAACAAAGAGCCATTCACTCGACTTGAATGAGGATTTCTGCCTGCTGTTTCACACTGAATAAAAAAGGAATATGTGCAATAAAAACCATGTTGACCAAGAACAGCTTTAATTCATGGAAGGAATGAAAAACATGACTTCTGTTAACAAATGCACCAAAATAGGGAAGCCAGCACTTTGTGAGTCAGAGGAAAGAAGGCCGCTCTCCTGGAAGCGGTTGCTTGGGATCTCGGAGTGTCCGTGCTCCTAATTGGGCTCTGTGTTGATCTGGCAGTGCATCAAGATGTACAACACCGACTGGCACGTGATCCACTACAAGTACGAGGCTTACTCTGGTGACTTCCGCATGCTGCCAAGGTAAGGAAGAAAGACGGGAGACCTGGTGCAGAACTGCAGCTGCTCCTGCCAAATACAGTACAAGTACATGCAAGGGATTTACTCCGCTCACATGCAACAAATCACCGCCCCGGTGTAGCAGACCTTCGGAAAAATATGGTGCACAGCCACATCGTCCAGGTGTTTCGAGTTCAGTCTTCATAAAGCTTCTCGAGGAAATTCTTTTCATCACTGCAGCCTGCCAACCAATTCCCAGCTATAAATTGGAGTGAATGAGACATTTGTGGAATAATATTCCCAAATACTCCTGGAGTTCCAACAGCGCTGGTGCAGGATTTACGGAGCCACTCAGGACACCTGTGTGGGGCCCAGCGGGTCACGAAAAACCTGGAAAAGTTTTCCAGGAAATTTTGAGCAAAGCCAAAACATTTCAGAAGAGTTATGGAAATTAGCTTCACAGCTACTTGGATATTGCAGTACATGTGATGTACTTCAGTGCACGTTGGAAGTCGCATCAAACCTGGTACATGAATATCTGATTATTTTTCATGTATTAACAAAAGTTTTTAGTACTGTTGGGAAATTTGTTGGTAAAGCTGCTAACCTCCGCACATTCCCCATAGCCAGTGGGTCAGCCTTCACACCTGGGGAGGGACAGGGGAGGGTCAGATTTATTGAAGCCCGCTGACCGTCTCTTGCTCTGTCTGTACAAAGCAAAGGCCTGAAGACGGAGAAGCTGCCGGCTCACGTGTTTGAGATCGATGAAGATGCCAAAGACGAGGTGAGTGCAGCGGCCAGAGCGCCGATGGCGGCAGGGAGGATGAGTGCTTCAGTCATGGCTCTCTTGGTCCTGCATGGACACGTTTCACCATGCAATTATTCACCGCTTTTAGCTTTGTGCTATGAACCCTGCTTGGAAATTTAAATGACTTCTTTAATCTTTTCAGTCATGCAGACACGACGCAAGATCGTCTCTTTCATCCAGGCTTAAATATGCTGCAAATATTAGCAAAGAGAGCCGAGGCCGAGAGCGGGGCTTTAATCTGTTCCCAGGCTGAGTGACTTGTGGTCCTCTGGACCTTCGGTGGGATCCCCAGAGGAGCGGCCAGTGAGAGCACAAGCCTCATGGAAGTGTCCTATAAATAGCTCTCATCGATCCTCGCCCTGTTGCCCTCGGCCGGATGCGTCCGGAGAGAGAGAGGCTCTGACTGAGGGAAAACAAATGCTGCTGTGCCACTGGCATGAAGGATCTGTTACTGCTCAGTACTTCTGTTACTTTCCATCTGCAGTACCAGTCAGTGCATTACAACTTCCTTTTGGTCTCTCTTCAGCTTTTTTTGTTGTTGAAAGGAATGCCTTCACTGAGGAAGCAGGGGATTACAGATGTAGCTGGAGGACAAGTAGTTCATAGACTGCCTTTTATGTAATCAACGGGAGCTTGTAGTTTATTTTGGATCTTATGGGATGCTAATGAAGGAGGCAGGAAGAGGCTGATGTGAGGGCTCAGGGCGAGGCTTTAGGGCTGCAGGCACGTGTAGCAGGAGTCACCATAATCCAGAGTAGAGCAACACTGAAGTGTGGATTAATAGTTTGACATGAGTGGATGACATATCGACACCTGATGGTCAGAGCTGAGTGATGTAGCAGATCACCTGGGTTTAGGTGGAGGCAGTGAATCTGATCTCTGAGCAGACGTTCTTTCGAGAACCCATCATGTCTCTGCTGGGTCGTGACACTCCATCTATAATCTTGGAATCAGGGCGCTGAGCATTGTGGGTAGGAGGAAGGCTGTGATGAGGTGGTCAGCAGGTCGTCATTGATCGCTGTGTGTCTGAGGGAAGAGAGGGAGGGGCGGAGCCAGCTGAGGGGGGGGGCAGCCAATTAGATTACAGGACAAATCAGGAGCAGGAGACGTTTGCACAGCCCTTCCTCCTCAACCCTCTTCTCTCAGTGCCATCAGGGTTCATAGCAGTCTGCCGTGTGCGTGCGTGCGTACGTGTGTGCGTGTGTGTGTGTGTGTGTGTGTGTGTGTGTGTGTGTGTGTGTGTGTGTGGTTGTGTGAGAGAGAGATTAGAATCCCACAAAACTTCTTAATATCTACCTTTTTCTTAACAGAATTTTGTACCGTGTAACACATTCAAATATTCATTGTCTAGACGTTTATTGTGAGCTTGAGGACGTCGGAGTCATGGCGTGAGTTGTGCGATGTGGTCAGATTGATTGATGGATTGATTGATTGCTCCACAGGACTCCTCGTCACTGTGCTCCCAGAGGGGCGGAGTCATGAAGCAGGGCTGGCTTCAGAAGGCCAACATCAACAGCAGCCTGTCTGTATCCATGAGGGTGAGTCAGCTCCAGACCTGCAGGCTGTTACTAAGGCAACAGTACAACAACAACAACAACAGCAACACACAACTCAGTAGACGCAGAAATAGTTATCCTGTCGTGTTGTGCGTTATAACCACGATCGTTAACATCACATATCTCAGTTGCGTCAGAACTGGAAACGAAAACTTACTAAAATTCTCAAAAGGCCTGGACTGAGAGGCACTGGAGCAGTTCTTTGTTTTCATTCACTCTGCATTTTTTAAAAGTAACTATTGTTGTATGAATCTTTGTGTCTAAAAGAGTACAAATATGAAAGCTGGATAAAAATCTGGTCATTGTGTAGCGCAGCAATGAACACCGAGCGGTGTGGATGAGTGCAGTCAGAGGTGTGTACCTCAGAGTCACGAGGCTCCTTTGCTCTCCACGACACGCAGGTGTTCAAGAGGAGGTACTTCTACCTGTCCCAGCTCCCCGACGGCTCCTACATCCTCAACTCCTACAAGGATGAGAAGAACTGCAAGGAAACCAAAGGCTCCATCTACCTGGACTCCTGCATCGATGTCGTTCAGGTACACGAGACCTCCGCATCGTGAGTTGAGAACCCAGGTCGAAAGGTCCCCTTCATCTGTCGGTCAACAATGTGGATTTTTTTTTTAATTCCACTCACTTTGACTTTCTTGGCCCGAGCCCTCAGCCTCGTGAATGTCTTTGTTTCCTGCTCTTGACACGCTGTGTGAGCTTTTAGCTCCTTCATTTTTTCAGCTGGGAGATTTACCACATTCCTTTGACCCAGCCTGAAACTGTGGTTCTGCAGACTCTTTGCAGCTGCTGGGGCTGCTGGCTGGCACCGCCTGCAGACCTGCATGGCCTGGAGGGGCTGCCAGGAAGCTTTCAGTTTGATGAACCTGCTCAGGAGATGAATGGGAACAGTTTGGGGACTCAATCAGGCTAATGGCTTTAATGTGAAGGCTCGCGGAGCTTGTGTGTCTGCTTTCAGCTTCTCAATATTTCATAAAAGACGCTTCCTTTTTAAGGCCACAGAACAGTCATTAGAAAGGACTTTTGTAGATGCTGTTCAAACTTGAAGGAGAGATTTCAGATTTTTAAGCCAAGTTAGGTGGTACAGTCCTTCCTCAGCGCCGTCCGTGCTGTTGCTCGTTGCAGCTCCTGATATTTGGGCTAAAATGAGTGCTTGAACCCTTTTAAAAGGTTCCTTACAGACAGTAAGGCTAAAAAACAGTGTGCTGTTTCCATATTGACATGGATTTGCAGCGTGTGTGTGTGTGTGTGTGTGTGTGTGTGTGTGTGTGTGTGTGTGTTTGGAGGGGTATTTCTTCTTACTCATCCATCACAGGATGTTTTACCCAGTGTTCATTTTTAAAAAATGGAATAAGATACAAGACGTCTTCACCCCTCAGAGCCCCAAGATGCGGCGTAATTGCTTTGAGCTGAAGATGCAAGACCGCTACAGCCACTTCCTGGCAGCAGACAGCGAAGCAGAGATGGAGGAGTGGGTGGCCACGCTGAAACAGGCTCTGCAGAGCAGCAGCGACGCCTGCCAGGAGAGGAGGAACGGAGGGGAGTCGCTGGACTGTGCCCTGGGTGAGACCACACGTGAAAACACACGTATGCCTGTTTGGCGCATCTCATGATGAGATGTTTGGGTGCCGGTAGCTGAAATCCCTCCCTCCTAAATCTGAGCTTGGTGTTGAGATGTTTGAACGGCTTCCATACTACAGTGACGCTTTAATCAGACCAAACGCTCGCGCTGAAGTCGCTGCCAGCAGTGGCGGACGCTCGCACCTCAGCTGGGAATAATTCACAAAGCTGTTTGTGCTGATCTGTGGTGTTAAAATACACAAGAATTCAGTCACACCCTCCAACAAGGAAAGTCGGCCCCTGACACACTGAACCTCGGTGACAAAGCAAAGAGGTTTCCTGATCCTGCATCACCATCAACCCACTGACTTCCTGTTAACGAGCATACAGTCCTTGAGTGGACTGAGCGCCGCACACCTTTGGCCCGTCTTCATCCCTGGCCAGGCGTTAAATTGGCAGCTTGAGTAAGAAAGAAGAGCAGTGGGACTGTCGTTCTGTTATGAAACGTAGAGTATCAGGAATGATAAACGCAGGTAACGCTTGTGGAGAGGAGCAGGTAAGGCAGGGGCTGAATGACGCTGGACTCTAACAGAATTGACTGTGTACATAAAATTATAAACTTTCTTAGTCTCAATCCAGTCAAACTGAGCTCAGCAGGATCTGGTCTGACTGTGACTTGAGTTCCTCTGCTGGATGACCGCAAAGAGGCTTCAGGGAAACTTGGAGGTTTATTTGGCCGGATTTACAGAAGCACCATCTTTGTTTCTGCTACCTTTGTTCATTCATGATCTTGGTCCTCCCCCCAGATGATGACGCTGCCAGCCAGGGGAAAGGAGAGAGCCTGCCGGAGAGTCTGGGGAGGAACCTGCACCCGGAACTGATGAAGGTTCGACACCGCCAGACCTCTGACTCACTCTTGAATCAGCTTCTAAAGCAACCTGAAAAACTGAAAAAAACATCTTTATTTTATTTTGTTTTATTTCATTTGATCTCATTTTATTATTATTTAATTTTTTTCTTAACATTTTATTTCATATGTTTTTATGAATTTTATTTCATAGGGACAGTGTACATGTGCAATCCCTGGCAGGTCATTTAC
Source organism: Aulostomus chinensis (assembly GCF_037954235.1). Lineage (NCBI taxonomy): Eukaryota > Metazoa > Chordata > Actinopteri > Syngnathiformes > Aulostomidae > Aulostomus > Aulostomus chinensis. The sequence continues at coordinate 4,881,820 of NC_141343.1, read as the reverse complement.
CTGTGTGGGTGTTGACCCGCCCCACACTGGATGGTGACGCTGCACAACAAGTCTCACACAAAACGTGTGTTAGCGCGAAGGGTGCATGCAGCGGGACAGTGTTGTGTTGTAAGCTACACACGCTGGAGTCCTGCAGGATGGTAGAGGAGGAAGCTCAGCTGGAGGCGCAGCAGCGAGGGTTCCTCTGTGTGCTGGAGGAGCTCAGCAGGCTGGATGATGCGTTCATGTGTCTGCCAACCTGCAGACAACAAAGCCCCGTGTGTCTCACAGTGGGTCTGCAGGCTAGACAGAGAGAGCAGAAACACGGGGAGGAGCGAGGGGGGAGTCGACGGGTTCTTACCAGGACCCCAGAGTGCGATTTGGTTTTTTGATGCCCCTCGTTCTCCTTGCTTGAAGCTATCTACCTCTTCTCTACCTCCTCTCTCCCACTCTATTTATGTTGGCTTACAAGCAGAGAAGGTACTCGGAGGTAGAGAAGCGCCGATCACACTGGGACCTTTAAAGAATACCTTTTAGACGATTACTTTACTGATCACAAGCAACTGGCTTGTAACTACAAACAAAAAACCTCTGCTGACGTTGCCAAAGAAAACCTGCCATTTCTTTGAGAATTCTATTCTCACGTTAATGTAACTACAAATTAGAGCGATGTACTTGGTAGGGTTTTGATTGTTTGCAGTGAAAATGTCAATAATGCAGCGTGAAGAGACAAGTCGTAATATCCCAGTCAGCATGTTCCAAATAGATCAGCACTAATGCGGTTGGGTGCGATTATATTTTGATGTCACTGATGAGATTTGGTGCGGCGTGTGTCTGCAGTACGCCCGGGAGACGGACCAGCTCAATAAGATCAACAGGAATGAAGGCAGGCTGAAGCTCTTCTCTCTGGACCCTGAGACTCAGGTAGACACCACGCTCCCTGAACCTGGGACTCATCCAGTTCTGTCATGATGGAGACGGTTTGATCTTTGCTTCCTCCTCCTCCACCTCTTCCTCTCCCCTCTCCCCTCGCCTCCTCTGCTCCGCCCTCTCTGGCGTCCAGAGGTTGGACTTCTCAGGCATCGAACCAGACGTGAAGCCGTTTGAGGAGCGGTTCGGTCGGCGCATCGTGGTCAGCTGCCATGACCTGACCTTCAGCCTGCAGGGCTGCGTGAGTGAGAAGGACGACGGTGTCCTCACCAACGTACGTCTCTACTCTGCTCATAAGACGTTCTGCTGCTGCTCCGATTGAGCTGACAAGCGTTCTCTTCGCTGCAGTGTGCATCAAGTAGATTAAAACAGACGAAGCGGTGATGAACCCCCAGACACAGCAGACGATGCAACGATCGACACACAAATAAAACCCACAAAAATATGCTGATATAATAACTTGACAGGTTTGCTTGAAACCTCCTAATGTCAGCATAAAAATGAACCCACTACCTTGAATATCAATATTAATATTAATATTAAAGCCTAACTCTCGCTCGACTCTGGATGCTTCGGTGAGAACAGATGAAGACAAGCCCAGCCGTTTCTGTCTGCACACACTCGAGTACGTCCAAGTTTCTACAAAAACACAGCTCTCCTTTTACTCCTCTTGCTTCAGCCGGTGCTGCTCTGCCCCAGATAATAAACCTTCATTATTCATGTTAGTCTGCCAGCACAGTAGAAATCCCAGTACCAGGCTGGTGTGTTCATGGGCCCGGAGCTCTGAAGGCTTCAGCTCCAACAGCAACTCTGTTGGTTTTCAACCTGGGCTGTGCTGCTCTCTTTGGCTCTGAATGAGGGGCAAACACGGTTGTCATCAGTGGTGTGGAGTGAAGTCAAGAGTCTCCACGCTTCTGGGCGGCTGACGGGTTGTTCCTGCTGCTATGGTTGTTGCTTGCTGCTGTACTGGTACCAGCGCTGATGTCAGGTCAACACAGGAACTGTGGCTAACAGCACTGGCATCAAGGAATCCTTTCCATCATGTTATCAGGCGCTCAGAAGAAGAATCTGAGCCTGTGAGTATCAGGAACGATCATGTCTAGTTGACGTACTCTGCAGCTGTCTTCTGTCTCACTCTCTCAGTGTTGGACAGTCGTGGAATTATCCTTTACATTTAAAGGGTCCTGGTAGGATGAGGCAGCAGCTCCCAGGCTGAGTGAGCTGCTCCTGTCACACGAGACCGATCTGGTCATAAAACATCACGTTAGCCTGGAGAGAGCCCACATAGACACGGGGAGATCATGTGAGCTCAGACAGCTATGTTGCTGTGGGGCGAGACCGTGGTGCCCCCTGGACTGAGGACTGATCGAAGCCGTCTCCCTGCTCATCCCCAGGTGGAGCCGTTCTTTATCAGCCTGGCTCTCTTTGACATCTCCAAGAACTGCAAGATCTCAGCTGACTTCCACGTCGACCTCAACCCTCCCTGTGTCAGAGAGATGCTGACTGAAGCCTCGGGCCAGCACTCCCCGTCCTCAGACTCTGAGGGTGGAGGGGGGGGCAGGGTCTTAACCAACGCGGACTCGGGGAGAGGGAACGGCCTGCCTGTTCTTCAGAGGGTTTCGGAGGCTCTGCTGCGCTTTCCCACTCAGGTAGAAAGTTTCATGTGTTTGCACAGCTGCGAGGCTGAGGAAGTGACTTTACCAGAACCACAGCTGTAATATTCCTACAGGTGTGAAAACACTCGGGGCCTCGTGCACGACCTGTGTGCACACATCCACCGCGACCTGTGCTCTCAGGTCAAAGTTAAGAGCCCCACTCCCAACCTGCACCGGGAGACATTAGGAATGATGAAAGGAACACAAGAGAAGTAGGCTGCAGGGGTTTTCCTGCTCATCTCTACCACTGATCTGAACGTCCTGCACACAAATGCACAAATTGTGTTTCACGCACAAACTCTCACGCCGAGCAGGAGGAGGCCTGAAACCACAAACCAACGCTGGCTCAGTGGAGTCGGTGTGCTGAGGTTGGTGGTGGACTGGTGCAAGTCCTGCAGGTGCTGGGAGATCAACACACACACACACACACACACACACACACACACACACACACACACACACACACTCGCGCAGCCTGCTGCTCTCCCATACTGACTGAGCCCATTAATATGTCTAAGTGAGCCGGACTGGTGCCCGCAGTGAATAAGCATCAGCCTGGGTATAATACTGCAGTACTGAGCTATCGAACAACAATACTGCACAGAAGCAGTATTCTACCAGACGATGTAGCAGCCAGCTGCGGGTCAGGCTGTTGGACACAGTTTAAACCTGCAGACGTGAACTAAAACAACGACTCCAAGCTCCTGTATTTCTAATTTAAGGACTTGGTGTTGTATTCTGACATCTGTTAAAGTTGTACACCAGCAGAACACACACACACACACACACACACACACACACATACACACACACACCCTACAGTCTCCTCTACCTCTGTTACTAGCGTGCCATTACAGCTCAGTGGACCAGTTTAATTTCAGTGCCTTGGGTGTGGTCCAAGGACAGAGTCTTCGCCTCTTAGATCTCCGTCTACAGCAGCGGTCGTCCGTTCCAACTCATTACATAATTCAGAAATCCAACAGAGTCGGGGGGGGGGGGCGGTTATTCTGGGGAACCCAATAACAAAATGACAAGTTTATAAACCCACGGTATGAAAAATGCACGCTGATCGTCAGCACACACTCAGATGCATCTGAGTGTGTGCTGACGATGATTCGTGAATAAAGGCAGATGGAAGAGGAAATGGACAGCTAATCATGTCTGGGCCTTGAACCGAAGTGTGTGTGTGTGTGTGTGTGTGGGGGGGGGGGGTCTGGCTCTTCTAAGCTGACAGTTACTGATGTGCAGTTGTCATCATCTGCAGTTGCCTCTTTTAGGTCTCTCAGATTCATTGCTCATCCTGACGACTTCCTCCATGCTTGTTTCTGCTCTTGTGCCTGAATTTGATCTTAACTTCATTTGCAATTACTTGTTCTGGTGCAATTTAATACGCAGTCGCCGTCTCGTCCTAATGTGGACTGTTTGTTTGTGGCAGCTGACACTACCAGCACCGTAGCACCAGATCAAAAATAGCAGTTAGCACCATGTGGTTTTCCTGTGTAACGTCAGTGAGCAACAGACGCTTCCCCTGCCTTTGCCTCCTCGAGGGGCAGGCGATGGATTTAAAGGAACATACCGACATCTGGGACAAATATACCAAATATATTTGAGCCATGCTACAGTCTGTACACCGCCACTCATTGTGCTAAGCTAACTAGCTCAGCTCCCTCATGCAGCGCAGAGAAGAGAAGGGTCTCTATCTTCTCTTCTGGCTCTGGGTGCGAATCAACGTGGTTTCCAGGAAGTGTTCGTGCTCCTTAACCAGGTGTTTCAATTCTGAGTTGCTGCTGATTGATTCCCTGCTGACTTGAATGCCTGGTCGTCTGGTGATCACTTCTCATCCTCATATTCCCAGTATTCCCAGGAGGGTTGAATTGAGGACACTCAGATGAATAGTAATGTATTGATAATCTTCACTTCTTTTCTGTGCTCCAGGCTATTTTTTCAGTGACCAACCCCAATGCAGACATCTTCCTGGTGGCTCGTGTGGAGAAGGTGTTGCAGAACGGCATCACCCACTGTGCAGAGCCGTACATGAAGAGCTCCGACATCAGCAAGGTCCCTCACCCACACGCACGCGCAGCGTCGAGCTCTCCAGGTGAACGTTGTGCTGATGTGTTTCCTCTGTCTGCGTCTCCAGACTGCTCAGAAGGTGCTGAAAGCTGCCAAACAGACGTGCCAACGTCTGAGCCAGTACAGGATGCCGTTCGCCTGGGCCGCCAAGTAAGACACGAATACTCCTGCAGATCATCCAGTCACAAAGTCCAGATTAAAACAGTTCATAACTGTGCTGATGTCTGAACGACCCAGAGAAAGTAGTTGTCTGGTGAAAGTGACAGTTTCCATGAAACGTTCTGCTTGGGTACAAAAAGGTGGTATTTGATATTGTGTTTTACTTCAGGAAGTGAACTGCTCTCTGTGAATGAAACACTTCAAATCAAATACTTGCATACTTTTACTGAAATAGAATTTTAAATGGAGAATTACTGTTTTATCAGAGTACATTTTTAGGGTTAGGGCACATTTAGTATTGGAAAATCAGCACGACAACACAAGACTTCACAAGATGTCAGCATCTTCACCTCTACTGAGTTGTAAATGTGTCGTCAGATTGTGGACAGTAACGTTCCCCGACCAGAATATTTGTGCCGACACAGAACAGTTCATTTCCTGTCTTGGTAATCTTTTGAAGCCCTGAGATAATCCGAGAGCGGCGGTTCACGTCTCCCTTCTATCGCCTCTGTGTTTCCAGGCAGGTGTTCAAAGACGCTCAGGGCAGTCTGGACATGGACGGGAAGTTTTCTCCTCTCTACCGCCAGGACAGCAGCAAAATCTCCACGGATGACATCATCAAGCTGCTGGCTGACATCAGGAAGTGAGTCATCGCCACAAACAGCCACGTTCTTGCAGATACAAGCGTTTTTTCCACATGTCGTTGCGTAGGGAACGCAAACGTCTGAGTGGAAACGCTGTGCATCACCCTTTGTACACTGACTCTCTCCTCTGACTCAGACCTGAGAAGAGCAAGCTTCAGACCATCCCTGGTCAGCTGAACGTCACCATCGAATGCGTCCCGCCGGACTTCTCAAGTATGTCCTCACCTCCTAACTCTCCCGTTGATCCTTCATTGCTGCGCAGCAGAGATGTGAAGGATTCCTGGTATTTATTGGGATCAGACACAGCATTCAGAGTTACACTTCCATTAAAACCTGCTCTTTTCAGCTTGTTATACTTTTATTTTCATATTTTTGAGATGTAACGTAGATTTCAGTGCAGCCCAGAATCTTTGACGAGGTCCGGTAGGATGAAGGAAGAACCAGGAACACGTCGTTTCTCTGCTCCCCAGATACGGTGACTTCCTCCTACATTCCGGTGAAACCCTTCGAGGAGAACTGTGACCGCGTGTCAGTGGAGATCGAGGAGTTCCTCCCTGAAGAAGCCAAGTACAACTACCCCTTCACCACCTATAAGAACCAGTTCTACGTCTACCCCCTGCAACTCAAGTACGACAACCAGAAGACCTTCACCAAGGTGTGTGCCTGGGGTCCGGGACGGCCGACTGATCGTTTGAACCAACCTCTCATTGATTTGCTTGGCGCTCTCTCTTGATCGATGTCTCTTCAGGCTCGAAACATCGCCGTCTGCATTCAGTTCAGAGACTCCGACGAAGAGGCCGCGGCACCTCTGAAGGTGAGTGCCTGTGAAGGGTAGAAGCGGCTCGCCGGGACCTCTGAGCGGCTCCCGATGGCAGTGAGCCGCTCAGGCGATGCAGGCGCGTGCCGGTCATGATGGGGCGTAGTTGGAGGTTGAAGCCAAGAAAAAAGGAAGAGAAGCAGGCGCCGCCAGACAGAGCTGAATACTGCAAGTGATACTGCTTTCCAAACACAAGTATTTCATGAAGAAAATACTAACAAGATTCTCAGGATCCTGTGAATTCAAAGTCCTAATACCCTGAACTTTTCTCTCTTAGATTTTTTAATATTATTCTCACTCCAGTTTGAGTTTAGTTTCAGAAATAATGAGTTTAATACAATACGATAATGTAATATATTGCCAGTGGTTCAAAGTAACTATTGTATCTAATCAGTATTGTAACTTACTTGAGTATCTATATATTTGTTTTTCACAGTTGGATGTATTCATTCCACCACTGTGCATTTCAACGCCTCAAAGTATTGTGACTGGAAACATTATTTTGCCTCCCAGAATAAACAAAAAAGAACTGAAATACTTTGCAGTTTTAGAACTTCAAAAACTGGACACATGAGATGAGCGTCTCTGACAGAAATGGCCGTCTCGAGTGTGCGGCGTTTCTGTAAAGAGACAACATTCATGCACGAGCAGCAGCGGCTGCTTTTAAATAGACAGGAATGATGTGGGATGGATGGAGGTGAGTAGGTGACACCCGTAGGTGACAGGCCGAGACACCGCAACGTTGAGGAAACCCTGGTTAGGGGCGGAGCCGGAGCAACGCTGTCATGACCGCTCAGAGTTGCTCAGCTGCCGAAGCTTCGCACGTGATGAACTTTGCTTTTTACTGCTTGTGACAAAGTGGAAGGGAAAGAAAAAAGAAAAGCTTCCAGCTGGTTATTATAGCTGGCAGGAGAGATAATGAACCGTCACGCCCCCCCCAGCTCTCTCTCTCCCCCCTCTCTATCTCTTTCTCTCTCTCCCCCTCCCTAGCTCTCTCTCTCTCCCCCTCTCTATCTCTTTCTCTCTCTCCCCCTCCCTAGCTCTCTCTCTCTCCCCCTCTCTATCTCTTTCTCTCTCTCCCCCTCCCTAGCTCTCTCTCTCTCCCCCTCTCTATCTCTTTCTCTCTCTCCTCCCTCTATCTCTTTCTCTCTCTCCCCCTCCATAGCTCTCTCTCTCCCCCTCTCTATCTCTTTCTCTCTCTCCCCCTCCATAGCTCTCTCTCTCTCCCTCTCTATCTCTTTCTCTCTCTCCCCCTCTCTATCTCTTTCTCTCTCTCCTCCCTCTATCTTTCTCGCTCTCCCCCTCCCTAGCTCTCTCTCTCCCTCCAGCTCTCTCTCTCCCCCTCTCTAGCTCTTTCTCTCTCTCCCCCTCTCTCTCTTTCTCTCTCCCCCCCTCTATCTCTTTCTCTCTCTCCCCCTCCCTAGCTCTCTCTCTCTCCCCCTCTCTATCTCTTTCTCTCTCTCCTCCCTCTATCTCTTTCTCTCTCTCCCCCTCCATAGCTCTCTCTCTCCCCCTCTCTATCTCTTTCTCTCTCTCCCCCTCCATAGCTCTCTCTCTCCCCCTCTCTATCTCTTTCTCTCTCTCCCCCTCTCTATCTCTTTCTCTCTCTCCCCCTCCCTAGCTCTCTCTCTCTCCCCCTCTCTATCTCTTTCTCTCTCTCCCCCTCTCTATCTCTTTTTCTCTCTCCTCCCTCTATCTTTCTCGCTCTCCCCCTCCCTAGCTCTCTCTCTCCCTCCAGCTCTCTCTCTCCCCCTCTCTATCTCTTTCTCTCTCCCCCCTAGCTCTCTCTCCCCCCCCTCCCTAGCTCTCTCTCCCCCCTCCCTAGCTCTCTCTCTCTCCCCCTCTCTATCTCTTTCTCTCTCTCCTCCCTCTATCTCTTTCTCTCTCCCCCCTCCCTAGCTCTCTCTCTCTCCCCCTCTCTATCTCTTTCTCTCTCTCCTCCCTCTATCTCTTTCTCGCTCTCCCCCTCCCTAGCTCTCTCTCCCCCCCTCCCTAGCTCTCTCTCTCCCCCTCCCTAACTCTCTCTCTCCCCCTCTCTATCTCTTTCTCTCTCTCCCCCTCCTAGCTCTCTCTCCCCCTCTCTATCTCTTTCTCTCTCTCCCCCTCTCTATCTCTTTCTCTCTCCCCCTCCCTAGCTCTCTCTCTCCCCCTCTCTATCTCTTTCTGTCTCTCCCCCCTCTCACTAGCTCTCTCTCCCCCCCCTCTATCTCTTTCTCTCTCCCCCCCCTCCCTAGCTCTCTCTCTCTCCCCCCCTCCCTAGCTCCCTCTCTATCTCTTTCTCTCTCTCCCCCCTCTCACTAGCTCTCTCTCTCCCCCCTCTATCTCTTTCTCTCCCCCCCTCCCTAGCTCTCTCTCTCTCCCCCCCCTCCCTAGCTCTCTCTCTCCCCCCTCTCTATCCCTTTCTCTCTCTCCTGCTCTCTCTTTGGCCACACTTGTCAAATATTTGAGGGTGGAAATTGTACAAAAAGTTCAGTGGATGGTTTTTTCTTCTCACTCTTCCAGAGCGGGAGGAGGAAAACTCTCGGGCCGCCAAAACATTCACACTCGGTGCTCTTGATCAAGACAGTCGGTCTCTTACACACACACACACACACACACACACACACACACACACACACACACACACACACACACACACACACACACACACACACACCGGGTGCTAAGTTGCGACCTTGTTTGTAAACATGGGCCGGGGGCCTGCAGCGCCTCTCAGGAGGTTTGAATCCAGCAGTTTTTTTATTTCTGACTCAGTTGTGACTCAGGAAACTGCGGCGGTGCTTCTGTCACCAGGTGCATGAATGTGACGAAGACGTGGTTCCCTCCAGATCGTTGCTGTGCTCTTTCGTACTGTCGCCATGGTGGTACCCTGGGCTAAGTGCTAGTGCTCCCAGGAAGCCGTTCCTGGTTTCTGATGCGGGGCTGCTGGTTCTCTGCTTGTATGAGCACAGCAGCTTGCCTGGCTGATCAGATAAGAGGCCTGGACCCTCATCCTGAGTCAGACCATCGGGACGCCCATCAGGCCTCCTCCAGCCTGTGAGGGCTCTTGAATGTGTTGTTTTTCACTCCACTGCCTGCAGTCCTGCTCTACCTTGTGATCTGAGACACAAGATCTTTTCTCAAATCTGTGTAATCCCCCATCACCCTGCCTCCCCCTCCCCCTCCCCCTCCTCCCCCAGGAATCTCTAACCCTCTCCCCTCCTCCAGGCTCATCTCGTTGTTTCTGGTTCTCCCAGTCCGCTGGCTCCAGCAGTACCCCGTCCTTCCTCTGGCCAGGCCTGCTCATTATTGTTCATTAGAGATGACGACAGTTGTTAGCATCCTGATCAGAGCGTCAGACTGTTGCCCCTCATTAGAAGCCCCGTGCTGCAGCCTCCTGCCAGCGCTGGCTGGACAGGCTTTCCCTCATACAAAAGACCTGCACATCTATAGGTGTGTATTTGTCGATTTCTCTGTCAAGGTCTAGTGGAGCAGCAAGGAAACTGTCTGTCCACTGCTAATCGAGAGCTGAGAATCCCTAACCTGATGGCGCCCTGGGCCTCTGACAATCGAATGTTTAGCTTTGTTGTCTTGGTGGAAGCAGGTTAGATGGCTGCTTATCTTCTCTGGAGTTCCAGACTCCTGAGCTCTGACTCACCACCGTGCCTGTCGGTCTTACCTTTCAGTGTATCTACGGCAAGCCGGGAGACTCACTCTTCACCAGCGGCATCTACGCGGCAGTCCTGCACCACAACCAGAGTCCAGAGTTTTACGATGAGGTGAGATTATGTTCTCTTAATCTTGCCCCATTAGAAACACTGAAATTCCTCAAGGTTGAACTAAAACCTGACAAGCACGAGTACAGGATGCAGCCTGAAGAAAATCTCAGCTCTAAAGTTGCTACCAGTCAATCCTTTATTCACAAATACTCTGGAACTGCTGTGTTAACCTCTGAAATACTGAGATAATCCTATAAATCTGGATCAGGAGACACACACACACACACACACACACACACACGCAAAACAAGATGCCAGGTGGGGGCGGGGTCTATCCATATGGCCTTTATGTCAAATGGATTAGAATCTTACGAGTCCCCCCCTTTGAACCGACGTGCACGCACCAACACTCAGACGTGCTCAGCAGGCTTTTATCTCCACATGCTTCAGCTTCACCTCATTAAGAATACGTAGTGAAGCAGGGGACGGAGGCTCCCTCTCGTAGTTTCAGAAACTCTGAGTCACGATGATGCCGACTTGGAAGCTGCCACAAACTCACAAACGTCTCTGGCTTACTCAGCTGAACGCTGCATTCCTGCGTTAGTCACTGCAAGCCTGCGATACTTTGGCAGTGCGGTCAGGAGTGAGATCTCTTATTGGTGGGAACAGTTTCTCTGTATGTATAATTTCCACTGCAAAGATACGTTTCCTCGCTGTTGCTGCCACCTAGTGGGCAAAGTCTATATTGCAGGCTTCCCTGAAGGTTTTATCATTTTAACTAATCGTCCATGCATGGGTCCAGTCGCCTGTCACAGACATTCTGAGAATCAAAATAAGGTCAGGAGGTTGTAGTTAAACAATTTGTGCTTAATCCAACCAATTTTAAGAGATTAAGCTGTCATGTTTTATTTTTGCTGTCCTTTGACTGCTCCAACACCAGAAATCTCCCCGTTTGTCAGACTAATGAAGGATTATCTTCTCTTCACGTTTCATTTGAGGGAAATAATTGAAAAGAAAAGTGATGACAAACTAAGAACCACAGACCTTTGCTCACGTGTGCAGGTAAAGATCGAGCTGCCGGTCCACTTGCATGAGAAACACCACATCCTCTTCAGCTTCTACCACATCAGCTGTGAGTCGAGCAGCAAGGCCAGCAGCAAGAAGAGGGAGGGGGTGGAGTCCCTGGGTACGTCTGTGCAGGCATCACCTTGATGGTGCTTCAGTAGGACTGGAAACTTACTCCTTCCTTTTCTCTGCACTGTCACTCATGTAAACCTAAACAATCTTGATCCTGGACCAAAGGTCAGTAACAGTGTGCAGTACTACTGGTATTAATGGTGGTTCCCTGTTGCATTAATGGGAACACGTGCATCGATGACGAAGGCTTCCAGAGGCTGTAAATACCCGGTGTAGCTTTCCTTGAAAGTACTTGAAAATTCCTTGAATTTTACCCTAAAGAAATCTTTCAAAACCTGATGCATGAGGTTGTGTTTGGAACCCAAGACTGATGGACTACACTGTCCATTATGAAGGAGGACGTTTGGTCTTTGCTGCGTGATGTACTTGTCCTTGACTGCGTGTTGTACTTGTCCTTGACTGCGTGTTGTACTTGTCCTTGACTGCGTGTTGTACTTGTGTACTTGTCCTTGACTGCGTGTCGTACCTGTCTTTTACTGCGTGTTGTACTTGTCCTTCACTGCGTGTCGTACCCGTCTTTTGCTGCGTGTCGTACCTGTCTTTTACTGTGTGTCGTAGTTGTCCTTCACTGCGTGTTGTACCTGTCTTTTACTGCGTGTTGTACTTGTCCTTTACTGCGTGTCGTACCTGTCTTTTACTGCGTGTTGTACTTGTCCTTTACTGCGTGTCGTACCTGTCTTTTACCGCGTGTTGTACTTATCCTTCACTGCTTGTCGTACCCGTCTTTTACTGCGTGTCGTACCTGTCTTTTACTGTGTGTCGTAGTTGTCCTTCACTGCGTGTTGTACCTGTCTTTTACTGCGTGTCGTAGTTGTCCTTCACTGCGTGTTGTACCTGTCTTTTACTGCGTGTCGTAGTTGTCCTTCACTGCGTGTTGTACCTATCTTTTACTGCGTGTCGTACTTGTCCTTCACTGCGTGTCCCTCTCCTGTCCTCCAGTTGGTTACTCCTGGATGCCTCTGCTGAAGGACGGGAGGATGCAGTCGATGGAGCTGCAGCTGCCTGTGGCTGCAACGCTGCCTCCTGGTTATTTGTGTCAGGACACCAGAAAGGTAGAGTCAGGGTTTCCTTCTCTCTGCTTTGATGCCCCCCCCACCCCCAATCAGTCAGTGTAATTACTATCAGACTAAATTAAATGCATTTCACATTTCAGCCAGTAGATGGCGCGAGTTGATAAGCATTACAGCTGCAACACACACGCAGCAACGTGGTGCCATGCGCTGCCACGCCCCTGGCTAGCACCTGGCAGCCTTCCAGGCTCCGGAGGAAGCAGAAGAACCAGAGCCAGTGCTTGGGTTGATGGTCAGACACCGTCAGATGTGTTTGATTCTCTCGTCTCCTCTTGTGTCAGTGGAAAATGGGACACAGCAGTGAGTGTCAGGAAGCCAGGGAGCCAAGTTCAGTCGCCTCTCTGTGAAAGGAAGGAGCACTGAAGAAGTGTTGTGATGGGACAAACCGTCACGGTGACAGTGCGAGGTCAACTTTGATTTACGGTGATAACCAACATCACCAGACAAACAGCCGCGCCTCCATCTGTCCATCCGGGCCTGGTTGGGTCGGACCCTGATGACGCACCATCCATGAAGGTTGTTCACGTGTCATGTGTCACTCAGGACTGCTGTGTTTGTGCTTGTGAACAGTCTCAGCCGGACATCAAGTGGGTGGAAAATGCAAAGACCCTCTTCAAAGTGAGAACCCACGTAGCATCAACGATTCACGCTCAGGTAGGACATGGTTCTATTTCTTCTTGAAACATGCGCGCACTCACGCACACGCACGCGCCACACGCGTCCAGTAAGCATTAATGATGATGTGCTGCTTCTCCTGCAGGACCTGCACCTCCACAAGTTCTTCCAGCACTGTCAGCTGATGAGGACGACGTCAGAGGTCAACCAGGCTGAGCTGATCAAGTACCTGAAGGTCATCTGGCTCTGTCATACGCAGACGCATTACCTTAGCTTAGCACAGTGTGTAGTTTTTAGCGTCCATGTCTAAGTGTAATGAAGCTTGAACAGAAAGTGTACCGTGATAAAGGAGACCAAATCAAAGTTCTACCAACTGGTTTTCACTTCTGCTGGAATATAAACGGTTTGGTGGAGAACCCCCATACTGGACTGTTCCCAACCTGCTCTTCCACTCCTGTCTGTTCTTCTGTACACATTGCCACTGTTTCTATCTGCACTTCTTTTACGTCGATAGTCATATTTGCTTCTGTGTGCACGGTGTGTTCATCTGATGTCTGTCTCTCCCTCCGTCTTGTCTCCATCTTCCACAGTGCCTGCACGCCATGGAGACCCATGTCATCATCAACTTCCTCCCCACGGTGCTGATGCAGCTGTTCGAGGTTTTATCAGTAGCAACCAAAGACGCTCATGAGATTGCAGTCAACTCTCTCCGGTCAGTTGTTGAACTTGCAGTTGAAAATGCTACTGTAGTTTTTTTGCAGTATCTTTCCTGCTGTATTTCTCCTGCAGAATCACACTGCTCCTCTCTGTCCCGCCAGAGTTGTCATTCATATTGTCTCCAGATGTCACGAGGAAGGACTGGAGCACTACCTGCGCTCTTTTGTTAAGGTAGCACACAAACACTGAGCAGTGGCTGTGCGAGCAGCACCGGAAAGCTGTGCTGTCTGGTAAGCCTGTTGTGCGTCTCTCCTCAGTTCGTGTTTGTTACCAACAACGCTGCGTCAGGAAACATTCACGAGGTCCTGGCCACCGCCGTCACCGCCATCCTCAAGCAGACGGCTGACTTCAACACCAGTAATAAACTGCTCAAGGTGCGCATTCGCCTTATTGTAATGGTATTATTGAACAGCAGGTGGCGTCCCTGCCTTTAAAATGGTTCCTCACTGACAAAACTTCCTCTGAGGAAAGATGCCCGTCTCACCGCATGTGACATTCGGCCATATCCAACCGTTGGCTAACGTCCGGCTTTGCCTCTGTCCTCCTGCAGTATTCCTGGTTCTTCTTTGAAACCATGGCCAAATCCATCGCCCTGTACCTGCAAGAGGGGAACCGCATGAAGGTTGGAGTCTGGCACTTCTGGCTTCTCTCACACAGTAGAGGGTTAAAGCGCGTTGAGCAAACGTTGCTCAGAGCACCCATCAAAGCTCATGTCCACATCTGGCAACGCTCTGGAAAAGAAATAAGATAAACAAACTTTAAAACGTGTTTTCAGTAAACCTCAGAGTCACACACACACACACACACACACACACTCTCTCACCCACCCACACACACACACACTCTCTCTCACACACACACACACACACACACACACACACTCTCACCCACCCATACACACACACACACACACACACACATATATATATGTGTGTGTGTGTGTATGGGTGGGTGAGTGTGTGTGTGTGTGTGTATGGGTGGGTGAGAGTGTGTGTGTGTGTGTGTGTATGTATATATGTGTATAATTCATGGGCTTTTTCAAATAAAGCAACATCTATAAAATGTGTTTGTGCTTTAGTATGTAAAGATCATGTAGTCTAGTTTAATACAGATTCTATCAACACTGGCAAATGTCAGCTAATCCAGAATCCCTCACCTGAGCGGTCGGTCGCTCAGCTGCAGGCCAGTGTGTGCAGACGTGTCCACATGCTGATTACAACAGACTTTTCCTGCACACACTTGTTAGAAAAGTCTGTATTTCTTCATTTCTGTTTGAACTTTATCTACTTTTGGTGTGTTTAAATATAATATTGCTGCCGCTCTAAGTGGTGAATGTTGAATATCCTTCCAGATGCCGCGAGCCCAGCGGTTCCCAGACAGTTTCCACCAGGCGCTGCAGTCGCTGGTGCTGTCAGTCATGCCTCACATCACCATCCGCCACATGGAGATCCCGGAGGAAGCTCGCTGCATCAACCTGAGCCTGGCCAACTTTATCAAGGTTTTAGTCTTCAAGGCAAAACAGGAAGCGTTCACTGGAGGGCTCATTTGTGGCAAAGCCTGAGCCGCTTCCATTTGCTGTTCTTGTTTTTAGCTCCAGAACAACACGGTAATTCTGCCGAAACCGAGTGAACCTTCTCCTCTTCCTCTTCTTCGTTTCTCCTCAGAGGTGCCTGACCTTCATGAACAGAGGATTTGCCTTCAGTCTGGTCAACCACTACATGTGTCATTTCAGTCTCAAAGACCCTAAGGTACACGCCCCCGTAGGAAAACATCTCATGATAAAGGAGACGCAAACGTCCAAAGAAAGAGGACAAACATGCCTTGTACTGTGTCACTCAGCCTCCGACTCTTCGGAAAACCAAGCCACTCAAAACAAAAACCGATTATTCATGAGACAATACATCCAAAAACAGGGAAACACAATAAATGCGGAACAAAAGCCACCTCCAACTCAGCTGATCAAACACTCGCACACAATAAAACGAAGACGTGAGCGATGGTGCAGTGGCTTGTGTTTGCCAGCAGGCTGGAGGTTTCGAGCGTCTCCCTGTTCCTGTCAGTCTCACAATCAAAGTCAGCCAGAGACTCATCCTTAAGCCTGGCTGTGACACCTCCTGCTCACCCTTCTCACGCATTCATGCTTAAAAATAGCAGCGTGACTCGTTGGAACCTGCAACTGCACTGCAGTGAGCACCTGTGAAGCCTGCTGGCGTACACGCCTGCCATGCAGCTGGAGGCGGTCCGCCCCCCACTGGTGCAGCGGGTGCTGCCTGCACGTCTTTGGTGGGACTTCTGCACGTCTTTGGTGGGACTTCCTCTCCCTCTCTGATAGTTTCTGACCACTGTTTCACAATTGTTCACAATTGTTCAGACAAATTCCGTAAAGTTGCTGGTTTGGAGGAACGTGTGGAAGGTTCCTTGGAAATGTGTGTCAGTGATGGTGAGAATGATGTCTCAGCCTCCAGTGCTTGAAAGCCAGATTGTGCGTCGTCAGTGTGGCCATCACATGATCAGCAGAGTTTTATCAGGTTTGAGGTGAAGGGCTGAAGCTCTGACTCCCGTGCTGAACTTGTCTGTAGCTCTGAGTTCTTGTGTTCCCCAGTATCAATCAGGAGTGCACCACAAAAGTCGGTGGAACGGGCCTGACTGGGAGGAAAAGAGCGGTCACTTCATAAAGGCCTCAGGCCACTGGGCCTTTGGGTTTGGATCAGCGATGGCTGAAAGGAAATAACCGTGAAACACGAGCTGTTCCTGCGTCGCTGCCGTGGAAGAGGTGTCTGATGTCCCATGTTCGTGATGACACATTGACGCTGGTGTACTTGCAGGTGCTGAGTGAAATGAAGTTTGATTTCCTGATGACGGTGTGTAACCACGAGCACTTCATCCCTCTGAACCTGCCCATGGCCTTCGGGCGCACCAAGCTGCAGAGGGTACAAGGTGAGAGGCAGACCCCGCGGTCTGCGAGATTCATCACGCTCCCTCCCAGCCACACATGTAACTACTGACTCACATAGCTCCGCCCCCTCACGATCCCTGTCTGACCTGTATCCACCGCACTCATCACCTCTATTAACCTGCTGGTGGTTAGTCACCTGCTTCCCACATGTTGAAACCTCAGGTTTTGTAACAACCACACATGGAAAAGCAAACTGTGGAAATGCTGCATGGATTGTTTACAGTTTTGCCCCCAGTTCCTTGATTTGAAGCCAACCCCCTCCTCTCTGTTTTTTGTGTTTTGCCTGTGGTCAGATTTTATTCCGTATGCGACGGAGCTTTTTGGCCCTGTAGGTAGGTGATGCTCACCGCACCATTCTCTACACCCAGGCCTCCACTATTGCTGCCATATGCACCTGCACCTCCCTGTCCTGGCCTGCACTAACCCACCATCCTGTCACCTCAGGATCTCCATTCCCTTCCACTCTAACGCTAACGCTAGCCCTCACCCGCCTGCGGGGCCGGGCCTGTGTGACGTAGAATCTAACATCCTGCCGATCCTCCTCTCAGAATGCACCGTTGACTCGAGCCACGCAGACGGACCCATGGAGTTCTCTCTCCTGCAGTCTTGTGCCGATTCTCTCTCGCTCTTTGTTGCCTGTAACGTCCTCACAGAGTTATTCTGACATTTTACATCGCTGCTTCTACTCGTTCTGGAAACAAACCACTGGCCATTTTTTTTTCGAGGCACGTCTCTGATTTTCATTGATTGACAGAATGCTACCTTCCCACATTCCACATCTCCTACCGAGGTCCATGAGCAATGCCTTTTGTTGAGTCTGCTGCACTTTTGTGTTCGACCGCTCTGTGTAGACGTGGGTTTTTGTGGGCACCTCTGTAGTGTGTTAGAGTCGCTGAGACGATGCTTCCCGCTGCAGCTACATTCAGTGACAACTCGTAAATAATTATTGCAGCGAACATAGAAAGTAAAATCCATCCTGTATATGAAGAAAAAGAAACACATGTTGGCAATTATTGGTCGTTAACGAGGCTGTGGTTGTTCAGCCTGTGACATACAAAACACGCTGACATGGAATAAAACAGCCAGTTGTCACCTCAGAGAACCTGGAAGGTTTTTGGTATTTTTGCTTGAAAATGACACTTTTGTCGACTTGCTCTCGGAATCATAACTTTGCCAGTTAAGAGATCAAACACAGTTGTTATCAGATGTGGTCTTTGGAGATGTCAGAGGTATCAGCACCACCTCTGATGTCCTGACTCTTCCCCTCTGGCCCAATCACAGAGCAGAGCCTGGAGTTCAGCCTGACGGAGGAATACTGCCGGAACCACTTCCTGGTGGGTCTGCTGATGAGGGAGGTGGCCGAGGCTCTGCAACAAGGGCCCGAGGTCAGACAGCTGGCCGTGAGCGTTCTCAAGAACCTTCTGATTAAACACGCCATGGATGACCGCTACACTGCCTTCAAGGTGAGAGAGGGGGGACGGGTCGCTGGCTTCGCCGATCAGTTCATCATCGCAGGTCAAAACATGCTTGATGACACGCAGAATATCTCTCTAAGTTATTACAAGGTCCAACTCACCACCAAATCAGGTTCACTGAAATTGGGACCACATTGATCCGGATCGAATCTGCAGGAAGTCTAGAGTTGCATACTCGTGCCAAATTACACAACTTGTAAGTCATCAGAGCCTCGTCCTGCACCTGGCAGGTAAATTATGTGTAAATATGATTTACCTGCCAGGTGCAGGACGAGGCTCTGATGATTTAGGAGTTGTATAGTGAGGTGGATTTAATGCACGCAGACCAGACCCCTGGTGTTCCAGAACCCTAATTCCTCGCCAGCTTCACCCTCTGATGTCTGCTATGCCAACACGCGCGGGCGATTGCAGTTATTCAGTTACGAGCTGGAGGAGACCGCTGGCGTTTGCTCAGCTTACCTTTGGTTTCTTTGTGGCATTTCAACATGGCCTCTGTAACGTCACGTCACTTTGCGTTCATACATGTTTTGATGCAACTATTGTTCCAGAACCAGCAGGCCAGGATCTGCCTACTCTACCTGCCACTCCTTGAGCTGCTCTACCAGAACCTGAAGCAGCTGTCAGCCCAGCCGCGCACCTCCAGCCCTGGGCTGGGCCTGAACGTGAGTCCCCTGCTATCCTGGAGCTCAGCTGTGGGGCTGCTTATTTTTTGCAGGACAGATGTGGAGTACAAACATGAGCTCACTCACAGATGAAGCCTGATCAAAGGAAGCCACACTTGATTGACAAAGAGGAAGTTGCTCCACAGAAACTTTGATATGTGAAGCAGAAGCACATGCAGGTTCTTATCTGATGAAGTTCCACACACTGGAACATTCATCTGAGAGAATCTGATCCATGCGCTTTTGTCGTCTTTACACAATCATGTTTGGAGACAGACCTGTGCCACGTGTGCAAAAATCCCTCCTGCCCTCCAAAAACATCAGCAGAACAAAAATGGAGGCTTAAAATATTTTAGAATAAATGTAAACGACAGCAAGTGAGGTTATTTGAGTGCCACGAGGGATGAATGCGTGTGTGTAAGAGTTACAACACAGAAGGTCTGCTCAGTGTGTGTGCGTGCGTGCGTGTGTGTGTTGTGACTGTCATCCATTCCTAGAGAGATTTTATACTTTTCCCTCCTTTTATTCTCGGCGCACTCGTTCGTCCTTCTCCTCCCTGGTCGGGCCTCCAGGGCTCCAGAGATGACCTGATATCAACCGGTTCCACTGACAGCAGGAGAATCAGCGCTGCCCTCGACAAAGATCACGGTGAGTCCAGCGCACGTGTTTATTTTAAGAGCATCGCTACGGTGACAAGCCGGTAGTTAGCTACACTACAGTGTAAAAACATCAAGGTGGAGTTGGAAAGTTGTGATGGTGGTCAGGGTTGATAACACAGCACAGGTCAGCCAGTACGGCTCATAAATACGGTGGTGCTTTTCCTGCAGTTCTTAAAAAAAACAAACATGAGAAATCCTTGGGTTGTGTGCTGGTGAGAGGTGGTGGTTAAAGAGAAGGAGACGGAGAACCTGAAACATCCAAAACCTCCGGCTGAGGCATTAAAATGATCCATGTTGTTGACCTCAAGGTTTTGCCACGATGGATGTTTCAGCTTCAGCAGGAGCAGTGGGCTCCAGTAACAAGGCTGCATCCTGTTGTCATTCCAGGTCTGCCGGCTCAGAACGGCCACATGGTGAGGAGAGAGGACTCCAGAGGTTCTCTGTTCATGGACCCGGGAACACCAGATAGCATTGAGGTGAGAACCTCACTCCACGGTGAACCTCCTCATCTCAGATGATCCTAATAACACGAGGTTGTAAAACCTCGCCTCCATGATGCGTTAGATTTAGACGTGTACGTACGAGCCTGATGTGGGCGGAGAGATGGGGTTTGTTTGTGGTCCGTGTGACGCTAATAATCTGAAGTGCTCTTCATCTTGGCCGTGTGCTCAGGCGCCTCAGCGGTGCAGCTGAGTCACTTCTCCGTCACCGTTCCATGAGTTAACCCGCAAAAGCTCAACAGCCGTGAAGCCGGCCTCCTCCCAGCCTTGCTGACTCGACTTTACTGAAGACTTGTTTTTGTCAGCGCGTATTTTGAACTCTAACGTTGAGTGTGTTGTTGCAGCTGCATCGGCGTGGTTCCACCATGAGCAGCGGTGCTGTCCCTCCCATTGGCCGGCTGGGACGTTATGAGATCAGAGGTCTCCTGCTGTCCTACCTGCACATCACCAAGACCTTGTCGGAGGGTCAGTGACATGGACTCACTCTGGACAGACAGGCTGTCCACACTGATTCATGATGACATTTGGTCAGGCTTCTCTACCTTTGTTCAATGATTAAATGGGAACATTCCCTTTATTAAATATTCTTCAGGTATGTGTTGATTTGATCATTTAAGGATAAAAATGTAAACACTCTTTTAAAATCTAAACATTAAACCCTGAGGTCTGGTCCAGAGCCGAACTAAATCAAGACTGCCTGAGCAGCTCTCAGGTCAGTCCTCAGAGAAGGTCCTCCCACTCCCACTGTTACCAGGTGGGAGTCGGTGGTGATGAAGCTCAGGACAAACGTCCATTTTTGACCTGGACAGCAGACAACAGCGTGACAGCAACGATCCTGAGACACACCACTGATGAACTCCTGGACTACAGCTGGACCCCATCTGGTGCAAAGACCACAAGGCACAGAGACACTACGAAAGCTTGTTGTGGGGACCAGGACCAGGCCTCACTGCTACACTTGGACTGGGTTGGACATTAAAGTTTAATTAAAATGAAAATGATTCAGTTGTGATTTGCTTTTGTCCACAGACACGCTGATGGCCTACTGGAACAAAGTCAGCCCTCAAGACGTCATGAACTTCCTCAGCTTACTTGAGTGAGTTATTGGCAATAAAAGAGTTCCTTTGTTAAATATTAGCAGGCCAACAAGACATCAGACAAATGGCTGTGACACATTTGTGTCAGTGTTCAACTCTCACATGAAGACAGCTGTGGAAAGAAAAAATACTCCAAACAAACAGCGAGTCGAGGCAAAACAGAAGGGTGAGAGGCTGACCCTGCTTTATTTAATTAAAATTGAGCCTGTTGATTGCTGCCCCTTTGGTCTGGTGACTGAATCAAGAGCATCCTTGTCCTCTCACACTGTCAGTCGCAGACCTGCTGAGTGCATCTGCAGACACAGAGACAGAGCTTCTCACCAGTAAAAGCCTGGTGAGGTGAAGCTAAGTCGTGACCTCAGCGCTCTGATCTCAGCGCTCTGATCTCAGCGCTCTGATCTCAGCGCTCTGATCTCAGCGCTCTGATCTCAGCGCTCTGATCTCAGCGCTCTGATCTCATTTTAATTCCTTTCCTGCATAAACAAACCAGCGATTTAAAACCCGCATTTACTTAAAGTCGGGCAGCACAGCTCATTGAAAATAAAAACGGTACGCCCCCCCCCCCCCACCGCCATTTTCAAATGACAAGAAGGTGCTTTGTTTACTGAAGGCTAATTGTGCATCAACATACCTTTTTGAATTAAATGTTGAGTTGCTGCCTCCACGCCGTCACCGACAGCCTCCTTTGTTTACGCTCTGGTGTGTTCAGCTCGATAAACCTCACATTCCAACAATTTACCACAAACTTGAGGACGCTCTCATCCTCATGTTTCTGAGCAATGAAGGAAAAGGATCCGTGTGCAGAGGTCACGTGTGGGGGGCAGGGTGGTCTTCAGCCCCCATTACCTGAGCAGCAGTGTGGAGCCTTACAGTTGGTGAACGCTTACATCGATCCCGTCTTCTGCTGTCTTGTGCTTCTCCAGTTTTGTTCTCCTTTGACAATAAGGAATCACATTTTCTTGCTTTTTCTTGCACTTAATTTTGAGTATTTATATCCTCAAACTACACAACTTGGAGCCAGCAGCGGTGCGGTGCGGTGCGGCGCAGCGGTCGCGTGTCCCTCCTCTACTTCCTTGACTGGCACTGGTAGAATTCATGAAACATGCAAGAATCTGAGCTCCTGTAGAAACATGTCAGTGCAACATGGAGGCTAAGAGGAATGAAAGGGCTCGGCCTCTCCTCAGCTCATGAGGCGCCGTCATGTACAGTTTACAGTCGTGGCGTGAAGCTGTCGTCTGTTCTCCACACACCTCCACATTCTACACTCATGTACTAATACTTGCTGTCACCTTTGCAGGACCTGCCTTGTTCAGTTTCGTTATATTGGAAAGAGGAACATTGGCCGGTAAGAGTGAACAAATCTTCTATCTATCTAACTACTTGTCACACCCGTTTTATCAGCACAAAGTTTAAAACCAGCAAGTCAAGCTTTGTTCATAGAGACAGGCTGGAGATTTGGTTATTTATTCTGAGATATTGTTAGCATTGCCATGCTTTTGTTTATGATCTTTTTTGTTGACCAAAATGGTATTTTTCTGATATCGAAGTCGGGCTGGGTAGCGTTTGGATTTCACCGATTCCGAGTCCGATTCCGATTCTCAATATCGATTCCTGTTCTAAACGATTCTCGATTCCGATTCTTTGAGATGGAAGTCAGCAGGTCACCGCCTCCTCATCAGGAGAATCTTTCTGTTTGAAAAGCCTCCACACGGCCAGTTTAGCCAATCAAAGCTCTGCAGCCCAGACGGATGTACATGGATATGGTGGAGGTGGACTCTGCTGGCTGGGGGCGTGGCTGCTTCACGTAGCAGCAGCAGGTAGTGACTGCTAACGTTAGCATCATTAGCGAGCGTTCACCGACTATAAACAGACCCAGTCTGAAGAGCTGGTCGTCTGTCACTGAAGCAGGTTTGTTCAGAAGGAGACGACCATCATCGGCACCTACCGGATTCTGGCAGCGACGAGGAGCTGCTGGCTGATGGTGAAGGTTGACCGTCCGAAGTGGAGGAAGTGGCGGGAGCAGGAGAGCGACGCCACCAGTTGAACTCAGTCCACTCGCTAATTGTTACACCAGGCAGGCCGAGGTGTTCGTCATGTTTGAGGCGATCCTCCTTTGGCAGAAGTTGTATTTCAGATGTTGCTCTGTGCGACTCCGTCCTCTTCAAATTAAAATGAAGCCAGACTTTCCAGCGTTTTTTGAGGTCCGTGTTAAGACAACTGATGTTCTAGCTAGCGGACGTACAGAGAACGCCGAGCGGAGTGATACACGCCCCCAAAACAAACTAGTGCAGGCACTCGGAACCGAAAAAAGAATCGAAATTCAAAAAGCTGCTTAACGGTTCCGGAACTGGACGTTAGGAACCGGAACCGGTTCTCGGTACCCAACCTATATAGAAGCCTATTCTGTCTCTCTAACCTCCCGTCCTGTCCTCCTAAATCTCTTGAACTCACTGGTTCTCCCTGTGAATGTGTCATCGACGCAGGAGTCAGGAGGTGTGTGTGTCCAAGCTCTTCTCATCAGACAGGAAGTCTCAGACCATGCCGGCGATGCGCTGCAACCGAGCCAGCCTGATGCAGACGAAGATGCATCAGTTCAGCACCATGGAAGCATCCCTCACTCTCAATATAGGTACACATGCACACACACACACACACACACACACACACACATGTACAAAAGCCTCCTCAAAGCTGTATGTCACAGGATTGTGATTTCAAAGAAAGGAATGGGAAAGACAGCGATTTGCAGGAAAAGAGACAGATTTCATCCTCAACAAAATGGTACAAATGAGAAAGTGATATTTAGGAGGGTGTTGATGGACCGCACTCGCCTGCAGGAATCCTCTATCATGGGTCAGATTTACATAATTAAAAATGAATGTACTGTGAAGCCGCAACACAAAAGTCCCACACGTATCGCTTCTGATCAAACTGACCTTGGTGATGAGATGAGTTATGAGTTTGGGAGAGATGAAACTTCCTCCAGCACCTGTGATTCATCAGCCTTGAACAAATGAAATCTGTTGTGAGTCCTCAGAGAAAGGCAAGTGTGTTCGACAGCTTGCTTGAAGGGTGTAAATTCATGCCGCACAGCCAGGCCTGCTTCAAACGAGGGTCTGGACTACATTTAATACGGATTGCGACCGATTGTTATGCGCTAAACGAGCAGCAACCAAGTTTACCCACAGACCAGATTGCGTGAGAAGCCTCTGTCCTTGTGATGTCATGACTAAACCACATGAGCGCATGTGTGTGTAAAATCAACTCTGACACTTGATTGCAAGTGTTGGCTGTGTTCCAGTGCGTGCACTGGTCTTTGTAGGTGTTGTGTGTATTCAGGCAGCGGGCTTGTGCAGGTCTGGAAAGCCTTAAAAAATATGGAATTTTGAAAAGCTGTTTTCCAGACCTTGAAAAGTTTGGGATTTCGTGTGAAAGTCTTGATAAAGTACGGAAAACGTTTCCCTCGAATTCCAGAGAGTGGTCAAAGGCACATAATCTGAAGGAAGTAAACAAAACCATGATCCTGCTCGGTTCTGGAACGATACCAAAGTGAAACTCCTGCAGCTGCGCTCTCAGCTCGAGCTTTTATACCAAACACCGCGGGTACGATCTCAACCGAAAAAGTAAGCACACGGGTATAAAATACTCAATATAATCAAGTTACGGTCTTGGGGAAAAAAATACAGAAGTTTTGAAAAAGTCAGGAATTTTTATTTAGAAAAAGAGCAAGCACCCTGTTCACGATTCCAGCAGCGGAATCTCTGAGCTCTGCTCTTCAACCAGGATCCCAACAAGACATTCGTCTCTGTTCTTCAACACAGGGCCTCTTTTTTAGCGACGGATCTGTGGCTCCACTCACCACCAACCTAGCTACATTCTTGCTGTGAACAAAAACTGAATCCTGCAAGATGTTCCTCGCTAAGCTAAGACTTGTCCTGCGTGTCTGTTGTGTCCAACGGGCTATGAATCTGAGCAGAACTTGAGGAGAACGCTGCTGACTGTCTTATAAAGCGTTTTTAAATTGTGCGGTTTGGTGTGTGTGTGTGTGTGTGTGTGTTTTGTAGGAACAGGGCCATCAGAAGCAGAAATCCATCACCAGGCTTTGCTGGAGGGTAACACGTCCACCGAGGTCTGCCTGAGCGTCCTGGACGTTCTCTCTCTCTTCACTCAGTGTTTCAAGGTTTGTATGGACGTGTGTGACGCCTGGTGAAGTACACAGGGGCCCGCAGGTGTAACAGTTAGACTCAACTGTGTGTGTGTGTGTGTTTTAGACCCAGCTGCTGGACAGCGACGGTCACAACCCCCTGATGAAGAAGGTGTTTGACGTCTATCTGAGCTTCCTTAAAGTCAGCCAATCAGAAGCTTCCCTCAGACATGTGTTCGCCGCCCTCCGAGCTTTCATAAACAAGGTATGTTATGCAGTATTTCTGCAGTACTGACTCATCCTGTGTGTGTGTGTGTGTGTGTGTGTGTGTTTTTAATGATATAAAATTCAGTTTTTTGTGATGTGGAGACGTTTTCTACCACGAACTAACTGAGCCCAACGTCGCTGCTCCATTGCTCCATCAGTCCCCCCCCCCCCACGCACACAAAGTAAGTTGTCTAACTCAGAGGGCTGGTGCTGGAACTCTGCTGGCTCCTCCGCTCCACCCTCTACTCTCGCGAGGGCATCAGCAGAGGCACAGCTGCTGGGAGTCATTCGTGGCTAGATGATGATGATGATGATGATGATGATGAAGTTGAGATGCCTGAACCTTCTCAGCTGGCGCCGTTTGACGCTTTCATCAGTTCGTCCCCGAGGGAGACGCTCTTCGAGCTTTTATCTGTGTTTATTCAGTCGCAACTCATTTTTCATGTTTGTGGGTGAGAGTTGGGACAAAGACCAACTGGCAGACGGAGATCATTTTTCTTTTGACAGAAAGAGGAGTGTCGTCTTTGATTTTAGTCGTCAGGGTTTTGTAACCTTGTAGCAACAAGGAAGTAAAGACTGAATAAATATTTACTTAAGGATACAAGTCAGGTAAGGAGAGCAGAGACAAGGCCAGGTGGTGACAAAACAATCAGGACTGAGCGAGTCACGCAACAAGAAACATGCGGAAGAACTGGAAGGAACAACGGGGGCAGGACCGCTGCTCCTGAATGGCACCATGACCTTGATGTTGGTGTTGGGATTTAAAAATTAAGAGACACTTTGATGTGTGGCACAGATGCATCCGTCGCAGCATCTGGACAAGTGGGGAAGGAGACGGTGCCCAGACTTTTAATGTTCTAAAATTTTGACCCCTCAGTTCCCGTCGGTGCTGTTTAAGGGCCGTGTGACGCTGTGCGAGGCTCTGTGCTGCGAGGTTCTCAAGTGCTGCGTCTCCAAGCTGGGGTCACTGAGGGCGGAGGCGTCGGCTCTGCTCTACCTGCTGATGAGGAACAACTACGAGTACACAAAGAGGAAAACCTTCCTACGCACTCACCTGCAGGTACTCTCAGGCTCGGCTTTGTAAAAGAACCCAAATGACAGGTGGTACACGTCACAACAAAGAGAAGCTGTCAGCATTAACACAGTTGTGGTTGTCACACACACACACACACACGCACTCTTAGCTTCTCTCCAGCTTCTTGTCATCCTAGCTCTCCCTCAGCCAGATCTTTTCTTCTCATCCTTCTTTTCCATCTGTTCCTCAGATCATCATTGCCGTAAGCCAGCTGATCTCTGACGTGGCGCTCACTGGCAGCTCACGCTTCCAGGAGTCTCTCTCCATCATCAACAACTTTGCCAACAGCGACAAGACCATGAAGGTGCGGCAAAATTCTGAGATGTTCAGGAAACAGAATTATGACTCCGACATTGTTCCGTCCCACGATGGCGTTGTCGTTAGTTGTTGTCACACGGTGATGTCCTAGAGTCTGTGTTTATTCTCTGGGTAAACCAACACTTGAGTCCCATTTCAAACTCTTGGCTGCCATGAGCTTGCTAAATGTTTGGCATTGCAGTGTGGCGGTGGTCTGGCGAAAGGTCTGTCACGCTGTATCTCCCTCATGTGAAAGCATGGATGCAAAACGTGCTAAACGTATAAAACGTGCCCCTCGACTGTCAGAAACCCTGTTTATGGCTCCAAATATGGAGTCCCGTCCCTTCCTCTTTACGTTTCTCTCATGTGTTTTTATGTGTGTTTACATGGTTTAGTCCACAGCGTTCCCATCAGAGGTGAAGGGTCTGACCAAGAGGATCCGGACTGTGCTGATGGCCACAGCCCAGATGAGGGAACACGAGAAAGACCCAGAAATGTTGCTTGACCTGCAGTACAGCCTGGCCCGGTCCTACGCCAGCACCCCCGAGCTGAGGCGCACCTGGCTGGACAGCATGGCTCGAGCACACCTGAAGAACAGCGACCTCTCCGAGGTACACACGCGTCTCCAATGTAGAACCGGACCTGTCATGTATTTGTACTGATGCAGCACGACTGACAGCACATTGATCACGGAGAGAACTCCATGATAGGTGAATAGAAAAAAGATTAAAATCATAACAGGAAACCAACACACCGGCAGTTGAAAGAGGCTCGTTTTAAAGACCCGGACCAGAGGAGCCGTTGTGGAATGAGGCTCTGGGAATGCGACGGTGAGATGAGGTCACCTGCGCGGCTTTGTCCGTGTAAGGCTTTGTAAGTCGGGGGGAGGGCTGACACCTCTCCTATCGGCCTTGAAAGACTGGCTTCATATGTTCAGCTTGTCAGGCGTCATTTGCGATGGGCTGTCATACTTCTGATTAGACGTGTGCACCGTGAGTCATAAAGTTATAAAACAAAGATGAATCACACCATGAATGAGTTATTTAAAGCTGCGCACTCACAGGAGGAGGTGCTTTGAATCTGCTTGTGTTTGTCTCCACAGGCGGCCATGTGCTACGTTCATGTGGCGGCGCTGGTCGCAGAATACCTGCACAGGAAAAGTAAGACCCCGGCGCTCTGTATGGATGTTGAATGAAAGGAACTTGTGACGTACCAGCATGAGCACAGTAAACCTCGCTGCTCTCTGTCGAACTCTGTGGTCCTCTGGGAAGATTTGCCTGATGACAGTTGGCTAGTTAGGCTAAACAAACACTCCCCTGGCTGCTAGGATGATACTAACATGCTGACATCCAGCTAAAACAAAGCCTGACTGTGCAGCGTTTTTCAGCCCCACCCCTGTCAGACAGCCCTCTAAACAAATGTGTGGTGGGTTTTTATGTAACTTGGACGTTGTGAAGGAGGAACAGACTGCTGGTCGCTCCGCTTGTCTCTCAGAAATTTGTTTAGTGTCCAGACCGGCGCTTCTTTTGTCTGGTTTTTATTATTCATGTAGCCACAGGTCGCCGAGCATCATCCAGCATTTACCCGCTGTTTCTGGAGCAATCATTCTCAAAAGTAGTGACACGATCCAGCAGGACTTTTTTGATGTGGACAAACTGGTACATCCTGGTAGAAGTCATTTCCTAGCCTGATAGCAGTCCAACCCACCACCCAGGGTTTCTGTGAGTTTTATGTTCACAATTGAAGCGAAGGTCTCACGGCTGTTTGTGCTCATCTGGTGACTGGCATGGAAGGGAAGGGCTCACTGAGCAGCTGAACCACCACCAATGAGAAGAACATGTAAAGAAACAAGACCTCTCTATTCCAGCCAGAGGAAACAAACAATAAACTGTGTTGGTGATGTGAATATGATGTATAAATACCTGTCAGTACATGTTTTCCTCTGCACTATGATGTACTGTATACTCTCACACCACACAGCCCCACCATCCTTCTCATTCTACTTTCATACCAGATTTTTTACTCTTTATTTGTCAGAGTTGTTCCCGTCCGGTCTCGCTGCCTTCAAGAAGATTACGTTGAACATTGAGGAGGAAGCTGCCATGAAGGAGGACAGCGGGATGCAGGACGTCTACTACACCGAGGTGAGGTCACAGGAAGTGACTCGTGCTCTGGTGGGACTCCTGCTTCTCACTCCTGACCACTGGCAGCTTAGCTCGGCGGGGACCTGGGATGGGTTTAGAGATCCTCTGCTCTGAATTTGTTTAACTGTAAAGCCTGTATTTAACAACAGCTTCCAATATTCATATGAAATGGCTTCAGTTGCCATGCCGACGGGGGCTGTAAAGTCAGTCGGGCGCTGTAAAACGGAGCTGCATCTTTTGCTTGTTAACAGCAGTTTGCAAACAGTTTTCACGTCCATCAGCGCGACAGCCGAGCGTCGTGATTCTGCTAAATTCACCGGTCGCCGAGAAGAAGAGCAGGCTCTTTTCCACTGAACTGATTGGATGATGCGTTTGCTGGACTCGAACCTCAGCTTGGTGCTTCTAGGGGTCAAGGTGTGGTCAAATGTTTGACCTTTGTAAATGCGGAGTGGATGGAAACCATTTAACACGTCAGAACGGCAGCTCTCATGTCTCACGGTGTGAAAAATATCATTCTGCTTTTAGCTTGGAACTCTGGGCGGCATCAGAGCTAGTACTACAGTACTGCAACTACAAGCACTTACTGCCCCACGAAAGTAATGTTTTTTTTATTTTGCTCACCGAATTTTTAGAATTTACTCTTCACCGGAACATGAGACTTCATTTCAGGACAGTGCTTTTCATGAGGATTTATAACTCCTGGAACAATGAAGTTAATGTGATCTAAATGAAACAGCTGATGTGAAAATACGGTGTTAAAAGGCAGCATTCATAATTCAACATAATGTCAGGTCTTAGTGGACTTCATTACCCACCCTCTTTAGACACTTCTGTCATTGGCTAAATGATGTGCGGTTCCATCATCATGGCGTGTTCAGACAGGCACCAACACATCGACTCAGGTGTCAAAGCCAACCGTGAGATCGTGCCCAGACACAATGGAACCCTCCTTCCTAGCTTGTTGCTCATCTTACAACTTGAGCCTATAAATGTTGTCAGTGTCTTCTTCCTTCTTTAACCCTTCTAGGAAGTTTTGGTGGAGCATCTTGAAGTCTGTGCGGAGGCTCTGTGGAAAGCCGAACGCTATGAGCTCATCACGCACATCGCCAAACTCATTATCCCCATCTACGAGAAGCGCCACGAGTACGAGGTACCCCAGCAGAACCCTCACAGACGCTCTAGAAACAGGACTTGGGTTTGTTGATCTGTCCAGCGTAGGAATGTTACCTCATCTCACGCTTCATCTCATTTTGTTTACTATAAGAAGCACGTTGCTTCACTTCACGTGCTGTCCTCAGTTAGTCCCCACACACCAGTGGACCAGGATCAGGTCCATTTACACAACGAGAGGATGGCACAGCCGTGCAGCCGACTGTGGAACCGGGAGACTCTCAGAGTCTGAGCACAATCACTGGAATACAGACATGTCCATGTGCTCACGTGTGCTTGGAGCTCCCGTTGGTGACCCATGACCTCAGATCAGGCTTCTGCCTGAAAACACTCCTGCTCACCTTAAGACGAGGGAGCCGGGCGTTCAGCAGTAAAAGTCACTTCTGGGTTGTAGTACTATATGGTCAACTTCGTATTTACACCCATTGCCTGATCCCTTACAGCGTGTAATTGTACTTTGATCCAGGTTTAAGCTTCTTTGAGCCAATCACGTCATCAAGTGTGTCAGCATAGGAGTAGAAATGTTCTTATCACAGCAGACGTGCAGCAGCCAGATAGGACTTTGTTATCACAACACTGTTTTATCACTTCTCAGTTTGCTAGCTGGCTCCACTTACTGCGTGGACTTTCTCCTGTTGTTGTGTCTAGTTTCCACTCGCAGCGCCACTGGTTGCTCATTGTGCGCTCACTTGTATAGGACTTTGTATTTGTCCCTTGTGGTGTAATGGTCGTAGCTTGTGCAGTAACTGGTTGTGTCAGCTGGCCTGCGTCCTCCAAGTGCTTGAGTTAACTGTCACGCTGATGCTATCTCTCCTTCTCCCTCCAGAAACTCAGCCGACTGTACGACACACTGCACAGAGCCTACAATAAGATCATGGAGGTGATCCAATCAGGCCGCAGGCTGCTGGGAACCTACTTCAGGGTGGCCTTCTATGGACAGGTGATGCTGATTCCCTTCTCTCATCGCACCGTAAGAGTTACAACCAGCACACAAAGAAGGTCTGCTGTGTGTGTGTAAACAGACTTTGGTAAATGGATATTTAATTGACTTGGGTGTGGTGATGGAGCAGCCATGAGTCCTGATTACACGGATGCCGTGCAGGCTGTTCTTCCATTAAAGGAATGATTGACATATTTACAAGAAACCGATCCTCGTTACCTCGTGGTAACCTTGAGGAAACAGAACTTTTTATCTCTTCATGTCTAATTTGAGCTGCCTAGTTGTTGAGAACCACATCAGACCGCCATGTAGCCTGAAGCCCCCCTGGACTGAAAAAAATACACCACGACGTCACCATGATGGCGAGTCGTTGATGACCTCGTTTTTTAGTTTTGGGTGAACTGTCCCGTTAACAGCTTCCACGTGCGTCATCGTCAGGGGTGTCGTGGATTCCTAACTGGCTGATTTTCAGAGTCGAAGAATTTGCCCTGCGCTCACTCCTGCCAGGGGAAGCAGCAGAGTGCAGCAGTCTGGACTTGGACCGCTGCCAGCGGCTGCGGAGCAGCACCAAGCATTAAGATATTTGGTTTCAGAGCTGAAAGCGCCATATAAGGCTGTGTCCATCAACAGTATCTAACATCTCCAACGTGCAGCCGTGCGTTTCCCAGTTGTTGTTTCTCTGTGTGATAATGAATTTTTCCCCACAGTCATGACTCACTACTTTTTGTGTTGTCAAGTGTTTCCCTCCATCACAGAAAACAATCACACGGACGACCTCGTGCTCTTGAGACGTGGAGGTTGATAAAAGCTTGCGAGTACGGCCGCTCGGCTCCAGTACGCGTCCTCCTGGTTGACAGCAAAAATCATAACCTGCTTTTATTTTTAATTTTTCAACCAAAAAATGGTTGCAGGAAGTACAAAATCCACCATACGTTTACGGGTGTGACCCTAGGGGCTCCGTAAAATTGAGACGCCGCCTTTCAAGAAGGTGAAATTGTGACATCGTGAGCTGTTTGGGGCTCTTTTTCAGAGGAATTTGTAATTTCGTGGGCCAGAATGTAAGAGAAAGTGTGTCCGGTTGGTAAACGGGTTTTGTCGTTCAACCAACGCAAACAGCTGGAGGCGCGTTGGACCCTCCCTCAGCAAACATCGGGCTGCATCGATGCTGGATTAAGGCGTCAGGAATGACTCTGGAAGCTGAGGGGGTTCTTTTAACCTTTCTGTTATTTCTGCTGTTCTCCTTGTTCTTTTCTTCTTCAGTGAATTTTCATTTCAGTCTGGGTTTATAGTGATCTGCTCTCCGGCTGTGCTTTTCAGGGTTGTTTTAAAAATTTCTACGTGATATATCGAAGTTACTGTGAAATGTCCAGCGTGTTTGACGTTGATAACCTAAAGAGGAGTGGGATCGATATGTGCCAAGGACGCCTCCTGTTTTCACGTGGAGAACATGTCCCTTCATCCTTTGTGACTGAGTGTTTAGATACGTCCTTCTCTCGCTGCCCCTCAGCTGGACCCCTCCATCATCTCTGTAACTGCCTGCATGTGTATTTTGTGCAGGGCTTCTTTGAGGAGGAGGATGGGAAGGAGTACATTTACAAGGAGCCCAAACTAACAGGCCTGTCAGAAATCTCCCAGCGGCTGATGACACTTTACGGGGAAAAGTTTGGGCCAGAAAACGTCAAGATCATTCAGGACTCGAGCAAGGTGGAGTAGATGAATGGAGGGACGGAAAGTGTGGGAGTGGTTTCTCTCAGATGTTCTTCTTCCTGACTTGGCCTGACAAATGGAAACGTTTCAGTTGAAATGTGGTTAGAGATGAAAATAGGTCCTTAAGCTCCTGTGATTATTGGCTAAAACGAATTAGTCAATCACAATGTGGGAAGCGTCCCATTTGGTTTCTCCACATACTTGTTCCAATGTGCTGTGCTGCCTCTGCTGAAGGAGGCGAGTGGAGGAAGGAACTGTTTGATCGGTGACCAGGCTCAGTAGCTCTCGCTTGTTTTCGGAGGGCATTTTCTTTATTCTCATTAATCTCGTTTAGCCCCACTCAGGACGTTTTTGCCTCCCACAGGTGAACCCTAAAGAGCTGGACCCAAAGTTCGCCTACGTTCAGGTGACCTTTGTCAAGCCCTACTTTGAGGAGAAGGAGGCACCAGAGAAGAAGACGGACTTCGAGAAGTGCCACAACATCAACCGCTTTGTCTTCGAGACGCCGTACACACTGTCAGGCAAAAAGCACGGCGGGGTGGAGGAGCAGTGCAAGAGGAGGACCGTGCTCACAAGTACACCAGACTCACCACACACAAGCGGCTTTTGTGCCTGAATTCAACACAACAAGCACAGTTGCAGTGTCAATGTCTACATCACATGAAAAGCTACACTTTCATCAACATGGGAGTTCTGAAAAATGAGGAAAGATGTGTGTTTATCTCATGTTTCAAATCCGTTCTTTGGGATTTTAGTCTGCGCATCGACAGTACAAATCAGTCAAACCCTACACTCATACTTTTACTGCTCTCTCTCTCTCTCTCTTTCCTGGGTTTGACTCATTTGTTCAAATCCAGGAAACGTTGCCAATCAGGGAACTTCAGTGTCTTGTTGTTGTGGGCACAAATGGGCCCAGGAGACACGAGGAGTCAGACAGGAACAGCCAGCTCTCTGGCCTCGTTCACACTGCCAGCCCGAATCCCATCAAAGCCACGTAACTCCCAATCAGATCATCCTCTGATATCGACCGTCTCAAGATTTGTAGATTGGCACTGATAAGCTGGTGATGTGTGCACACTACAAATGTGCTATGATCAACAGTAAATAACAGTGTGGACAGAAAAAGATCCATCGGCTCACAAACTGCTCTTTGCCATTTCTGCCGCGCCCCAATAACACGTGGGTGTGGAGAGAATTCCTGCTTTATTCACACATCAACCGGTGTCGCCTGCTCTTTTGCTTCAAGCTGCCAACACGTTCCCATACGTGAAGAAGCGTGTGGAGGTGGTCGGGGAGAAGCAGGTGGAGCTTAAGCCGGTGGACGTGGCCATCGATGAGATGAAGGCGCGGACGGCTGAGCTGACCAAGCTTTGCTCCAGCCAAGAGGTGGACATGATCCAGCTGCAGCTCAAGCTGCAGGGCTGCGTCTCTGTGCAGGTAACATGAACGCTGACAGCGCGCATGCTCGTGTAAACATGAGGGAGGACATTTTTCAGAGGCTCCCCAGAGGAGTGAAGGCACAGGAGCAGTGAGTCATGAGAAAGCTGGATACTGTTTCCAGCACTCAAAGTCTGATGACAGCAAACCAGTAGAGGCCTGTTTCGTTGCAGGTGAATGCAGGTCCCATGGCCTACGCCAGGGCATTCCTGGATGACAGCAAATCCAACCAGTCTGGCAGCAAGAAAGTTAAAGACCTCAAGGACATTTTCAGGTAAAGCTCCACCTCGTAAGCTGGGCTGCCTGGTTTTGCTCGGTTATTCTGTGCGTTCGTGCCGGGTGATGGAGATCAGCACTGGAACCTCGCAGTGGTGCTTGCCCGTGACTGCTCCTCCAGCTGGGACTTTCACTTAAATTTCTATTTTTTAAATAAACTTTATCGAAGGTTCTGGAAAATTTTCGCCCTCTGTCCATCTTCAAGATGGAAATGCCTGCTGAGTAATTCAACAACAACATACAGAAATAGTCAGGCTCCTGACTTGAGCCCAGCCCCTCTGAGCGTTTGCCTTTCATGCCTTAAATAACGAGACTCCTTAACTCTGCTTCTCTGGTCAAAGTCTGACCTCGAAGTCTAGTTTCAGCTCCTCCCTTATTTTGAACTTGCAGGCGCTTCGTGCAGGCCTGCAGCATGGCTCTGGACATAAACGAGCGTCTGATCAAGGAGGACCAGTTTGAGTACCACGAGGGTCTGAAGGCCAACTTCAAAGACATGGTGAAGGAGCTGTCTGACATCATCCACGAACAGGTAATCTGACCGCACCGGGCCAAGTGGCCACACCCACTTATTGTGCAGGTGTCTGAGGAATGCCTGGAATGGCCTAGATGTGGAACTGAGAGGTTGGCCTCACCTGCTGAGCGA
Source organism: Aulostomus chinensis (assembly GCF_037954235.1). Lineage (NCBI taxonomy): Eukaryota > Metazoa > Chordata > Actinopteri > Syngnathiformes > Aulostomidae > Aulostomus > Aulostomus chinensis. Next base: position 4,846,817 of record NC_141343.1, on the reverse strand, counting down.
GAGGACATTTGCATGACATGAAGATGTGTTATTAACCGTTCTGAGTCGAGCCAAAGCTCCCGGCGACCCGGTCAGCAGCTCAGGAACTTCTTCCTGGTGTCGGCGACTGTGGTTGCTGATCCCGTCCCTGTCACCTCTGCTGTACTGAGCTCAAGCGCGTAGCTATTTTACAGATGAAAGTGCATGTTGAGGTCGGCGAGTGTCGCGACCCTTCAAGCTGTTACGTAAGGATGCGGTTATGAGAGCAGAGGTTCTCTCTGGTGGGCTCTTAGGGAGCCGAGTCTCAGGAAGAAGACATTTTAATGACGTTAACTTCAATTATAAGCCATGTGTGGAATGTACCAACTGATGCACGACACCATCCCAGGTCCCACCTACTGTCCCAGATAGGAAGCTGAATGAATTTGATGGGTTACATTTATTATTCACTAATGTAGCTTCAAACGCAGCAAATTGAAGTATAATGCACCGCAGTTTACTTTCATGAACATCCTGGAGTGCCTGAAGTCAGACCAGGGTGGAGTTCCTGTAAAAAAACCCAGTGAACCTGCGTGAACTTCAGTTGTGGTCAAACATCACTTGAAGGGAAAGCACTTAGAGAGCAGCTTCAGCTTTCTGCAAGAGATGAATCATCAATTCTTTGATTACTCACCATCATAAAGATCCTCCACCTTTTATCTGTCTTGGTGAGTGCGTTCCATGATGGGCTACCCTTCCGGCGTCGTCATCTTGCCTTCAAAATAAAAGCAGCAGTGTCAGGGTTGGCTTCGGGGTTCTTATTCTTAAAAATTCTGATCAGAAATCAAGTGCTTCTGTGGTTAGCTAGTTTCTAGTGGCTAAGCTAACGTCCCTCTGTCGACTGGCCCTCTGCTGCTTCCATTACTGTTACCTGAGCCTCCCACTACCACCTGGAATGTCCTGGTCTCGTCACTGGTTTCATCGTGACTCTCCGCTCTGTTTTAAATCCATTAGCGCAGACCTTTTTGGCACGTTTTATTTGTTGTGGATGAAATATTTATATCATTAAACTTGAATGTATCGATTGGCAAGAAGCAGCGGATACGTTGCCGTTCCCGGCTACCATACGCTAAAGATGATTTGTATAAAGTTTCTTTCTTTCCGTGAGCATTCGATCCTCCTCCAGTACTGAATGCAAACACTTGAGCTGAAAACATGACTCATGCCCCTCCCTCCCTTCTAGTCCTACTTCACCGTCATGGAACCTAAGTGAAAGGAACCTTGTACATGGAAAAGCACTTTTAGAACATGTTTGTGGGTCAGTGTGTTCAGTGGACCTCAATTTACATGTGAAACCTGAGGGATTACGTGGAATATTTAAGGGTCACATGTTGAAACTGAGGGATTCACATGTTAAAATTGATGGATTTCTTGTTGAAATTGTGGGATTAAATGCGGTTCTGTGGGATTACATGTTAAAAATGTGGGATTACATGCGGTTCTGAGGGATTACATGTGGTTTTGAGGAATTACATGTTAAAATTGTGGGATCACGTGGTTCTGAGGGATTACATGTTGAAATTGTGGGATCACATGTGGTTCTGAGGGATTACATGTTGAAATTGTGGGCTCACATGTGGTTCTGAGGGATTACATGTTGAAATTGTGGGCTGACATGTGGTTCTGAGGGATTACATGTTGAAACGGAGTCATTTAAATGTGAAAATGAAACCACATGCAAATTCTTAGAAGGTCAGGAAGCAGTCCCCCGGTGTTTAACAAGAAACAGCAGAACATGAGGACTGTCAATCCTCGTGAGTCCAGACAGAAAAACATCCGAGGACAGAAGTTACAAGAAAGTCAGCAAAAAAGAGGAAGTTTGGTAAGGTGAGGTCACAGATGTGGTCACACATCTGTTTCAGTACTGTAAGAGCAGCCATGTAAAAGATGTTTCACATTGTGTCTGAATATCATTGTGACTGCTCTGATGTCATCTAACTATAACCTGATTTTTCTCTCCAATGTGCTGCCTTAAGCTCTAAGGAAAAACAGGTAATGTGAATATTCAGTGGGTCAAAGTTTTGTGCCAAACAGTTCTCACTTTGCGGATAGATTCCTCTTGGTTTTAACTGTTTATGTGAAACCTGAGGGATTTCATGCGGATTTCGAGGATTACAAATTGAGATTGACAGATTACATGTAAAACCTGAGGGGTTACATGTTAAAAATGGGCAAGTACATGCTGAATTTGTTGGATTTACATGTGGATTTGGGGGATAACATGTCAAACCTGAAGGAGAACATGTTCAATCTGGGGAAATTTCATGTTGGAATTGAGGGATAACATGTGAAACCTCAGGGATTACATGTTTAAATTGAGGGATTACATGTTAAAACTGATTTATTTACGTGTGAAACTGAGGGCTCACGTGTAAAATCACACGCACACTCTTAGAGGGTCAGCAAACATTCATGTTAAACAAGAAACAGCAGAACATGAGGACTGTCAATCCTCGTGAGTCCAGAGAGAAAAACATCTGAGGAAAGAAGTTACAGGAAAGTCAGCAAAAAGAGGAAGTTTGCTAACGTGTGGTCACAGATGTGGTCACAGATGTTTCCACACTGTTTCAGTACTGTAAGAGCAGCCATGTAAAAGATGTTTCTCATTGTGTCTGAATATCATTTTAAGAGTCATTTTACCGTCAGACCAGACGTGTTCCCACTGCAGCTCCACAGTACTGTGTAGTACTTGTACTCCTCCTCCTCCAGGCTGTATCACAGCAGTTCCGGGGTTTAAATGTGATTTTACTGTGACTGCTCTGATGTCATCTAACTATCATCTGATTTTTCTCTCCCAATGTGCTGCCCTAAGCTCTAAGGAAAAACAGGTAACGTGAATATTCGGTGGGTCAAAGTTTTGTCCTTCAAAAAAAACCAAACGTATTCACATTTTACGGTTCGGATGTTGTTTGCTGGACAAGACAGAGCTTGATCGTGAAAGGAGAGAGAGAGGGGAAACAGGCGAGGAAAGGGTGAAACAAAAAGGCGTGCAAAGCGAAAGATCGTCAGATTAAAAATTCCTCCGATTAAAAAATTGTCCTGCTTCAGTCACCCTGTTTGACCACAATGACCGACAGTACACAATCGACTTGTACCAACAGCTGAAGGCGCTCCTCAACTGTCAGTCAACCAGTGGCAACAATTTGCGTCGAGATTAACCCTGGAGTCGGTGGTTGGGTTGGTGACTCTTTAAAGACCGTAGGTCGCTCCTTGTCAGTGTTTGGCTCTGGATAAACTTTTATTTCCTGGAATGAAATTAAATGAAGGATTGATCATTTTTGTGTAAGAGAGTCGCTGACCAATCGAGTGGTACAGAAATTAATTCTAAAAGCTGGAAACAATTTGTTGAAGATCGGGTTCCCTCATCTCAGAGTCTGGGATTTTTGAATGTGTTGTTGGTAAAAGCCAAAAAGAGATGAGTGGGGAAGACTAGTTTATGATAGTTTAGTAGTAGTTGAGCTCAGTTCTTGATCGACTGCTGCGTCCTCTGTGTTTGGAGACTTGGTCCGGTGGTAAACTAGCCAGGAACGTTCTGCACCTGTGGGAGGAATTTTTGGAGAAAACCCGTGAAATCTTGCTCCCCTGGAACCCGCAGCATGGCTCATCGTCTAACTTGGAGCGCGGTGGCTTTTTCTGATTGGTCAGAACCACAAACGTTGCAGTGAAGAACTCCTCAGAGAACGACGAACACGCGGAGGCAGCGTCTTACGGCTGTTTTCCCAGATGTGAGGTGGGACATCAGACACTTTGCTCCCTCTCCTGATGCACGTGTGTGGAATAAAATCCCGTTTGGTAAATAACAACTGGATCCTTCTCAATGTGGTGTGATACGATGGTGGACCTCTGGAGACCTGTTGATCTCCAGGTTCCGTGGACTGTTTTGCACTTGTGTCCTTTGATTTCTACTGTTTGATTCGTCTGAAGTGACTCACCCAATCTGAGGCTAAAAGTAGTCCTGTGCCTGTGTAGTGAAGTGCTAGCATGCACCATCAGCAGTTAATTGTTCATCTGATACGTGCCAAGTCTGACTAAATGAGCGTCAGGTCAGCTCAGGAACAGCGGGCGTAGGAAGACACCCTGTTAATGTATTTCTTGAGGTGGTTTTGTTGTGACTTGTACTTGTGGAGGTGCTGACAGTGACAGAACACTTGTTCTGTCCAGGCCCAGATGCAGGGTCCTTTGTGGTTCCCTCAAAACTTTTAACCAATAGTCAACATATTGAAGTATTTTACAGTTTCGCAAGCTCAAAAACAGCATTGATCTCGTCAAAGTCACGCGTGACTTCCTGCTTGGTCTTGATCAAATATCTTATCTTACCAAAGATGTGCTGAAATGTGACATGAAAGAAGGTTTTACTGCTTCTGGTCACATTTTTGCTGTCTCACTGGTTGGTTTCCTTTTTCTAACGTATGGTGTCAAACCTCAGCAGCGCGGCTGGAGGCTGTAATTCACCCTGTACGAACCCGAAGCTCCTCAGTGCCTCCGCCTCCACTTGCATGGCCGCATCTGCTCCTGCTGTAGCAACAACTGCTCGCCTGGAATGAACACAAGAGAGCATGAGTGTAAACAGACCTGCGGCGACCTCAAATGCTGCTGCGCTCAGGGACACGTCTATATTATATAAGAGAAGAGTTACGTTACAAATAAGATTGATAGAAGTTTGATGTGCACCTCACACACACCCACCCACACACACAGCAGCATCTACATTCATCACACTCACGTTGGACGCAGCAGCTGCAGCTGCATGAATGGTTCGAAGACTTAAGTCCTTGTAGAACAAACTTTGGCATGTCCTCAGAGGGACCTTTGCCCTCACAGCTGTTTGTTTGTCGTGTCAAACGTGTCACGTCTTCCTCCTGCTGTGTGTTTTCATCCAGATCTACCAGGAGGATCTGATGCGCTCGCTGTTACAAAACTCCCTCCATGTTTTCCGTGCCATCAGCGGGACATCCAGCGACCTGGGCTGACCTCCTTCCACCCGCCGCCGCCATTTCTCTTCAGGCAGTGTATATCCTGTTACCTTCAGGATGTGAGATGGAGGGGAATGGTGTCTCTCACTCTGCTTGCCAAGTTAAACCACAAGAAGATGCCATTAGGCTGTCTCCTCTGCATCTGCTGGATGAGCACTCAAGATTCAGGGTGCAGTTTTCTACAATGTCAGCCTGTTGAATGGAGGTTGCATCGCACTCTTTTCTGCCTCGTCCTCGGCCCTCTCTCCAGGAGATACTGTAGTAAAGCCATTGTGTCCCCATCGGATCTATGCAGGACGCCTCGCTCCTTCCTCGTTTCACTACTCGACTTTTAGAAGACAGCAGCGTGTTTGCAGAGGTTCTTCAGAGCAGGTTAGCAGTGGTTGGTTCTCTCCCAACAGGCCAGTGCAGCCAAGGATGAGTGTTTACATGCCAGCGCTTCATTCCAGCCTGCTGAGCAGCGGGACGCCTCTCAACGTAGCAGGTCCCAATGAGCGCCCCCGCCGCCGCACCAGCGCCTTCCTCAAGTCACAAATGTAAATGCTGTGCCAATCAGGTCTTAAAGTTAAAAAAAACAAACAGATCTCAGGGTTTCATAAAAAGGTTCCTGATACATGGAGGTCATTTCTCAGTAAGAAAAACAGTCAAAGTAACAAACGATGTCACGGAAGCCATGGAAAGATCAGGATCACAATCTGGGCGGTTAAACTGCATCTTGAACAAAAACTGCATTTGGCTCGTTTTCTAGCTCGTAGACGTTCAAACCCATTGAAGCATCTGAGGACGGGAAAAACTGACGCAGCACTGTGATAATTTTTACTGGAGCTGAGTGAGTTTGTGTGGAGATCCAAACACTGTGGCGAGGTTCTAGTGCCTTTGTGCTCTGAGAAGATCCCACTGCAGAAGAACCACCACATGCTGCTTTATTCACAGTATTTCACAAGTGCTACACTGAAATTAGCAGGTAGATAGGAGTAATATTTAAGCAGATGTACATAATTTGTCATGCTGTAAATTTAATTCTGTATTATCCATGTATGTTTGTATGTACTGTATGTATGTATTTATATCTGTGACATGTTGGACTCTTGTTCTGTCAAACATGTCTTAGCAGAGAGATTTTTTTATTGCATTGTAAAAAGAGGTGCAGCTGCTTGTCCAACTTACCTTGTGAAGTCTTTTTCCAATAAAAAATTTGAAAAACTCAACTCCAACTGTCAGTCAAAGTTACAGTGGGTCAGTCAAGGCCTTCAGGCCTCTGTGTGTCCCCAAAAACCTCCATCCGCCCCTGCTGCCTCTGTCAGAGTAGAGCAGGGGTAGAACCTCCCTCCTAGTAGAGCAGGGGTAGAACCTCCCTCCTAATAGATCAGGTGTAGAACCTCCCTCCTGGTAGAACCTCCCTCCTAATAGATCAGGTGTAGAACCTCCCTCCTGGTAGAACCTCCCTCCTAATAGATCAGGTGTAGAACCTCCCTCCTGGTAGAACCTCCCTCCTAATAGATCAGGTGTAGAACCTCCCTCCTGGTAGAACCTCCCTCCTAATAGATCAGGTGTAGAACCTCCCTCCTAATAGATCAGGTGTAGAACCTCCCTCCTAATAGAGCAGGGGTAGAACCTCCCTCTATCTATCTATCTATCTATCTATCTATCTATCCATCCATCCTGGACTCATGTTTTCTTTTAACTCTGGTGGTCAAAAGGTTTTCTTATCTCTTAGATGTTCCACATTTCCGATAAGTTCTCATTTTCCTCCCACACTCTCTCTCTCTCTCCCTCCCCCTCTCTCTCTCCCTCCCTCTCTCTCTCTCTCTCTCTCCCTCTCCCTCCCCTCTCACCTACACGTACACGCACACTCCGCCCCGCGGTCTCCGGGTGTCTTCTGCTGCTGCTGGAGCGCGGTGGCATTCTCTCTGCAGTGTTCGGTTGTTACCGAAGTGAAAGTTGTTATTTTGTGTTAAACTTTTTTACCGGATACCGGGAGACTTCGGAGAGGCTCGAGGGACTCGCCGCCCCCCAGGAGCCTGACACGCATCATGAGTTCTACTCGGGATTTATTGACTTTTTTGATGAGCGCCTCGGTGATCGCGGGCTCCTCCCGCCAGACCGGTAAGGAACCCTCCCGATGCTCTGGGCCAACGGCTCCAGAACAACGTTCAATTAATGACGCACTTTCAGACGCAACACAGGTGCTGCCCCCCCCCCCCTACACACACACACACACACACACACACACACACACACACACACACACACACACACACACACACACACACACACAGTTCATTTTTGGTGGTTGTTTCTTCAGAGGCGCTGATCTGCCTCTAGATTTTCGTCATGTTGGGTAAAGGTCGGTTTCTACGCCGTTTTTGTCGCGTCTTCATTACTGTCATGATTCCTGTTGTTGTGTGACATCTGTGTCCAACTGAAAGAAGAGAATAAAAAACATAATAGGGTCTTAGCCTGAAGTACCTTCAGGCTCAGGCCTAATTAAAGCCGCAAGCAGCGTTATTAGGGCCTGAGCCCCCGTTCGGCCTGCGGCCGAGTCCTTGACACTGGCCTGAATCCAATGGTGTCTTGGTCAAATCCCTGGGCCTTGTAGTTTAGGAGTTAGAAGCCTGAGTCTGATCAGAGAGTGAGAGCAGAGCTGAGAGCTGGCCCTTTAAGAACCCCTCCCCCACTGCTCTGTCTTTGATCTGTGCTAGAGTGAGAGCAGAGCTGAGAGCTGGCCCTTTAAGAACCCCTCCCCCACTGCTCTGTCTTTGATCTGTGCTAGAGTGAGAGCAGAGCTGAGAGCTGGCCCTTTAAGAACCCCTCCCCCACTGCTCTGTCTTTGATCTATGCTAGAGTGAGAGCAGAGCTGAGAGCTGGCCCTTTAAGAACCCCTCCCCCACTGCTCTGTCTTTGATCTGTGCTAGAGTGAGATCAGAGCTGAGAGCTGGCCCTTTAAGAACCCCTCCCCCACTGCTCTGTCTTTGATCTGTGCTAGAGTGAGAGCAGAGCTGAGAGCTGGCCCTTTAAGAACCCCTCCCCCACTGCTCTGTCTTTGATCTGTGCTAGAGTGAGATCAGAGCTGAGAGCTGGCCCTTTAAGAACCCCTCCCCCACTGCTCTGTCTTTGATCTGTGCTAGAGTGAGAGCAGAGCTGAGAGCTGGCCCTTTAAGAACCCCTCCCCCACTGCTCTGTCTTTGATCTGTGCTAGAGTGAGAGCAGAGCTGAGAGCTGGCCCTTTAAGAACCCCTCCCCACTGCTCTGTCTCTGATCTGTGCTAGAGTGAGAGCAGAGCTGAGAGCTGGCCCTTTAAGAACCCCTCCCCCACTGCTCTGTCTTTGATCTGTGCTAGAGTGAGATCAGAGCTGAGAGCTGGCCCTTTAAGAACCCCTCCCCCACTGCTCTGTCTCTGATCTGTGCTGGAGAGAGAGCAGAGCTGAGAGCTGGCCCTTTAAGAACCCCTCCCCCACTGCTCTGTCTCTGATCTGTGCTAGAGTGAGAGCAGAGCTGAGAGCTGGCCCTTTAAGAACCCCTCCCCCACTGCTCTGTCTTTGATCTGTGCTAGAGTGAGATCAGAGCTGAGAGCTGGCCCTTTAAGAACCCCTCCCCCACTGCTCTGTCTCTGATCTGTGCTAGAGTGGAGAGCAGAGCTGAGAGCTGGCCCTTTAAGAACCCCTCCCCACTGCTCTGTCTTTGATCTGTGCTAGAGTGAGATCAGAGCTGAGAGCTGGCCCTTTAAGAACCCCTCCCCCACTGCTCTGTCTTTGATCTGTGCTGGAGTGGAGAGAGAGGAGGAGCACCAGGATTGGAGTGTGCAAAAGAGGAAGAAGTCGGCATACGTTGGTCAAGAGGGACACATAATACCATATTTTTGTAGGGGTTTTTGTCAGGAATGCAGTGGTGTGTTTGTTAAAGCTGTGGGATGGATGGTGTAGATGTGAGAAGAGTTTCTTTGACAGTATGTACCCTGAGAGGACACAAAGATTTTTTAAGAGCAGAGTTGTGTGATTAATGTGTGACAGTTTGGAAGCGATAGCATTAATGGCCTAGGAGGAGATAGATTTTGTTCAGGGAGTATAAAAAGTCCTGATTTTGACAGTTTTGTCCAATTTGTGGACATTCAGTTGTAGAGAGGTGAGGGGTCAGAGTGTAGGAATTGTTGGTCTTGATGAGACGAGTCCCACGGTGTTGGTCCCATGTTTGTGGGACTTTCGTGGGAGTAGTTATAGCGCTCTAAATTATAAAAAATTATCTTTTAGTTGTGTTGCTCCCTAGGTGGCGCTATAGACTTTTGTGGTGTTTTTGTTTTTGATTAGTGAATGTTGAGACAGACCGGACAATTGTGCCGAATATCAGCGAATTTCATGCATGTTCAGGGGGTGAAATTAGATGATGCTCATAATGCGCGCGCTCATTGACAGCAAGAACAGTCTAGTACCAGGTTTTGAATGGTGTGGATGTGAAAACCGGCTCCAGGCCGTCTGGCCTAGCTGCCTCATGGGGGGGGGGGGGGGGGGGGCTGGAACACTGTTTCGTGTGTGTTTGTAGTGTTTTTAGTGCTGCTAATGTGTAAACATAATGGGGTCTTCGCCTGAAGTACCTTCAGGCTCAGGCCCTAATGAACGTGTGTGTGTGTGTGTGTGTGATGTACGGTGCATGTGTCATCTGAACGGTCCGGTGATGGGCCATCAGAACTCAGGATTGGATGCAGGATATTTGTGGTTTTTGGACGAGAGTCAATATTGCCTGATAAAAGCGAGTTGCTCTGACGCCTGTCAGCTCCTCTGCTGGTGGGACGATGGCAGGAAGGCTTGAGGGCTCCTGGCTGCTCCTCTGAGCTGGTGGTACACCAACATGCAGCAGTTGCAGGTGCATTCACACTGAATCCACCAGGATCTCCTAACAGATGAGGTTATTGCACCACCTTTTATTCAGGCAGTGTCATGGACGCCCTGCACATGTCCAAAGACCATACTTCCTTTGATAGTTCTTCTTTATCTCCCATCCAGGGGAATTATGGCCAGTGGATTATGACTCACTCAGTAAAGAGACTCTTCGTTCCTAGTTGCACCACGGGAGGGGCTGAGCTTCAGGTTTCATGGGCTCCTGTCTGCTTGGGTCACGCAGGTTCCTGGGACCCTCTTCCTCCAGGACGCCTCCCTCCGCCCACAAACCTCATCTATAAGTGTCCGGACGCCTTCACCATCAACGTGTCCTGGACCAGGCCCAGCAGTCTGCCGGACCACTGCGAGGTCGCGTACGAGTACCGGTTGGACAGGGACACTCCAGGCAATGTAGGAACCATGATGAACTGGGTTTCCAGGGGAAGGGTTTGAGTGATGCTGCGATGTGAGCCGAGGAGTCCTTGCAAAGCGTCAGTGACACCAGTAGCCACCAGTAACACACAGCAGAGTCCAGGCAGCCCACTGGCGTCACTCCTCACCAGGCTGGGAACTGTGGGCGTTAGGGAGGGCAGTCGTACGGTGCTGAGTTACCGTTAACACAGGAAATCCAAAAAAAATCAAGATTCTCTTACTTTTATCGATTCATCCCAGAGCTGGAAAAAGACAAACAAATCCCTGTTCTACAGTGTGGCAGGAATGCAGACCCATGGAGCCCCAGAGGGGACATGGAAAGAAAAAATACTTTATACTGTACTTCATACACTGCTGCAAGTATTTTTATATTATTATTATTACTATTATTATTACTGTTACACCACGTTGTTCATTTTGTCTCCCCCGCACCTTAGAAATCATCCTTTATGTCTGGAAATATTTCTAAGACTGGCAGAAAAAAATGCCTGGTTTTCCTTTTTCTCGTCCAGTCTGGGGACGAACCTCCTGATCAGTTCCCTCCATCCAGACGCCGCTTCCTCTCAAAATCATGATGCGTTCAACCGTCTGTGACGTTTGACGCACAGATATAACAGCAGCAGCAGCAGCGGAACCTCCCGTTGGCTCCATTACTCCAACAGTTCTGACCCGTTACATCACGACAGGAAAGTGTGTGTGTGTGTACCGGCTCCTGTTACTAATTTAAACCCATTAAATCTTAGCTCTCTTCTGGTTGTTTAAACATTTCTGACCTGTTTCATCTTCCTACTCCACGCCGAGGCACAACTCCAAGTGTTCATGTGCTTCTTTCAGTCTTGGACGCGCACCATCTGGAGGAATTTCACTGACTACTATTTAACAGATGAGTTGGCTTCTTCCTTGAGGTACGTCGTCCACACGGTGGGCATAAACCACTGCGAGGGGAGCAGCAGCGAACCTGTCATCGTGAGCGTCAATGTGATGGATTTGGTACCAGGTGAGAACCAGGAAATAACCATGATGTCATCTTCAGCTTGTCTATTCCGCTCCCCGGCTCTCAGGGTTGCCCAAAGTTGGGCTCGTGGGTTAAATTCGACCCCCCATGAGGTCCAGTTTAGTAGTAACCATTTCAATATGCTCTCCACACCCACCAGGAACAGACTCACGCAGCTCATTCACAAGGCCAGCAAGATCATTGGCCTCCCCACCAGCCAGCTTGTAACGTGTCTGAGTTTTGTGTTGATGTCGTCCAAGGTCATTTACTGCCACCGCCTGGTGGAGGTTGTGTCCGGGTCTTCTGTGTTCTTGAGTTGTTTGGAAAGTGGGAACAGTTTTCCTTACGAGGACCAATAAATGTACTCTGAAATCTGAATCTGACCAGACAACTGCCAGCAGGGGGTAGTGGGCCCTGAGAAGGAGTGAGAATTGCTGTCATAGTTCTAGGGGGCGCTGTGGAGGCGCTTTTGCTCATCGATGCAAATGAGAGATTTTGAGCCTGTTGAATCTTGATTGACACCTTTTGCCTTTGTGCTTCACAGCTACACTGGTGAAGGACTTCAACTGTTTCCTCGGGGTTGATTATATGAACTGTTCCTGGATCCCGCTGGCTCCTAACCTGACTCTGTCCTACAGGTGAGAGGATGAGGCGTAACGGGACCATTGTCAGAACCGTCTTTTATCTCACCGTGTCAGTTTGGAAAGTCTCTCTTCTAGTTCCTGTAAAGGCATCAGTACTGGACGTTTTCCCACCCCGTCTCTGTTTACGTCCGTCGTTTATTTACTCACGATTGGCCATCAGCAGTGTGCAGCGAGCGTCACCTTTCTTTAATCCTGTGCTGTGTTCGTGTGGATATTTGTGGCTCATCATCGGTGTTTTGTGAGCTCAGGAGTTGCGGCCGCTCGAAAGAACTGAGGGACACTGTGTGCAAGCAGCCTTACACCAGCGGAAGCAGGAGCGGCTGCCACCTGAGCGGAGTCATGACGGACCTCTGCATACTGGTGCGAACGGAAGGAGAAAAGAGCACCTTCAGACCGTCACTTGGTTGGTGTGACCTCTTATTATTATGCACAAACATGTTGTGGGAAAAATACTGTGATGGAGTCTGATGCTGGACGCCCACTGCAGGGAGATCAGGGTCTGAGCTGATCCTCCTGACAGTTGCAGAGATGTTCGCCACTCCAGGCTGGCTCACTCCTACGTGTGTTGAGCTCCTCGAGACATTTTTGTCACCCCTACATCTGTTCTTTGTGACTTGAGAATGTCAGCCATGTGTATTTAACCTGAAGCTAATGGCGCTACCGACTCCTAACAGCAGCAGAAATGTTCAGAAACATCAGCAGGTGCTCAGTAATCCACAGGCATGGTTAGAGGCAGCACGAGTGGAGCCGAATGCTCCAGCTGGTCACAGGCGACTCTACCGTGAAGGAGCACTGAACCAGAGACATTGCTGTTAGTTTGCTTTCAGCTCCATCAAAGTGTTTGTGGATTACTGAGTACAAGAAGATGTGGTTTGTATTCAGTGTTGTAAACTGTCCCGTCTTCGCTTGGACGTCCTGTCTACTGTCCCCGTCCATGTCCTGTATTCAGTCACGACCGAATTTCTCTCTCGGCTTCATAGGCAGCATGAAGAGGTGGCTTCTGGTACCCGAGCTTCGAACCTTTTCTTAAGAGCGATGGATCTGGGAGTCCCCCTCAGAGAAAGGAGTGAGGAGGGACGAAAGAGAAATCGGATTTCACCCACTTGAGGGAGTTGGCCACCCTCGTAACTTCGCACCGATGCACGCTGTACTGCCAACGCGCGTTTTTAGACAGTATTGTTTGACTCTTGTGAACAGCAACAAAAAACACTGTTTTTAAGTGTCACTGTTAGCTAGTACACGGTACTACTGTGTAGAAGTACTAGAATATCAGTGAAGAACCCTCCCTATCCTCCCGAGCATTCTTACGTCCAGACCCGTTTTTTTTGTTGCGCCGTGTCGGTCTCTGGTTTGTCACGCGAGGCTCAATCATCTTAACCAGTAGATCCTGCTGTGAATCCCAGATCTTCCTGAGTGGGCATGCTGGGGATTCAAGGGAAGAACGTCTTCAAAGAAGTAAGTGTTGGCTGCTTTCTTCCCATCTTCTCAGTGATAAACTCACCAAAGCTGAGCATTGAGGAAGGAAACAACCTGATGCTGAGGTGGACGCCTCCGGAGGTCGGGCAGCAGTGTACTTGGATCTATGAGCTCTGCTACAAAAACTGCGTGGAGGAGGTAAGTTGTCCTATTAATCCTGGCAAGACTTGAGTGGAATCAGCTGCTGATTTCTGCAGGAAGTTTGTTCCCCTTTAGATCTAACAAACATCCAACATGTGCTCATGGATCCCTCATCTACAGGCCCACAGCCCCTCCTCCACCAGCGCCTCCTCACAGCTGCTGGCCATCAGACTCTTCTACAAACAATTAATCCCAAAATAGGAGAGAAGGGTCTTGACATCACACCCCAAAAATTAGTCAGCTATGAGAATTTAATAAACAGACATAAATCAAAGCAAGCAGCCATATCAAGGCAGTTCATGAGATTTAAGCAGCGCAGAGGGACGAGGTGATGCTCAAACAATGACATTAAAATCCCACACGGATCTCGTCACATGAACGACACCATGTAGAACAGATGTGTGTCACGGGGTTCTGCTGGTGGTGCTCTGGCTGGTTTGGGATCTGCCGGGTCCTCATCCTGCTGCACTGCACTGTCAACATTTACAGTTTCACTCTCCAGGCGGTTGGTCTGTAGATTTATGAAAGACTCCAAGAGCGTTGTTGTCCAAACCCCTGAATCGAGACCACATCACAACAGAGACCGCAGTGTACCAGGACCAAGACAACACCAGGACCGGAGCCAGGAGATGGTCTCATAGGGTCCCAGTGCGGCATTTACAGCAGTGCAAGTTTCTCTGCTATGAATCTCGTTGGTTTGTGGAACCAAAAGTAATTACAGGCTAATTAGCGGACATCTTCCTCCCAACCGCTTCTACTCAGCTCAGACGTAATGAGTCCAGTAATTAGTTGTATTTTTCTTACCTAGTGTTTTGGAGACCTCTTCCACAGCGCTACCATATAACCTCGGTGCCACAAAGTATCCCTCCGAATAATCACAGTTATCATTTGACCACATCAGTGTCTTTCCTTGTTTCCAGAAGTGCCTCAACCACACTACTAACAAGGCTGATGTGCCCTACGACACAAGCTGCCAGTACAAGTTCTGGTCCCGGGCCATGACCGGCAGCGACTGTCCTCTGATTCACAGCAACTTCAGCGGAGCTCTGATTTACCGTGAGTTTACGAAGGTCACCGACGTAACGCTGCAATTCAGGATCCATGTTAAGATCATCCAGAAGTCCTGTTGAGATTATTTCAGTCAAATGTGCAACACAACATTTCTCCCACAACTGGGAGAAAAATGTATGATGCATTTAAGAATGTTTTTAATTGCTGTTTTAAATCATCCACTGGTCAGATTTCATTTCACGCCAGGCTGCTGCTTTTTGTTTGGCGATATTTTTGCAGAATATAGTGTTTAAAATTCAGGGTGTTTAAGAAGTTGATATCAATTTTTTCAATGTTCTTTCATATCTTTACTGTGCAGTCAAACAGAGTTTTCATCCAAACTTGTGCTTTGACTTAATTAAACATAGTTTTAACTTTATTTGAATTATTTAACTTGACAGTTGAAGGTTTTGTTGCCTTTCCTAGTTTGGCTCTAAACAGAGCAAATAAAACTCCTCCCCCCACTGACCCCGGGATGTGGTCTGGTCAAATCCCTGCTGGAGGTGGGAGGTGAAGATCATCCTGACAGGTTCTTACACCAGATGTTCCCAGCGAACCCTCACTACTCGTTTGGGCCTGCCGGGTCTGCGCGGCGTCTTCCCCTGCCACCTGATCCAACTCACCACCAGATGGTGATCAGTTGACAGCTCAGCTCCTCTCTTCACCCGAGTGTCCACAACATACGGTCACAGGTCAAATGATACGACTGTAAAATCGATCATGACCTACGACCTAGGATGTCCTGGTGCCACGTGCACCGGTGGACATCCTTATGTTTGGACATGGTGTCAGTTATGGACAAACAGAAGTCCAATAACTGCACACCACTCTGGTTCAGGTTGGGCCTGCCGTTCCTCCCAATCATGCCCCTCCAGGTCACGCTGTCATTGCCCACGTGAGCGTTGAATTCCCCCAGTAGGACAATGTAGACCCCAGTCGGGGTGCCATCCAGCACCCTTCCCAAGGACCCCAAAAAGGGTGGGTCCTCTGAACTGGTGTTTGGTGCATAAACACAGACAACAGTCAGGACCCGGTCCCCAACCCGAAGGCGCAGGAAAGCAACCCTTTAGTCCACCGGGGTAAACCCCAGTGTGTAGGCAGAGAGTCTGGGGGCGATCAAAAAGCTCACCCGGGCCCTCCGCCTCTCACCTGGAGCAACTCCAGTGAAGGAGAGAGTCCAACCCCTCTCAAGGACTTGGGTTCTGGACCCGGAGCTATGTGTCGATGTGAGGCTGACTATATCTAGCTGGTAACGCTCAACCTCTTCCACCAGTTCCGGCTCCTTCCCCTCGAGAGAGGCGACATTCCATGTCCCAAAAGCCAGCTTCCAAGTCTGGGGATCAGACAGCCAAGGCCCCTGCCTCGTTTGCTGCCCAAACCACAATGCGCTGGACTTTTCCAGTTCCTCCTGCAGGTGGTGGGTCCATGGAGGGACGAGTCCATGTAGCCATTTCAGGCTAGGCCTGGCCAGACCGCATGGGTTAAGGCCCGACCACCAGGCGCTGGCCAATGGGCCCCTACCCCCAGGGCTGGCTCCTGGGCAGGGCCCCAGTAACCCTCCAGGCTGGATACACAGACTCCTAGTTCTTCTTTCCATGAAGGGTCTTTTATGTCAGTATTTATAGTTTTGCTCTTCACGTATTGTGTTTATTTCTGTGCTACCACACGTTTGTGTGCATTTCAAAGGTTTTGTCGCCCCTCAGTGGTCATATGAAGAACTGCGTCAGATGGCACTGCACCCTGCTTCTCTAGGATCTACTTAGCAGGGAGGATTTTTAGATTAATCAGTTCAGGTGTTTAAGATAAAAGATGAAGTGACTCAGGAGCTTGAGTCCAGAACCAGGATGAGATCAATGTTGTGTCTTTGCAGCTGAGACGGTCGAGCCAGCTGACTGGTCGCTGACCGTGGTGGCAGTGGTCATCCCCATCATTCTGTCCATCAGCGTCATCTTGTCCTGCTACTGCTTCAGGAGGTACGTGTCAATAAACGGGCCCCAGAACTCACTCCCGTGCTTCTCTGGGTAGAGAAGATGCAGCTTGAGGTGCATTCGGTCAAAAATAGACGAGGTTGCTTTTTTAGGTGGAAACACAACGAGGTGATGAGCTGCGGTGTTTCTGGTGAGGTCACAGTGGGAAGCAGGATTTCAGGTGTGGCACTGAGAAGCTCTCACGATTGTAAAAGTTGTTTAGGCGCCAAGCAGCAGGCCTCCCTGCATGCTCATTCAAGCCTCTGCAGATGATCCAGAATGCAGCAGCACGTCTGGTCTTCAACCAGCCCAAAAGGGCACATGTCACCCCGCTGCTGGTTTCTCTTCACTGGCTTCCAGTGGCAGCCAGGATCAAATTCAAGGCACTTCTCTTGGCTCACAAAACAGTCACAAGAACGGCTCCAGCCTACCTGGAATCCCTGATCCAGGTCTACTCTCCTTCTCGCCCACTACGCTCTGCATGCCAAAGATGCCTGGTGCTTCCAGCCCAGCGCTGCTCCAAATCTCTAGCCAGACTCTTCACTTCTGTTGTTCCCAAATGGTGGAACGAACTACTGAACTCTGTGCGTTCTGCTGAGTCCCTTTCTACTTTTAAGAGACAATTGAAGACTCAATTGTTCAGAGAGCACCGAGGCACTGAACCTGACTCTTCTCCTCATTGTCCTGTGGGGTAGAATAAGTCAGAGGGTCCAAGACCCAGCACTTAGTGATTATGTAGCACTAACTGGGTTGTGTGATGTTGTATGTTTGTCGGGGGGGGGGGGGCAACACTTCTTCTGCCACTAGATGGCAGTACCTGTGACCAAATCACAACTGAAGCACTTCTGCGCTTCCTATGGGTTTTTCCTTCAGTCTGAATTCTTGCTTGTGTTGAACGTCGCTTTGGACAAAAGCGTCTGCTAAATGAAATTGTAGAATTGTAGAAGTAGCTTTTATTGTTTCCTCTCCTGCACTGATGCAAATGTCAGCTAGATGGCGCCACACCTTCTGCTACTGCACCCACCACGCTACTACAACACACTCCCAGTCTGCCTTTGAGCGAGGTTGCTGGCAGCAGCTGGAGGCGGGAAGTCACACACATGTAGTCAACAGGAAATGACCTGGAGGCCTCTGAGGCGTCACATTCCTCTGATCTGACCTCACATACTGTCTCCGATACGCCAGTGCTACAGCTTCTGTTTGTTGTATTCTCTGGTCAACTTTGTTGCTGTTGTTTTGTGTGTGTGCAGGCACAGCGCCATCATCTGCCCCGTCATCCCGGATCCTTCAGCTATATTCAAGGGAATGATGCATGGAGGCAGAGAACTGAAGGTAGGAGGTGAAGGTGTGTCCTCTCGACTGGCGTTGACCAGAAACACTCACTCACACTTGTGTCTCTCAGACTCCATCAGAGGCCTTTTACATCCTTGACCCAGAGCCTGTTGAGACCTTCGAGATCACACCTGCGGCTGAAAACTTGCAGCAGAACTCATGACACATACAAGTTTGAGGAACCCTCTGCTGCTGCGCTCCTGGACCTCCACTCAGGGCTTATCCACCTGGAACGTTTACAGAATTCCACAGCAGAGACACGGAGAGGCTTCGTTTCTCTGACCAGTAGACGCTTGTAGCTTCTAGCCTGTCTGTCCGTATGATCAGGCTCTGCTACACCTGCTCGATAAACACCTGAGTACAACCCTCACCTCAGGAGCCAGGTGACACTTTTTTCAGCTGCTGTTCAGGTTCTGAGGAGCATAAAGAGGATCAGGAAACAGGACAAGAATGCTTGCCATGTTGGTACGGAGGAGGAGGAAGAAGGTGGGACGTGTGATCGGGTCTGCAGGTTCCACAGATCTGACCGTCGCGGCGGCAGCGTGGCGACAGGCAGCAGGTGACGCCTCCATGGTGGGAAGACTTAGATGCTCTCTGACTCTTAGACCCTCTGATGAAAGAACTCCCACCTGAGCACACTGACTGTGAATAGAAAGGAGAGTAATACAGGATGTGTGTGTGTGTGTGTGTGTGTGTGTGTGTGTGTCCGTTCCAGGAAAAGACACCCAAACTGTCTTAAGTTATCATGTAAATTATGGGCAGAGGGAAGTCAGTGGTTACATTTTGCTGAGCTGCTTTCATGAGCATGTTGGACGTTGTCACTCTGAGCTGTCAGTCACCACACCTGTTGGCATGCATGAACTTTACGTCTGAATTTACGTTGTTAGCTTTGTTGTAGGAGAGAATTTTGTTTTCTAATGTTGAAATGCAGAGCAGAGACGGTCACCCCCCCCCCCCACCACCACCACCACCATGCTGGGAAATTACTGAAACACAACACACACACAGGGTACATTTGTCCTCATTAATCAGGAAATATTAGCTTTGCATGACCTCTGGAAGTGCTGCATTGTTTGCGTCTTCTGGGGGTGGAGTGAGGGTTCGGTGACACTTCCTGGACTCCAAAGCTCCGTGAGCGCTGCTGATGCTGGACTCCAGAGGCTGAGCAGCTGCTCTCTGTTTATTTATGTGTTCCCTGGAACTCTGACCGTGATTTGTTCTTGAAAATAAAAATTAAACATTATTTTCAACATGTTCTCATTAAACGCAGTCGTGTGTGAGACCTGCTGGGCCTCTGTGGGCTCAGAGGCAAGAACACCGAGGGAGAGGGAGTGAAGCCAACGTGCGCGCAGGTGATGTGTCCACTGCTGACGTGCACGTCTGCTTCGACTTACAGTAGGAGTTGGGCATGTCACTGCAGGCTTAGACATCACTTCCTCCTGCTGTCAGTGACAGATGCAAGCCCCGACTGGCCTCACATGACCCAGACTGAAGAACAAACATGCTGGGAACTTTATGAAAAAAACCCTCAGGGACCATTAAAAAGAGACGTCAGAGGAAAAGTATTAAAATACCCTGTTTTCATGTACTGGTGGCACATCGGAGCAGTGGTCCTCCCTGTGGCCCCCTCAGCAAGAAGGTTGTGGGTGGAGCCCCGGCTGGAGCACGGATCCTACAGCTGGATTATGAAGACCTGGATCATACCAGACCACCTGGAGAGTCTGAACGGACAGATGTTGTCAGCCTCCGTTAGCTTCAAGCTAAGTACACGTGGCTGGCTCTTCCTGCATCCTGGAGTCACCACCAAGAGTTGCAGGAGGGACGAAAACCTTTGACAGGCAAAATACGCATTTTCATGTAGTATCACTTCAGAGTGTTTGAAGTGGGTCGTACTAGAGGCCATTTTAATGAGTCTTGGAGTCTAGTACATCAGTACAGAGTCAAGGTAAATGTACTAGAGCATGTGTACTTCAGGGACTTCAGTGTCTACTCCACATTTATCTGAACTCATCAAGATACTTTGAGGAAAAAGAATTTCACAAAGAAAAAAAAAGTGGTAAAAACTGTAAAATCTGAAAAGGGAGGGACATTAACGTGACCTTTGGGGGTCAACGACCCTGGGACCGAGCCCTGGCTCGAATGAGTTCTCTCAAGTTTGACACTTGAACTGTAGACCTTCAGCCTTCCTCGGATCGTTTCTACTGGGTTTCTCTGCCTCGTCTTGAGTAATCAAATCCAGTCCCGGTCCCGCCTTCCGTGAGACCGTGTGCCAACATACACACACACACACACACACACACACACACACACAGACACACACACACACACACACACACACCAGAAAGAGGAAGCTGTCCACGCAGCTTCAACTCCAGACACTCCTCGGACCAGCAACTGAGAAGGCAACTGGTTTATCCCACACAGCGGGTGAGCAGCCCCGGTACCGGACCAGTCTCGTCGTTCCCGGGACGAACGCGGAATGTTTCTTACTTTTTTCCCCCTCCTCACCTGCTACGTCATCGTGGCGCCGGCGCTCCGGGCAGGTAAGACGAGCACTGATCCGAATCAGATCCGTGTACCGTTGATGTTCTGTCTGCCGGACGAGTTGAATTGTTTTGTTTTGTCTCCTTGAGGCTCGTCGTAGCTCGCCGTTTCCCGGCTGTGACGTCACGCACAGCTTTCCGAACAAAACCAGCCATGACTCACGGAACAGTCTGTCCCATCGGGAGCGTTTGACCAGCCCGCAGGACAGGTCCAGAGGGGTGTCCTGTCCCGCTGAACGTGCGTAGTGGTGGACTGGAGAACCTCCATGTCCCCCCTCTGGTCCTGAGAGGAGTACCCGTCCGTGTCCGCGCCACCACAGCCTCCTCGGGTTTCTCCTCCTCAATATCGAACTTCTTTGATATTCAGGATTTCACACCTTCCCACTCCCCAGACCAAAGGAGAGTCTGGAACCAGCTTCTTTAGAGCCCCCAGAATCTGGGGCCCTGGCTGACGGGTCATCTGGTGGCCCCTAATCTGCCTGATGATGCTGTCAGTGAGGACTGGCTGGAGGTCTGCTTATCAGGTTGCTGACCCCCGGTGCTGCTGGTGCCGTGTGAGGTCCAGCGTGGCAGGACTCCGGTGCTTGTGGGTGGCGGCGGCGGGTCGGTTGATGTTAATTAGACCGGACTGTGGTGATGGTCGTCTTAGGAGACGAGAAGCTGGTTCAACTGGATCTGCTGGTTCAGACATGGTCTCATCAGGATCAGCGAACGAGGAGACTCAGGAGAACATGACCCTCACAGTTAGAAACTAGAAACTGAAACTTTAGATAATAAAACTACTACTACTACTTATGAATACTTAGGATTACGAGAATACAAACTATCAAAGATAAATAATCTTCTAATCGATGATTAGTGACTGTGCTGGCGTTGCTGTCATCGTTCATTTCAGTCACTTGACATTTTCCTGCTCTAATATTCCGGTTCCAGCTGCCTGAACGAGCTCCGCTTCTTCTGGCAAGGTCAGCACTTTGACGTCTGGTTCTAAACGTCAGATGTGTCACAAAAGTCGCATCTTAAAGTTGTAGCCATGTTAGTTGAGCGTTAGCCAGCGCGGGGCGTCCGTCTGTGCCGATAAGGAGCTGTTGGTGGTGGAGGGGAAGAGGAAGTGGAGGAGGAGAAGGAGGAGGAGGAGACACTCCGGGGTGGCTCGCTGGGCTGGGACTTGTCCCCTCCAGATGTGTGCTCTCCTTTTCTTCTTCTTCTTCTTTGGTTTTGCATGTATTCTGATCCCGACTCCTCAGAGTCCTGTGTAACTTTGTAATCTGTGTCCTGCCTCAAAATACCCCCATGAAACAAAGCAACTGAAGCCCCTCTCTCCTCCTCAGAGCGTGTTTGTTCCTGCTGAGTTTCCCTCTCAGGGCTTTGATGCCAACAAAGACAAACCTCCTCCATCGTTGCATGAGAAGTCTGAGCTAGAGTTGCAGAGATGCATGGAATCCTTCATTATGCCATTTGTGTTGTTTCTCTCTAGAAGACGACATCGTACCACAGCCGAATGTCAGCGTGCGGTGGCTCAGTGATTTCGAGCCGGTGCTGTCCTGGACCCCAGATGACTCCTCGAAGCACTGCAGCTGTACATTCTTTCGAGAGACAGCGGAGAATGACAGCATGGAAAGACACGTAAGTAGACGTCTGGATCCAGGTTGACATGCAAACTGTGTTGATCCCGTTGATCTGTGCACCAAACGTGGTGCGAGTGAATCAGAGGGAACGGGTTCGCTCCTCGCTGTCTCCCGTGTTCGTGTCTCTCTGATGGCGGGCTATCATTCTCTGTGTTATGAGAGTTAACCAGCGTTTACCGGGACAGTGACACTGAGAGCAGGCCAGTGCTGCCCCGCGGTGGAGACGATTGAACTCAGAGCTCATGACCTGAAGTGAGAAGGAGGAATGTGCTGACTCAGAGGCAGCAGTCGTGAGGAGGCGACCGGATCTCTGCGCTCAGTCTCAGCTCCAGCGAACCCGCTGCCGTGTTTGTTCACTCACTCTCCCTTTTTTCTGTCTGTTCTTGTTGCCTTTCAGTCTTGTAAAAACCCCTCTATCGAGGACTACGTTGCCATGGGGGGAGGATATCTGCGATACTCGGTGACAACTGTCTGTAATAACGTCTCCAGCAGTCCCAAAGACGTCACCATCAAGTACCCAGGTAGCTCATCATCTCATCTGGTTGCCAGGGAAACCTGCCCGTGCCTGCCTCACTCAAGCAGACGCTTCTAGTAAATCTACCAGAGGAAACTGCTGGTGGGATTGGATGAGGGCCCTCACAGAAGCTGGTTTCTGAGCCGCTGCTCAAGGTCGTGTCTTCCTCGTATAACAGAGACAAGCAGCACTCGTTTTCCCGTTCAAGTTACCCAAATCAGACATTTTCTTCATTCGTCATCATGTGAGCTCTCGTGTCATGCTTGCACGTCGTGACACATCAAACTCCACCTTTTTGTGGTGTACTTGCCACGTGGGCTCGTATCCACGCTCTGAAAGCTCCTCCTTCCACCTCCTCCTTCCACCTCCTCACATCACAACTCCAGCCGCTTCTGTAGCTCTGTTGGGACGAGGCGGCCTCTGATGAGGCTCATGCTGCCGAGGAGAGGAAAGGGGCTGTGCGTTGGTTTGTTGGTGCGTTGGTGTGTTTGTTGGTGTGTTTGTTGGTGTGTTTGTTGTGTGTTTCTTGGTGTGTTGGTGTGTTGGTTGGTGTGTTTGTTGGTTCATGTCTTCCTTGTGTCTTCTCAGAGCTGGCCAGGGATTTTCAGTGCGCCATCATCTTGTCCACTCTGACTCGATGTTCCTGGCAGCCCATCAATCACCCTCCTGACTTCCGTTTCTTCTTTTGGTACGACTTTTTCTTTTCCTCTAAATTCACCCAATCAAAAGACATTGTATCACAGTACTGACCTGAGTTGTACTGCAGTACTTCATGTTAACTTTCAGCATGTGGGAGCCTGTTCAGGCCTCAGCTCGTTCGTTCAGCTCTCGTGTGTCGACGATGTCAGGCAGACAATGAGTGCAGGTGGTGGAAACATTTGGGAAGAAAGTTTCTTTCTTCCAACACATTGAACTTTTAGAAATTTTTAGCCTTTAATATCAGTAGTACGCAGTAATCCAGTAACTGTACACATGTTGTATTGTCCAGAAGCTTGAGAATGTGTGTTTCTTGGAGCCCAGTGAGAAGTTAATGAAGCAGTTAAGATGTGGCTCCTTGTGTCGACCTTGTAAATATATGGTCAATAGGAACATGAGTTATGAGCTCTGGTTGAGTTAAAAATCCATTTTAATATCCATAAAGTGTATAAATGCCGCTGATTCACATGTGACTATTTGAGGTGATGTAGGTTGTGTCAACGCCAACACGTTCACACACGTAAAACCGTAGTTTTTTTGTAAACAACCCCAGGATCCGCCTCAGCCTGCAGGCGAAACTTGAGCTGATTTTAATAAATCTGCATCACACGACGTAACTTTCCTCGTCTTTACCTTCAAGCCCTTCCTGCCGGAGCTGGGCTGTTGTCTCTGCTTTTCACAGGAAAGACCAACTGCTGTGAGTCACGGGAAGAAACGGAAGCTCCTCTTGTGTGCGGCCGAAGCTGCAGACCTTTTGATGTGTTGAGGACATGAGAAACTTCTCTGAACCTCGCGTTCATGTCAGAAAAACATGTTCAGGTTTTGTCTTGTGGGATCAGGGCTATCCTGAAACAGAAATCAGGCTCCATGCTGTTTGTGGCTGTGGGAGGACAGTTCAGTCGAAATTAAAATTCTCGATAAACCCTGTTTTGAAAAGCCTCCTAAAATAAACTATGAATGGGGGGGGGGGATTCCATAAAAGTACAGAGATTAAATCCAAAACCTTGTTTGTACAAGAGTGCAACTCTCCAGGTTGGGCCCAGTATTTCCATCAAGCACCACATCTTTGACTCTCTCCAAAGCAGCAGCCTTGGACATACAGCAGCCATCAAGACTGGCGCTGCCATGGAGCCTCAGGTGCAGAAAGCTGCACTTCCCGTATTTTGGCCATTTGGGGGCAGCAAAAACAAGTTGGGAATGAAACTGAAGTTGATTGCGAGAGCAACATCATCTTGTCCTGCTTCAGTTAAACCGCTCAGCACTGCGAACGCATCATCTTTCATTACACAGGATGGCTTCAGCTCAGTACTTGGTGTGACCGGTCATACATGATGACCAATATTATATTTTTGGATCCGTTTTTTTGTTGAAAGAACTCACAAAGAAAAACACAGAATTATACATCTCCCTTCTGTCCTCCCTTTGTTTCTCTCCACCTCAGTCTTTCAGATTTTATTTACTTCTCTCATGGAGTAGCTGAAAGGTAAACAAACCTTTTTCTGTTTTTCTAGGTTTAAGAGTATGATCAGTGGAGAGAAGACAGAGTTACAGGAGTGCCCATCGTACAGTGACAGAGACGGCGTGAGGACGGGCTGTGAACTGCAGGCCAAGACACATTACACCATCTACGCCTTGTTTAATGGGACGCTGAACGACACACTCGCCAGGAACACCTTCAGCATCAGACTTTTAAGAGGTTGCCAGCAACAAAAGTCCTAACATGCCTATTAAGCATCTGTGAGATGTTCTTTTGAAATACCTCTCACTTCCTCATTCAGAGTTATAGGAGAAGTTGCTCTTCAGTTGTAGTTCCAGTGCCCTGGAGATGGGGTTGTGTAATGTCCCGGCTATGATGCATATCATTGTGAAACTGAAAAAAAACCTCAAAGAGGTCTTTGAGTGTAATGTGTGTGTGTGTGTGTGTGTGTGTGTGTGTGTGTGTGTGCGTGCGTGCGTGTGTGCGTGCGTGCGTGTGTGTGTGTGCGCGCGTGCGCCCTTGCAGTGGCACCTCCTTCCCTTCAGTGGAATGTGACCATGTTCCAGGATAAATTCCTTATTAAGTGGTTTCCTCCCGACCTTCTCAGCTTCTCTCGCTGGAGATTTCAGATAAATTACACTGAGTGTGATGAAGCAAAGGTAAGAGACACAACCTGAAAATGTCGGGGGGAATTTGTTTGTTTGGTCTCATGCTTAAAAACTCTTGGTGCTTTCATTTTTATGACAGGTTTTAGAGATAAAAGAAGAGACATCAGTGGAGCTCAACCGGATTTCTCACTGTCCGTACCGCATTAGCATGAAGGCCGTGAGCAACACCGGAGAGACGCAGAAGGGCAAAGACAAACACTTTGGTAGGGCAATGATCTCTGTGTACGACTACTGTCTGTTGACCTGGTCGACCCACCAGGAGCGTGAAAAAAACCATCATCATCTCCTGTTGCGCTATGACTAATCTGCTCCCTAACTCCAAGGGGTCTTCTTTGGCTCACACTTCACCCTCCGCCCCTCCTCCATGTTAGGTCAAAGTTAGCCTCAGAGACAAATGGACACCCCTGAGGAGATGCACTCTTTGGGGGAAGTCATAAAGTTGCTGACTACTGCAGAAACCCAGTTCCTGAAACGAGAGTCAAAACTCGACACAGAAAAACACAAACATCTGTGCCAGACAGTTTCTATCTGCAATGACAGCAGCTATACTCTGGTGTGGAAATGTAAAACCTGTTGAACCACTCGTGATACCATAAGTGTAAAAAATACAGTGACGGCTGTCTTCTGCATTTTGCTTGGTCGCATGCTAACGACACAAGCATGAACGCAACAGGGACACAAAAGCTGACAAATACACAGAATAATAGAGCAGCTGTGTCAGGGTTGGCGGCCGGTGTGCATCTGGCCACAGCACAAAACCACCGTCACATTTGTCTGGCCAAACATCAGCCGGTCTTTTCGGCTGGCTGGGAGCTCAGTGCTGGCAGGGTTGATGCTGTTAGAATTTCAACACCACGCCTGAAAGAACTCCTCAGTGGGGTGCAGGAATGGAGGGTTCGGTTGAGGGCGGCCTGGCTGAGCGAGAGTGTCATGCAGCCTAATATCAGCTGTGCTGCAGGGGCCTGTTCTTCACGATCCCTCTCCGAACGGCGCCCGCCTCCTCAAAATATATATCCACACACCTGATTCTGTGTGACCTCATTTGTGGTTACATGTGTGCACGTAAAAGCCTCATAATCAGAAGAGTGTGAAGGAGAAGTCCTGGAAACACCAGAAGTCATCTTACAAAATGATCCCCTTGGCGTCCGTCAGACAGCCCCTGAGCAGCAAATGAGACAACACAAAAGACTACGCTGACGCAACGAAGCCCAGGCCAGAGGCAGCTGAGTCTGGGGGAACCTGGTGAAAGGGTGGACTTGATGGACGGAATATTTTAGTTTAGTTTTGTTTTTTTTAAAGGTTGAAAGGAAAAATTAAAAACAGATGGGCAGAGAATTTTAAGTTTGGACCCAAGTTAAATAAAATTGTGTGTTTCATGTAGTAGAAGTGAAGTTATAGTGGTGAGGAAGCTGTGCTGCAGTTGTAGAGTAAATGTAGTGTAGTTGTAGTAGAAGTGTAGTTGTAGGGTAGTTGTAGTAGAAGAGTAGTTGTAGGGTAGTTGTAGTAGAAGAGTAGTTGTAGGGTAGTTGTAGTAGAAGAGTAGTTGTAGGGTAGTTGTAGTAGAAGTGTAGTTGTAGGGTAGTTGTAGTAGAAGAGTAGTTGTAGGGTAGTTGTAGTAGAAGTGTAGTTGTAGGGTAGTTGTAGTAGAAGTGTAGTTGTAGGGTAGTTGTAGTTGAAGTGTAGTTGTAATAGAAGTGTAGTTGTAGGGTAGTTGTAGTAGAAGTGTAGTTGTAGGGTAGTTGTAGTAGAAGTGTAGTTTAAGTGTAGTTGTAGGGTAGTTTTAGGGTAGTTGTAGTTGAAGTGTAGTTGTAGGGTAGTTGTAGTTGTAGTGTAGTTGTATTTGTAGTTCTAGGGCAGTGGTAGTGTAGTTGTATTTGTAGTTCTAGGGCAGTGGTAGTGTAGTTGTATTTGTAGTTTTAGGGCAGTGGTAGTGTAGTTGTCAAGTCAACTCAGTTTTAGTTGTGTGGCTCCAAACCCCAACCAAAGTTCTGTCCTGACTCTGTCCAAGTAGAGCAGGTCCAGCACCTCCCTCCTTAAATGAACCTCCACCCAACAATTCTCCATCAGCAGCACATCCTGCAACAGCAGCCACCAGAACCTTCCTTTACCAGCAGGAAGGTGGAGCAGATCCAGGATCAGTGGGGACAGAGAGAGAGCAGGAGAGCAGGACAGAGACAAAGACAGAGAATGGAGGAAGACAGAGAGACAGAAGGAAAGAGAGGGACAAAGAGAGAGAGAAAGGAGGAGAGACTGATGGACAGAGACAAAGACAGAGAATGGAGGAAGACAGAGAGACAGAAGGAAAGAGAGGGACAGAGAGAAAGAGAGAGAGAAAGGAGGAGAGACTGATGGACAGAGACAAAGACAGAGAATGGAGGAGGACAGAGAGACAGAAGGAAAGAGAGGGACAGAGATAAAGAGAGAGAGAAAGGGAAGAGACTGATGGACAGACAGGGACGTGAGCAGGTGGAGCTACGGGTGGCAGCTGGAGCCTCTTCAGGTCTGGAGCCTCCTCCAGCAGCACCAGGATCTGGGATGAGGGGAGAAGAAGAGGAGTTAGTAACACGTATGAGGACAGGAGGAGGAGAGAGAAGCCCAGTGCATCATGGGAGATCCCAGCAGTCTGAGCCTATAGCAGCATATTTAAGGGCCAGACTAAGCAGTCCTGACTATAAGCCTGATCAGCAAGGAGGTCTTAAGTCTGCTCTTAAACCTAGAGAGGGGGTCTGGGTCCTGGACTGAAACTGGGAGACGGTTCCACAGGAGGGGAGCCTGATAGCTGAAGGCTCTGGCTCCCATTCTACTGTTAGAACTCTAGGAACCAGCAGGAACCCTGCATCCTGGGAGTGAAGGGTTCTAGCTTGATCATAGGGGACTGGTCCAAGCACAGACCCTTGTGGAACACCATAACTGACTGTAGTGGTGTCAGAGGGTTTATCATTAGGTAGTACCAACTGAGATGGACCTAGTAAATATGACCTGAACCAGTTTAGTGTGGTTCCTTTAATACCAGTGACAGGTTCCAGTCTCTGTAGAAGGATATGGTGGTCAATGGTATCAAAAGCTGCACTGAGATCTAATCGGACCAGCACAGAGACCAGTCCCTCATCTGGTACCAGTAGGAGGTCACTGGTACCTTTGACTAGTTCTGTTTCTGTGCTAGGATGAACCTGGAACCTGACTGAATCCTCCAGTCAGCTGTTGCTGTGGAGAAGTCACAGAGCTGTTTAGCAACTGCTTTCTCCAGAACCTTGGAGAGAAAAGGAAGATGTGATGTTGGTCTGTAGTTGGTAGAACTTCTGGATCCAGGCTTGTTTTTTGAGGAGGGTTTAATTCCTGCTACTTTAAAGGACTGAGGGACGGAACCAGACACCAGCGCCACATTGATCATATCTAAGAGGGAGGGGCTAACGAGGGAGAGAGTCTTAGAGCAGCTTAGTTGGGATGGGGTCTAGGAGACAGGTGGAGGTTTAGAGGAGGACATTATTGAACTGAGCTCATGAAGGCTGATGGGAGAAAAACTATCCAAGTGTGTGTCTGGTCCTCCAGCTGCCTCTAAGGTTCTGGGTTCTAGGGGCCATGTTGTCAGCTGATGGCAGGAGGAGAAGAAGTTTCTCTCTAATCAGGAAAATTTTGTCATTAAAGAAGTCCATGAACTCTTTGCTGCCCAGGGAAACAGGACTACTTGGTTCAGTAGAGCTGTGGCTCTCTGTCAGTCTGGATCCAGTACTGAAGAGGAACCTGGGTTGTTCTTGGTTCCTCTATTTGTGCTGAGTAGTCGGCTGCTCTGGTTCTACCAAGGGCTCTCTTCTAGGTTCTAAGGCCATCTTGCCAGACTACATGTGACTCCTCCAGTTTGGAGCAGCGCCATCTTCTCTCCAGTTTCTGTTTTTTTGTTAAAGCTGTCAGGTTCCAGAACCGTACCAAGGTGCTTGTTTCCTTGGATTCATAGTTTTCTTCTTCAGTGGGCCAGTAGAGTCCAGAGTTGTTGCTAAGGTGCCTGCTGCTCTATGGATAAAATGATCAGTTTGGGAGGGACTAAGGTGGACAACAGCGCCCTCTGTAACAATGGGACATGACACTGAATTTAGCACCAATGGAACCACTTCCTTAAATCCAGGTGTGGCCTGATCAGACAAACATCTGGAAACTACAGTTTTCCTAAGTGGAGTGTCGCTGATCAGTACAAATTCCAAAGTGATTGATTGGTGGTCTGATAAAAGCGTTCTGTGGAAACGCAACCAGATGTTCAGCTTCAATTCCACATGTTAGGAGGAGGTGGAGGTGTGGTTGTGACAGTGAGGGGGTTCATGGACAGACTGATGGACACCAGTTGAGTCTAGAAGAGAGAGAAATGCAGTACCAGACTGTGGTTATCAACATCCTCATGAATACTGAAGTCTCCTCCAATCATGACTTGATCTGATTTAGAACTAAACTGATAGAAACTCTGAGGATTCAGATCAGAATCCAGAGTCAGGACCAGGAGGACGGTCCTCAATCATCAATCAGAGAGGCTGGAGAGTTTCCAGGCTGGAGGAGACAAACTGAGAATCAGGCTTTCAGATGAATGGAAACTTCTTCTGGTTTGGGATTTATTACTAATGAATGCCGTCCCTCCTAATCAGACCAGGTCAGTTTTCCAATTATCAGTGAAGCCCACTTGGTTTGCTGGACGTCACCTCGACAGCCAGCGGTTGAACAATGACATGCAGTTTAGGGCTGGAATCTCCCAGTCGACTAGTCGATACGTTCTGGCTCGACCAAAATTCTGATTGGTCAATTTTTTGCCACGTTAATTTCATCAGGAGGAAAGTACCAAAGCACCCCTGTTTCTCAGATAACAATCTATCTTTAAACACCCCCCTGTTTTGCTATTTTGGACTCACCCGACCCACTAGAGACAGACAGACTGAAGAGGACTAGAAGGCCACGTCTGGTGTTTTGATGAATGTCTATTTAATGTTGAGGGTTTCATTTCAAGTCAGTCCTCGTCCACCACGTCAAAGACGTCTGCTGCGTGGCAGCATTTCATGAAAACAAAAGTCGAACGCAAAGTTTGCCAACAGCAGTTTTCATGTCACTGCTCCACTACAAACACGGCGTATCACCTAGAGACGGTGAGCTAACGTGTCCACCTTAGGTTGCCTGTCAGTTTTGAGTATGTGAACACATCAGAATTGACATTTCCATGTTTTAGTCTAATAATTGTTTTGTTTTAATGGTAAAAATTCTTACCGTGGACTTGCCTTTTGTGTTTAAGAGTATAGTTTTAAGTCTGAGCTCCTGTGTTCAGTCTGGCTCTGTCAGGACCAAAGATGGCGTCGGTCAGTTATTATAGCCTGACAGAAACAATTGTCTCAATATTCCTCAGCAGGTTTTGTGCTGATAGTTGACACAGTAGAGTTTTCATGTATAAAATTAGTCGATTTTTAGTCTAAATTTGAGGGCTTCAGTCGACCAAGCATTTCTTTGGTTGATTGCAGCCCTAATGCAGCTCAACATGTGGTCGCTGGTCCTATTAGGCAGGGGTCCACAGACGCTACGGTGTCCAACATCCTCTTCTCAAATGTACACACCGACTCAATACTAATTTTTGTGACCTTCGACTGGCGTAGTCGGATGTCATTACCACCAACGTGAATAACGATTTCACCATATTTACGTTTACTTTCAGCCAGGAGTTTCAAATTTGACTCGGCGTCGCCCCCTCTGGCCCCTGTAATACACTTGACTATGGTTGTTGCTAATTTCACGTTTCTCAGAATGGAACTTCCAATTACCAGAGTAGTTTTCTCGGTTACAGATGTGAAGCGGTGGTTTATCGCTGACAGCACGCTTCTGCTTCGGACTATGCTTCCTTCGGACAGTCACCCAGCCGCCCTGGTTTCCCGGCTGCTCGGGAGCTGCCGGGGGAGCGCTAGTTGGGGCTAAGCTAAGACCAGCAAACGGGGACTGGCTAGCTCTAGCGGCTAATTGGTTAGATCCATCGGTGCGGAGCCGCCGCAGGTCCAGTTCAACCTCGATAAGCCTCGCCTCCAACGCAATAAACAAACTACACTTAACGCACTTATCAGTAGCACTAAAGGAGGCTGAGGAGGAACTGAACAGTGGCCCACTGAGCAGGAGAGAGGAGAGCGAGAGGGAAGCCATCGCTAGCTTAGAGTGGAGAGTTTACAAAAATAAAAGCTGTCGTTATAAGACAGATAGTCTTTAAACTGAGGCCAAATAAAGCAAATAGATATGTAGTTTGGGAAGGTAATTAGTCAACGAGTAAGGAATGAGCGGGGATGATCACACTTTAGGGAGCACAGCAAGCAAAGCACTACGTTCACCGGTGCACAGAAGTGAGGTCACACGCTTACCGCAACGCAGGGAGAGGAGGATTCAAATTAATAGTTGTAGTGTAGTTGCAGTTGTTGTGTAGTTGTAGTTCTAGGGTAGTGGTATTGTAGTTGTTGTATAGTTGTAGTGTATTTCTAGGGTAGTTGTTTTGTAGTTGCAGTTGTAGTTGTTGTAGTTGCAGTGTAGTTCCAGGTTAGTGATAGTCTAGTTGTAGCTGTCGTGTAGTTATAGTTGTAGGGTAGTGGTAGTGTAGATGTAGTTGCAGTGTAGTTGTAGGGTAGTGGTAGTGTAGTTGTAGTTGCAGTGTAGTTGTAGGGTAGTGGTGTTGTAGTTGTAGGGTAGTTGCAGTGTAGTTGTAGGGTAGTTGCAGTGTAGTTGTAGGGTAGTGGTAGTGTAAGTGTAGTTGTAGGGTAGTGGTTGTGTAGGTGTAGTGTAGGTATAGTGTAGTTGTAGGGTAGTGGTAGTGTAGTTGTAGGGTAGTGGTAGTGTAAGTGTAGTTGTAGGGTAGTGGTAGTGTAGATTGTAGGGTAGTGTAGTGTAGTTGTCGGGTAGTGGTAGTGTAGATTGTAGGGTAGTGTAGTGTAGTTGTAGGGTAGTAGTAGTGTAGTTGTAGGGTAGTGTAGTGTAGGTATAGTGTAGTTGTAGGGTAGTGGTAGTGTAGGTATAGTGTAGTTGAAGTGTAGTTGTATGGTAGTGGTAGAGTAGTTGTAGTGTAGGTGTAGTTGGATGGTAGTGGTAGAGTAGTTGTAGTGTAGGTGTAGTGTAGTGTAGTGTAGTTGTAGGGTAATGTAGGTATAGTGTAGTTGTAGTTGAAGTGTAGTTGTAGTTGTAGTTGTAGTGGTGCGTTGAGGGTTAATGCCTCAGTCAACACCAGCCTCAATTCTATGTGTAGCGTGGAGGTGAAGTCACGCTGCTGTTGGTTGTGTTGTGTTTGTCGGCAGATGCTGAGCCCAACCTCGCGATCTTCCCCAGCATCGTCCTCCCGCTGGTGTTCACCACGCTGACGTTGCTGGCCCTGATTAGTTGCAGGAAGTGAGTAAAACCTAAAATCATTTCTGATTTTGGCCCCTCCTGATTCTCCTGTTCGCCTCTAATGTTGACATCTCTCTTCCAGGTACAAAGGAAATATCATCACCAAAATACCAAAACCTAGCAACCTCATTCCTGACAACAACAACACGGTGAATGTCTTTTTCAGTATTCTTGAAGTTAAAGCAGAATCTCTAGAGTATAATGATAATAAAAACCTCATCATGAGACCAAAGGAGCTAACGTTACTGCAGTAAAATAATATACCTGGAACACTGCAACGAGGGTTTTCATGTCCCACTGTACTTGATTAAATGATTGTACTTTGCTTGGAACTGTCTGAACATGTTTTCTAATATCTGCTGTGTGTGTGTGTGTGTGTGTGTGTGTGTGTGTGTTTTGTAAATCAGAATGACGTCTGCAACATGTACATCCCGCCGAAGGAAGAAGACTGCCAGGTCACTCTGGTGTTAGAGCCCAACCTCAGCCCGTACTTGGCTCAGGCAAACACGGAGTAGGAACCAGAGGGTCGCCCATCGTCCTGCTGGAATGATTCTGTAGCCACGCCTCACAATAGGAAGTGTTCTTTTATTTCATTCTCAAACTCTTGTGGATCTCCGAGCGGTGGCAGCAAACACGGGGGAATGTGTTTGCTGTCTTTCACCTAGACGGTTTGCGTGAATGCGACTCATCGAGCTGGCGTGGTGGCGGCGGTGCCGTTTGACAGAAGCTGCCTGGTTGATGTCACTGGCAGGCGTCAGAGGGTCTGACAAGGGCATTGATGTGTGTCAGTCTAAGCTTCTCATTTTCATATTTAAACACAGGATATAAGATGAACCACGTTTGTGCACTGCAACTTCACTGCTCCTCATCAACAAGGCGTGAACACGTCCCCCCGGCAGAGCGTCCCGCTGGACGTACGCCGGCGATGATGCCTTGACAGATGTGTCTTATTTTTACTGAGACATGAAGTGAGGCAAAATTATTGTACAGGCATGAAGCAAATGTGATGGATTGTATAACAGATTTGGCTTTTCTGCAAGCATCTGAAGACAGGCTGACCAAAGCAAGCGTGCTGTGACTGATCCACCGACAGACAACGCTCGCTTGACGGCTTCATTTATCGATGGATGTTAGCGGTGATGAAGAATACGGCTTGTTAGATTCTAACATTCCAGGTTCAAGACACGACTTCAGAGCAGTAAATGGAGACGTCTGCCACCTTCCTGCTCGTTTCTCCTTTTCGAGAAACAGCAGGATCAGCAGCTGCTCAGGTGTTTTGAGCAGACAGTACGAATGGATAGTCGAGCACTGGTGCACCAAGAAGATCTTTACATGGGTGGATGGGATGTCTTAGAGGGGATGTGGGGACCAACACTCCTGTGTTAACTGAATTGTTTTTTGCATGATGGTCAGATGTCTCACGTCACTTCGATGCAAGCTTTCCTGTCACACGATTCAAACACACTCAGGTTTCATTGTCTGTCCTACACGCCAGCTTGGCTCAGTTATCAAACGCTTGTGTCTTCACTTCACTTCACACTTCTTAATCATGATTGCTTTGCGTTGCTGATTTTAGTGCGTTTTCGGGAGTCGTGAAAATCCAAGAATCTCACCAACCACAAGATGGGAGAATCATCTGACGAGGCGCCCTCTGGTGCCTGTGCGGGGTTCTCAGATTACTGCGATGGACTTTTACTGGTGCTTTTGTTTCTTTAATCGTTCTGGATGAAGACACCAAGAATAAATGACATGAGGTTCACCTTGAGAGGTGAAGTCCAGGTGCAGTTTTCTAAATTGAGCGTGTGGCAGCTATGAAGGAGACAAATGTGTTTCTTCAACATGGTACAGGCCTGACGTCCCTTCAAACACTGATTTTGATCCAGGCTTGTGCTAAGAAATTTGATAGAAGATGGTTTTGACGTAAAATGTCGTGTATCCTGTGATTGTGTGTTTCCAGCATTACAGGGTGTCGCACCTGCTCTCTTTAATGTGATTAAAGCCCGATGATGCACGTTTCTCTTTGTGAAGTGAGATTTGTAGGAGCAACAGCGACACCAGCGCTCCCA
This sequence comes from Aulostomus chinensis, assembly GCF_037954235.1. NCBI lineage: Eukaryota > Metazoa > Chordata > Actinopteri > Syngnathiformes > Aulostomidae > Aulostomus > Aulostomus chinensis. The sequence continues at coordinate 4,811,950 of NC_141343.1, read as the reverse complement.
CTTCTCCCACCACAGCACGATAAAGAACCCTGAAACTACGCTGCTGATGTCTTGTGAGCTGTAGGCTTGTAGCTCAGGTGAAGAGCTCAGGTGCAGCAGGTGATCTCCACCTTCCACTGTCGCATCGCCTCAGCAGGGACATACAGTAATACACACAATAGATGCGCAAACAAAAATGAAAGCCGCTTCCCTTTACAGCCAGAATACACGACCTCTCGACGTATCAGAACCAGGTGTGATGAAGGCTGTCCCACGCACGTGCGCTGATGGAACCCTTTTGTGAAAGGAACGAGAACAACCGCGTGTTCGTCCGGTGTGGAACTATCAACACGGTCGTTACGACGCGGATGGTGTGGACGGGCACGGGGTCCGGTGCAACGTGCCGGTCCACAACCTTCTGTTTCCCGGTGAACTGACCGAGCGGCTTATACTACTGACACCGGAAGTCCTCATGAAGCTTTTTGTATCTTAAATCTGAATCCTTTAGATAATATTTCTGTTTGGTAACTGGGGTGCAAGGCGCCATTTTGGTTCTTTCTCTTACGGACACATTCGTAAAGTTTGTATAAAGGAGAATCAGATCCTATGCACCTATTTTCAAAATAAAAGCTCCACGCTTGTGTCTAGGGATCGAAACTCTTATTTTGGCACCACGCATCTTTCTTTTTCCGTCCCAGCGCCCGCAAGCTTGACGCATCTTCCCCGCTCTGCGAGCGCGCCCTCTGGTGGCTGTGCCCGGAACCGCCAACATGTCGGCGCGGAGTGGTCCTGATGCTGCGGGGATGCGGAGAGATGCGGTGATGTGAGATATGTAAAGAGTGCCAGCCCCGGACGAAGATGGCGCAGTCTCTGTGGCGCAATGGAATAGCGCGCTGGACTTCTAATCCAGAGGCTCCGGGTTCGAGTCCCGGCAGAGATGAGTCACTCTGTGGGCCACACAGGAGGACTGTGGTTACTTTTACCAGCTGGGAACGAAGACAGAGCCATGTTCAGCCTCAGAGAGCCTCATCCTCCTCAACTGTGAAAGCTTGACTACATATTTGATTCACGTTCCCTGTTTGGTTTGGTTTCTGCTTCCTCCTGGTTAAATAAAAACCAGGACAAACAACAGAAATCACTAACGATTAATTCAGATGTGTTCGATTCAGGAGGCGCATCACGGTTCCTTTACAGAATCTCTTTACTTCTACATCTCTTGCTTCTTTATTTGAGCAGGTGTGATGAATTCCAAGCTCCTGGACCTTCACCAGGATCTGTTCCATCCCATAAAAAAACAAAACAAAATCCCACTCCAGGATGTAAATACAGAGAACCCGTCATTCTGCGTGGATCCATCACGGATGAGGCTGCAGCTCCCGCTGCACAGTGACTTCTACTGACTTTTATAAAATCACAGTTGCTGCAATTTTCGAAGATCCTGTCTTCACATATATATATATATATATATATATATATATATATATATATATATATATATATATATTAAACAACTTAGTTTGATGGAAACCCCCCACAGAAACGTCACAATCATCATTCTAATGGGAGTTTAAATCCAAAACACAAAGAGAAATGGTGAAAAACCACCACCAGTATCACAGTGCCACTGTAATATCGACTGGGTGGTGGTTCTCCTATTTGAAAAATAAATACACAACCAGCTAACCAGCACTTCACGTCTACGAAACGGGATTTCGACTGAATCCCGTTTGGAAAGAACCGCGTTATTTTTTGGGACGTTCTGCTCCAGTTGTGCGGGTAGAGTCCCCTGACGCTAGGGGGCGCGCCAACATCAGTTAACATCCTGTGTATGTGTGTCTGTGTGTGAGTGAGTGTGTGTATGTTTGTTGGGGGGGGGGGGGGGTCACGTCTTTGTAGTACAGACCACCTGACACTTACTGCATGTCCAACATCAGGAAGTAGAACCCGCTCAGTGAGAATGACTCTCTGTTTCATTATTATTATTATTTTAATTATAGATGTAGTTTGTGTGTGTGCGCGCGCGCGTTTGTGTGTGTGTGTGTGTGTGTGTGTGAGAGAGAGAGAGAGACAGCGATCCAGAGGGACAGAAAAAGGGGGCAGTGCTGTGGTTCTGCTGACGTGAGAGAGAAAGAGAGAGACGAGAGGAATGCGCTGCTAATGAGAATATGACGTCAAGCCTCAGCGATTTTAGACAGGACCGAACCGGAAGTAGCCATACGGTGTGACTTATTTTACACTTGAGAATTTTTCATTTATTTTTATTCTATGTTCGGTCGCTTTATTAATCGTAACCTCAATTTGAACAAGATAATGCGTCCATTTACTGCTGGATCCCATCAACGCTGATTTGATCTTGTGATTATTTGCTCCACTTTCGGTTTCATGACCTAAAACCTTCACTAAAACTTCAAGACATTCAAATCTTTTGACATTCTTTGTAGTCTAGGTAGGATAGATAATTCATATCGTGACTATTTATGTCAAGAAATTTTATTCTCAAACTTTCTAAAAAGTTAAAAACTAAAAAAAGTTTGGTAAATCTCACACCAATTATTTTGTGGGATTCATTTAGAAATAAAATTAAAAATAAAAGTAAAAGCAGAATTACGACTTATATAACTTTTATCTCTGTGCAGGAATTTGAGTTTGTCTGCTCTAAAACTATGACGTTTCCCAGCCAGGAAGGCGGGTTTTATTTTGAAAAACCACAAGCGGAAACGCTATGTTTCGCTGCTGTGCGCTTGTTACTGAACGTAGGAAAACGGACTGTCCCTACAGAGCGGAGAGAAGAGGAGAGAGCTGGAAGAGGAGGAGAAAAAAGCAGAGAAATGCTGTAAAAAAAACAAACAAAAAAAAAAACCACCCGAGCCGAGCCGAGCCGAGCCAGGAGGACGAGGGGAGAAGGGGGACACGGGAGGACGGTTGTCCTCGCGCTCGCCGCCGCCGGAGCCGGTCCTCTCCTGCGTGTTTGATGCCGTCCTCACGGAGTTTCCAGCCAGTAACGGACTTATCGGTCGGCTGAGCCATGAACCGGAGGCTGCTGCTCCTGAGTTCGCTGCTGAGTTTCCAAACTGGTAAGACGGTCGGTTACTGCCTCCCTCGCTCCTCCCGGTAACACGCGCTGTCACACGCCGCGCTCGCGACGGGAGTAACGGCCGCAGCTCTTGAAGGAAAAAAAAAACCGAATTTAGTGTCTCACCTCATTTTAAGCGTGTGTGCGCGCGCACGAGAGAGCTGGCCCTTAATGCTTCTCTACACTTTTTTTTGGGGGGGGGGGGGGGGGCGGCGGCGTTCGCGCGTGCGTCCAAACTTGGTTCACGCGCGCCGTCATGACCTTTTATGCATGTATGACGGAAGACACGCGGGCAGCGGTGAGCCGCTGAGGACGTGACGGGAATTACAGTGATTGACCAGCGCTGCTCTACATGCCAGCAGCCCCCCCCCCCACTACACACACACACACACACACACACACACACACACACACACACACACACACACACCTCTACCTGCTCACTGCTCATCCTTCTCATCCTCCCTCCTTCAATTCATCTCACCAGCACATTGAGGCAGCACCCATGATTCTGCCCCCCCCCCCCCCACCTGTGGGGGTGCCAGGTAGGCTATTGGCTTATGCTAATCACAGCTGTAGCAGGGTTGCTAGGAGACAGGAGGCTGCAGGACCCGGACAGGGAGGATGGATGGATGGATGAAGCTACCTGTTTGATATCTGCGTGGTGGCGGCGTGGCTGCGCGCTCCCAGCCAAGCTTCTTCCATTGTCTACCTTGGCTGACCGGGAGCGTGCGGGGCGGGCGGGCAGCCCACCACGCCATCATAGGTGGTGGTGGTGGTGGTGGTGGGGGGGGGGGGGGCGTGTTCAGGGGAAGGGAAGGTATGGAAAGGGATGATGTCACTGTGTCTGCAAGGCTGTGTATGACTGCGAGCGCCTCTGAGGATACAGATGGAGGTTGCTGCTCGTCCACGGAGCAGGCGAGTCTGGATCAGAGCCCCCCCATCGATCAAGACCTCTTGTTACTGTCACATGCTGTCGACCTGTTTGTCCACACTTACAGATGTGACACACACACACACACACACAGCTCCTGTGTGTGTAGCCATGTGTCCTATTGTGTGCTGTACTGTTAGCAGTGTGTAATCCATTATCTGTCAATGTGCAGCTCCACACACACACACACACACACACACACACACACACACACACACACACACACACGCCTGCTCTCAAAGGCTCTCCCCCAGACAAGATTAGCAGGCTGTATTTTATTCAGTTAACGTTGTTAAACAGGTTGTGCCTGAGCACGCCCGCACACACACACACACACGCAGAGGCGCGTGCGGGGCACCGACGTCATGGTGGATGCCGCTTCCAGAGCGCGTTTCTCTTAAGAGTGTGCAGGCGCTTATCTCTTCATTACACAAGTAAAACAGTATTTCATGCTCTGCAATTTGCACACAAGTAATTGCCTACCAGTGCTAATGATTGGACGGTTATTAGCCGAGCAGCTAATTACAGCTGTGGTGGATGGATGTTTTTAAGTTATTAACTGCAGCTAGGACGTCTCAGCTAGCAGCTCCGCACTGATTGATTTTGGCCTTGAATCTACATACCAACCTAGTAATAAGTCCCAAGCAAGTACAGCCATTAATGCAGCTGTTAAATGTTACTGCATAATCAATCACTGCAAACACACTCCTCTAACTTCCTAATGAGTAGGAGAGCCTTGAGCTTAAACTCGCACCTATAGGCCTTTTAAATGCTGACGCCGGCGAAGGCTGCGGTGCAGGTGAGCCTCCGTCCTTCTGTGTGCAGCAGGGCCTGAGCCGTACTCCCCAGCTCTGAATCACACGGCTGAGCCGTGAATCAGAGACCTCAGACGGATTCCTGCCTCGGAGAGTCACAGGGTCCTTGCACCCAGGAGAGGGAGGCTTCCTCGTTGCTGCAGAATAAGTTAATGACTCAAAATAGACGATGAAAAATGGAGGAAGGGGAAAGAATCCATCCGCTGACCATCCGTCACATCCTGGATGGATTCTAGGTGGCGCTCCTCTGGCCCAAGCGCAGGGACACAACTTACAGTCGTGTCCATTTGCTGGAGGAGAGGTGACGTGTTGTCAGGGGAGCTGCTACAGACACGCTTCTCTTCACATGATGGCGGGAATGATGACGGCGCCACCTACAGTCCTGTCAGGAAGATGTCCCTGTGTAGAAAACTATTTATAGTGCACCGAAGCTGTCGGAACGATGAGAAACTATTTTGCCACTTTTGTGGAGTTGATCTTTGATTCCATCTGAGTTTTCCACTGCTAAAAGTTTGGTTGTTCCAGGATCGAAATGAAGCCGATTCACCAAAAAGCCTCTGTGATTGCCGTCAGCCAGCGAAGGGGCAGCGGCGCAGGCTCCGATGCTGCGTACGCGCCTGCTGCCCGCCGCCGGCTTCCCTTCTATTAACACATTTCTGGCATTTCTGTCCCGGCGGGTGTTTGTCAGCGTGACTTGTTGGTTGTTTGCTTTGGGGCGTTCCTCTGGACAAGAGGCTCCTCGAAAGTGGCTTTTGTTTTTTGTTGTTTTTTTTTGTTTGTTTGTTTTTTTGCAGCAGATGATCAAGAAATTTCATTTGATGATTAATTGAGAGATAACTTGAATCCTTTGAGCGTCCTCAACAGCTACGTGAGTGTTTCTCGAGTGAAGCCCCAGGATTTAAAGCCCCCCTAATCTGATTGTGTTTGACAGGCCGGAGGCATCGAAGTTATAAAAAGAAGAAACAACAACCCCTTAAAAAAGATTCCTGTATGCAGAGTCCCCCGAGCGAGCCAGGCACACTTTATCACATCTGACTGAATCTATTGGCCTTGTTTTCCAAAAGTGCACAGCCACATTCTGCAGAGAGGACCAATTTGGGGTGATAGAGGTGGGGGGTGGGGCGCTTACAGAAAAACCTGGAGTGACGACGAGCGGGACAAAGAGGGGTTCTCTGGCGGGCAGGTGGGTGAAGCCGGATCGAGAGTGATTTTTGTTTGTTTTAGAGCTGGTGAGGTGGTGGTGGTGGTGGTGGTGGGGGGGGGGGCAGTGTTGTAGTATGTGCTGGATGAAAAGCAAAGCTGGGAGCGAGGGACAGAGGAGGAGGAGGAGGAGTGGTTGGTCGGCCAGTGGCAGAGAGAAAGGGACTGTTACTCAGGCTTGACTGCTCCCTCAGTGAGGACAGTGAAGCTGCTCATTCAGTCAGAATATGGTGGAGGCCGGTTCAAAGGCTACGTTTACGCTGGAATCAGGAGCGGCTGAACCCACATCTGAAGTGCCAGCCGGCCTCGTCCTCGCCCCCCATCAGTGTTGCTCTTTTACTATCCAGACTTCTCTCCCAACACCAACCTCTTTCTCTGCTCGCTAAACGCCCCCCCCTCCTCCCGCAAATCTTTTTTTCTTCTCCCCCCTCCTCATCCTCGTCCACCGCTTCTCTTTCCATCTACCCTGTTCTCTCTTTTGCTTTCTAATAAGTTCCAGATGTGGTTCTTGCATTCCTCTGGTCGGTGGAGAGAGAAAGAGGAGAGGGGAGGGAAATCAGGGGGAGGAATGAGCTGGGGAGGGGGTGGCACATGAATTAAAACAGGGAGCACATGATGAGGAAGAGGAGCTCATGTACTGTAACACACATACAAAGAGAACATACAAACATGAAGGGGTGTCGGGGGAGGGGGGGTGTCGGCACTGTAACCTCAAAAGTTTCGGGACATTCTCCCCCTTCCTCTTCCTCCTCCTCCTCCTCCTCACCCCCTCCCTCTGCAGGAATGTGGCTGACACTGATGATGTCACTTCATTTCTCCGCTCTCCCAGTTTCTGCTGCTCAACAGGGACAGGGGTGAGGGAGGGAGGGAGAGATTTAACTTGCTCCATCCATCTTCCCTTTACGATAACAACATTAGGGTCAGCCGTCCAACTAAATCAGTTACCGCGGCAGCACAACACTCTGTCTCCTCGTCATGTAATTTAAAAGCCCACAGGGTAAATTGTTACGGACTACAAATAATGAGTGAGCCATCTCTCCGTGGTTCTAATCATCAATGACTTGAAGTCCAGTCATTAAAACAATGCTGCGCTGCAGATGCTTTATTTAGCCGCCGACGGCCCGGCCAGCCTAACGATACCCCTGAGCTTACCTTGACTCACTTTACTCACGTCCGTACCTCAGCTAGCTCACATTCTAGCACAACACGGCTCGATACGTCCAAGCCTGGCTCACCTGGACCCAGGCTGCATGCGGCCCCTCTCGGTCAGCCCCGGCTCGCACGTACAAGCATGTTTTCTTTGAGAGTGTAGCTTTAATTTTGACCTCTTGTCCACGTGTAAAGTGGTGTTCAGGTCACTGAAAACTGACCTGTGGTGAAACGCCTTGTGAAACAGCCTGACTCGATGTGGACTCGTAAGTAAATTCATGAGTCCGACTGGAATCCTGCTTTTCTTTTTTCTTGCTGTTGGAGATTCAGGACTTGTCCAGTAGTGGAACACCTGAAACCAGAGGCGCGTCACATGATCCGCATGTCACCAGCACATATTGGTCATTTTTTGAATGTTTGTTTTCCTGGCCAGTATTTAGGTCAGCTCAGTTTTGCTCGCATCTCCTTTTCTTTCTCCTTATTCAACAGTCAGGTTCATACGTGATTGATGGGCTTTCCCAAATGTTTCTGAAATAAAGACTTTTTTCCTCCTCCAAATTCACAACCTTTAGATGTGTTTTTCTGAACCTGCAAATGTTAATTGAGTAAATCTGATGATGGCGCTGCAGCACAAACTGAGCCATACGGAGCTTCTGCCCGACCACGTTGTCACATGACGGTAATGAAAAATAAAAATCCCGGACTTGAACAAATATGACGAGACGCACGAGAGCGAGGTCGGTGTGGCTGCTATAATTCATCACGCGGATTTTGATTGACGTGCCTCGGTGAATAAACCCATTCTTCCCTATTCGTGTGTCCTGGGACGACGACAGTAGTCCAGTTAATCAAGCTGCAGTTACTCTCACTGTGTGAGACCTTGACGCAGGCACCTACCTTCCCTTTGAGTCATGGCGTGTCCTTCCCTGATTGGTCAGGGTCCTATCACAAGATCTTAAATTCTGTGTACTGAGACACTGCAGGTCACAAATCCAAGCCAAGTCTCCTGTCTCCCACTCTTTTTCCTGCCTTGCTTTCTCAGGGTGGACCATTTGCCATGCTCATCTTTTACAAATATCCAGGCCAATCAAGTTCACGTCTCAAGAGGCTAATAACAAGCTGGCGTACAGCTGATGCAGCAGCGCTGGCATGTTTGCTAACCTGGTTAACTTCAGTGAGACAGGTCTGTGTCACCTACTCTGTAGAGAACTTCTTTAGTTTGGGAGTTTTTGGCTGCAGTGTCTCTGTCCTTGCATGCAAGGGGACGCTTGACTGAAGGACATGATTCTAAGTGGCATAAGGAGAGAGTCCTGAAGCCTGAGTCCGTCTCAAGACTCACCAGGATGAGTCCAAGTCGAGTCCCCAGCTCTGCGTGTTGCATGTTTAGACAAGTAATCATGGACGGAGATTTCTTTTTGTTTTGAAATGTGAGGTTGGACATTAATGTTGGCTGACAAGGCCAGTCAAGCCCTTCCTCCCCACGTAGGGAAAACCATTGGGACGGACGGGCAGTGCAACTGGTCTGGACCTGGAAAGTATTATTACATGCTGAAGAAAAAGAGTTTCCTCATTTGCAACTATGGAGTCGTAGAAGTCCCGATCGACCAAAAGCATGCTAAAGAACAAGCTCGTAGCCAAAGCCAGGGCAGCTCAGGAAGGAATTCTATCCTTTCTTATTGTTGTTCGTCTGAACCACGAGCTTCAGGTCAGAGTTGAGGTCTGACGCGGAGCTCCGTATTCATCCGCCGGGCTGAATGTTTGAGGTATGAAAAGACGGCAGACCTCCATAGTCTGGATGCCGGTTCTGGTTGCTAGCAGCCCAAGCAGCCCTCACCTTCAGAGAGGCCTGTACGTCGTGGTGATGTTGGCAAGGGGCTGTGCATGAATATTACTTCGCTCTGTGGGGTCAAGGCCCCAAGCTTTTATGGGATGGTTTGTGACAGATGACATTGCAAGAAGCTACAGTACATACCAATAAAATTAGATTGCACTGGATTCAATTAGAGCAGACCTTGGAGGAGGTAATTTATTGATGGGATGTCGCTTGTAAAATAGTCCCGCTGGATTCCATCATCACGCCATACTGTAATGTGAGGCGGATTGGCAGACCATCTGAAAGCTGTCACAGTTAATGTTGCGGATGTTTACTTGCTTGATCACATGGCCTCTGATGGCAGAGTGACTTTAAGAATGGGTCGCTGCCCAAAATCAATGGGGAACCACTGCTGTGAATTATTGATTCATTATGATATCGATTGTGGCAGCTGAATTCAGCGCCACACGGCACACGACTGCAGAGTAGCAGCTTGATTTGTACATATCCCCTTGTTCAAGCTGATCCAGAGGACAGCTATTGTTAGTTCTGGTCACCCTTGGTTACTGCCGAGCATTCTTTGTCAGACGCTCAGGATGTTGGCTGTTAAAAAGGCTCGTGGATTACCAGCGGCTGGCCGGCTTTCCAGCGCTTGAGCATATTCATGTGCTCGTAATGTGTCAGATGCCTCGTCCGTGAATTATCATATTACCCACTGCTGATCCTGGGGTTGCCATGGCCACTGTCTCTATCATTGTGTCAGTGGTCCTCGCCGGCTGTAGCCATGGTAACAATGTCTGTAACAGAGGTTTGATACAAAAATGCTCTTCAGATGTGAAATGTGTGTATGAGAGGAGCCCCAAAGAATGGAAGGGTGGTGCACACACACACCCACACACACACACACACACACACACACACACACACACTATCATGTATCAACACGGACAGACAAAGCACAGGACTAATCCTTCCCGCCATTTCCAAATAAAACCTGTTTCCACAGCAACCATTTTGATTGTAAAACAGGGAGGTAATGGGGACCGGCGGAGGGCATCAGCAGCAGAGGTGCAGGGATGAGGAGTGCCCAGGACGGAATCAAATGTTAGGTGCATGGAAGGAGGAGGAGGAGGAGGAGCCATCGTTTCTAAGTAGATGCCTTGCAGACAAAAGGAAGTGGATGGAGAATGAGAAGAGGGCAAGGCCACAAAAGGGAGAAGAAAGAGCGAGGTCGCTGACTGCTAGTAAGGGGGAGGGCAGCAAGGTAAGATGACAGCGGGAAGGAGCGAGCAGGCAGACAATGCGGCAGACAAAGGCGAGGGTCTCTCTCTGGTTCTTTGGCCCCTCCGCTCTAATCGTCCCTCCACTCCTTCGTCTCCATCTCAGGAGTCACCTTTGTGTTTGAGTGACACGGTGTCAGCAGGCTCAGTGGGCCGCCCCCTTTCACTCCCTGCCTTCCTACATCTATGTCCCACACTTGTTCCTATAGCGCCGTCACCATGGTGATGCCTTATTATGGTCATCCTGCCAGGCGGCCATGTCGCTGAGATGAGGCAGGCACAGGTGGTAGAGTTCCCACAGCCCGATGAATAGAGGGAGAATCTGCATGCACTCCTTCGTGTCTCAGCTGAGAAATCAGTCGTTGATGAAAAGTTCATCAAGGGAATGTTGACGTAGGGCAGTGTTTGGTGAATGTTTGAGGTCTTGGTAACATGGACGCACGTCAAGATGTTGAGAAGAGGAGGGGAAGCTCTGAGAGCTCACGCCACGCTGGGACACGCCGCTTCTGTCCTCTGCTGCCTCAGGCTGAGCAGTCAATAGTATCACTACTGCACAGACAATAGTATCACTACTGTACAGACAATGGTATTACTGCTGTACAGTCTATAGTATCACTACTGCGTAGACAATAATATCACTACTGCACAGACAATAGTATCACTACTGTACAGACAATGGCATTACTGCTGTACAGTCTATAGTATCACTACTGCGTAGACAATAGTATCACTACTGCACAGACAATAGTATCACTACTGTACAGACAATAGTATTACTGCTGTACAGTCTATAGTGTCACTACTGCGTAGACAATAGTATCACTACTGTACAGACAATGGTATTACTGCTGTACAGTCTATAGTATCACTACTGCGTAGACGATAGTATCACAACTGCACAGACAATAGTATCACTACTGTACAGAAAATGGTATTACTGCTGTACAGTATATAGTATTACTACTGTACAGACAATAGTATTACTGCTGTACAGTCTATAGTATCACTACTGTGTAGACAATAGTATCACTACTGCACAGACAATAGTATTACTACTGTACAGACAATAGTATCACTACTGCGTAGACAATAGTATCACTACTGTACAGACAATGGTATAACTGCTGTACAGGCTATAGTATCACTACTGCGTAGACAATAGTATCACTACTGCACAGACAATAGTATCACTACTGTACAGACAATAGTATTACTACTGCACAGTCAATAGTATTACTACTGTACAGACAATAGTATTACTGCTGTACAGTCTATAGTATCACTACTGCGTAGACAATAGTATCACTACTGCACAGACAATAGTATCACTACTGCACAGACAATAGTATCACTACTGTGTAGACAATAGTATCACTACTGCACAGACAATAGTATCACTACTGTACAGACAATAGTATTACTGCTGTACAGTCTATAGTATCACTACTGCGTAGACAATAGTATCACTACTGTACAGACAATGGTATTACTGCTGTACAGTCTATAGTATCACTACTGCGTAGACAATAGTATCACAACTGCACAGACAATAGTATCACTACTGTACAGAAAATGGTATTACTGCTGTACAGTATATAGTATTACTACTGTACAGACAATAGTATTACTGCTGTACAGTCTATAGTATCACTACTGTGTAGACAATAGTATCACTACTGCACAGACAATAGTATTACTACTGTACAGACAATAGTATCACTACTGCGTAGACAATAGTATCACTACTGCACAGACAATAGTATCACTACTGTACAGACAATAGTATTACTACTGCACAGTCAATAGTATTACTACTGTACAGACAATAGTATTACTGCTGTACAGTCTATAGTATCACTACTGTGTAGACACTAGTATCACTACTGCACAGACAATAGTATTACTACTGTACAGACAATAGTATCACTACTGCGTAGACAATAGTATCACTACTGCACAGACAATAGTGTCACTACTGTACAGACAATGGTATTACTGCCGTACAGTCTATAGTATCACTACTGCGTAGACAATAGTATCACTACTGCACAGACAATAGTATCACTACTGTACAGACAATGGTATTACTGCTGTACAGACTATAGTATCACTACTGCACAGACAATAGTATTACTACTGTACAGACAATAGTATTACTGCTGTACAGTCTATAGTATCACTACTGCGTAGACAATAGTATCACTGCTGCGTAGACAATAGTATCACTACTGCACAGACAATAGTATCACTACTGTACAGACAATAGTATTACTACTGCACAGTCAATAGTATTACTACTGTACAGACAATAGTATTACTGCTGTACAGTCTATAGTATCACGACTGTGTAGACAATAGTATCACTACTGCACAGACAATAGTATTACTACTGTACAGACAATAGTATTACTGCTGTACAGTCTATAGTATCACTACTGCGCAGACAATAGTATCACTACTGCACAGACAATAGTATCACTACTGTACAGACAATAGTATTACTACTGCGTAGACAATAGTATTACTGCTCTACAGTCAATAGTATCACTACTGCACAGTCAATAGTATCACTACTGCACAGAAAATAGTATTACTGCTGTACAGTCAATAGATTTACTACTGCACAGTCAATAGTATTACTACTGCACAGACAATAGTATTACTACTGTACAGTCAATAGTATCACTGCTGTACAGACAATAGTATTACTACTGTACAGTCAATAGTATCACTGCTGTACAGACAATAGTATCACTACTGTACAGTTAATAGTATAACTACTGCACAAACAATCGTATCACTACTGCACAGAAAATAGTATCACTACTGCACACACAATAGTATTACTGCTGCACAGACAATAGTATTACTACTGCACACACAATAGTATTACTACTGTACAGACAATAGTACCACTCCTGCACAGTCAATAGTATTAGTACTGCACAAACAATTGTATCAATATTGTACAGTCAATAGTATCACTACTGTTGAGACAATAGTATCACTACTGCACAGACTATAGTATTACAACTGCACAGACAATAGTATTACTGCTGCACAGTCAATAGTATAAGTACTGCACAGACAATAGTATCACTACTGTACAGACAATAGTATCACTACTGCACAGTCAACAGTATCACTACTGTACAGACAGTAGTATCACTACTGCACAGTCAACAGTATCACTACTGTACAGACAATAGTATCACTACTGTACAGACAATAGTATCACTACTGCACAGTCAATAGTATCACTACTGCACAGTCAACAGTATCACTACTGCACAGACAATAGTATCACTACTGCACAGTCAACAGTATCACTACTGCACAGACAATAGTATCACTACTGTACAGACAATAGTATTACTGTTGTACAGTCAACAGTATCACTACTGCACAGATAATAGTATTACTACTGCACAGTCAATCGTATCACTACTGCACAGACAATAGTATCACGATTGCACAGACAATAGTATCACTACTGTACAGACAATAGTATCAGTACTGCGCAGACAATCGTATCACTACTGCACAGACAATAGTATCTCTACTGTACAGACAATAGTATTACTACTTCACAGTCAATAGTATTACTACTGCACAGATAATAGTACTACTGCACAGTCAATAGTATCACTACTGTAGAGACAATAGTATTACTGCTTAACAGTCAATAGTATCACTACTGCACAGATAATAGTATTACGACTGTACATTCAATAGTATTTCTACTGTACAGTCAATGGTATCACTACTGCACAAACAATAGTATCACTACTTTACAGAAAATAGTATTACTACTGCATAGTCAATGGTATCACTACTGCACGAACAATAGTATCACTACTGTACAGACAATAGTATCACGACTGCATAGACAATAGCATCACTACTGTTCAGTCATTAGTATCACTACTGCACAGTCAATAGTATTACTGCTGTACAGTCTATCGTATCACTACTGAACAGTCAATAGTATTACTACTGTACAGACAGTATCACTACTGTATACACAGGAGTGATACTACTGTATAGACAGCAGTATATAGACAGTCCTACTATATAGACAGTAGTATCACTAGGGCACAGACAGGAGTGATACTACTATATAGACAGTACTACTATTTAAACAGTAGTATCACTACGGCACAGACAGGAGTGATACTACTCTATAGACAGTAGTATAAAGACAGTACTACTATATAGAAAGTAGTATCACTACGGCACAGACAGGAATGATACTACTATATCGACAGTAGTATCACTACGGTACAGACAGGAGTGATACTACTATATAGACAGTAGTATATAGACAGTACTACTATATAGACAGTCGTATCACTACGGCACAGACAGGAGTGATACTACTATATAGACAGTAGTATATAGACAGTACTACTATATATACAGTAGTATCACTACGGCACAGACAGGAGTGATACTACTATATAGAGAGTAGTATATCGACAGTACTACAATATATGCAGTAGTATCACTACGGCACAGACAGGAGTAATACTACTATATAGACAGTAGTATATAGACAGTACTACTGGATAGACAGTAGTATCACTACGACACAGACAGGAGTGATACTACTATATAGACAGTAGTATATTGACAGTATTACTATATATACAGTAGTATCACTACGGCACAGACAGGAATGATACTACTATATGGACAGTAGTACCTCTACGGCACAGACAGGAGTGATACTACTATATGTGCAGTAGTATATAGACAGTACTACTATATAGACAGTTGTATCACTACGGCACAGACAGGAGTGATACTACTATATCGACAGTAGTATATAGACAGTACTACTATATAGACAGTAATATCACTAAGGCACAGACAGGAGTGATGCTACTATATCGACAGTAGTATATAGACAGTACTACTATATATACAGTAGTCTCACTACGGCACAGACAAGAATGATACTACTATATAGACAGTAGTATATAGACAGTACTACTATATAGACAGTTGTATCACTACGGCACAGACAGGAATGATACTACTATATCGACAGTAGTATATGGACAGTACTACTATATATACAGTAGTATCACTACGGCACAGACAGGAGTGATACTACTATATAGACAGTAGTATATAGAAAGTACTACTGTATAGACAGTAGTATCACTACAGCACAGACAGGAGTGATACTACTATATAGACAGTAGTATACAGACAGTACTACTATATAGACAGTCGTATCACTACGGCACAGACAGGAGTGATATTACTGTATAGACAGTAGTATATAGACAGTACTACTATATATACTTTACTGTTACATACATCATGTATTTGCACTTTATGAAAACAGTGCAGAGTATCTGTTCCCTGATCAGCTTCTCTCCTCCTCTCTTCCTCTCTTCCTCCTCCTCTCTTCCTCTCCTACTCTCCTCCTCTCTTCCTCTCCTCCTCTCTTCCTCTCTTCCTCTCCTCCTCTCCTCCTGTCTTCCTCTCCTCCTCTCCTCCTCTCTTCCTCTCCTCCTCTCTTCCTCTCCTACTCTCCTCCACTCTTCCTCTCCTCCTCTCTTCCTCTCCTCCTCTCCTCCTGTCTTCCTCTCCTCCTCTCTTCCTCTCCTACTCTCCTCCTCTCTTCCTCTCCTCCACTCTTCCTCTCCTCCTCTCTTCCTCTCCTCCTCTCCTTGTGCAATCAGAGCTGTTCAGAGGACAGGAAAATCAGGGGAGTACAAATCAACACCATGTTTCGTCCTTAGACGGCGCTTTACGTTCAACGCTGCAGCGTCGACAAACAGCAGACCGGCTGTCCGACTCTGGCCGGTGCGGACGTGGTTCTGTCAAACGTACCTGCAGAAAGATGGCCCTGATGGAGCCGGTTGGGTGACTTGATGGAGCCGGTTGGGTGACTTGATGGAGCCGGTTGGGTGACTTGATGGAGGTGGTGGGAAGCCTCCAGCTGCTGCGCTACAACAGTGCAGGGATGTCCATGTTTCGGGTCTATGATTGAATGCAGCTTCGGTCTGACAGTGTTCTCTGAGTAACATTTTATATCTTGGACATTCGTATTGACAATTTGCATGAAAGTTATGAATGAAAGGAAACAATAAGCAGCTGCTGTTGAGAATATGATTTAAATAGAAGGAAGGGGCACTTTGGTTCGGTGGTTCTGTTCTCTCGCGACATCTTGGGTGGATGTGTTCTGCTCTGGTCTGAGTTCACCTGATCTTCAAGCTCAGTCTGCTGCTGAACCCTTGATCCATCGGTTCCTGTTCTGTTTTGTAGATTTAGTTTTCCAGAATCCAACGAGAGTCGCTTTAATAAAACCACACTGGAAAAATGGACAACTGAATATTTTAGGCATTTTTGTTTTTTCAAGAAAACGAATTTAAAAGAATTTTTTTTTTGCAAATATCTGATGAAAACGGGTATGACGGATATTTCTCAAAGTTGATAGTAAATAACCAGCTTTTCCTCAGACTGAAACGTTCCCGTGAACTATTTCAGTATGAAAAAGTTCGGAGCAAATAAGAGACTTGAGCACCACTAAATATCGGCCTGGTTTCGCTGATCAATCCGATAATGAGCGACAACCGTGTGTTCGTTTGTTTGTTGTCTTTGTTCTGGGTTTAAATGTCCAACTTTGTCGGCCTCTTGTTGTGGGAGTGTTTGTTATCGCCTGCTAATTGTCAAGCAGTTGACGATGAATTATGATGATCCTGATCCGACATCATCGAACTTCCCTCAGGAAGTCGATTGTCAGAATGGATGCTGATAAAGAAGATATTTATCACTCCAGTAACCATGCAGCTGAAGTTTGTCCCGTCAGGCCTGATGTTCTCTGGTGGAGGAGGGAGCAGAACCCAGTGGTAATGTTCTAGTTCTCTCACGTAGAACCGTCCATCTGTGGCTGCATAGATGGACTGTCACTGATGTTTACAGTCATATACAGCAAACGAGGGGAGGGTGAGTCACTGTTGCATGACTTCTGTGGCTGCAACTTTGTCCTGAAACAATGATGTCATCCCCCCCCCCCCCCAGCTCTGTCTGTGGACCTCACGTCTCTTTGTTCTCTTATTCCTGCATCTCATTCTCAGGCAGCTCCTCCACAACACCAACACGTCGGCCACACGCCGCGCTTACATGCAATCAGACACAATACAACAACAGTTCAGACGGTTTGGTGGCGAGGAGTGTTGGGCGCACGTGTGTGTGTGTGTGAGGGGGGGTGTGATAGGTGGAGGGAGGAGGATGAGGTCATTAAAACTGTTTTCCCTTTTTTGTATAGAAAAATGGGTGTACCAAGCACAAGGGAGGGTTTCATCAGACACCCAGATGCAAATACTGGTGTGTGTGCTCACAGACATCCTCGTACAGAAAACTTTTTTTGAGCAGTTACTTTACACGTCAGCTGTTGCTATGGTGACGCAAGTCTGTAATCCAGCCGAGGTTCGGGATTGGCTGGGGAGGAGCAAGGGAGAGGAAGGCTGGGGGACTTTGTTGGAGGGGTACGGAGGGGTACTGGGGAGGTGGCCAGCCACAAAGATAATGAGATCGATGCGTAACAATCCATACAAATTCTGAGTGGCACTCGTGAATCTCTCCCACAAAACTTCACCTCCAAGCTTTTGTCCTGGCCCACACAGAGAGGTGAGGCAGCCATGCAGGAGAGGAAGCTCTGACATTGGCCACCTCACAGCAGGGTGTCAGGCAAGTTATGCGGGGCGTACGAGCGGGGCTAAAAATAGCTCCAAACATGGTTGCATACATGTAGCCTTTCAGTAATTGTCAGCAGCGCGCTGACGGTTCATGAGTTTGCTATTAAACCACCATTGCATGGTGCGAGAGGTGCTCTCAGGCTAAATTGCTGTGGTGGTTAACACCATTGCAGCGTGTGGCCATGCTTTTGGTGAGTCATTCGGCGAGGCAGTGCATGCTCGCCTTTGGCTTTGTGTCTGCTTTGACAAGCCGTGGTTGGTGTCACAGTTTCTGCAGGGCCTGTTGTTCTTGGCTCCAGATTAAACCTAATCCCTTTCCGCAATTTTGACTACTTAATCCCGGACTAAAGTGATACCTAACTGAGATGGAGATGCTACGCTGGCGTGACAGTTTAGGCCCGACTCACGCTGTAGTCCATGTTCAGGAAACCGCTTCGATGTGTCGATTATATGTTTGGTGTTTCGAGTGGTTGTGTTTGTGTGTGTTGACAGGAAATGGTTAGCCCATGTGGTGAAGGTTCGGTCATCTGTGCTGCCTGTGTTTGTTTGTGTGTATGTGTGTGTGTGTGTGTGTGTGTGTGGTCATGGTCACAGTTGTGTGTGACCTCTTTGTGTGGACAGGGAGCTCGGAGTCTCCTGGTGGTATCTTGGGGATCAGTGACTCAAGGAAATCAGGACACACTCTAAATTTGTCACTGCAGCATAACCCACATAATGAAAGAATACACTCGGCTCTGCTCTGACTGCTCTCTACACGTACATCTCCTTCCTTAAACACTCAGAAACACACACACACACACACTCATGTTGACAAGTGTTAACTGGGTAATATGGAAATCACAAGGCGATGAGCACATGTTTAAATGAGTCAGTGTTTTCAGTGCTGCTCAGCCTTTGCATGGGAGTTTTCTCTGCAGATTGTGTAGCCTCTACTCTAGTATTCAGTTTGGATTATGTTTGTGGTTTACTGAGGGAATACCTCCAGCTAGCATATCTGAGGTGGTGGAGGAGAGGATTTGCTCGCCCTCAGGCTACAGTTGAGGTAGCGGGGTAGTTTAAACCCAGCTCAACTCCCTTTACGCCCATGTAGAAATGAGAAGAGTCTTCATGCTTTTTAAGACGGTGTAAAGCCACACTTAACACTCCTGTAATTAGACACAAGCAGGTGCGTTGAGGAGATTAACAGAAACATTTTGTTGATTCTCCACCTTCATGAGCACTGCAGTCACACGCACCTCTGCCAGGGGTTTCAGTCTTCAGTGGTTTAGATTGAATATCATTTGGATTTTATTGATAAGAGTTTTGGAGCTGCTGCTCTGTAGCTGTGGTAACGACGGCAAAATAAGATGCTTTAGTCGTAACATCCAAAATACAAATCCCACAATTCCATCTGTGTTGAAATCAAAACAGAAAAAGGAAACAGAAACATATTGAATCTGGAGTGGAGCACAGCATCCCTCCTGACGCCTCGCACCAACAGACATTCTGACCTGTAAAAAGACACAATGACGTCATGCTCTCTAATATAGGTCAAATGAGTTACGCCAATTAAAGCGATACTTCACCTTTACTTCACAAGAAGGAGTGCTTCTCTTTTCCCTCCTTTCCCTCCTGCATCACTTCTTTGTGTCTCCAGACTGCAAACGTCTGTCGAATGAACTGTGCTGTAGAAATAAATCTGGCTCAACGGCTCTTAATTTAGTGTCCATCCAACACAGTTGAGTATTTCTGCCGTCCAACAGGAAGTTAGCATCTCTCTGGTCATCTCTAGTTTACAATTCTTAAAAGGCTTTTTTTTCCTGCAAGATCATATTCAAGCCACTTCTATGATTTTGTGAGGCGTAAGTTCAGTCATTTGAACCCCTGATATGAACGAGCCAAACTGCAGGACCTGCACATCACGACAGCTAAGCTTCATGTTTTCTTCTGTTTCGATGACCTTTCGTGTCCTCGGCAACCTCTGCAGTCTCCTTTTGACACCTGAAGGCAACCGACAGGTCGACAGCTTTCCCCGTGGTTCTCACTGACATGTTTCGTTTTTAAAAAACAACAACCTCATTGAAGTATCTTAAGCTCACCACAGACCCCATTTCAGGCATTTATCCAGAAACACACTCAAAAAAATCACACTGACATTGATACGAGGGAACCTGAGGGACAACAGCAGCGCTGCCATCGCCGGCGTGCATCGGTGTCGTCGCTCAGGTCGGTGAAGAAGCAAAAACAACCTTTTTGCTCGCATCGTTGCAGACGATAGATCTTCCGCTAGCCTCCATGTCCTCACCGTTTTGGAAATTACATCCAACATTAAAAGAAGTTCAGTGAACTAACAGGAATCTAGTTGTATTCTTCCAGTTTTCATTAAAATAGTCAGGTCGTTCTGGGGCTTCCCTACTGTGACTTCAGGTTGAGGTTTGTGGCCTGGTGAAAGCAGGCGTGTGTGTCGTAGCTGTGGAGCTTCCTAACACGCAGCAGGATGGCCGTGCTGCTGATGTCATAGGATTCAACTTTTCAGAGCCAATCATTGTTGTTTTGTTGTTTGCTTTGTTTATCTTCGTTAATCCGCTTGATTTGGGAATTTCTCATGGAGCAAATTAAGGGCCCCTATTGTTTTTATATTTGGGTTCACCGTCGAAGTATCCAGGCATGCATGCGGCAGAGCTCCATCTGCATCTGATTCCCTCTTTGTATCCTCGCACATCTCCTTTATCTTCAGAATATTAATGTGCTGCACTGTCAGAAGCCATTGTTGTGATTGGTACGGAAATCTTTGTGCATGGCTGCATTCTTTTGTATTATCAGGCATTTTGTACCTCTGCGAATCACACCACATCTGATAGGAGGAGAGTGCATGTCTACGGAGGGGAGGGCAAACGTGAGAGGTAGGAGTGAGGGTCACGATGGGGAGACTGGGGGACGGGGTGCAGAGGCATATGGCTGCCGTTTAAAAAAGTGAGAGAGGCAGGAACCTTCAGTGAAGTGCCGGAGGGCTCTGCAGGAGAAGTGTGAGGGAAGGAGAGAAAGGGTGTAAAAGGGGGGGAACAAGTGATGTAAAAGTGAGAGAGGGCAAGTGAGAAGCAGAGATGGTAGGAGGTGAAGAAGAGGGAGTGTAGGGGAAAAAGTGAGAGAGGCGGGTGATCGGGGGAGCAAGGAAGAGAGAGGGAGAGAGAAAGTGCTGGAGGGCTGATATTTAATGTGATAAATGAGTTGTGACAGCCCGCCTCTAACCCCCTTCCAACCAGCAAGGAGGAGGAACACAGAAATAGAAAGCATTATGGGTAAAGAGACATACACAGCATTATGTATGTATATAGAAAGAAGGAGTGGCGTAGATACTGTAGAGAGGAGGCACAGGGACGGCATCACTGATGCAGAGAGCGAAGGAGGCGGCGAGTGAGCGAGCGGGGATGCATACATATGCAGGGAAGAGCTGAGAGTGAAGCAAAGCTTTTTGGGTAAAGGACATACAACATTAGAGAGAGTGAGAGAACAGAAGGAGGGATGGAACGGAGGAGGAAGAGGAGGAGGAGGGGTGTACAATGCAGCAGCGGGTTAATGATCTACTGTACGAGATGGTTCAAAATAACAAGATGCAAATCCTCCTCGCTGATTGCCTCCCCTCCTCCTGTCTTCAAGGGACGGCTAATTACAACTTGTCATCAGAGAGCGTGAAACAATAGCAGAGGGGCTTTTCT
This sequence comes from Aulostomus chinensis, assembly GCF_037954235.1. Classification (NCBI taxonomy): domain Eukaryota; kingdom Metazoa; phylum Chordata; class Actinopteri; order Syngnathiformes; family Aulostomidae; genus Aulostomus; species Aulostomus chinensis. Next base: position 4,790,297 of record NC_141343.1, on the reverse strand, counting down.
TGTTTTCTACATATTAGCCAGTTGGTCGGTGGGCCAGGACTGCACCGGTTGTGGTCGTGGTCGACCGGAGGGAGCGCAGACAATGACAGCCACTGTAGTTTAAGTTGGGGAGTGGAAGCCTGGGAGATGACTCATAGGGAGGAATGAAGAAGGGCGAAACAGAGGGAGACAGAGAGGGGGGAGAGGGAGGGCCTGAGAGAGTTTAGAAGAAATAAAAGTGAGGAGGAAAGGGGTGTGAGACACCCTATGGCTCGTCTGAGCTCCTCGCTCTTCTCTCCTGAGTCAGCATCTTCTTCCTTTCTTCTCCAAGTCGGGTGTTGTTGTGTGTGACATCTCCGTCTCTCTGCCCTGTGCTCCTCAGCAGCGAATGGCCATGAGCCACGGTCTGATCAAAGATGGCAATCAGAGCATTCCTCTGCAGTTTTTACTAAATCATGCATAAAACCACAGATACAATGATATGCTTTATATGTGGGGGGTTTTAGAGAAAGTCCCTAATTATTTCCTCTCTTCTCCATGTGTTTGTTTACCTCCAGTGTGGGCGGCGAGGTTCTCTCAGGAGCCAGCAGACCAGTCTGTGGTGCGGGGCCAGAGAGTCATCCTGTCCTGTGTTGTCTTCAACTACTCGGGCATCGTTCAGTGGACCAAAGATGGGCTGGCGCTGGGCATCGGAGAGGACCTGCAGGGTGAGGCCTCCTTCTGCAGGGCACCGAGAGGATTCTGATACACCGGCGCTGAAGTCGCTGGCTGTGGCACGCAGTTTGGTGACATCTTGAGTCCTTCATGATTCAATTCAGTCACAAAACATCTTCCTCCAGCGGCGATGCTTCAAGTCTGAGGGAGCTTTTAGAGTATTTTCATTTGTTCTGTCTGAACCCGCAGCTTAGACCACCAAGCCCACTTTGTCTCGGTCTTGGAACAGATGCTACGTCACGACCACAACTGCGTTTAGCTGCCTGCTCGTGATTTGAGTTTAATTAAAAACACTTCAAATACAACCAAGAACTTGACGAGTTGCTTTTCAACACCATGCAGACATACTTTAAAAACCCGCATCAAGACCTCTTTTCTGGCTCTGGCCTCTCACTGTCTTGGCCTTGTCTTGTTCTCGTGCCCTCAGCACTCGTGTTGCTACGGGCTGTGTTCAGACCATGATGATGATTACTCAAGAAATAATTTGAAGAGACCTCACCTCCGTCACTCCCAGTTTCTGATCTCACCGCCTCCATCAACCTTCTCTAATGAGTTACTTCCAAATGGAAATGTTTTCGTGGCAAAAGGAATTCGAGTTGAGCGCTACACCAGACAACATTTGAGCAAACTCTCATGAAAATAGAACTCCTTTTCCCCGAATGCTAACAAAGCAGCATCCTGAGTGACGCGTGCTGTCTCAGTGTGAGGGTGACATTTATAACTGTGTATGCTGACAAAATATTTTTGCTGATGAATGTTGTAGCTAGTTTTGAGCAAGCAGAGCAGTTCTACCCGATAGATGTAATTCTGATGTGTTTTCCAGCTCAAGCGCCGCGCCGTCACGTCAGATGGCGTCTTTATTTAGGTTGATGCTGCTGCAGGGCTCCATCTCAAAGGAGATTCTATACGAGCTCCCTGCGGCACTTTGGGAACAACACCCTTCAACTTAGTTGATGAGCGTCGCGTTGGGATATCAACAGCAGCTGATATTGACTGACAGCTCGGTTTTTATTAATCAGACAAATAAGTCCTACATATCATATCTTCTCCTTTGTCTGCTTCTGCCCCAGTAATGAAAGTTGGAGCTGTATGCAGCGACGTCTCTGGTCTCACTCTGACGGATCTTGGACTGCATCTCAGCGCTGTGTTGCATCATTTTCAGAATTGCGCTGATTTGCCCAAAGGCTGTTCTGCAATCACTGGTCAAAACAAGTGGGCATATTTTTATCTGAGGGGGGTTAAAGGCATCGCTTCTGACGCGCCGCTGCCTCGTTATTGTTTTAATATTCATCTCCCTCCCTCCCCTCCGTGATGTCTTCATCTACTTTTTAGGCCTGTGGCCTTTCTACGTCCTCTCTACCTCTCCTGTCTCCTCCTTCACCTTGTTAGTTGTCTGTCCCCTGTCCCCTTTTTCTCCTCTCCTGCGTCCTCAGCTGTCCCTTCACCAATCATTCTTTCTCATCCTCCTGTCTCTCTCTCTTTCTCTCCCTCGCTCCCTTTTTTAATCATATTGTTACTATAATGGTCCAGTGCTTCCAGCCAAAGCTTTTAAATAAAAACATGTGAATGAACACTAGCTGCTTCATGCACACGTACTCTGCCCCCCCCCCCCCGCTTCTCTAGGCTTTTCATACCCTTTCTCACTCTCAACGTTTCACATGCAAATGCACATACATACAAGGCACACACACACACACGCACCCTCACTCACTCACATATATATGCATGAACACATGCGAGCAGAAACAAGGACACACAAGGTTAGAGAAGCAGCAAAGCCGAGTCGGGAGGCTGCACATGAGAGAGCTGCACATGCGATTTACGTCTGGGCAGCAAACATGAATTCTGCACCGCAGACCGGAGTCGATTTGAGTGCTGGAAAACGCTGCTGTCATAATGCTTTCGTCTGTTCCCCCTGCTGGTGAGGGAGAGCGTGGATGCCACCTCTTGGTGAGAATGTACAGCAGTGGCACAGCTGGGCTGAGTGGCGGGTGGGGGAAGGGAGGACCGGAGAGGCGGCGTTGCATGTGAGCGTTTGTGTTATCACTGCAACAGTGTGAACGTATTGGTTGCTTGTGTTCATCGTGAACCTCCCAGGACTTCCTTTATGTCTTTGCCACCGTGTGTGACGGCCTGTGGATAATGTCAGTCCTGTTTAAGATAGTTAAGCAAAAAAAGAAAAACATGACCTGTAGCAGCATTTGTCTTAACTCACTGAATGAGTGAGTGAAAGAATGAGTGAATGATTGGGGGCTGAAATGACATGACAACGATACAAAAGACAACAATAGCATTTCCTGTAAATCTTCCACGAATATGAACATCCATCCATGTCTGCACACCTTCAGGCTAGTAGCCTAACCTGCTTGTTTTTGGCCTGTGTGTGTGTGTGTGTGTGTGTGTGGGGGGGGGGGGGCGTTGTAGTTCATGCTTGAAGCGTCAAGTTTGATGCTCAAGCAACCGTGCTAACAACTCTGAATCCTGCCTCAACTCCTTCACATCAACTTCATTTAATAATCTGAAGCAATATGAGCTTCACCCTGAGATCACCTCAGCAGCACAGTCGTCCTCTCTGGTGGCCCCAGGAACTGGGACCACACCAGCCCTGTGCTGGGAGCCCAGGGATCTTTTAACTGAGATGGGTTAACCCTTCACCTTCTGTGTATGCTGTGGTGTTCCAGCCTGGCCCCGGTACCGAGTGCTGCTTGTCCAGGAGTTGGGTCAGTACAACCTGGAGATCCTGTCAGCTGACCTGTCTGATGACTCCCTGTATGAGTGCCAGGCCCCTGATGCTGCCCTGAGGTCCCGGAGGGCCAAGCTCACAGTCCTCAGTACGTTTCTTCATTTGTGTGTGTGTGTGTGTGTGTGTGTGTGTGTGTGTGTGTGTGTGTGTGTGTGTGTGTGTGTGTGTGTGTGTAGTTGAATGTCTTTCCAACTCTCCTCTCTCCCTGCAGTTCCCCCGGATGACCCGGTGATTGACGGGGGTCCAGAGGTGCTGCTGAATGCGGGGGAGTCCTACAATCTCAGTTGTGTGTCTCGAGGTGCTAAACCGCCTTCTATGATCGAGTGGCTTAAAGATGGCCTGCCGGTGGAGGGGGCCGTCAGTTCCACCGTGAGTCCAAACACAACACGTGCGCCGACACACACATTCCTGGACTGCACTAACCGTTGACCTGCCCGTCTTCAGGAGGTGCTTCCAGACAGGAAGAGGGTGACCACACGTAGCTACCTGCCCATCCATCCCATCGACACGGACACGGGGAGGAACTACAGCTGCGTGGCCACCAACCTGGCTGTTCCCACCGGCAAAAGCACAACCGTCACCCTCAACGTGCACCGTAAGCATGCTCGCTGCACACAGCCAAGTAGCAGCTGTTGAGACGCAACACTTTGAACTTCAGAGTAACTGAAAGCAACACTATTGTTTCTGAAGTTCATGGTTAAGTCATGCGTGTCAGCCATTTTGCATCACGCTGCGGCCTGGTGCAGTTGATCTGTAGAAAGGCTGCATGAGTCTCTCTCCTTGGGTTACAGATTCACCAACAGTGACCTTGTCTATCGAGCCTCGCTCCGTCCTGGAGGGGGACAGAGTCACCTTCACCTGCCAGGCGCACGCCAACCCTCCTATTATGGGCTACAGGTCTGCTTTCACCTATCAGCTCATCGTCACAACAACAATTCACATTTTTTGTGGCTTCTTTCATATTAAATACTTGTGCTGTCTTAATGTCACGTGTTGTTCTGGCAAACCTGATTCGTCAGTGTGAATGAAGCCCTGTCTGGTAATCCTAGGTGGGCCAAGGGTGGCGTGGTGCTGCAGGGCGCCAGGGAGAGTGTGTTCACCACCAAGGCGGACCACTCCTTCTTCACCGAGCCTGTCTCATGTCTGGTTTTCAACGCTGTGGGCAAAACTAACGTCAGCATCCTGGTGGATGTCCACTGTGAGTCAGAGCACACTCACCTCAGCTCCTCCCATTCAGTCCCGCCACATTATTACTAAAACATCTCCTTTCCCCTTCCTGCAGTCGGCCCCATCCTGCTGGTGGAGCCGCAGCCCAAAACAGTCGACGTGGACTCTGATGTCACCCTCAACTGTAAATGGGCTGGAAACCCTCCACTCACGCTCACCTGGTTCAAAAAAGGTTCAAACATGGTGAGAAGACACACGTCGCATGTTTCTCTGGCGTATTCACACTCTTGTATCTGTTTCCTGTTCAGCGAAGCGCTTTACCATGTCTGTCGTCCAAAGGTCCTCTTGACCCGACATGCAGCACGCATGCTTGAGCCTGTGCTGTCTTGAGTCTATGTAGTAGATATGAAGAGCTTCTTACACAGGGTTCACACGTGTAGGCGGCGCTTGCTGTTGCACATTGTGACGTTTGGACGTGTCTCCACTCTGTGTGCTGAGCTGAGGGGTGTCAAGTTGCACGTCGGTCACAAGTTCTTAACACTGCGCTCCTTCCCGGGGGGTCGTGAGCAACGGCGAGGACTACTTTTTACTTGCTTGAGAAAGGCCTGTCTTTAAAACACAATAAATCTGATGCAGCGTCAGCAGTGTGACCTTGAAAAATGTACTTTTCATTGTAAATTTTACAAGAACGTGCTGTTCCTGATGTACAGGTGGTGTCCTCCCACAGATGTAGAGTCACAGGAGCTTAAAAGAAATAATCATGATGTCATGAATATACCGTTCCCATTTCTGAGGCTCAGGCTGAGGCTGCTGGGTCTGTGCTGGTGAATGCAGCTTTGACCCAAACGTCTCCAGATGTGGCTGAGGAGAATCTCCTTGAATGTTGGTCCAGAACACGACAGAGTTCTGAAACCTCTTGTTTAATTGTGGAACTGAGGTCCGAGTGAGTTCCTCGCCTCCTCGCCTCGCTCGGTGTAAACATGCGGGGCAGGTGACTGCAACACACAGGACAGAGCATCTCTGCCTCCGCAGCAGCTGAGGGTCCAGATGCTCCTCTTTGACTTTTACCATCTAAACATCCTCGACCAAACTATGAGCAGCTATTCAGACCGATCCAGTCCACAAGTTGCAGTTTTCTAAACACGTCAAGATACATAAAGTAACCAAGCCAGGCTCAGCTTGTACTTTCTCACATTCTCAGGCCGACAAGGCAGTTGGTGTGTGTGTGTCTGGGTCCGACACACACGGGCGTTCATCAGCTCTCTGTTGATGTTTAGGCTCAGATCATTCAGGTACTTTACCTGGTGTTGGATTTTGGATGTTGAATATCCTCAATGATGGGTTGAACCACTTGAACAGAAGTCACTGTGTCGTGGGTTAAATGTTTGTCCACACCAGCCTGGCTGGAGCCGATCGGTTCTGTACTACGTTCATATAGAACTATTGCCTTCACTCATTTAGTAGAATACACACGTGATTGGCCCACAACTAAGATTAATATATATATTAATATATGTTTATTGGATGCGGTTCCGAGGCAACTACCCTGTGTACAGAGACAATTTGGAATTACGCATCGTGATGTGTTAGAATAAACAGGTAGTACGTTAACCGCCTTCGCCTTCCGTGCGTGGGCTTTTATTTGTTTACCTGTCCTGCTATTCAGTAGATTTAGCTTGTTTATATCTGTTGGGTTTTTTGTTTTTTTTTTTACTCCCCCACAGGTTCTTAGTAACAGCAATCAGCTGTATCTGAAGTCTGTGAGCCAGGCCGACGCCGGCCAGTACGTATGCAAGGCCATCGTCCCACGGATTGGAGTAGGAGAGACCGAGGTCACGCTCACTGTCAACGGTCAGAAAACATCCACACAATTTAAAGTATCAGTGCTTGTACAGGAAAATCATCTTCTTTCAAAGAAGGTCAGCTTGTCAGTAATGAAAGATGTCCTGAGTGGTGGTGATTTATTTTGGGAAGCCATACAGCCGCTCTTGAACAGGCCTGCTGAGGTCAGACTCCGCAACAAAATATGGGAGACAAACACCAAGCGATCCATTAGATTTTAGTTATTCAAACAGGTTAAATCAGATTCAGAACAAAAGAATGAAAAAAGAATATACAAGCAGGAAGCATGTAGAGAAAAAGCTGCCACAGCCTAAATAAAACACAGCGCTGAAAAGAGTGAAGGATGAACGTCTGTGGTTCTCACCTCTGCGGTTTAATAGAACTTCATTGAACTGAAGACAAAAAAAGAAGAACTAGAATCTTTATGTGGAGTCCGAGGCAACCATCATACCAGCTGCTTGACTCTCCCTGCTGTTGCAGCTCACTCTTCATGTATCATTCATGTTTTATCACTCAAGATCCGTTTGAACCTGCTCAATAAATTTGCCTGTTGTCAATTGTTGTTGTAGCTTTGTAGATGAGTTAATTTTACTGAAGAGCAATGAGTTCCCTCATTGGCTAATTAGCTCATGAGCATTCGATGGTGTTAATCATATTTTATTTTGAAACAACCTCAGGATGTGGTTGGTCACTGGAGAAGAGCGTTAGCGCTGCCAGTGTGAGGAAGAGTGTATTTGTTGGCTCTCTGATGGAGGTTTTCCTCACCAACCTTAACGCTCTGTTTTTTCAATGCTTCAAGGTGATTTGTAAAAGTGAAATTGATTTTTGATTGATCGTTTGTGACCCGTCCAGGTCCTCCCATCATCTCCAGTGACCCGGTCCAGTATGCAGTGAGAGGAGAGAGGGGAGAGGTGAAGTGCTACATAGCCAGTACACCTCCTCCAGATAAGATCGTAAGTTTAAAGATAATGAAACATGGAACATTCACACTTCTACAAAAATATCAAAGTCCTAGCAAGTATTTGTTAATTATTCACATAAAAAGACGACCAAGGAAAAGCTTTGCTCACAAGGAGCTCAGGCTTGTACCTTTTACTTCACATGGACTTCACTACTGCTGCACCTCCCTTCTCCTACGTGGCTCCGCTCCTGCACACTAAAGGCTTTTAGCCACTGTGCTCTTTCTTTTTCGGTGGTGCGTCACCCAAAAAAAGAATTTTCCTCCGTGCCATCACATAAACAAACCAACAGTAAGGCGCTCCACTTTTAGCTCCTGCGTCAGAAATCAGCTCTCTCTGCACTCAACTGTATCACGCCGTTGTAGTAGATCCTCGGCTCCCCAGCCTCTGTGACTGATCCATCCTGACTCGCTCCCTTAATGCAAGCGGCGAGGGCTGCAACATAAAAAGATTTATAAAATATAAAGGAGTGGAGAGGAACAGTTGTCCCAGTAAACGCCACAGCCAGGAGATTTTCCTTCACTGGAATAAGTGGGCAGATTATGGGAACATGTGGGCTCATGCATAATTAAGCGGCCTCCGTACAGTACTTCAATACTGAATAATACAGCTGCTTTTAGTGGCTTTAAAGATGGAGGAGGATGCACAGGGTCCTCGCCAACTCAGTCGCGCCTGTCCCCGCCCGCCACCTCCACCCCCCAGCTCCACCTCAGTCTGGAGGAACGTTAAACTGTTGCTGACCGGAGGAAGTCAGGCGGTGTGTTTACATGAGTGTACAGTACTCGTACGTGAATGTGGAGCAGCGATCCTCTCCCTGCTCACATGACCACCGACGGTCCTCAGAGGCAGAAACAATGCCGTTACAAGAGAGCGGCAGCCGGCAGACGCAGAAACACGGCCAGAATGATGTCGTACGTGAGAGTTTGAGTTACAATGAGAGAGAAACACTGGCGTGAATCGATCAGCGAAAACAGCATATTCATGTGCACGTGTGTGTGAATTATTCCAAAAAAATCACTTCATATTGCTGCAAATTCAACATCTAAAAATATGTTCAAGGGTCTGGATTCAGAAGAAATCACTGTCCTTGTCTGAAACACTCTGAATGTTGGTGCGCATCCTGCCTAATCCCGCTGAATGGGGCCTGACTAATTGGGATGAATCTCATGTGTGTGTGTGTGTTCTGCAGGTGTGGGCATGGAAAGAGAACGTGTGGGAGAAAGAGAAGGGAACGCTGCTGGAGAGGTACACGGTGGAACAGAGCAAACCATCAGCTGAGGGCGGCGGCGTCCTCTCAACGCTCACCATCAACAATGTGATGGAGTCAGACTTCCTGTCCACCTACAACTGCACAGCCTGGAACGCGTTCGGGCCCGGGACCATGATCATCACCCTGGAGGAGACCGGTGGGCTTTCAATGCACCCGTCGGTAGAAGGGGGTTCAGCAGCACCAAATGCTGAAGATAGACAGAATCCCTTAAGATAGAAGTGCAGTGACACACGACACACGCTGGTGGAGACGCCCCCAGGCTCGACGCACCTGAGAGGATGTTTTAAATTTACCTCAACATTTAACAGCCTCAGATTTATCCAAGAACCGAGCAGCACTGAAGGTTCCCATTGTTCCTCCCCTCAGTCAAACGCTGATTTAGCAACCACCTGAAATAAGAAGCAACCTGTGCTGGTCTAGCAAGAATAACCCTGGATCACAAGGTGTCATGAATGTCTTAGGACTTACAAGTCACTGATGGGACGTAAGACTTGATGACGGACACTGAAGATGACGTTTTTCAGGTGCCGTCATGGTCGTTCCTCATCTGTGGAGTCTGGTTTTACATGGAAGTGAAGGGAAGCAAGTGTTGTTGATCAGAGGTGCAGCCTGAGGCCCGATCAAATAGAGGAGAGAGTCTGGAGAGTGAACATGGACGCCACGACCGCCGTCTGTTTTTAGGATGTTAAAGGAATTGAAGTATTGAAGCAAGTACCTCAGTTGAGGAAACAATCCGACAGTCAGTAATGAATATGAATACTTCATTTAATCCACAGATGGGTTGAGGACAGATTAATAATATAGTAGTACAAGGTGACATGACTATACACACACACACGTATATATAGACGTGTGTATATACACACGTGTGAGCTGCAGCACGAACTGACAGTAGAGTTGAGCTAATTCTTGTTCGTATCAGGGTAGAATCTGTAGTTCTGTTAGGCTGTTGATTGTAGTAGGACAATTAACTCTTACAGTAGGAACGAGTTCTAGAACCAGGAGAGAAGTTCTTTAAGTTATTCATTCTTAATAGATCCTAAAACTTCTGGTCCTCAGTGAGCAATGTTTGAATGGTGTTCAACAGGGATAAGATGAGACGTAGGATGTTCATCATGAGCGAACACCAGAAATCCCGTAGCTCGTGTCGAGATTTGACGTGTACTCTAAACCTCTCTCGTTCTATTTGTGTTCTCGAGTCACGTCACATTTGTACTTCCTACGATATATATTCCTGTTATTTGTACAACTGAAGAAACCCAACTGGAGCCCTTCCTGCCTCTTTATTCCTGTGTTTCTTTGTGTGTGTCTGGTTTCAGAGGAGGTCCCAGTGGGGATAATCGCTGGAGGGACGGTGGGCTCCACCATCCTCTTATTCATCTTTCTGCTGGTCCTCGTTCTCATCTTCTACCGGCAGCGCAAAGGCAGTGAGTCATACTCTCCACCAGCTTAACACATTCAGTAAAAAAGACCCAGTCTGCAAGTACAGTAGCAGCCTGGATTTGTACTCTCAGGGACTGTCATTATTTTTAATTCACATGTTCTAAGAGGATTAATCTTTAAAGGGTCTGTACTAATAACTTGTAGCCACTGGTGGAAAGGAAGTACATTTACTCAAGTATTGTGATTTATGTCTACCTTATACCATTTTTTTAACTTAATTTCAGAGTGAAATATTGTACTTTCTACTGCACTTTTGGTTGATGAAGATTACACACTTGATAACATAACAAGCTTTTAAATTCATAGTGAAAGTCTTAAGAAGTAGTTTCAAATCCTTTTTGGCCTCAAATATTTGTGTGTGTGTGTGTGTGTGTGTGTGTGCGCGCACGCTCACATGTGCCAAAGTTCAATGTGTTAAGGGCAAGAAAAGTGGTTCTAAATCAAAAACCAGCCTGAATGAAGCAAAGCGATCCAGAACTTTACCTTAATTTTCTTGCAGCAGCACGAAATAGAAAAACTCTCTGTCAGCAGCGTCTTGGTCGTTCAGGCCGCCTCCTAATTAGAGCCATCACAGCCCAAATCGATGTCCAGCAGCCACCTCCAGGGGGCAGCATTTACATGTTCTTAACTCTTGTGGCTCCAGCCCGAATTCCAGATGTCGAGGATTCGTTTTAAATGGCCTCCACAAATGTTTCACTTTTCAGAGAATCACTGTGACGCACATCTGACATTGTGCAGAAAAACCATGATCATTGCCACTCCTGCAGTTCAGATGATGTGAATATGCAAATATAATCCTCTCCATTCTCAAAGAGGAAGTTTTAAAGTTCCTTATTTTGCTGGTGTTGTTGGTTCGGCACCTACAATGCGATGTCACAAATGAAGCTCGTAGGATCGCCCCTACAATCAAGACGCACACTTTCACCATTGTGACAGTCCACGTGTACATCGTTCGACCCTGGGGGAGCTAGCAAATCGTCCCTGTACCCTCGAACCTGAAGTTACTGTTACAAGCAGCGATGGTTAGTCTCCGTTCATCGTCTGGTACATCTGGGTGAGCAGTAGTTGTAGGGTCTGAATACTTCTACTTCTTACATCACTGAACAAAAAAACCCCAAAAACTCCCTCTGCGCCGTGTGGATGTGGGGCCCCTCTGAACCTGCAAGCGGTGCTCATGAAAACACGGCGGAGGAGACGCGTGTGTCCAGCTGTATTCAACCTTGCCGTGTTATGCTTCCAGGTCGGCGCGGGGTCACGCTGGGTAAGCCTGACATCAAGGTAGAGACGATAAACAAGGAGACCCACAGCTTGGAGGAGGACTCCGGCAGCGTGTCCACGGCTTCACGCATGGTCAAGGCCATGTACTCGGTGAGCGGCGGCGTTCTGGGGCGGGACACTGTTTACACAGCCTGTAGTTGTAGGAAGAAACACAGATTAACTCAGTAACCTCTCCCTGCACCACACTGAACCGTCTTCTAAGAACAGACTCCATGTTTTCCCTTGTGATCGCTCCTTTTTAACACTTTTAATTCCATGTTCTCTTTCCCTTTCACACTCTGCTGCCTCCTCCCGTCTCCTTCTGTTTTGTTACGACACTTCCTCTCCTCCTTTTTGTTTTGTTCTGTTGTTTGACTGTTTAGTTTCTCCCCTCTGTGTCCTTCTCTCCCTCCAATCAGCCTTTTAAAGATGACATAGAGCTCAAGTCTGACCTCCGCAGCGACACCCTGGACACCCGCCAGGAGTACGACCTGAAGGTGAGAAACGCATACCTTTGGACCAGTGCAGCCAGGAGATATAAATGTTGGAGAAGCTACAAGACATTGACAATATTGTCTATTATACAGTATTAGATAATATGTAGGAGTAAAGAAGATGCTATTTAAAGTCAGAGTGATGAGTGTCAGATATCAGTAATATTACCAAGACTGAACAGAGGGCAGATCAACAGCCGTATGAATATGATCCCTCTCTGCAGCAGGTAAGAGTGTAAGGGCTGAAGTATGGAGATCTGAAGTGTCTATTTTTATTTTTGGAGTTCCAGGGGGAACCCTCTAGAGGGTGCACATGTGCGTCAGGGATGAACAGACTGGACAGCTGCAGTCTGCCTGTGGACGGTGCACGACTGAACGTTCAAACATGAACGAAGGACAGCAGAGTCAAACTAGACGCTAAATGCTGTTCATCCTGAGATGTGTGTGTTAACGGTAGAAAGCCAGCAGAAATATTGGGCTTCAACGCTTTTTCTTTTGTGGTTTCGTCGAGCGTCGTGCTCTAACCTGGCAGAGGACATTTCAAACACACAGTAGGTGTCTTTGCAGCTTGACATTAAATTCATATTTTCTCCCCAAAGGTTAATTTGATTTAGCCTTTTAAACACCTTGTACACCTTTGAGCATTTTCAATCAGCACAAACAGCTGATGGTGCCACCTGCTGCAAACGTGTACTGGTAGAGGACACATCTGGATCCTGAACCGGTCGTCTATCGGAGGGAGCGATGGATCTGCCCTCCACCAGCCCAGCTAGGAAGCTTCTTCATTACGAGCTGCCTCAGTCCCGTTGCAGAGCCGTTTGAAGGCAAACTAGAGAGAAAAACTACAAAGTTACGACAAACAAAGGGAATTTCAGCGTCCTCTGCCCATTCAGCCGGCATGAATCATTTATACGTTTTGACACTGTGGGGTTGGACTGACGAATGCATCCTCACGCTTAAAGCTGCCAAAATGTTCTCCTGGTTCCCCCCGTGAATAGTTTGTGAGGGAGATACCCTCCCCCCCCAGTTGGAGTGCTGCCTTGGATCATTTTGAAGAAACACGGACATGAATCCACCCCAGGAGGTGGTTAGATCACCCCTTCAACAGCCCCCCCAGCTGCCTGCAGCACCAACACAGTGCAAGAAAGTTGGAGGAGTGTGTGTGTGTGTGTGTGTGTGTGTGTGTGTGTGTGTGTGCGCGCACGCGTGTGTGTGTGCGCGCGCGCGCGTGTGTGTGTGTGTAGAATCATGTCAGCCATCACAGCAGAGCTGCAGAGGGAGCATCCCATCCTTGCAGGGGGTCAGACCACCCTGCCGGACCCTTCTGGAGTCAAACAAGGAAGGGTCCGGATCTTAGTGAGTCCGGTTCCTCACTGAAGGAGAAACTACTTATATGCAGGCTTGGAGTAGTAGTATTCTATCAAGGAACTGTACTTGTATATTCCAGAAAAACAGCTTGGTATTTAATGTTGTTGGACGTCAGTTCCTTCGTAAATGGAAGCTCAGATGCCGGTTGGCTGTCGATGTTGGTTAGAGGGCTCGTTCACTTCAGAAAACACAGAAGTACTGATACGTCTTTAGTAAACTGAGCATCTCAAAGGATGTCAAAGTTGCTGTTTGATGTGAGGTCTCAGTTTCCTCCAAATAAAGTGGTCCAGGAATGAGTCCTGAAATCAGTAAATGGGTTGAACATCAAGTTCCCTCGTTGCAGACTTTCGGTCTAAATACCTAAAAAAAAGAAAAGCTACTTTTAACCACAGGCCTAACTTCTCATTTTGTTTTATGGGCTAAAATCCGACAGTTCACACCACACTTGTGAATATCATTCACTAACAAGCAGCTCAAACAGGCCCACAGAGGCTGAGGAGGATGTTGAACGTCTTCAGGGGGAAGTGAGAAGCTTGGTAGTTGTGGGGAGGTCATGGTGCAGCCGCTCGATAGCCATGTTAGCGTTCCTCTCCTAACGGGGGAATTTATACTAGAAAAATGATAAAGGTGGAGCTCACGAGTGAAGAGATCATGCTGAACAAAACACGTCACTGCATTAACCTTCTGTTTGCCATGGATCTGATTTTTGACAATAATCCAAAATCTAAGATAAAAATCCCATTGACCCCTGGTAGAGGGGACCCATGGACATGCTAGCTTCCTGCTGGACTACAAAAACACCCGGAGCAACGTTGCTCCTGCACTCCTGAGATGGTCAGTTAGCGTTTCTGCATCAGTTTGCTCCTCGCTGGTTTGAGTTGCCTCTGAACGAATGAGCTTGTCTCTTTTGCAGCAGTGCATTTTCCACCCTGAGAGCCCACGGTGGTGCCTGCACTGCGAGGAGACGTATAACTTGTTATTTAATGTATTATTCATGTTTGTTCATGTTTTATTTGATTTCTTTTAAATAAAATTTACAGTTAATTGAATTAAATTTCATTAAATCTCATGAAAACCCAGTCGTAGTCAAGTAATCGTGATCTCAGCATTGACAAAAGTGTTTGGGATTGTACTCAAGCAGTTGACCTCTGACCTGTGTGAGGATCAGGGAGGAGCCACCAGCCGTCTGACCTCAGTCCTCTCTGTGTTCCTGCAGGACCCCACCAATGGCTACTACAACGTGCGAGCCTCCACCCACGACGAGGGCCGCCCCGCCTCCCGTTCTACCATGCACTACTCTGACTACCGCTCCCCCACAGGGACTCCAGGGGGAGCTGCATCCATTAGCAGTAGCGCTGGTGGCTCTGGAGCCACGGCCAGCGGAGGAGCCCCCGGTCCACCAGGCCCCCTCACCTCCCCTGGCCGACCACAGGCCTGCTACGACCCCCGCCCCCCCTCCAGACTGTCTCACATTAGCTACGCCCAGTTCAACACCTTCACCCGTGGGGGCCAGAGCCAGCAGCCGCCGGCCAACCCCACCCCTGCAGCCAGCGACTTCCCAGGAGACTGCAGCCTGCTGGACTCTACTTCCCAGCTGGCCTATGACAACTATGGGTACCCGTCACATTACCAGACCTACCGGATGGGTTTTGCCCCATCCAGCCTGGCCCCGCTTGAGGCTGGGCCATCCTATGAGATGTATGGAGTGGGATCCGGGGTTGGGGGCCCTGCAGTCGGCGTGGGTCCTGGTGGTCCCGCTCCCTCAGGGTCAGAGACAGGACTAGGGAAGTACGGCAGTTCCACTCGCTTCTCCTACACCTCACAGCACTCTGACTACTCTCACAGCCGGCACACACAGAGGATGCAGACTCACGTGTGAGACAGGAAGACGCATCACCATCTCACGCATAAGGAAGCATCTTCTAGATAGGGTTGCAGCTAAAACACACACACGATCACAGATATTCATGCACACATTGACACAAACATGACGACAGAACACAAGAAAAACATGACACACGCCCATGCACAGTCACAAGACCATGCCTATGAGACAGGGAGGGAAACACAGAGGCAGAAGAAGTCTTAGTGAGACGAGGAAGGGAAGCTCCACACTCAGTCCCGACGTGTGTGTGTTAATCTGAGCTCTGAAAGAGCCGACAGCGCAAGTCACAATCAAGACTGGGACGGGGGCGAGGAGGACCAGAGGAGCGAGATCCCAGATCTCCGCAGCCGCAGAGACGTTGCTATGAGCTGACTTTGTAAATGACGAGCGAGAAGATCTAGAGGCTGAGCAGACTGTCGAATATGGTACACGCTGATCGGGAGAAACCTCAGCCAGTGGAAGTCATTTCTGGCCACCATTTTTTTTTCACGTTTTCTGCTGGTTGTCTTATTCAATGATCATAGAGCACATATATATATATATATAGTCTCCCAGAATGCCTGTCTGTACAATGGCACATGCCATCATGCTTTTTAGTCGGCGTGGGAAAGTGTTTTGGGGGCGGGGTTGGGGGTTCGGAGGGTTGTCATCATTTTGCACTGCATCTACAGTATTCATGCTTAGACGTCCCTTATCTATATCTGTGTAATGTCTTTTTATTTGCACACCAGACTAGAGCTTTGTATTCTATTTTTTAACATTACAGAATTATTTTTGTCAGTGTAAAACATGTAATGTGTATGTATGGACCAAAAGTTTGAACTTGAGCGCACAGAAACCCGGGCCTTCGCCTGAGTGATGTCCACTGAGACAGTGAGGAGTTGTGCCAACAGAAAAGCCTGAAATTCTTGTAAAAAGCCGAGAGGATTCAAGGCATATTTCACACCGGAAGGGTATATCAGTGTATAAAAGAAACCCAGTGCCAAGTGTTCATGTTGTTCTTCACCTTTAGCCCATGTATATGCAGTAGGAGCTCCTTCTATTGGCGACTGTGGCTTTACAAACCAGGCTCGGGGCCTCGAGTCGTTCCCAGATATTTTGGTAGGCTTGAGTCTTTCCCTCTGAGCTGGAGCGCAGAAGCCTGGTGCAGACCGAGAGAAAACACAGATGTTGGGTTCAGAACTGAGTGGCCTTATAGGGGAAGGTGTCACACATTTCCATTTTGTATCATTCCTCATTGTCTGTCTGCCAAAATGACCAGAGGAGAATGTCTACGGAGAGGTTCAATGAAGGCTTGTCTACAAATATTGACATGTAGTCGTGAGTGAGTGTGTGAGTGTGTGGGTGTGTAAGTGTGAGAGAGATCAAGAGGGAGTGCGTGGGTATCGGTGCACACATCAATTTGTACAGTGTGTTTGTATAGATGTATGAATGACTACATGTGTATGGTAAACATACTGTAAACACTCAGCACTGGACTCAAGTGTGCGCAGGACTATTGTATGCATGTCCGTGTGTATACAGTATGTGTGTGTGCACATCTGTGTCTAAGTGTGCGGGTGTGTGTTTCAGTATATGTCCATATCATTTCTCTCACAAACCTGTTACAGTACTTTTATACCTCTGGTAGGACTGTATCCTGTATTATTGTGTCTTTGAATTTAGAAAATTCCAATGTTTATGTTATTGTACTGTTCTTCGTAGCAGAGAAAACTGTTCAAAAGATGTACAACAAACGTTATCAAACTCATTTTTTTATTTCATTATCTTCAATATTTTTTAAAAATGGTATGTAATTATTTTTCCACAGTATTACATAAATAAAAGCACTGTTTTTTCTAAAAAAAAAAAAAAAAAAAATCAAAGTGTGTGGGTCCGTTAATTACTTTGTGATATGACTTTATAACGGGAGAAGGAAGCCTCACTTTGAAAAATAAAAGGTGGGAGCTCACCTGGGTTGCAGGAATAATCCAGAAGCAACAGCGATGCCAGCCTGTGAAATTATAGCTGGAAGAAATGCAAATCGGCACATATATCATTGCAAAAGATATTTTTTATGCTTTTTATTTTAATAAAACTACTTTCAAAACAGTGCAGCACAAATGTTTTTTTTTTTTCATTTTTATGCTCGTTGAAGTTTGTTTAAATTGAGAAATACAAAAAAAAAAAACGATGAGTAATTTATGTGCATTTTTCTTTGCAACCACGCAAGTGAAGCCATCGTACCGTTTGCCTTTCACACCGCCATCCCAGTATTGTATGCGTTAACTGCAAGATTGATGTTGACACTCTGCGCATGTTGATCTGCAAGCAATCTGAGGGACAGGCTACCAGGAGTAAACAACATACTCCAGGTTCAAGTACATTTGAGTGATATTACCTTAAAATATCCCAAGTTCTTACTTGAGTAGTATGCTTAACTATGCTAGTATGAATATACTAGTATACCTGAACTTAGAATATGTTTACAAAGAGTAAACAACATGTTCTAAGGTCAAGTCTGTTTAAATGACATTACTGCGCTGGTGATTGTTCTGCTTTGCAATTTAAGTGAAGACGTAATAATACTAAGTTATACTGTTGTATACAGTTTCTGCATTCAGTTATCTGAATATCAAGTCGTAAAATCGGTAAGCGAATTGAAACATTGCCCCGCTACATACATTCGCCGAGAGGTGGCAGTCACACGGCTCATCCACACATTCACCCTATGAGCCCACAGAAGAAGAAAAAGGGTAAACTCCGTTACGTCATTAGCCAGTGGTGGCCTGACAACCAAGATGGCGGCCACAATGTTGAGGTCGCTTACCAAACTAGGACGTCCTTCAACAAAATTAATATTAAACAGTAATATTTCCAACCCTGGCTGCATTGTCCTGCAAAACAGGTAAGTGACTGGAAAGGTAGAAACGGCGGCCATTGTTTCGCCCGCCACGTTAGCTTGAGCTCCTAGAATCACGCACACAAGAAGGCAACGTTAGCAGAGAGCTAATAAGCTGATTTACCTCTTTGAATAAACACCAGTCACGTGTTCCAGCTTAATTCCTTCTGAGTGTAAAAGAAACGCATATTGAATAAAGTCAACAAATAAAACGGTAATTCCGTTAGCATGCTCAGCCTGTCACTGCAGGTGTTAGCTTTAGCACCCCGACGTGTTTACCAAACTCCTCCTGGATCTGCAAAAGGTTAAACAAAGCATTTCACTCATTTTAAGTGATTTATGTAGAAATTAAGCGATTTCTAGTACAGGAGCTGGATCACACTTCAGTTAGAAATTCTGAAGGAGTTCGTCGTGGTTAAGAAATATTTTTGGCTAACATCGGTTCAACATGTCAGCTGCACGAAAGGGGAAAATTATCGACATCACCCGATAGAACCGTGGTTCCTCTGCGTGCCGATTGTATGGTCTTAGGGTTAAGGGGGACTTTAAATTCACAGTTTACCGCGATGCAGTGAGTTAGTGATGGTTTGCTGCGCTGCAACATTTTGCATGCAGAAGGAATTTTTCAAGCGAAGGACCTCAAACTTTCCTTGTCTAAAATGTGATGTGAAGTAACAGTCAGTTGTTAGGTTGTCAGATAAGTCCTCTGGAGATATCCAGGCACGAGAGAGGGAAGTCATGGACGCTGCTCATAACGACCCTGTAATTCTGCTGCTTCTTCTCTACCTTCTTCTCCTCTGCTCTTTTCCAGGCAGAAACAATGGCAGCCAGATGTGGAGTGGACTGAGCAGTATGCCGGGGTAGTCATGTACCCCACTGTCATAACGGAGAAATGGACCCCCCCTCCCTGGAATGGTACTACGCACACTGTTCCTGTCACATTGAGCCGTTCTCCTTTAATCTAGTGGTCTAAACAGAATAAGGGATTAAGATAATCTGTTGCCACCCCACAATTAAAAAAACAACATTGGTGCGAGTATATACATTTTTCATGATCTTCTGACATTTTTGTTTCGTTTCTGTAGACAAAGATCCTCCCGTAGAGAAGGACGTGTCCAACCTGACCATCAACTTCGGTCCGCAGCATCCCGCTGCTCACGGCGTGCTGCGTCTCGTCATGGAGCTCAGCGGCGAATCTGTCAAGAAATGTGACCCGCACATCGGCCTGCTTCACCGCGGCACCGAGAAACTTATCGAGTACAAGACCTACCTACAGGTACTGAGCAAAAGCTTCGCCGCCTGCGTGGGACTTGAATTGATCATACAGCTGAGGGACGTTTCTGTACGCTCAATTTTTTGTTAAAGTTTGAATCAGAGAATGAAACCAATAGATTTCTTTTTTAAATGGGACTGCGTGATGGCAACTTTCTGATCGAAATTCTGGTGTCAAACTGTTTGTTCAGAACCGTTTCACTCCCGTTCTGTTTCAGCTCATAAATTGTACATTCGTCTGAGAGCGACGTTTGTTGCTGTCGTGCTTCAGTACGCGGGTCAAAACCTTCTCCGATGGAAGTAATGTGGGTGTTTGTTTGCTTATGGAGTGAGGAGGTGCGATGTGATCAAAAGTGGCGACAGGAGATGCGTTCAGAGCCGCTCTGAGCTGTCTACCTGTAGCGGGGCTGGTTGGACTGCTCAGCGATTGCGCTGAACCCTGAATCTCCTGCCTGTCGCTGGGTGCTCGCTCCTCGTCGAGGGACGGGTCTGAGGACCAGAACGGTTCAGGCACTGGTTTCTGTCAGTTGCTCATCAATGATGTCGGCTGCTGTTGACAAAGACAAGCTAAAGAGCAGTGGAGGTGACCTCAGCGTGTTCAGACGTTCCAGGCAGACCTGCAGGCCTCTTTATTTACGGTGCTGTTTCGTCTTGTTCAGACTCTCTAAAGAAGAGAACCTATATTCTGGTCCATGATATCAATCATTGATGATTGATTGTCATCCCCAGATGAAACCTGTTGATGTGTTATGATGTCAGTGCTGTCACCGAACCACCGGGAGAGGACGTGTGCACACGCTGCTCTCATAACTACAGATTCAACGTCCCACTTTGTGGTCTTAGAACAAATACCTTGTGTTTATACTTTCATAGAAGGTTGTGAAATCAAGAATGACAGAAATGATGATTTCCTTGGTTGTAACAAGGCAAAGACCCTGAACAGTTGGCTACATGATTAACTGTGAATCCTGTAGTTGTATTCCTTGTCGTGGAGGCGCGGACCTCCTCGACTACTGACTGTTATGTGTTCAAAACGATGTGATGTCACCGTGTGTTGCATCAAGCGTGGGAAGTCCCTGGGCATGCAGGCCTCACTTCCTCTTCCTCTTCTGCCACAGGCTCTGCCCTACTTCGACCGGCTGGACTATGTTTCCATGATGTGTAATGAAGAGGCGTACTCGCTGGCTGTGGAAAAGCTGCTCAACATCCAAGCTCCACCCCGAGCTCAGTGGATCAGAGGTACAGATTACAAATGGCATCGGGTCCTAAATCTGATGAGAAAGAAGAAAACTGGCAAGTGCTTTAGTGGGTCGGATGTCAGGCTGAAAATTAAAAATAGAATAGATTTTTATTGTCATTGCTTCCTTGGACGAAAAGTAAAATAAAAACTAAAGCAATGTGATGTTCTTTGAGGTCAGGGCTTTCATCGTGAGGACATTAAACCCAGATGATTGAACCCCTGCTTGAACAAGGACGGCTCCTCAGTGACGCTTCTTGCCTCCTGTTGTTGCTCTGCGTTGTTTGTAGTCCTCTACGGAGAGATGACTCGCATTCTCAACCACATCATGGCCATCACCACTCACGCACTCGACATCGGCGCCATGACTCCCTTCTTCTGGATGTTCGAGGAGAGAGAGAAGGTCAGATCAGCGTAACCCTTCAACATATTTTGACGTACCACATTAGAAATGGCTGGCAGCATTTTAGCAACCCCCCCCCCCCCCCCCATGTTTTTATGCTGCTTTTCACGAGCGCACAGTGAAGGTGCAAACATGATGGCTGTCAAATCCTGACCTGCCATCGCCTGCATCCCCAAACTTGATCTCCACAACTTACACGACTCTCCATTTTCCAGATAGACAACTCTTCTACGACAGCCTTATGTTGTCTGTTTTGTTTCCTCCCTAACAAAAACTCAAATCTTCACTTGATAATGAAATGGAGACGTAACTAATTAGCTTAGAGCCCGTTAAGCCCTCCGGTGTGTCCTGTATTGTTTTTATTTTGCCCGGTCTACATCAGACATGGACTGAACCACAGGGTGGATCTTTGAGCAGCTGAGTCTGACTGTGTCCCTGCAGATGTTTGAGTTCTATGAGCGAGTGTCTGGTGCCAGGATGCACGCTGCGTACGTCAGGCCTGGAGGAGTTCATCAGGTAAGGGCCAACGTCTCCTGCCCCTCCATGGTATGAAGTAGCACACGGAGGAATGTAGCCTTTTACTCAGTAAAGCGTGTCTGGAAGTGCACAAAGATGTTTTTTGCCCTCCTTCATCGCTTCTTTCTGACTCCAGAGTGTAGAAAGAGCCGACCACGTATATTTAGCTTGAAGCTCATGGAGAGTCACGGCTAACGACAGCTAAATCTTCCAAAACTGTTTGTTGATGAACTGTGAAACGCAGCACGTCCTCTTAATCCAGCCGTATGAGCAGTAATCCACAGTGAAACTAGATGTGTGGCAAACGTGCCGTAGCTGACAGGGCCTCGACCGTCCTGACCTGGTCCCTGGGGCGCTGAAACTTTCTCTCCTGGGTTCCAGGATTTGCCTCTGGGCCTGATGGACGACATCTACGAGTGGTGCAAGAATTTCTCCATCCGAATCGACGAAGTGGAAGAGGTGTGTGTTTGTGTAAAGTTCTGTGACCTCCACTAGCACTTTGATACTGCAGCACAACAAGGATGCTGCAGAAAGCAGTGATGGTTGAAGACTGTTGGCCTTCCCCGATGCAGATGCTGACCAATAACCGTATCTGGAAGAATCGAACCGTGGACATCGGCGTGGTGACCACAGAGGAAGCGCTCAACTATGGATTCAGGTGTCCCTCCCAGGAAAACTTTCTTAATTCTCTTCCTTCTGATTTAGAAAGAGATTTGATGAGGAAAATATTAATAAAAACAAAAGCCCAGTGAGATTTATTTGGTTGGTGAACACAGAAATGAATGATCCTGGTGCCATGTCTGTGTCCCTCCCCCAGCGGCGTGATGCTGAGAGGCTCCGGCATCAAGTGGGACCTGAGGAAGTCTCAGCCGTACGACAAGTATGACGAGGTGGACTTTGACGTTCCCATCGGGAGCAACGGAGACTGCTATGACAGGTGAGATCAGCCGACGGCTGTCAGGAATGATTCCTCCGCCATCTTGTCATCCAGTTTGTGCTGGTCACATTGCTGGTCGTTTTCTCTGACATGTCAGCGACTGAGCCAGATGCTTAAACACTGAAAACAGAAGAAGTGCCGGCGGCTGATGAAGCGCCGTTTGGCCTCTGGACGTGTAAAGCAGTCATCAATTCATTCAAGTTAAAGGAGCAAAATTATTTCCACTTCTTTCATTTAAAGCAACTACAACACAGGTCACGATGCATTCAGGTGCACCGCGTAAACTCTGAAAGCTTGGAGACATTTGTGTTTCACTGTTATGACAAGTTAATTAACAAAAAATTAACCTTTAAACTTAAACAAAAACTAAGCATTAAACAGCTGTGTGTCAAGTTGAAACCTGTTTCATGACACCGCTGTCACACCAAAGAGTAAGGAAATCATAGTTGGTATGTTGTCTCAGCCGGTGGCGTGCAGCTGTGTCGGTGCAGTGCTGTGAGCTGTTGCTGTTCATCTAAACCCACAAATCAAATGTTTTGCGTTCAGACAGAAACTAAAGTGACGCACTGACCTCGTATGAACCGCCTGATCCACATCAGTGACCTTATTTAGGAAGAAGAATAGCTGCCATCTGTAGCTCACAGCTGGGGGGTGTGTGTGTGTGTGTGTGTGTGTGTGCGTGTGTGTGCGTGCGTGTGCAGGTATCTGTGCCGAGTGGAGGAGATGAGGCAGTCCCTTAGGATCATGCACCAGGCCCTCAACAAGATGCCAGAAGGAGAGATTAAGGTGGATGATGCCAAGGTGGCCCCGCCCAAGAGGTCTGAGATGAAGGTCAGCTGATCAAACTCTCATTCCTTCAGTTTGGTTCACTCAGGCTTCTGTTTCACTGAAGCGCTCTCCCCGCGACCTGGAAAACCCCGTTTAACTGATGTGAGGTTGTTTTGCTTTGTCAAAAAGGAGGGCATTTGTAAATGTCAATCAGATCCAGTTCTACCTGTAGACCTCAACAAGGCGCTCACCTGTTGGCTTTCTGGTTTTCTTCTTCGCCGCTGCCTCTGTCAGAAAGACACCCTGAACCACCTGCTTTCCTCACTTCCAACCACTGGATGGAAGTGGCTGGAACTCACCTTGACTTTTTTTCCCTCCAGTTTAATCACGCCAGGAAAGTGTCTGAGCGCTGAGAGACGGACGTTGGTAGGCCAGCCTGGACGTTGGCATCACCTCGATGTTCCCAGTTAAGAACCGGTGGGAGTTTCCTGCTGGAAAACTTGGGGTCGTCGCAGAAGGAAACCACACGTTTGTGTTACCTGCTGGTTTTGTTCAGCAAGTCGCTCGTCACAAACCGACTCTGCTGTCATGACTTTTTGAAGCATAGCTGCAGGCGTTAAACCACGGAGGAACTAAAAACCTGTGACTTAACACGTTTTCCGTTTCAGCCGTGATGACGTGTAATGTCCTCGCCGACGTTTTGCGGTCTTGTTTGTGTTCAATGTTACAGTACCGCCAGCCTGAGTGAACCACACACCGTACTCCAGGTTTTTGACAGAAACACACTGAATCTGAGACGATCCACATCTGCACCTCTGGAATCTCCGGCTCCCTCGCAGAACTCTGTGGGTTCTGTAGAGTACAAGTACTCTGAATCTGTCCTGTCCTCAGTCTCCAGGGCTTCAGATCTGCATTCAGCTCACCAGAGTTCTGTCGTGGTGCGTTTGTGTTCATGGCTGAAACTTCTGTGGTTGTAGATGTCCATGGAGTCTCTGATCCACCACTTTAAACTCTACACAGAGGGTTACCAGGTCCCTCCAGGGGCCACGTACACGGCTGTGGAGGCCCCCAAGGTGAGGACGGCCGTTTGTGTCTCATCATTTTAGATACACGGCGTTTGGAACTCTCGCAATTCCCAGTTTTTGTTATTATTAGTACACTGAATGTCATGTGAGATTTAGATTCTGTGTAATTAATGAGGAAGCCTTGAGGGACTCGTGCTTACTAGAGTGTGTGTGCGTGTGTGTGTGCGTGTGTGGGCGCGTTGCAGGGAGAGTTTGGTGTTTATTTGGTGTCGGATGGCTCCAGCAGACCCTATCGCTGCAAGATCAAAGCTCCTGGATTCGCTCACTTGGTAGGCGGCGTGAAATATTCAGCACAGCACTTCTCAATTATTCACAACCTTTAATGGCTTGTCCTTAAGGCTGCTTTGAGCTCATTAAGTCGATTTTTATAAAGTCATATAGAAGCATTTCTAAAAGCACACAACGTCTCTGCTCCCTCCTTCCTCTTTGCTCATGGGTACATGAAATGTTGTGTAACGTCGTCGTTTGAATTTTGGTCTTCAAGGCTAAAAAATGTCTTTAAAGCTGCATAAACAAACTATTAGAGTAGTTAGTGTAGTAACTTCAGGCCATGTTTGTATGAATTATGAATATGATCCTTTAATATGAGCTCATCCGCTCTAAATAGTGGGAGCAGGTCCTCAGTTATTCTCTTCATAAACTTCTTCGCAGGCGGGTCTGGATAAGATGGCTCAAGGACACATGCTGGCAGACGTGGTGGCCATCATTGGTAAGAGACGTTCAGGAGACCTTCATTCTTCCTCTCCTTCCTCTCCTCCTCATCCTCCTCTTCTTCTTGCAGGGACTCAGGACATTGTGTTCGGTGAAGTTGACCGCTAACGTGACGCTGCTCAAGTTTTGGCTCCTTAAAATAGAGTGTGAATTCTCCCCCTCCTTCGTTTGTTCAGCAGGTTCTCTTCCTGTTCACTGTCGCCATGGCGATGCACTTGGCAGACGACTCCTCTTATCATCAGTGATGTAAAATGTCGAAATAACCCCAATAAATATTTTATGACCAAGCTGTAAAGTTTGTTTTGATGTTACAAGTAGAGATATACGGAAGGTGAAGAGCCGTTGGTGCGAATCGGCCCTTCCTCCATTAGGTGGTGGTGGCGGCGGTGGTGGCGGCGGCAGGTCCTTCCTGTGGTGCGGTGCTCAGGGGAGGGGTCTGATCGCTTCTGAGACAAATGGACTTCAAGCTCAGACCACAACTTCCCCTCTCAGCTGTGAGGGATGCAACATTTGAGTCTTTACCAGAGTACAGAGCAAAAACAGTCGCCGCTCCTCTTGTTTTCTTTTGCTGGACGCCGAAGGCTGCCAGTCGTCTGTTACCATGGCGGTGAGCGCCAGGAGCCTCTTACTGGTGGCGGTGCCTCTGTGGATGAGCTTCGGAGGAGTCGGTGAGTTGTGACTCCGCGGCAAAAAGTTGTTGCTTCAGACTTGAAACAGTCAGCAGAGTCGAGACCCAGGCGGGTTGTTGTCAGGTTCATCAGGATGAGGTAACCAGTCGCCATGACGAACTGGATCCAGTACACGCCATACTGCTGATTTGAAGTTATCAGGAGAGCTTTTATGTGGGGCAGTGCAGTCATGATATTTGGCCTGATTTTATAAAAAGCACACAAAGTACTGCCTCAGTTCCTGTGAAAACAGTTGTGGTCAGGGGCACGCACACACACACACACACACACACACACACACACGCTCAAAACATGCAGCATTCTCAGATCCTGACTGCTTTGTTTTTACATCATTATAAAGAACACAAAATCTTTAAAAAAGTATATCAGTTGCCCTTTTCTGTTAATTGATTGAAAAAAATGTAGAATGGATTGGAATTCCAGCCTCAGCTTCAACCTCAACCAACAATTTGATGTTAAAGAATTTTAATTTATCTGCTCTGTGTATTTGGATGGTTGCTGGTTTTTTTTTTATAGTACTAAAAAAAAAAAAACTTCGATGCCACACACGCACACACACGTTGACACACTCCTATAGCAGCTCAGTCTGTGGGAAACATGCTGTGTAGCTGACGAAGGTCCTTTTGGTGGACACTTGTTTTCCAAGATGGAGTCAGAAATGCGCTGCGTTCAAGTGCACCATCGCACACTCGTATATCAGAGGTTTCTAAGATGTGTGTTTGTGTTCTTCCCTTTGAGCCGCGGCTTCGCGTGAGACACGCAAACCAGCGATGGGGGTGTAGACAAGTCACCACCTCTCCGGCTCCAGCCACTCGTCTCTGAGCTGAAGTAAAGAAACACTTCCGCTCATCCCCAGCTGACGAGCCTGCGTCATCCATCTATGGAGGAAATTTGAGAAACCGCCACTTAGCGATTCATTTCCTTTGTGATTCAAGAGAAAAGGTGTAAAGACAGAGATGCGCCTGAGCTGCTGGCGTCAACCTGAGGTTTACGCGTCGGTTATCTCTGCTTGCTGTCGAAGGTCTCAGACTAGAACCGGATCCCTCGGAAGGTCCTCTGGAAGGTGCACTGATGTGAACTTGTGTGATGAAGCACACTTCAGTGCAAATTTGAGCTCAAACAAAAAATGCAGAAAGTCGCGCCCGTCAGCTGAACCCCAGTGTGTTTAGAGCAACAAAGACGCGCTTTTCTGCTCAAACGTCCGTGAAGTGCCGGTCGGACACGTGTCAGTGATGGAGAGGTACGGGACACGCCCCTGACCTCAGTCCAGGTGTGAGATTTGTCCCTGTGGAAGAATCTGATCTGGAGTCAGAGCTGGATTTCTCTGCGGAGTGGTGTCCTATCAGATCACTTTGAGGTTCGTGGTCATTTCCGGTCAGCTGCAGTGCTTCCAGTCAGGATCTAAGATTCCTGCAAAATCCAGATATGGACCAGAACCGCGGTCTTGGGGCGCCTTTCTTGAGTCAGTTGTTACCTTTCAAACAGCTTCGTCCTTTCTAAAAAAAGAGGATTGTCTTTCATTTCTTTTCCACGTTTGTGGAATCTCATGGCCCATGAGATTCCACAAACGTTTGTCCTTAATTCATCCCAATTGAGGAATCATCTTTGAGTTACTCGGGTTCTCACGGGCGGATATCGTCTCTAATTGACTGAGTCTCAGTTTGAGAAGAGACCTTTTTCATTTCCAGGCTTGAAAAAGATTTGAAACAACAAATACAACCAGAAAATGTAGCGAAAGTCACGGAGGTTTGCTCCCCTGCGTGTCGTGGCATCAGTAGGGAAGGTCTGCTGTCGGCTTGGATCAGCTGAGAAGCATCTCTGCCGCTTCACCTGGATTTCATATCGAAACACGCAGTTACTCGTTCAGCTGATGTCCCCTTCAGGTGTTGGAGGAGGTTTCAAACGCTCTCAACGAGGCCTCTTTGATACCGACGAGTACTTGGTTACCTGTCAGCGTACGGATTATTGCTGTGTCCCAGGTGAGCCAGCCAGGTTTATCGATGCCTGGTTAACACAGCGTTTAAAGCCACCTCAGGGATTTCCTCCCTCTTGGTGACAGGTTGGTGTAAATTCCTGCTTTCGTTGTGCTTTAGCTCCTCAGGCAGTCAGAAGATTTCTTTCAGTTAGAAAACCCACTGAAGTTGTTCTGATGATCTCATCGCGTGTTTCCGACTGCGTGTTTGACGCCAACACGTCTCACATGATCGTGGTTCCCTGTCACGGATGTGAGGGGAACTGTGGGGGACTCCAGATGTGCTGGTCACATCAGGTATCAGCCTCAAGCGAACTCGGTCGCCCTCACATCTTTCGTAATAATTAGGAACCCTGAGCAGATGACAACCGTCGCCCCCGAGAGCCCGAGGGTTTGTTGCTCTGTGTGTTCCTAAAAGAACGGCGTGCTTGTGCTCTCTAGAACACGATCACTCCGGGTATTTGAGGTGTGAGTGGGGCCTAAAGGTGGCGTCGTTGTGGTTTAGCCTCTGACCAAATGTTCCCTGGTTCTACAGCGGCTCTCAAGGAGCCTGAGCTGTGTTACGTCCTGGACGGAGTCTTGTTTTTGTACGGCATCATCCTGACGGTCCTCTACTGCAGGCTCAAGGTTCGTCTACCACACGCTCGTCTTCTTCTTCTTCTTCTTCTACTTCTACGCAGCACAAACGTGTGGAAGGAAATCAACAGCTGAACAGGAAGCAGGGCTCAGGCTGAGCAGTTGGAATGGAGAAAGGAATTTGTGCCTTGATGAAGGCCAGGAGTCCAGCCTAGGACTCCACTGGAACCCTGCGGCGCTGGAGCTGTGTTCACATGATTTATTAAGAGATGTTGTGCGTCTGGAACACGAGTGAACGCGTACTGCACTGTAATGTTCACTGTACTGAGTTCAACCCAATGGAAACACCTTTGAGTACTTGCACAAGCATCATCAGTACACATGATACAAAATGTACTACGGCTGTACCTTGATGTGCTGCTCATCTCTCACCATCGCCCACAGGTCCTCAGTTCTAAGAAGGCTGTTGACGCTGCTGAGGAGCGGAAGCAGGTAAAAGTGAGCAGACACAAGCGACACGTGAAGCTGCGGCCGTGTGCGGGGAAACCAAAGTGAAAAGTGGCGAAGCCACTTTCTCTTGTGAAGGAACACAAAAACGGAACAAGTGAAATTAGAAACTACCAAGCTGCACTGGCAGACCTCAGCAGCACTCTGACTTTGTTGAAAAAAAAAAAAACCCAAACCCTTTCAGAGCGCCAGTTGCCCCGTGAGATCACATGACAGCGCCTCTGGGGCCGCGGGCAGCTCTGAGCTGGCTCCCTGCTGGGGACACAACAGTTAGCTGTTTTTCTGTCTGGACCCGAATGCACTCACGTTCCCCTAAAAAGCCCCCAATGTTCCTGCACAAGAGACTAACAACCCTCACTTGTCCGGCGTGTGGATGCTTGTTGTTCTCGTGTGAGCGGCGCCGCCGTGCTCCACTCTGCCTTGGCGCCGTTCTTGCACACCGGATGTGAGCACAGGAGAACGTTCAGTTCTGCTGCAGCTAATTTTGTTTTCTCCCAAATCTGACAGATCCCAGAAGAGGGCATCTACACCGTGAGTTCTTGCTTGAGACGTCACTCTTGAATTTCTTCTCAGGGGTTTTGGTTTGATATTTTACAACTGAGCTGAGATTTACTGTTGCCTGAACAACTTTCTAAGACATTGAAACGATCTGGTTTCCTTTCAGGACTTGGCTACACACGTCCAGGACGTATACGAGAGTATTGGCATGAAGAAGTGACGTGATGAGTGAAAACAGGACCCCCCCCCGCCCCCCCTTTTTCATAGAGCTGATATGTTTCCTGCTTTGATTGTGTGTTTTGCATCAGTGTTGATTTTTCTCTTGAGATGTGGAAGTCTGACAGAAAACAGGGAAGTTGAGCAATTCTGAGAGATGTTAAGAAGTGAGCTCTTGCCCTCCCATAAACGGGTCTCATTTCATTTGTACAAAAAACCCCCGAAACGTAATGTCAAGAACCGAAACGCCTCAGAAACGGCTCCAATTGTAACGCTGATTAAAAAAATGAGGTGAACGTGTGTTTGAGATGTTTTGCCGGTCACTCATCGGTGTGTTGAGCTCACAAGCCATCGGGAGGAATTCTGCCCGACTTCTTGGTGAATGCAGGAAGAGCCAGCCACACAGCGTCCACTCACAAACGCCGTCAATCTATAATAATAAAAAAAAAAAAGTCTATTGGATGTGAACTGGGAACAAACGAAGGCCGCGCAGGAACATTCACCAGGAACAAGGAATCTTATGAGGAACTTTGGGTCCCAAGAACCAGGGTCCAGGGGACTTGACCAACTCTAAGAACAGTCCCAAGATCGTGAAGGTTCAGGAACCTAGGGGGTGGGGCCAAGAATGACGAACATCTCTGATTGGTTGAGGACTTCCAGCATTTTATGTTTACCACGTTCTCTGTGAAAGCGCGCCTTTTTTTCATCGCGCTTTACCTGCATTTCAAATAAACATGCTAACATTAGCGGTAGCCATGTCGCTAACTTTAGCTTTTGGCTACGCTATGTCACCGGTTACAGTGAATGTCATGCACCCCATTTACAAACTCTTCCCAGGACTTCAGGTCGCAGCGGAAACTCAGACGCCGTGAAAACCTCAATTATAACACTTGAAGGTCTGTGCTGGTTCATGGTAGCGCTGAACAACTGGTGTCAACTGGCGTCCTCGGCCAGTTTAGCGGTGGTTAGCCGTCGGTTGATTTTAGCTTCAAGCTAAATGTACGTTGCTGGGTCTTTCTGCCACAACGGCAGGAATGCAGCAGGGGAGGAAACCATCTTTGTGAGCTCAAAGCACCTGGTAGCTGAGAGGCCAGCAGTACAACCAGAGCCTGCGTTTCCGAGCTGTAATTCTTCTGACACTCGTCATGAAATGCTCAGCCCTGATGAGGTGCAGTGTGTCTAATGTACCACAAGATGGCAGTGATATGTCTACTCTTTACTCTCTCTCTCTCTCACACACACACACACACACACACACACACACACACACACACACACACACACACACACACTATCTTGGTTGTTATACATTGAATATTTGGATTAAAAATGTGTGTTGTGGAAAACAAATATGAGTAAACGCTCATGCTCAACTCGGTTCCTCTCATTTTGTGTTCATGCACTTGTCATTGTTTCTTCCTGAGGCAGGAAACTCTTCTGTCCTGCTCGTCTGTTGGTTGCGATATTGAGCGTGCGTCATTTGCCTTCCACCTGCCTCTCCTCCGGGCCGAGCGAGTACAGACCCGAAAATAACTGTCGTGTTGCTTTTACCAAACTGGAAAGGTGACTTCTGGTCCGTGTGTGTGTGTGTGTGTGTGTGTGTGTGTGTGTGTGTGTGTGTGAGAGTGTGGCAGAGAGAGAGAGAGAGAGAGGGAGGGCGAGAGAGAGCGAGAGGTGTGCAAACAGGTGTATCCCATACAGGTAAAGCTTTGTCATCCTTCACAAAAAGGGCAAACATGGCGCGTGTCTGACAAACCAAACTGAGAGGATTTACACTTTGGTGAAGGACTCACGTCTCCCAGCTGTTGATCTGATTTTTCTGGCCCAGCGCAGGACTTTAGTGATCACCTGGCAGGCATGAGTCTGCCTCCGCGCCTCATCACCTGGACCGATGAGAGTTAATCCAGCCCCGAATCCATACTAGCGCGTGAAGAGGACTTCTGAGGAGAATGACATCTGTGCTGGACAGACTCTCTGTGTGTCTCTGTGTCCTCCGGATCTTTGGTAAGAAGCATTTCTGTCTTATTTACTAATTATAAGGGAACTGTAGGTTTCTGACACTCCCTCAGGGCCTGAGTGTACCAGCAGTGAACAGAATGTTCTGGTATTCTTTCGTTCTGTCTAAAACACCGTTGACTTTGGAGGGCAGTTGTGCATATTAAGCAGGAGAACCGTGTGCTATGTAAGACAATACCTCTGCACAAGCAGCTCTTGGTTATCAAAGCTGGCCTACATTATTTCATGCATATTCATAACCCAGCACTCTCAGGGCTGGAGCTTCTCCCACAGACGAGCTCAGCCAGAGCGCTGCTGTAACAACACCGGTGGTGCTGTCTGATATTTCAGGAAAGACGGGTTGCTGTTGATGAGTCCCCCTCCTCCTGTCTCCCTCTAAGCATGACCCTCATGGTGTGCGTGTGTGTGCGTGTGTGTGTGTGTTTGTGGTTTAAACATCTCAAAATGAAACTGTGGTTAATCAGAATGCAGCCATCAACTCACGGTAACTCATCTCATATCAGTTCTCTACCCCCCCCCCCCAAAAAGAAGCATTTTTAATGTTGTTTTTTAACTAATAATGCATCTCTTATCTGCTCAGGAAGTTAGTTGGAACTTGTGATGATCGGAACCTCTGACCCCCCCCCCCCCCCAGCAACACTGGAAACTCCTTGTATCGACAGCCTAAATACATGACACACAAATGTCACATCCGGGCAGCTTTTGCTTCTAACACCAAAAAAAATGGCATTGACTTCCATGGACATGGAAGAACTGTCAACCGTCGAAGGGACACAATTTTAGCGCATTAAAAAAAGTCTTATTCTGCTCACAAGAGCCGATTCCAAGAAGGCTGAACACACACCTTCATGGAAAACCACACCTGACTGCAAAACACACACGTACTCATCAGCAGTGATGGTAAATGCATGAATCACCAGTTCCAAATCTGACCAGATTCTCCCACGCAGTTGCTCACTGCCAGACGCTCAAATAATCCCAAAACCACAACTGGCTTGGGTCAATTTGGCACAAACATCCACTTCGTCACTGCGGATGAAGTCAGAACCGGTCACGTGATTGCTCCGTCTGTCCAGTTCTTGCCACATGGATATCCCAGGAACACCACAAACATCCACTGGGCCTGGAGGATGAACCGGGAGGCTTTTGGTGGTCAAAGGTCACTGGACAGGCGCACAACCACAGTGCTGTACTGGTGGTTTGGATTCGATTTCATCTGCAATTTACAGCGATGCAACTTTAGCTGATGAGGCGGTCGGTGCTCGTTCTGCTGCTGGTGGAGGGAGCCTGGAGCTCTCTGGGTTCGCTGATTTGCTGATTTTTCCATGCAGGCGTTGTTGTTTTTGTTTTTTTCATCCAGCGACACAATGACACACTGCGATGATGAGTCACCTTTCCGTGGATTTTCAGCAGCACAAGAAAACAATTAACACAATACTCACAAAACCTGGCAACCTGAACGGTGAGAGATCAGGAAATGAAACAACCTTTTGGGCTCAGCCGTGTTTAACCGCCACATGCAGGTTGTGTATTCTTCCAGCACCTGGAGGGTTTGTCTGTTTGAAACTGATGTCGTTTGTAAACAGACAGGGTGGCCCAGAGAAAATAGGACGCGAGCCGGATTCGTGCCAGTGTTTGCAGTTTCTGCTGGTTCAGCTTGACTGTCTGGGACACAGGACACCGCGTCAAACGCGTCTCACGTCCTGTGTGTTTCCTGAGGCCTCGCTGGGCGCCTCCTCCTGTCCAGACACCTTGAGGAAGCCCTCTGTTGGTTCATCTTGAGCAACTCGTTCAGCCGCATATCTGCAGGCAGCTGTACTGATACACACAGTTTTCTGTCCTCACTCTGCTTGAACTCTTGGAACCCCGCCTACATTTGTCTTACCATAATGTGGTCTATCACTCCTTTCAACTTTATCCCTCCATGATAAAGAGAACATATCAGAACAAAGGTTTAGGTTTTAAAACTCTGCAAAAGAAACATACTAATATTCTCTTCATGACAGTAGCCAGGTGAGGCCTGATGCAACTCGCGACAAGCTGGTTAGCCAGTTAGCTTAGCTTAGCTTAAAGACTAGAGGTGCCGGGTTAAATAATCGTCCACTACACAAGCACTCGAGCAACTTGTGAGTTGAGAATTGGTCGATCGATTTATTCACAGCCCGGTGTCGCTGCTAGCGGCTTTGATCATGAAGTTCTCGCTAGTTCCGGTGTAGGGAAATGTCATGGGTGTGCTGCTGTTCTCAGATAACTCGGCGTCTCTTATCTGATTTTAATTTATTCAACACGTCGCCTACGGTGAACTCAGGGGGTTCCGTGATTATTAAGGCTGGCTGACATTCTCCGTGGTCGGAGCACACGCCTTGATAATATTCACAGCTTTGTCTGTCAGGTGGCAAATTAGCAGGAGGAGGAATTAGTCAGCGAGCCCAGACTCTCTGTTACACTGCATTTCAAACCTGGGTCTCGAATTACTTGAGACTGTGTGGAAGTTTCAGGAAATACTTAGAAAACAATCACCTATCTGATGTCCTCGCTTCAAAAGCGAGTGAGCAGGATCCTAAACATTCGTACTAATTAACTATTCATAAATCAGCAGACTCCAATTAAACGGACGTGTCGCTTTTAAAATTAATTTCAACGTGTAAAACATCAGACGTGTCACCAGACTGTGTCAAACAGTTGTTTAAAGAAAAACGATCTGAAGTACGAAGAACAGCGTGTACATGGAGGGTGTTCAGTCAGTATATTATGTACTTGTACTTGCCTCCTGTTGCTTTCTTTTATTTCTCTGAGTAGATTAAGGGGAGCCCCCAGGTTAGCGCCCCTCGGTCGGGGACCTCAGGTCCAGGCTGTAGTTTAAAGATACACTTGGTAATCTCGACTAGACCTCGATTTATATTTCCAAACTAGCAGCGGCTCGTCTTGACAGCTGGTGGACGCTGGGGGTCGGAGGGGGGGGAATCGTGTGGAGGTTCCCCGCCGGCTGGGGTATCTATGGTGGTGAAACACCAGACGCGAGGTCCTCCCTGCAGGGTGATCTTCCTCTGTTTCTCATATCACGGTTGTTCTACTTTCTCGAGGCTCGGTTTATGCTAGCTGAGGGTTCGCTGCGCAAACCAACATAGAGCGGACCATCAGGCCAATGACATCAACAGTCACAACCACGAATAAAGTGTGAAACAGATAAGATCGAGCTGTCCAGAGAAAGATTCATCTACAAGGGGATGAGAGGGAGTTGAGTCCCAGGACCATGCTGAGTGCTGGTAGCTGGTGCAGGCAAACTGAATCCATCCAGACAAACTCAGAACGTTTATTGCACTTGGAATTATTGCTTCTAACCCCGGAGAACCTGGAACGCCGCCCAGAAGGAGGAAGAACAAGTTCTCCTAAATGTGGTTGGTTGCCGCTGGCCAAGATGGCCTGTGCCTTCCTTCAGACTTGTCGGTCGTGGATGTCTGACAGAGAAAGCTGCTGTGAGCCAATTATCTTACTGGTGACCTTGACAATGTCAGAAAGACGGGGTTTTTTTTTTTGTATTCTGCACAGTGAGGTTTCCATCCCAGCTCATAACACAGAACGTTACAAATAGAGCCAACAAAAGATTGGTGAAATAAGACCATCAGTTTTTGTCTACGTGAAGAGGCTGCAGTGGAGGTGAAACCACCCCCGGACCCCAGATCTTTAACGGCTCCGTGGTGTCTCTCCACCCTCTTGCAGTGATACAGGGGGACTTTGTTGAGTTCCCTCCCAATGGTTCCCTACGGTCCCTGGCAGAGGAGGAGACCGTGCTGCCCTGTCGCTATCAGTCAAGTGAGAACGTGGTGGTGCAGGTCACCTGGTACAAGGAGCAGCTGGACGGCACCAAGGAGCAGATCGTGACGGCACATCATACGAATGGACAGACCGGTGAGTCCCGTCTGAAAAAGTCTGAGTTCTATTCACCGACTCTGGTAGCACTTTACCACACAGGTGCTTTATCAATGCTTCGTTCGTGCTTGCGTATTCATAATAGAGCTGAATAAGCATTATTTCAGGAAATTAAGCATTCATTGAGGCTCTTTGTGACCCCTTAACCTCACCCTGACCTGTAACCGTAAAGTTGACACCAGAAAGGATTTTGACTTTCAATAATTCTAGTTTTCAGTGATAGGAGTTGTAAGGTTACCCTTGAAAAAGACTAGAACCCAGGAAAGCTACTGGAATTAAACCTCGGCTAACAATTAAAACAACAAGGCGCCCGACAAGAAGCACAGGAGCAGAACGGAACGACAAAAGACAAAAGGGACATCGATCCTCCTCTTCCATGACAAAGAGACTTCATTGAGTCTTTGCAAAAGCTTTCAATGCAACATCAGAACAATATTTCCACTGCGGTCTGAAACAGGGTTCCATACGTGGAAGAACTGGTTCACGTCTCCTCGTGTGAGTCCCTCCATTGTCAGGCCACCGTGAAGCAGACGGTGCATCGGCGTCTGGCCGTGGCTGTGGTCTAGAGTAGCGCGGCGTGGAGTTTCCTGCGTCTGTTTAATTCAGGCGAGGCCTAGAATACTGCACAGAGGGTTTGGCTGATGGTGACGGAGGATTACAGGTGATACTCAGGTTCAAATGCTACCCAGACTTTGTGAACGTCCTGTCAGAGACCATTAGACGCACATGGGGACCGACCTGCTGCTGCTCAAGCAATGGACTTGGTGGTTTGTTCATGATCGTAGGTTGAATGTCCTGAGTCTGTATTCGCTGCTGCTTGCTGTGGGTCAAGGATGGAAGTAACGATGTTCATTATTTAACTTTTGTCCACTTGGTTGAGCTCCTCTTATTTTGCCCACTGCAACAACAAGAACCGCTCAGCTTTTACTTTGAAGGCCGGCTGCCTTTGTTTTAGGTGCTTGGCCCACTTTTTTTAAAAATAGTTTGGTTGTCCACATTCAATCAGTCGCTGATCCGTTGGACAAATTTGACCATTTTTTTCAGATTAAGCAAAAAAAAAAAAAGCAGAAGAAGAAGAAGAAGAAGAAAGGTTTAAAAAAAAAACTCATGAGAAGAAGGGGGGGAGCGCACGGTAACAGTGAATCATTCCTAGACACCTTAATTAACTGTTAATTAACCAACCATTATTCATGCAATCGCTTTTTTAAATATATTTTTTGTGGCACATCCCCCCCCCCCCCTCCCCCTCTCTCTCTCGCCCCACTGTGTGCAGCGTTCGGGGCGTGGTCTCGACGTGCGCGCTTCCGGGGCAGCGACCCCACGGTGGACTCGTCCCTGGTCATCATGAGCACCAAGGTCTCGGACGAGGGCGAGTACCTCTGCCAGATCAGCACCTTCCCCTCCGGCAACTTTGAGATCAGGATGTCCCTGATCGTGTGGAGTGAGTACAAGTTTGTTACTGCGGCAACAACAACGACCACAGAAAGTGATCATGGGTTTCTTAAAGTTGCGTAACTGCCTTGATGTGTACACACCTCCTCACATTATTTGTCATGGTTTCACGCACTTGTCACACTCCTTATAAGGCAACACAGGAAATGTAATGTGATGAACATCATCATCAGGGGATTCAGGTGAACTTTTCCTTCATTCGTCTTCAAGTGTTTTCCCCAACATTTATTTCATAATCTAACTTTTTTTTCATTAATCTCAGAGATTTAAAAAAAAAAAAAAAAAAGACAAACAGTGCAACGGTTATTAACGCTGCCACGCATGGACGTGATGGTGACCTCAGCAGTCACCACTTTCCCTCGTGACATCAGATACTGAGTTCAGTTTTAGTCGCCATTGGGGAGGCGTTGGCGTGCCGGTAGGCTGAAGCTCTGTTCATCTCATTTGATTGACAGTGGAAGAAATCTGAAGTGAATCCAACTTGTCCCGTCTGCAGATCCTGAGTGTTTATTTGTCATGAAGGTGATATCAGATGGTATTGAACAGGCTGCTTCAGTGGTCAGCTGGGATAAGAAAGATGGACTTGTTAACGTGGCTTCATATCAGATAAGTTCTGATAACAAAAGCGTGATTGTGATGCGTCAGTGGGTGAAGTGTTAACGTCACCGCGCGCAGCTACAAGCAGTTGCAGCCCAGTTCGCTAAAAGCTCGTGTGCATCTGTTGTCCCCGCACGGGAAGACAGAACAGACGCGTAACACGCTAACAGCAGCCGAGTCACACGTGTAGAGCCGCACATGTGAACACGTGTGACTCCAGCAACACAACAAGTGCTGATCTGGGCGTGGGGATCAGAGAGTCCAGGTTTCTGAGATGACAGCCGGGATTCCGGAGGGCTTTGATGTTGTCTGAAAGCCACATTGGGATTTGATGGCTGGTTTTGTATCACAGCGCAACACAACAGGGAAGCTGTGGTAATTACAGTAGGCTTTGATGTTTTTGATGTCACGTGACTCACCGCCGCACCCCTCAGGAGCTGGACAGAAACACTCTGATCTAAGGTTGTGACCCTGCTCCTGCAGCCACTCCCATCAGCTCCCTGGAGCCTGTGATTCTGGTGGAAGGTCTGGAGTACCAGCAGGCCGCTTCCTGTCGCTCTGTAGCCCGTCCACTGCCGCACCTCTCGTGGGACACCGACCTGCCGGGCCAGTCCACCAACCGCTCAGCAGACAACGGCGTGGTCACCACACACTTCTACCTCCATCCTCTGAGGAGCATGAACGGGAGGAAGCTGGACTGTGTGGTGTGGCATCCGACCTCAGCGGGCCCACGCAGGCTCCAGAACAACCTGGTGGTGCACTGTGAGTATTCACCGGCTCCCACCGAGTCGAGGTGGAGGCGCTTTAGCTGATCTTTGCCACCCTCACTTCAAACAGGAAGCTCTTGGTCTCTCTTTGGCCTACATTCACTCCAGATCCTCCACCTGCATCTGCACTCTCGCTTCCCTTTACCCTCTTTTCCACTTCCTCACTTACAGAGAGTGAAATCAACTAATCTGATCAACCCCCCCCCCCCCCCCCCCCCCCAGTTCCCCCTAATGCAGAAGTGTCTGGCTATGATGGGAACTGGTATGTAGGCCTGGAGAACGCCGCCCTGAGGTGCGAGAGTGGAGGAAACCCCAAACCGCAGAGTTTCGCATGGATCAGGTAGAGAAGGACCCGCCTCTCTCCTCTCACCTCTGTCTGCTGCTGCTGTGACTAAGAGTCTGAGGAGTGTCTGCTCGCTCTGATGCTCCACCTGAGTAATCAGCCGTCAGGCAGTGCGACTGAGCACCGCAGCGACTCGCTCATACACCGTCAGACCAAAGAAATGAACTTTGCCTTTATCATTGTGTTGGTTTCCAGAGGCTCTTCTTCCTATTTTTTTTATCAACCACATTCAGGGGCATTTAAACGCTTGTAATCATGACACTAGAGCTGGACCAGGCGCGTCTGCCCCAAACGTGAGTCGTCAGATAGCATCGCTAAAGCGCTCGGCAGCAGTCAACCTCGCTAGCTGTTGGCCTGCGTTCATGGAATTTTATCTTTGCCGACGTAAGAACCTGCTACAAAACAATCAGAGATGTAATTCATTTACGTGGCAGCGACTGAGTTGACGTTTCTGTCGCGTTCTAAACTACAAGTATGAGATGAAAATGAAAGTCACCTTTCCAGGAGAAAAACGCCAACGTCAGAATCACATTTAAAACCGTCCCATTTTTAATGTCAGCGTGAGATCCATCTGGTTTACCGTCAAACCCTCTTTGAGGCAGGTCTGGAGAGTTCGGCCTCCTGCTTTGACTGTGCAGGGTAGAGCCCTTTGGAAAAGAACAAATACATTAATTAAAAGATAGATTGAAATCAGAAGAAAACTGTTGAAATTAAACCGTTGTTCCTCGTGAACTCTGTGTGTTTCTGGTCCACTGCAACAATTCACTGGAAGTGGTGCCCAAAAAAGAAAGAAACACCAAACTGAACAGAAACCCCCAAAACTGAAGGCTGCAGCTTTCAATGCTTTGTTTTTTCGGTGTATGAAGCGATGCGCGTCCGGCTGACTCATGGTGTTTAGCTTTCTTGCTCAATATTCATTTTCTGCTCTCAAAAAGTTGGAACTCTTTTCTCTGAGACTGAAGATGTAAAATGAAACTGAGAGGGAGTTAAGAGACGCAGCACCTTGGACTCAGCTCAGATGTTTTAGCGCTAACAATGGCTGAAGGACTTTTCACTGTTGAGAATGGAGCTAACGTTACAGTTTGGATGCTGTCAAGCAATAAGGGTCATTTCAGAATGTAATTTTCCTGCTTACATTTATTCTATATGCTTGAAATCCCACATTTCTAACACAAACAGATCTGTCAGGCAAAAATAGTCCCAGTTTGAAGGAGGCTCACGTTGACGGATGTGATTTGATGTCACAGGTACAGTCAGCATCAGTTCTGCTGCCTCAGAGGGAAGCGAGAGCATCATAACTCCCTCTGCTCCAGTCACCTGGTGTCATCTCTGGGTCGTTTGGTCGGCGGGTTAATATTTTATCAGGGTGTGGCAGAGGATTTGGCTAGAAAAATGTCAGCCATGGCAGTGACGGAAGCAGTAACAGCTCCCGTCGAATCAGAGGGCGTGAGAGTTTGGCCCAAAGGCAGAAATGTCTCACCGATGAAGTTTAAGCATCAAAACGGTACAGAAATGAAGTCACATATTTGCTGAGCTTTCCTCCCGTGTGGGGGGTGTTCAGTCAGGATGATGATTGACAAGCTGCATGCTGTTAGTCACAGCAGCTCTCCTGTGGGAAAAAGAGACCAGACACACACGATGAACGTAAACACACACTCACGAATGAGCAAGTACACACACACACACACGCAAACATACCAAACTTTCTAAAAACCCAATCAAAACTCCAAAATTAGTCAACCTTTCCTTACTGACTTACTCTTGCGCACACGCACACACACACACACACACACACACGCACACACACACACACACACACACACACTGTGCTGCTGGTAACAACAGGGGCCAAACCTGTTGGCTTTGTCAATAAAAGGCGGCAGGTGAAGTAATAGCTGCTGTCACCGTGTCGTGTTTCAGCTTGTGCCGAGAGCTGGCAGACAGTTTCACACGAGGGAGGGAGCAAGGGGGGGGGGGGTGAGAAGAAAAAGGGAAAGGGATGAGCAGGCGGCCAACATAATGAGAGAGGGGGAGGTGAAATATTGGGGGAGGTTGGGGTGAGCCGCGGGGAGGAGGTGGGGAGGAAACAGGATGTGGATTTGGTGTTGTGCTATCATGGGGATGCATCTGTGAGATAAATAGAGAGTTCTTCTTTCCTCCCAGTAACAGGAGCTCAGCGAGCTGCAGAAGTAGTAAAACTGCATCGTATGCAGTATATGGAAGTACTGTAACCATGTTTGTTATGCTGCATGTGTTCTTCTCAGGATGGATAGATGGATGTTAGATAGTACATGCGATGGTTACGGAAAGTACTCCAAGTAGATGAAGTAATCAATGAAACCGGGTTTTTATTCCTTATATTAACGTTCACTTACCTTCATGTTGAATTATTTCCAGACACTTTCTCTTTTTTATGAAGGAGAATTCAAGAAATCAGTCAAAACGTGAAGAATCGCCCAAAGATGTGTCCAGATTATCGTAACAACAGCTCATCATCGCTCCGGTTTCTTTTGAAGGTTTTTTTGTACGTGTGGTTCTAGGAGTGTGTTCTCGACATGTCTGCATGTGTGCATAGCGCGTTGTGTGTCTGAGTTCTAAACTTTTCCTCCAGAATCGAGTGTATCGGTGGGGAGGAGCTCATGGGAGGGCCATTGGCACGAGTCAAAGAATTATCTTCTGTTTGCAGAGTGGGGGTAGAGATGCCGGAGGGTGCGACCCCTCACCCCAATGGAACTCTAGTCTTTGAGCGACCGCTCAGCTCGTCGGACGGAGGCACCTACAAGTGCGTGGCGAAGAATGTCGTGGGAGAAGGGACGGCCGAGGTGACGGTTGGAGTGTCAGGTAGGTGGCGGCGGCGTGTCGTAGTTACGCCACCGTGAGAATAGATGAACAAATCCATCTGATCCCAGCAGACTCCCCCGAGAGGCAGACGATGAGCGAAAACCTGCTGATGATCGTCGTCGGGACCATCGCAGTCGGGCTGCTCATCCTGATGCTGGTCGTCGTCCTCTCCGTCACTTGTCACCACAAACGCAAGAACAAGATACTGAAGAGGGAGCTGACAGAGAAGAAGTAGGCCGCTGTTGCATGGTGTTTAATTAAGAGGAGCTTAGATAAAATGAATTAAGGATCTCCGCAGGGCCGTCGGAGTCATTAATGATTGATAAAAACTAAGAAGACGACGCTATCACGATGACACGTACAACAGCAGAGTGTGTAAAATACAATTACAGAGGCAATTACACATGAAAATGAAAGAAAAGATTAGTGGAAGCACAGCTCAGAATAATTCACAGCAGAATGCTGGCAGTTCATTTAATAATTTAAATACGTTTCTTCTTCTCATTCGCTCACAGAGAGGAAATCAGCACTCTCTCCAGGCAAGCTTCTTTCAGGAGGATGAACTCCGTCAGCACGGATGCCAGAGGAGCGGTACGCTACTGAATTATTCCCCTCACGCCGAGCGTGTCGTCCCTCCGCTGCAGCATCATCTCGTGTTTTCCCTCTCATGTCGGCATGACCTGATTCAGCCAGCGAGACTGTGGCAGATCAAAAACAGAAGAACGCTTCACACGTCATTGTGGGAGAACTGAGAACTCATTTGAAATTGATAGCATTGCATTTTTGCTTCATACTCAGAAATCAAACTTAGTGAATTCTGCGCTCTGTGACTACGGGGGGAGTTCTGTGGCAGGCGACTGATGATGATGGTGGCGATGGGCTGTCATGGCTTCGCCTTCTTTCCAGTGGAAAAAAAGTTTTGTTTGGACTTTTAGCGAAGTTTAAGTGGGTTCTTCTGTGTGTTCCTTTGCAGACGGAGGAGAACATCCCCCTGAGGGTGGAGGGAACAATGAGGACCAGCTTTTCATCTCTTGGGGTGGGTAAAGTTCTAAGATTCAACAGGTTTGATGTCAGATATCTCCGATCTTTAGATTTCTGTTCTTTCTGAACATCCTTCTCTCTTCTTTTATCGATGTTTTATGAACGGAAGACTGCAGGGAGGAATCATTTTTGTAGGCCAACTCTGGAAGTTAGCACAGCCACGGGTTCCCTCAATGGCTTCAGAGAACAACCAGTAAAAGAGCATGTTTCAGCTGACAGGCTCGTAGCACGGTTGTGTTTGTCTCTCGGCTCCAGCTCGATGGTGGCTGGAATGAGTTCCCTCCCTCAACTCAGATTAGATTAAAGGTGTAGAAGGATTCCTCCCTAGTCCTGCTGCTAATCTGTGTCTCTCTGAGTTCTGATCGGCTCCTTTTCCTGCGCTGACAGGAAACGGCTCATTGTCGCGACAGCCGATCGACTCTCTCAGGTGGGAGGGGAGGAGGAGGGGGAGCGTTTGACTACCTGGGCAGACCGGTCCTGCACAACAATTCACGAAGGGGGAGAGAGAGGCCCTTGGATCGAGAGGAGGAGAATCGACTGCGGGTGGAAACGTATGTTAGGAACAGCTCCATATCTCTGGTACGTCGCACGTTCTTGGCAAGTCACCGCCCACTTTATTATACCACCTGTTGATGATGTCATAAGTGTGTCCGATGTGTACCTTTGCAGCAAGAAACTCGTCTCCACCCTCCTCTCCTGCCATCGTCTTTCCCAATCGTGCAATCAACTGAGATCGTTCGGCAGATGAACGGCAGCGCCATTATCCCGTTATTGGATGGCGGCTCACGGCCGGGAAGTGTCTCCAAGAATCATCAGCACTCTCCCCTCAGCTACAACTACCCGCCAGTGACAGATGACGAGGATGAGGTAGACGAAGGTCTCGGGGGTCCTGCCAGTCAGGAGAACCCTGAAGACCAAGACAGTGAGACCAACAGCTCCCACTTGTCTGAAGCGCATAGTACACGTTATCAGCAGAGTAACGGCACGCTGAGACCCAAACCAGCCTCCGCCATGGTCAATCCCCACGCCTCGCTGATCCATAAAGCTCAGATAGTCTAGGGGGAAGCTGGGAAACACTGTGTGACCACACAAGAACATCCGCTACTGACCTGGAAGGTGTGTTGCATATGGATTCATGGGAAAAGTTTGGTTTTGGCCCAGAAAACCAGCGAATGTGTGTCACATTCCCTCTGTAGGGGTTGTTGAAATCTCTCCAGGACGCGAGCAGTCGGACAGGCTGGTGAACAACTGAAACTTTGATTTTGCAACACCTCTGTACTGGTAGATCTTTGCTTTAGCTACCAGTAAGTGTGCCTGTTGAGCTCCTTACACAACACAGTTTGGGATGTGATCCAGACCATGGGGTTGTTCCTGCCACACCTGCAACATGCATACCTCCGTACTGTCTTACGGTCCTCCGGTCTCGGCCTCCGGCTCGGAGCACTGTTGATCAGATAAAACTCTAAAAGACCAAACATGACGGTGGCCATGAGATGATCTGCTGATCTTCCTTCTGTCAGCTAGACTTGTTCACTTGTATAAGTTCTTCATTAGCATATCAAGAAGTTGAACATACTGGGCTTCCAGATACCAGCGTTGACTAAAACCTCTGCAGCTGCCAGCACCTCATGACCGTAGGAATCCTTGTGACAAGTTCGCTTGTGGACTGTTGATTTTACTTCCTGTTTACATTTGTGCTGATTTTCAAGGGGTTCTGTTCCAGTCCTGACATGAGGAGCAACATGCCAAAGTGAAAACACTAAAACCAAACAATTTTGCTTTTCTGGCAAATATGAAGTATTATTTTTGTTTCTCACGCTAACTTTTATATATTTTTATTTCTTTGAACCATTTTAATACTTTCTGTTACTCTTTGACACAAAATATTGGGATTTTTCCTCGGACATTTTGTGTGGTTTCTATTATTTAGAATTGCCAGATAAAAGCAGCTGAACTTTGAATGTGTTGTAGGCTGTATTTGTGTCAAACAGTGCCCCCTAGTGTGTGCTGCTGGAAAGTGCAGGGACAGGAATATGCTCTTGCGCGATTGTAAAATGGAAGATATTGTATTCCAGTGTGATCTTCTGGGTTAAGTGCTCGCATTTTCTTTATTTTAGGGGTATGTTTGGGTATCAGATTAAATACATTTACACACTTTTCTTTTTTCCAAGGTTGTTTGTTTTAGGTTCCTACCATCATTTTTTGTTTTTTTTTGTTTTACACCTTTTACCGTCGGTGTGCTCCAAAGCTGGCATCAGACCTGATCAGATGTTGGAGTTGTGCTGAGT
Organism: Aulostomus chinensis; assembly: GCF_037954235.1. Lineage (NCBI taxonomy): Eukaryota > Metazoa > Chordata > Actinopteri > Syngnathiformes > Aulostomidae > Aulostomus > Aulostomus chinensis. The sequence goes on along the minus strand of NC_141343.1, from coordinate 4,745,633 downwards.
GCTGGTCCATCTGGAGGGGACTCAGACATCCCAGGATTCTTCTAACTGCAAGCTACAAGTTAAAAGTGGGTCTTTGAGAGTTTGGGTCTGTGCAGCTAGAACGTCTGTTCTTGAGGTCCTGTCAGCAGTCAAAGTCAGATCCCCGTGTTTGGCCGGGCTGGAAATCCTGCCTTGGGTGTCAGCAGGTTTTCATCATCTAATTCACCCTAAACTTTGGAGGAGGTACAGTATTTTGATCCTTCACTTCAGTTAAGTAGACTACTACACTGAAAGTACTTGGAAATGTTACTGTATTATCATTAATAATGCAGGACTGCACAACCATTGTTATGCAGTATGTTGCCATACTGGGGTGGTACTGAACCACAACTGATTCTAGTGTTGATTATGGATTAATCTTCTTAGTATTTTCTTCATGAATCAATTGATAATTTTGGTGTGTAAAAATTCAGCCTGAACCAAAGTAGCGCGTGGATGCGCCCTCCAGCACCGGTAGGACAATGGGCTCCAGGTACGAGTGTCTCTGTACGCGCCGTGTCAGAGTGCAGTGTTTTCTACCTGTGCAATACAAGTCCAAGCTTTATTGGAATTATTCTGATGTGTGACACGACAACATATACAGTATTTATATATATATATATATATATATATAATAATTTGGCAATTTCCCCCCTGTGAGTGAGTGAGGGGGGTTCTCTACTGTATTTAGCTAGCCTTTGGGCCTCCTCTGGGCCCCCAGCCCACTGCTTGGACTGCCTTCCCTGTTCCTCTGGCAGGTTTTCCTCAGAAGTGCTGTCCCCAACCAAAGCTGAAGTCATGGAGAGGATTCCTCGCCGACGAGCCCTCAACACGCAGGCGCCGCTAGCATCTCTGCTACCTTCTTCTTACTCAGTAACATCATTAGTTCAGCAGCAGGCTGCACGCCGCCTCTGCACGCTGCTGGAGATAAGGCCTCAGTGAGCTGTACCTTGATGTTTGTTGCATGGACAGGTCATGAGTGAAGGGGGCTCGGCACACACCCCTGGGGAACACCAGTGGTGGGTTTGTCAGTGTGGGGTGTTTAAAGCTGCCTCATGTCTTCTGAAGTAGCAGGTAATCTGTCTATTGCTGTTTGTGTGTTAGGTTACGATGCATGGAGCTCTCAGAGCACTGTGCTTGGTATCAACTTCAAAAAGTAGGCTGCTGCATCCCTGCTCTGAACCAGCAGTGAGACTTTTAACCCTTTCACCCACATGTGAGACACATGAAGAACCACTGGACGTCACAGGAGTCTTCATCTTACCTCGTGAGACACAAATGTAATAAACAAACACTTTTCTTTTGTAAAAATAAAGACGTTGTTGATTCAAATAAAAAGACAACATTGACCCCTGAGCGTGACTCCGCCCGGAAGTGTGTAACGAATGAGGTCATCCGGGGGGAGGAAACAGATCTCGACAGCTAAGATGGCGGAAGAGCAGCAGGAATCATCACAGGGAGAGATGGAGGGTGAGACAGAGACAGACAGCACACAAAATACGCTCAAAACAACGAGGTCATCCCCCCGGCGGTTGTAGACTGCTAACCCACGAGTGTCTGCTCGGAGGTGGAGACGCTGCCGTCGCCACGGCGGAGGGAGCCGACGTGCAGCGACGAGCTAGAAACAGAGGCCAGAGCTTGTCGGCTAACGGTAGCTAGCTAACGTTGCTACACAAAGAAAAAAATCCGCTTGTTTTGATACTGACGGGGAAACAGCGAGTGACAGTCCCTGGATGTGTGACCTCGGAAAATAATCAGTCTTCAGGCTCAGTAGTACAGAAATGACAGGCTGGATTTGGTTGTTTAAATGACGATATTCCTCGTGACCGGAATTTGTTTTGTTTTCATGTAGGTCGAGCTAGCACGCTTTAGCTGGCTGTCGCTAGCCGATGTTGTGCTAGATTGGGCTCATGTTACCCACGACCCTGGGCAGGATGGAGATTGAAACGTGTCTGTGAATGCTCAGTTGTTTTAACATAAGTGTAAATTTAAAAAAGGCATTAATAACAGCGCGACACACATGAATGGAAGCCCTCCACCAGCCACAGCAAAAACAGACATTAAAACGAGTGCAAAATGGGATTAAATGGTACTATTTTGTCAAAATAGCCGTGGTATGCTGTTTGATTTCACGTGAGTGCAAAGTGCAGCAGTGTCAGTATATAATGATTATTTTCTGCAGCTCTACAGCTGCTGGATTGGATGAAACCAAACACCAGAGCCGTAACTCTTCCAGTCCAGCAGGGTGGAAGTCACAGCAGTGTCTCTCTCCGTTTAGAAATGTGAATTCTCACGTGTGGCCTGAGGGCTGGTCTTGCGTGGGTCAGGTCATTGAATGCAGGTTACATGTATGTTGTAGTCATGATGCGTCCTGCTTTCTCCTCTTTGAGCTCCAGAGGCCAAAGTGCTGTATTTTTCTGTCTTCTGTTTTCTTCCAGGAGTGAACTGCCTCGCGTACGACGAGGCCATAATCGCTCAACAGGACAGAATTCAGCAAGAGGTGAGAAATTCCTTTGTACTGGCAAGAGCAACGTCATTAAGTCAGTGATTATTCTGCCTCTGAGCTACAAGATCAATACGGTTCCAGTTTTTGGTGGTTTGTTGCCCTGTTTAACTTCCCTCTGGACAGAGTTGAGCCCTCATGCTGCTGCCAGCACACACAGTAAGATGTTGGGATCAGTTGTTGTCTCTTCAGTTGTTTCCTATTATAAGCACGTCATCCATGATGAAAGATACAGGTCGGTGTTCAACGGGCTAATGAGCATGCAGCATGATTAGTGCTGCTTCCTCTGAGTGAGAAGGTCAGAGGTCAAGTTCTTGTCATCTCAGTTGCTTTTTGTGCAGGTTTCCTCCGCCATCAAAGGACATGCATGTTAGGTTACAGGGCTCCACAGTGTGAGCGTTTCACACATTTACCACTAAAAATAGATGTGTGTGAAACAGAAACTGCTCAGGAGTGTGTGTGTGTAGATAAATCCCCCAGTCAGCCGCCAGTTTTTCATACAACAAAGATGAGCTTCACGGCGCCGAGTCGGATTCAGAAAACTTAATTTATCTCCGTGGGGGGCAATTAAGTGTCGTCCAATCCTCTACTGTCACCGTCACGTTCCAGCTGTGGCGCTGCTTACGTCCATCCTGTGCACAGCTGTCGGCTCAATCAACAGCGTTTGACAGTCCGAGCTGATCGCACTGCTTCTAGTCAGCGCTTGTGACTCCACCATGGCGAGGAAGACGGGGCTCAGCGCTCGGCAGGAAATACAAATAGCCTCTGAGAGAAGGATTTTCAGAAAGGAAGTTCCCCCAGTTATGGCGCGGTGAATCTGTCCATTTTCAAACTAAACCATCCGATCACCAGAACAGACAGAAAAGGAAAAACCAGGCTCTGAACCAACATGTGGCAGAAACATAAACCGAGAGGGAGAATGATGTAATCATCAAAATCTGAGCGAATTCACGAAACAGGGCAACGTGTTTTCGTGTTTTAGAAGTAAGAATGACTGTAATACAGACGTGTTCATATGTGAGGAGCATGTTCATGCATTGTTGGTATATGGATTATATTATAATAATGATGTATATCACAGCCTAGCTGGAAATGTGCCTGTGTGAAACCCGCTTCACATCCCGCCCTCAAAATGCTGACGTTCAACCGTGATTGGTCGATGTAAAGCAGCTGACGACACCAGCTGGCGGCCAAAACTGTGAGAAAAGTGGAACACAAGTCCCACGAGTGTCACCGTCGCGTTCAGACCGATGACATACAGACAGTCCTAGAAATGTGTGCGGTAGGTGGAGTGCGGTCCAGCTTCGTCGTGGCTGATTGTGATACCGAGGATGAGGAGGAGGATTGTTGTGAGAAAACGCGCTGGTTTTACTCGCAGGCTTCGCTGATGTGTGAATGATGAGGAGGAGTGAGCGAGGAGCGTGTGACAGCTGGTTTTCATAGCTGTGCTTTTACACCCTGAATCCCCAGGAGGATGAAGGACGTGAGTGAAGCTCGCCCCCCACCCCAGGCCAAACTTTGGGAAAAGAGTGTGTTTCGTTTGTGCTGGTTTGTGCTGTAAAAATTTCCGTGTGTGCTGCTATGGTTTCTCAGTCATTAAAGATGATTTTTTAGGTCATCCAGAGTTCACCCAGCCCCCCATTTGCCCCGATCCCAGAGTGGTGCCGTCTGTTTGTGCCGTAAAAATTTCCGTTTGTGCTGATTTTAGAGGTATTACACACTTTATTTTCTGGTGATGACGCTGTTCGATGGAGCACCCCGAGCACGTTAGCCGTTTACTGTAGCCCGATGTCCATATTAGGTCAATGACGCATGCAGGAGCATCCTGTTGGTGCATTCAGGTCATGGCGTTTCTCTTTCTCTCTCGCCCTCAAATAGTGATACTTTCCCTCAGCAGGAATGTTTTTGAGCTCGAAAAGCAACACAACCACAACTTTATTGCGTTCAGCCACGTTTTTCCGAGCATAAGTAATGAAACGCACTTATGTCGGAACTCGGAATTTCCGAGTACAATCGAACGCAGCATTATTCCAACGATCACACAGTGGTAATGGGTTGCTCATCGTCAATGCTCATCATTTAACACAGATTCCTTGATTACCTGCTCCAACAGTCCTGTCAGCCACAAACATGGCTTGAGTACCAATAAAGAGGCTACATTATAGAGCCAGTGTTCGTTCTTCATTTGAAAGACTGATCACGCCATGCACCTGCCACTCAGGTCCACTCGTGCTGACTGAATCATGGGGAATTACAACAAAACCTCCACATGCACATGAGGAGCACAGATTTCATCTCCCTCAGCAAATTCAAACTTCTGGCCAACGTAAGTAAAATATGGAAAAACTGAGTTAGACCTTAATAGACCTTCATATGGAACGAAAAACATTCCCTTCTGCAACATAAATAGTGGGTGAATCACGTCTACATTGCACCACGACTGAAAATCCTTATCTCTGCTAGCCTGCTAGCTAACGTGTTCACATTAGACGCATGTAGGCAGTCATCGCATTTCAAAGAGGCTTGACCCTGGGCGCTCTGGACATCATGTGGCCGACTGCAGGAGGGCTCCATGTGTCTGGAAGATGTACGATGACCTGGGAAGTCAAGTGAAAGCAGCATCAGAGAACACAAAGATCCGCCCACATGCTGGGTTCCACACAAAGCAGTGGTTGCATGATTGGTGCAAGGTTCTGCTTTTTCCACATTCCATGTTTCATTTTGCACATAAAGTCATGTGTTGTGTCATTGTTACAAGCCTGAGTTTCTTCTTCACGCTGTCATCAACTTCACATTCATGGTTGTATCAATGACAACCGCTGAAGTGACTGGCTTGAACCTCACTGGTACGGACCAACGCTATGGCTCGGCTACTGCTCACCGGCGCCTCCGCTAGCCAAAACACGTCATTACAAATTACGGGAAAATCGATCGAAAATGCGGAAATTCGAGCTGTACATTCAACATCACGCTAAAATGAACGAATACCAACCTTGTGCCCGTATCGTCCAGATGCTAAATAAAATCCGTTGCCTGTTGCACCGGCAAACTTTTTGTGACTGACGATCGTCTCTCCTGTTTTGGTTTTCGGCAGCACCGTCTGCTGTCATGAACAAATAATAACATGGGCTTGACGAATGATGAGAAAATTTAAGAACAAATATAAAAACAGTTAAAGAATTGTATTCGCAGTAGTGGAGAAACGGTACCATTAAAGTTCTTCTGTAGGAAAAAGATCCAACAGTGTAACATGTTCACCTGAAGTTCGTCCCGTTTGGAGCGAGTGGGGGGTTTGGTGACGTCATCACCAGAAAATAAAGTGTGTAATACCTGTAAAACCGTAGCAGCACAAACGGAGTTTTTTACGGCACAAACGAAGCACAAACAAAACAGACTGTTTTCCCGAGATTTGGCGTGGGGTGGGGGGCCAGCTTCACTCACGTGGATGAAGGTGGTGTCACAGCTGTAGGTGACGACTGGATCGCCAGTGTTTTTTAGATCTGGCGCTCTTCTCTTCGCTCTCGGGAAGACTGTGACGGAGAAAAGGCGCTGATGAAATATTGAGTTTTTATCAGGCTATGATTTGCTTTAGTCTCTAATTAATGTCAGATCAAACCTAATCAGACCTATTGATAGTATTGGCTGTTTTTAAAGGTCATTATAAAGCTGTTCAAAGGGACGGGGGATGTCCGTCACCCTGGAACTGTTGTAGAGGACCGGTGCAGCACCCAGCTGACCGGGTCAGTCAGCCATGAGTTAAGCTGCTCTGCTCATCTCTGTGTGGGTGCAGATCGCCAACAGTAACCCTCTAGTGTCGGACAGACAGGACCTGTCGGTGCTGCAGAGGGAGTACGCTGAGGAGGACACGGTATATCAGCTCAAGATCAAGGTCAGTCCTCCTCCATCACTGCTGCGGCGCCAGGCTGCAGTTCCTCCACCGCCCACCACTTACTGTTACTGCACTGGAGTTCACCACATGGTCATTTCGTTGTGTTTTGCAGGACCTGTATAAAAAATACTCATACATTCGTAAGACGAGACCAGATGGGAATTGTTTCTACAGAGCTTTTGGATTTGCACATCTTGAGTCCCTGCTAGATGACAGCAAAGAGCTACAGAAGTGAGTCTCCTCTCGCCCGGAGGCCCCACCTCCTTCCTCCTGGGCGATACTCCAGCCCAGTGCTGTTTCCTCACACTGATAGTTACACGTTCTCTGCAGTCATGAAATAAATATTCCATGATGTTTAGTGGAAAGTTGTTGCCGCCATAAACGAGCCATGGGATGACTATTTCAGGCGCCCCCCCCCGCCCCCCCAACAAACCCCCCGTTATGTGAAACAACAGCAAATCTTAAGCTCACAACACTTAAGTAGTGTGCTTGATAGGGTTGAGGGGACCAGTAGCAGACCGTCTCCTGTCATTGCTGGACTGATTGTCATGTGACGGCGGAGCTGACAGAAGAAGAGGACAGCCCTGTTTGTCCGGTCTTGTCTTGTGCAGCGGCGTCCTCTGGTCGTTGGGAGCTGTTGTTACTTCACAAGCAGCTCATTGATTTGCTCAACCCCTCGGTGCCACGCTGTCATGCTTCCCCTCACACTTGTAAATGTTTATTAACACCCTTGTCCCTCCGCACCACCTCGCCCGCCCCCGCGTGAACCCGCTAATGAAAGCAGTTGATCCTCTTCCCACTGCAGAAAACAAAACAGGTGGAAGCAGATGTTAGCAGGTTTTCTGGCTTGTGGGCGTTGAGTTGCACGTTGAGCAGTCGGCTTGGTTGTGATGCGGCTTTGGTTGGAACACTTGGATGGTCCAGCTTGTCCATCCTGTCCAGCTGGACTCATCCTTCTTCTCCTTGTGGTGCTTGTTAATGAGCTCTCCAGACGCCACCCAGAACTTTCCCTCCGTCACAATGACTGCTGGAATGTTGGTCCAGCAGCAGCAGCGTGTTTGGATTCACTAGCACTACGACTAACAGCAGCATTGTACAATTCATATGTGACTCAGTCCCCTTTTCTATGAAACGATCTCGTGCTGAACGTTGTTAAGCTTGTTGTATTTTATCCTCACTGCTGGCCAGACGAGCAGCTGCAGTAGACGGATGTGTAGCGGCGGTGAAACGGCCTTGAGGGTAAATTAAAATGTTTCAGGGAAAACTGCTAAAGAGGAAAGCGATGAAGGCAGGCAGCAGCATTCATTCGTGCCTGGAAATGAAGAGAACTGACTCTTTCCTTCACCAGTGAGCTGCTGTTCCAGTGATGGACCTCATTCAAGGGCAGCTATGACCACAAGGTGGCAGCAGCAGCGTCAGCAGTGACTGCTGTATACGATCCTGACAGCATAAATCTAATCATCCTAAAAGAATGTTCGGCTCCTGCCTCGGAACGCTTAAGTTGAAATTATAATTTAAGTTAACAAACCAAACATTGCACCAGCGTATGCTACAGTACAGGTTTCTTCTGACTCAAATATTAAAATACCTGCTTGTTGTCGTTGCTTTGACTAAGCAAACTCCCTGAAGTCCTCAGTAATGTCACCTGAGAGAACTTTGTGTCGGTGCAGGTGGAGTAGAGTGGCTCAGCTCCACCCCGTCATGCTGGTGTCGTTCTGGTCTGAGCATCACCGCCGGCTGCTCTCTCCTCTCATGCCTGTGCTGCACACGATGGCGTGGTTACGCTGTAAGTGGTGAAACAAGTTTGCGACTTTTCCCCTTCAAGATCTCGTGAACTTTGAATGTCACTGCATCTTGTTGATGGTGCGACCTCACTTCCTCTATCGTTGTCCTAGCGAATGAAGCAGCTCTCTGCACTGTGCTGCCGACGCGCTGCGGGCCGGAGGTCAGCACGTCGCCATGCAGCTGCACCACTGATATCATGATCAGGCACTTTACCACATGAATATTGAGAGTGACAACATTGGGAACTGCTCTGAACCGTGCCGACGTGCATAACTGATCAAAACTCCCTCTGTGGTTTTTGGTTAACCACCAGCAACACGACTAGAAAATCTCACTTGCTCGTGCAAGTACACTCACCACGAGTTGTCTGTCCCTTCAGGTTCAAAGCAGTCGCAGCTAAAAGCAAACTGGACCTGGTTAACGAGGGATTCACCGAGTTCACCATTGAGGACTTCCACAACACCGTGAGTCTGCTGCATGACAGCCAACAACACCGCGTTTACTGCTGCTGAAGTTGCAAGTAGTTCCGACTTTTGGTGTTTGTTTTTTTTTTCTACCGGAGCCAAGACGCTGCTGTACAAAGTCTGTATTAATTTTTGTCTCAGTGTTCACAAAAATGTCAAATGTCTCCCAGTTCCACACGTCCTGTTAGATTTGTGTTGTCTTGGTTCTCTGTGTTTGCTGCTCGTAACTGTGACCTGCTGGAGTCTTTGATTTAACTGGTCGGTTGGAGCCGAACATACAGAAAACTGGGCCAAATCAATCTCAACCATCTCACTGACGTCCGTCCTTGTAGTTCATGGATCTGATCGAGCTGTGTGAGAAGCAGCCGAGCCTGCAGGAGCTGCTGGGTTCCTTCAACGACCAGAACATGTCAGACTACGTGGTGGTGTATTTACGGCTGCTCACCTCCGGCTACCTGCAGCGAGAGCACGGTTTCTTTCAGCACTTCATAGAGGGAGGGCGCTCCGTCAAGGAGTTCTGTCAGCAGGTGGGTTGGAGGAGTTCTCAGATGTGTCAGCAGATTTCCCACCACTTTGATGACTTTAGCTTTTATATGTCTTTTCTGACGTGAGCATCGTTTTAACATTGTGGTGGAGACACAGGACGAACCTTGGCATAACTGATGTGCTCGGTGACTCGGGGACCGTTTAACCCTGGAATTGGCAGGTCGCTGTGTTTCCATATCCAGAAAGGTTTTTACACTCGCTTGAGGGGTTTTTTTGGTGCATTTTTCAAAAAAGGATAAATGCCCAAAAAAGGAAATGAAAATGCCTCATTAAATAAACTCGGATTCGGTGAATCTGTAACTGACGTGGCTGACAAACTTCCCCTGCGTCTCCAGTGAAGCAGCGCTCAAACACGGCACTGCAGAGCTACCGCGCATGCACTTCTCCCGGGCCGCTCGTCCCTCACGGCCATCAGGACGCTGCCCGTACTTCCATCTTCTGACTTCATGGCTTATTTGCTTCAAACCGCTCGATGGAAGCGGCTGTAATTTCTTTTTATTCTGGATATCTAAAGTTTGCTTAAGATCAACCGCACGGGCTGTGAGCGTGGCCCTGAGGCACCCGAGTGGCGTGAGGCTCTGGTGAACCTCCTGCAGCTCTGTTTCCTGCAGGAGGTTCAGAGCAGTTTTGCTGAGGGAGGATAAAAGTGCATCAGCAAAGTAAATTTGAGAGCAGAGACCAGGGCGTGTGCAGGCTTTTGTGTCTCAGTTTGCTGATGCAAACGCTTCTGACAGACAGCGGCGGTGCGTCGATTTTGACTGCACGAGTAAAAAGATCCCAGAGAGAAGAGAAGGAGCGGCAGACAGCCTGTCTGAGGCGCTGCAGCGTTCTCTGCTGATGTCGTCTGAGAAACATGATACATGTGACCGCACCGGTGCTGATGGTACCAGAACCAGTCAGGTGCTCATGTCCAGCACTGGAACTCTGCACACATCCATTGTGTTTTCTTCCTGTTTTCCAAGGAGGTGGAGCCAATGTCTAAAGAAAGTGACCACATTCACATCATCGCCTTAGCTCAGGCCCTGAACGTATCCATCCTGGTGGAGTACATGGACCGAGGAGAGGGAGGGACAGTCAATCACCACGTCTTCCCCGAGGGTGGCGACCCACGCATCTTCCTCCTCTATAGACCTGGCCATTACGACATCTTGTACAAATGAGACACTCCAGGCCGCCGCCCACCTCATCAGCGACCCACAGCAGTGGGTCTGATAACTTCAGCAGCCACGTTGATGAAGTATGCATCTGTGTATGAGATTACACTCATGTATTTGAAAAAAAAAAAAGTTAAATCACAGTACATGCCCCCCCCCCCTCCGTTCCCCCCTCATCAGAAAATGGTTAATTAAGAAATGTTTGACAATAGAAGTGACTCCAGGCATTTAGAGTTGTACAGGTTGTTTTTTCTTTTGTGGTTGTAAATGTTATCTACTTGCTTTATGTTGGATTCTTTTCCTTTGTTACACTGCGTTTCATTGAGTTTTATTAAAGGGATTTACATCTTACGCCTCGTCTTCTTTTCATTTTGCTTTAAAGTGTAAAAGTTGGTTTTTAAAGGCTTGAGAAATGAGAAGTTGACACCGATCGTCTGCCTTTAAACTGTAACTGTAAATGTCTGTTTGACGTGTGATTGATGTACAAGCCAGGAGGTCTCATTCAGAACTCAGAACCAAAGGTGAGATGTTGGTTCTCCTCCCTGTGAGGGAAGAAGTTCCACTCAGTGGAAACGAACTCCAGATCCATCACAACTGAATTTTCCAAATGAATCTCAAAAACGTTTATTTCAGGGGGGGTCAATGCACCAGCAGGTCACCGACACGTTACACGCGAGTGTGCGTTCAAGTGCTGTGACGCTTGGTGTGACGTTGGACACGAACTAACCAATCAGAAGCAGCACCTGCAGAAACGCCAAACAGCGAGAGTTCAAGAGTGAAGACGGGCCCGGTCCCCAAGTAGCAATGTCCCGGTATTTAAAGCCGTTGGCCGGGACGAGTCGGAGGGTCGTTGGCGTGTGTGTGCGACGTCACTCCTCTCTGACAGGTATGTGTTGTCGAGCAGCACGCGGGCTGCTACTGTAGCTACCTGCTTGCTAGCTTCTCGGCTAGCTAGCAGGTTAGCACGCTAGCTGACTAGCCGGTTAGCTCGCTGCTGTTCTGGGGGATTTTGTGTTTTTAGTCGTTCAGTGTGTTTTTCAACTAATTTGGACGATGACACAATCACGAGAGAATCAAGCGTCGGAGTGAATTAACATGAAGTCACTGTCAGTTGTTTCCCTGATAATTGCTGTTATTTTGGTAACATGACGTCACAATCCACGTGTTTTTGTGTCCAGAGGAGCTGATTGAAAACATGGACAAGAGAGCCACGTGGGACCGCTTCTACGCCGAGACTAGCAGCAGGTCTTCCCCCCTCAGGAACTTTGAGTGGTTCTTTGGCTTTCAATCAGTCCGGGACTTGATTCTGCCCCTGGTGCAGAGCACGTCCCACTCAGATGCCCTGCTCCAGGTTCTGGATCTGGGTTGTGGCACCTCTGATCTGGGACCCTGTATTTACAGAGACTCTCCTCACCCTGTCCAGGTCACGTGTGCAGACATCTCCCCCATCGCGGTGAGACTCATGCAGGAACATGTCCGAGCCACACCCATCCAACCTCACAGTTCTTCCTCACTGCTGGACTTTGTAGAACTGGACTGTACGCAGCTGCACCAGCACTTCAGGTCCGGCAGCCTGGACCTCATCGTGGATAAGGGAACCACCGATGCCTTGTTGAGGTCCAGGGAAGGGCGTGGGAAGGCTGGCCTGGTGCTGAGGCAGTGTCTAATGGCGCTGCGGAGGTCCGGGTCTCTGCTCCAGTTCTCAGACGAGGACCCCGACGCCAGGATGCTGTGGTTGGAGACTGAAGCTCAGGAGCGGGGCGTGATGGCGGCAGATGTGGGGGTGCAGGAAGTGGGGGAACTCAGGGGGGTGTGTTACTACTGCTACCATGTGACTCCTCGCCAGCTCACTGGACCGGGATGCTGAATGCAAACGAGCCAATCATGAATGTGCGTTTTCACCTGATGTTTGACGCGGAACCAGCGGAGCTTCGCTCCACAGGACGACAAAGTAAAGTCGTTCAGTGAAGCCGAGGACGCTCTGTCCTAGAGATCACGAGAAACACACGTTCTGTCCAGGTTTAATCGAAAACGTACACTTTATTGCCCCTGAAGGTGGATTTACTGCAGGTTCTTCTTTGATTACAGAATAAATCGAGTGTATTTTTCCTCTCTGTGCCGTCACATCTGATTAAAACTGAAACACAAATACCTTCAAACGTGTCCCTGAAGCCCACGCAGACGCACCCACGTCAGCGAGGGGTTTCAGAGAATTTACATGTCTTTGATTTCAGCAACTTGAAAAAAATGATGCGTCACAACTACACACTTCTGAAAATGTTAAACAGAGGAATTATGTGATGCTGGAAACTTTCTCCTGCGCAACAGAAAATCCAATGTGTTTCTAATCTGTGGCGGCGGTCAGCAGTGTGACTGTCCAGCTGTAGCAGGAGTCACGGTGGAGCGCCGCGTGTCCCGCCTGCCGTCACGCTGACCTCGTGATGCCTTCATCAGTGGTTCAGGGTCTTTAACGTGAGAAGTTCATCATCATGAACTGTCACTGCGTCCGTGAACGTCTTTGTCACGTGAACAGTTTCTCCGTGTTTCCTGCGTCACAGCAACTTCACATTTAAACCGATGACCAATAAATTTGCTGTCAACCCAGCAATTAAGAGTTGAAAGTCTCTGACGAACCTGCATCAGCAGCTCAGAGCTACGCTGTCAAATCCAATCAATGAAGTGAAATGATGTGATTCTCTTATAGAACTGCTCTAACACACACGCACACACACACTACAGTGTAATGGAGTCCTTCCTTCATGCTGCTGCAGCATCACTGGAAATCTCCCCGATGACATCATCACGCTGGGACATCATTACAGTTCAATCCTGGGCATCTAGAACCAACTGAAGAAGGTCACGGGTTCCCCTGTCTGCTCCAGCTGGGCGTCCGCACACAGAGGTGGAGGGACGAACAGCTGGGGGTCCGCTGGACCGATGACGTTGTTGAAGAAGCTGAAGGTCAAAAAGAAAAGAAATCACCGCAACGATGCAGCGATGAGCCAAGTATCTGCTGGTTTGTTGTTGAGAGCAGGAAAACATGAAAAATGAATGATGTGAATATAGGAGCTGCTGCTCCTGCTGCCAGGCTCTAGGGCCTGTGTGTGTGTGTGTGTGTGTTGGCACATTAAATACGTCTGTATTCCATTCACTGCGGTAGTTCACGGCACAGGTTTGAACTCTGAAGGTTTCCCACATCAATCCAATGACGATGTTTTTTGTTCCCTCATTCCAGATATTCTGCAGTTATGCCTCAAAGTATCTAGATTGAAAATGCAGGACTTCGCCGTGTGCCTGCTGCCCAGGGACCCCCCAGGGTCCACAACTGCCCCCCCCCCCCAAACACTGAAACACCAGCAGAGCTGCGAAGACCAGGAAGGAAATGTTCTTTTTTTTTGTACCTTTAAACTCAAAGTGATTTTTTATTTAATCAAAACAAAAATGACGCCAGTGAGATTGGCGGGGTCACGTGTGCTCCCTCAAGGGCGCCGGCCGACATGTTGGGAAACGCCCCCAGGTGACACACCTGTGTTCGCGGCGGTGCCTGTGCTCACCTGGTTACGAGCCAGCCGCTGGCGCTGGTGTGCAGCAGCGTGCTGACAGGAACGCAGCCCAGCTCTGTGACGGTGCTCACGTACTTTGCTGCAGAAGCACAGGTGAGAGGTCAGCGCATGGAGCGGCGCAACCAGTCTGGCCGGTTACAGGAGCCGAGCTCCTCAGGATCAGGGAATGTGGTTTGCTGCAAAACACAAAGATGGCCTCCTCCTGTAGAGTTTCATCTTACCTGTTTTCTCATTTATCTGCAGCTCCCCCACCCAGGTGTTGACCAGGACACCGCGCCCCAGGCCAGGTGAGCTTCCCATTACAAGCTGGCCGACCAGGGAGGCGTTGGGTGGGGTCGCCAGTGGGTGGAAGTCGACGGCCAGGGCCTTCTTGTAACAAGTGTTGTTGCTGTAGTTGATGTCGTACCCAACGCCCTGGTGGACAGGGAGTTGTGCGTTAGTGGGCCTGGTTTGTTGGACGTGGTGTGTGTGAGGGTCTCACCTGTGTGTAGAGGAGAAGAGCATCAACGCGGGAGGTTTCATTGTGGGATGATACGAACTTGCGCAGGTGGATCCGCTGTCCCACAGCGTCGTAGCTGTACTTGGCAAAAGCCATCAGCTCGTCGCTTGGCGTGAACTTGGAGAGCAGCGACATTGATTTACTCACAATCATTCACCATCGCTGGAGTGACGGTGAGCCGACTCGCTCCACGCCACCTTCGTGATGCTTTGGTGCTGCAAACTGAATCAAAGTGAAGAAAGTTTGTTCGCTCAGCAGCAGAATTGGAGAGGACTTACCACAGACAGGCCTCCCGTCAGCAGCCGGGGCGACGCTGTCAGGGAGGAGGGGTTTGAATCACATAAATCACTTAAATCACATCGAATCTGCAACGTTTTCATGATTTCTCCTCCCAACCGTGAAGACAGGATTCAGATTCACTCGTCACTTCATCGTCTGGGTTGAACTTACTGCATTTTTGTGGACTTTGTGCCAGGCTGCCCGCTGACAGACACACACACAGGACCAGGAGTCTCATGCTGCATGCCGGTAGACACTGTCCTCTACACTGAGACACACAGGCGCCCCCCCCCGCTGACTGCTCACTTCCTTATATTCAAGCTGTTCAGACTCCCAGCCAGCATGCAGGTTTTGGGGTTTTCTCAGCAGCCTGTCCTGCCACAATAACGGTAGGCAGAGACAATATGGAAATATGGAGTGTAGTCGGGTGTGTGATGTCATCCTGTACTTCCTGGGTGGAGACATGAGCTCCAGACCTCATGGAAGGATTTCAGCTTTTGTAAGAAGAGAGAATCAACCTCTGACAGGTCGAAGCCAGCTTTTCTCCTGTAAAAATGCTTCTTAAATATCAAACCTTTAATGAACAATCAAATAAATCCCTCCATGTTCTCCCTCTTCTCCTGTTCAGGGTGGTGGGGGTGGAGCCTATCCCAGCAGCCTTCCCCCTGGACAGGTCACCAGTCCATGGCAGGGCCAACACATAGAGACAGACAACCATTGGCTCTCCCAGTCACGCCTACGGTCAATTTAGAGTCTGGATTAACCTGGTCCCTCTTGATGTCTTTGGACTGTGGAGGAAGCTGGAGTACCAGAGAGAACCCAGCAGGAACAGGGAGAACATGGAGACTCACACAGAAAGACCCTGTGCTCCAGCCGGGGCTCCACCCACAACCTTCTTGCTGGGGGGCCACAGTGAGGACCACTGCTCCACTGTGCCACCAATAATAAATCTAATATGATCATAAAGAACAAAGGAAAACAAAGAATTGTATTCAAAACACACACAACATTGTGTTTTGGTGCTTGAAATATTCTGGTAAGCCCTGCCAACTCGGACTAACACACACACACACACACACACACACACACACACGTCATTTCCCATAGAATCCACATCATCTCATGTAACAATTCTTCCAAATACACAAACAGGCAGTTTTTCTATTTATGCCTTCACATAAATGTATATTTATGCACGTGAATGTACTCCCTGTGGTACTTATATGTTTGAAGTACATCTCATCGAACTCTTACTCTTTTCACTCCAGGCTCAATCCATTATTTTGATGAGCCTGATAAAATATTACTTGTCCTTTCGTTGTCCAGAGGTTTCCTGCAACGAATCCATAAATGTGGACAAGCAAAATAATTGATGGGAACATCTGAACTGGGACTGTGTCATGATTCTGTCCGATGCTTTCGTCTGCTCCTCCTCAGCAGCACTTGTGGCCTCGCGCTTCCACTGCAGAGGACAATAAGCTGAAGCTAAATCTGGTGATTAATGCACCCACGAGGGAAAAGTGACCCACCAAGTTCAGCCTTTGCAAAAATGATCATGTTTGATTGACGCTGTCAGGGAGGCATCAGGTTGCAGTTGCGTTTTCTTCACTGGTGTTTTTTTTTTAATGTTTCTTTACATACGAGAGAGAGAGAGGGCGCGAGGTGAGAAACAACTTATCTTTCTGAGTGTTAACGACAACACAAGTGTGTCAAAGTAGAGCTGAAGGTGGAATCTGAATCATCTCAAACCCTCAGACACGCAGGCGTGGCCCCCAGAGACAAGTTCCAACACCGTCTTTTAAAAATCAGTTTTATTTTGTGTTAAGGAAATAGCCTCTGATTATTACAGAAGCACAAATGCATCATTGTGTGACCACTGGAGGGCAGCAGAACACGCAGACGCAACAGGAACACATTTTGTCTGAGTTGGCGAAAAAGAAATCTGATTTGTCTGATTTGCATCCAGTAGAAGTCTGAGATCACGAAGCTGCTGAAAGCCTCAGAGATGAGAGGTGGCGCACGCCGGTTCCACGACAGATCTCCGACACATGCCAGTGATCAGTGGCGGCGATCAGTTCCTCCTGAGGAACAAGCTGAGGAAATCTGTTGCTTCCTTCCTCATCACTCCATCTTGGCAGAAGTCTGGGGGGTTGAGCTGACTCGGGTCAGAGATCCCGATGATGTTGTTGAAGAAACTAGAGAAGCAACACAGTAACATCATCACACGAGCAGGTACAAGTACCTCTGGTCTCCCCATGAGCTCATTTAGGTTCTCACAGTTCATCAACTGTTGGTCCTCATGTACTGCACCAACAACAGGCCCCCCTGAGGGCCTCCCCCTCCCCCTGGCTGAGCTGAGTTGAGCTGTCATGGGTTTCACAAACATTATTTTCCTTGTTCTTTTTTAATGGAAGCTTCTGTGCTCTTACTGCACCACAGGAACACACAGTTGTACTTCCCCATCAGGTCCTCAGGACGGAAGTGCAGGTGTTTTACCTGATCAACACCCATCCGAACTGGTCCGTTTGGTACGCAGTGCTGACGGGGATGCATCCGAATTCAGTGACGGTGGTCACGTACTTCCCTGCAGGATCAGTGACACATGAGGGAGAGTTACAGCCCTTCTGACCTTGTTCAGAGATTCAGGGAAACTCGACACCTGAACACGGCATCACGCCGAGTCCCAGAAGCTCAGCGTTTGATTCCCGAGACAGAAACAGAGCGAAAGTGACCGGCACAAACAAACTCTCTGTCAGCAAGCGTGTGGCAGTTTAGTATCCCAGGAATACACACATACTGTGCCACTTCAGTGCGACCTGTAGAGGTCGGACCTGAACACACACATTATACAGAATGTGTACTTTTATTGCAGATACTTAAGTAAACTCACATAATTCTCTACTTTTACTTCAGTAGAATTTTTGGAGACTTTTTATTGATCTGGGTATTTTTACTTTTACGTGAATAAAAGAAACTTTGGAAGGAGGGGAAAAAAAAAAAACCTCGGCCGTCGGTCATGTGACATATTCGTCACGCCTGAGAGAACATGTGTGATTTCACTGGCTCCATATGCGCTGGTTCATTTGACTTGTTACCTAATACTTCTCACCTGTTTGGTTGGGCAGATCACCTGACCAGGTGTTGACCAGCAGTCCCTGCCCAGGCCCCGAGGAGCTGCCCAGCACAGCCTGGCCCAGCAGGGAAGAGTTTTTGGGGATGGCCAACGGCTGGAAGTCTGTGCTCAGAGGTGCTTTCTTGCATGTACGATCGGAGCTGTTAATCTCATACATGGTACCCTGATGGAGAGAAGATGGACGTCACCACTGATCGGGACATTTCAGATTAATGGAGGACCGAACGCTCCAGTTGATTCCCTGAGTCCACATTTATTGTGCATTTTTTGGACATTTTTAGAGACAAATATAAGATAAATGTCATCCAGAGAGGATTGAAACTCCCTGCACTGATGTGTTACATTCATCCGTCAAATTTGTTAAATCTTTCTCTCCTCGTGCTGTAAACCGATGGAACAGGACTGAGTATCCACTCTCACAGGCCGCCTCACCTCTGCCCCTCATCACGTCCACTCTTTACTGCACCAACACTGTTGAAATGTATGATTTTAACAACATTACTGCAGTTATTTCAGATCAATATGACAATAACTGTGATAACGTGTCACCTGCACCCCCCCCCCCCCACACACACACACACGCAGTGCAGTGGGTGATTTCCTAGATTCTGGATGAGATGTGATGCTTCTCTCACCTCTCTGAAGAGCAGAAGAGCGTCGTAGGTGAAGGATTTATTCTGGTAGATGCCCATCTCCCTGAGTCGTATCCGCTGTCCCAGTGCGTCATACAGGTATTGGGTGTAAGTCCACAGTTGTTCGTTCTGCGTGGACTGGACCGGGACAGGAGCACGAGCAGACATTAACAGGACCACACAGATATTTACAGTCATAGAGCTCAGGTTCAACTTTAGGACTCACCACAGTGAGGGCGCCGCTCAGGAGAGGGGGACTGGCTGGAAGAGATGATCACAAACACCTATCAGGTGTGTCCAGACATGAAAGCATCAACCTCTGCCTCTCATCTTCGTCTGTGTTCTGAGACTTACCGCAGGGGTGAGGCGTCTGGGCCAGGCAGCCAGCGAGCACACACGCGAGGACCACCAACTCTCTCATAGTCAGACTCGTCTCGCTGCAGCTGTCAGGCGAATGTGGCGTTGGAGGAGGAAGGTACTTCCTTATAAACCAAGAGGCTCCGGGTCAAAGTCCCGCCTCCAGGTTTTACCTTGAACCCTGGCATACTCTCCTAGCTGCTGGAGCAGTCGACTCACACTGGTTACTCTTTGTATCCACAATCAACCAACATAACCAACTAAACCACACCTGCTGCTGTGCGTGGCTGAGCTATGGGGGCAGAACCACACATTCGTCAGTCACACACGTTCAGGTGAGTGTGGATGCGTGCCGATGGAGGTGAGAGGGGAGGAATGTTTGCCTTCTCTGGGCGGAAACACAGATAAAACCCGAGACGTACGTCCTCCCAGCGGAGAGGAAGGTCACATGTTCTCACCATGACCTCACAGTCATATGAGCTGAAGGTGTGGGGCTGATGATGGGTCACATGACCTCCGATAAGAACAGCAATCACAGTCGCCACCTAATTATTCAGCCCTCGATCTTGAATTTGAGGCCATGTGATGTAACTTGTGGCAACAGAATACATACATTGAGGAACAGGATAAACTTTTTTTTTTTCTTAATTTGAGTCCACAGGATCTAAATGGTCTAAAATATAAAATGACGTAACGGAACAAGTTACACGTCACGGTGAACT
The DNA here is from genome assembly GCF_037954235.1 of Aulostomus chinensis. NCBI lineage: Eukaryota > Metazoa > Chordata > Actinopteri > Syngnathiformes > Aulostomidae > Aulostomus > Aulostomus chinensis. Next base: position 4,726,089 of record NC_141343.1, on the reverse strand, counting down.
GAACCGAGGAACCAGGTGGGATCTGATCCAGGGACTAATAGGACGGGCAGGACGTTTAAACACGTATACCTCATATCCTGCCGTCCTGTAATTCAAAGGTGTACAGTCATAAATTCTCATAATAACAAAGTGAATTGCGTAACCTCAGTTTAAACCGTTTAGCTCGCCAGGGTGTAACCCTTGACCACCGTACTGAGTGATTAATGGCAATTCCTGTTTAGCACAGAATAAACATGGCTTCCAAACATCATTCTGGAGGTTATCGCAGTCCTCCATCACTGGAATGAGCGCTGCCTTTGTTTCGTCCCTGTTAAATCAAAATCCTGAAATGTTGGGTAAAACGATTTAGCAACTGTTTCCAGTTTATTGCTGCTGATGTGAAGCAACCAACTCTTTATTATTAGACCAAAGTTGAACAGGTGAGTTTCAACAGCAGCAGTAAACAGACGTCGCTACATTTCAGCTTTGACTCTGTTTGTCAGTGTCAGCTGATTCTTTTTCTGCTCATCCAGTCCGGCGACAATCCAGCCCTTCAGTCACTGGGCCTGGAGTCCAGACGGAGAGGATCCAAGCACAACTCCAGCCAAAGGCACAGTCTGAAGGAAATGACACATTAATTGTTGTATGATAATTATTTTAACCTGTTGTTTCACGGTTATAAGCATCATAATGACAGATGAGAACGCAGTGGCGAGTCAGCCTGTGTGAGCAGGACCGTGCAGGGTCAGCGGCGGCAGGCTGAGCAGCCGGCACACGCGGTTACACTCGGGTCCATGTTGCTCCTCCACGAAGAACCTGATTCCCCGCCCAGCGAAGTTTGAGGGTCCTCTGGCGGTCTTGGTGGAGTGGATCTGGGGGTCGGTGAGGTAAGTCAACCCTTTGCCATTACCTGTCACCCAGCCTGTGGAAAAAAAATGTAGGAGGAGTAAAAGGTCAGAGGTCACTGCCACGTGACATAAATGTGTTATCTCAGGAATGGCGAGAGGAAGTTGCTTCAAATTTGGCGCAAACGTCCACTGAGACTTGAGGATGAACTGAGAGGTTTACAGCTGCCTTGGAGACGAACGTCAGCACGGACGTTCAGCACACGTCACGCACCTTGCAGGTCCACGACAACTTCCTGCTGGTCGGAGAACAAGTAGGTGAAATGTCCGAAGGCGAGGCCGTACTCTGTAGCCCTGGAACTCTTGTTCTTCTTGCCAGTGTTGTTGGTGAGTTTGACGAATTCCCCGAGCATGTAAGGTTCCACCGTTACACAACCGACGATCTGACTTCCCTCCAGCATCTGCTCAGCAAACAAAGACATCCACCACCAATCTGTGGTCAGAAGAGCAGCACTAGGCTCTCACTTCTCAGTTCCTTTGTTAAAACACAGAAGTGTGAGTGACAGCCCATTTCAATCTCAGCCCAAGGCAGTTCTGCACTAGTTTGCCACAGAGATGATGCATTTGTGTGTAGTGGGTCTTCTTAGCGTTATGGATTCAGGGGTTTACTGCCAAACCTGCGGCACAGTAAAGCTCCCATGCCTCACACGTTCATTTGTCTCTGATTTGTCCTCACCAGCAGGGCCTCAGAGGGGATGAAGAAAATCTGAGCCATTTCTTCCTTGTCGTAGAGGCTCTTGTTGAACTCTGTCACGTAATACTGGGCCGTCATCTGCCGCTCCACATCCTTCAGGTGGAACTGGATCTCCTTCGGCTCCAGGTAGTCTTTAGCCACATAACTGAGGATTTAGATTGAAACACAAACTTCAGAGATGCTGCCATCATGTTGGGGTTCGTGACTAGAAGGCGTAGTTGCAGACCTGCTCAACCTCTCCTCCTGGTGTAGAAACTGGACCCATATGGCAGTTCTCTGCTTGCCTTTCATCCCCATCGGTTGTCCAATAAAAACACAGGTTTCCCTCGCTGTCCACAGTCCTGTGACTTTGGAGAACTTTAAATGAAGAGCACCTAGAAGAGGCGAGGAAGCGGATGTACCAGAATCAGACCAATGGAAAAACTTGTGCTACGTACAGGTCACGTCCTGTGAGGCTGCGCCAAATATCAGCAGGAGAGCGCTGCATGTAGCCTCCAGGTCCCCTCCTCACACAGCCAGTGGGGTTTGCTCAGCATTGGTATCACTTTTAAGATTTTTAAACGCAACCATGAGGCCCTAACGTTAAACTCTGGAGTACAGATTCACCACAACCAGCTGTGTGTGACGACCTCGACATTCAAACATCCGAAGGGAGGAAAATCCCACAGACGAGGGAACGGGATGTTCATCATGCCAGTTTCCCCAAGTGGTTCTGATTCTAGTTATTTCTGGGTTCCAGGACTCATTCCGGACACCATACATGGCTGCGTGAAACGGGATGTCAATCCACTCCAGATTTACTTCATCATTCCCAAACGCTGCTGCGGTGAGGAGGAGCTACAGGATTCAACAAGCATCAAGAGCTCGCTGGCGTATTTCATTCTGGACTGAGTCCTACCTACCGTGTGCCGTGCCGTACTGCTTCAGTTTGAAGTGCGTCTTGTCACTCTGCAGTCTCTTCAGCAGACATTCATGGCAAACTCCAGCCAGCAGACTCAGGTAATCCTGCTGGGACAGGAAGTACCGACCCTCAGGTGCGGCGCTAGCTAGAGAGCTGTTCTTGCAGCTGTGGCACCGAGGGTTCCTCCTCTCAGGGACACTCCCCTTCTCTGTACACGTGACCTCACTGTGACCACTTTCGTTCAGCTCGAGCACCTCGAATGAATTCTCCGAGGTTTCTGTCGAGGCACACTCTTCTGGGGTGGGTGGAGCACGGTGGGCGGTGGTGTTGGTGGCAGCATGATTTTTGCTGGCAGAGTGAATCCTAGTGTTCTGATCCTCCTCCAGAGGCCGAGGCTTGGACATGTCACTGGACCGACATCTGGGTGTGTGGTTCATGTGCGTGGGGTTATGAGCTGACTCACCGGTGTCAGACTCAGGCGTTCCCAGGAGAAAGAAGCTCCCGTCTGACTCTGGTGATTTGCTGGTTGGGCAGCTTCCTGCTTTTACTCGGTCTGGTGTCCGAGGTTTTCTGGATGCAGGGAAGTTCAGATCAGCTGAGACTTTTTCCCACGATGAATGAGAACTGAAACTGTCACTTAAAGAGCAGGAGGATACGCCGAGGATGAGTTGGGATAAAGACTCTGCTGTCCCTTCGTTTCCTGGTGGTGACACACCCACCACATCCGTCATCCAATCATCTGCCGTCTCTGTTTCTGTTGCGGCTTGTAGCATTTCGAACTTCTCAGAATCACGACTTGCGCTGGAGGATGATGAGGTGGACGCTGCAGATCTCAGGACGGCAGAGGGCCGGCCTCTGTCTCGCTTCTTGCTTTCATTGGCAGATTCTAACATGCTTGCATCATCATCATCATCACTCTCCTCAGTGGTAGCACAGCTGATGTCACGTACGTTAGCGTGGCTCCCGCCGCGGTCACTGCTGCTCTCTGGACCCGCCTCCCGCTGAGCTGAGACTCTCTGCTGTGGCTGCTCTCTGCCTGGGGAGGCATCCTTCGACCCTTTGGAGGCCTCAGCGCTGCCTTCAGTGGGCAGCGTGCTGACGGTTGTCCCCAGCGCTGTGATACACACCCCGGCTCCATCGACTTCCTCTTTCATTCCTCTGCAGTTTGTACTGCTGATCTCACAAAGTGACGAGTGATACTTCTGAAACCTCCGCATCACCTTGGAGAAACTATCCAGCGTGAAATCAACCGCCATGTCTTTGATTTTTCTGTAGCTGTCAGGGATGAAGGACCCCCCGTCTGAATTCAGAAAAGGCTCCACCTGCAGCAGACGCTTGACTTGGGTGATCAGCTGCAGGATTTCTACACAAAGACCGTCTTTGTCTTGGGTGCCTGCATGACAGTAATCACAGAAATGAGCTAAAGCTTTCTGGCAAGCTTGTGTCGCCTGCTTCACAACCTCTGAAGGAGCGCCGAGCCACTTGTGAGTGACGGCGAGGGAATACGCGGCCTTGATGAAGGTGTGAAGCTCCTGCTGGCTGGTGACCAGCTCGCCCTCGGCTTTGGTGAGGAGGCCAATAACGAAAGCCTCTCTGGCCAGCAGGAGGAAGGAGGGCCTCCGAGCGGGAGGACACTCCACCGAGAAACTGTACGACAACAAGCAGGTGCCTTGAATGGTCTGGAGACAGAGAGACAGTGAATTAACACAAACTCTGCTTCAGCTTGGTATTTCCGTGGTCCCGGTCCTCATGTTGGCCACCTCACTTCTCTCTGCTCAACAGAGGAACTCACCGTGTTGGTCAGCACGAAGAGTGAAGTGTACTGGCTGTACACCACCGCCATCTTAGCTGCCTCGGCTGCTGAGAGAAGACGATGACTTCCGTCCCCAAGGAACCGCTGCCCCAAACAACCAGACGATGAATCACAGCAGCCAGAACCATAAGAGCAACAACGTATCGGAGGGACTTACTAGATCAATGTCAGGATTCGTCGTAAAAACCCGGAAGTCTTCATCGTTCATCGACACCAAAATGTTGGCCAGGATGCCGAGAGAAGTGCTGATACCCTGGAACATGAGCGGATTTTATTTTCAGTGACCGGCGTGGAGACTGGACGCCGCACGCCTGAGACGACAACATTCTTCTACCTTCTTATCAGGTTGAGGCAGTGCAAAGTAGCCAACCAGAGACGCCCAGATCAGCTCGGCAGCCTCCAGCCACAGGCCTGAAACGTCCCACAGACATGAACCGTCACAACAGACACGATGTCACAGCTGCGCGGCGTCACACTGGCTTCTTCATCTCACCCAGCTTCTGCAGAATCGTTCCCCGCACTTGAACACTAACAGCCTGCACGAGAGCCCTGTCGCTCTCGGACTGGTAGACCCAGCAGCCTGCATGCAGGGAGAGGGGAGGTTTATCTGGTTAAAAAAGACATCTATCAGTTATCAGTAAACCACAACCCTCGGGACAGGGACTGACCTGTGGCCCCGCTGCTGTTGATCAGACTGCTCAGAATGTACTCTGCCTTTTGAAGTTTTCCTGTGAGAAAGAAGAAGGAAACTGTGGTCGTGATACAAAAGTCCAGAAGAAATGCGGTGTTCTGCTGCTGGCTTCAGGTCGGGATTCAAAGCGTTGAAGGGGATCAATCAAACTGAGCACAACTCAAGGATGCACTGAAAAGACTTCAGCGGTCAAAGGTCAAAGGTCACTACCGCATCATATCATGGTTATGAGCAGCCTGGAGGGAGTTTTCAAATTCTGTTCGCTGTAGGTTGAACTGAAAAGACTGTGGGGGTCAAAGGTCAAGGTGAGCAGACTTCACAAAGGTATACAATACGGTATTTAGAAACCACTGCAGTAGAAGTACTGCCCCCCCCCCCCCCCCCCGTACCTGAGTTCAGGTAGACCCTGGCCTGCCGTATGACCAGCTGAGGGGCCACAGGGACCTCAGGGTGGTGTCTGTGGAGCAGCTTGGCGATCTTCAGCAATCGGCTGGACTCATCCGTCCAGTAGAGGAAGCGGTCCACTAGGAAGACCGCCGCGAGCGCCACGCGTGCCTCTTGAGCCAAGATGGAGGCTTTCAAGACAGCCTGGGGACACACAAGGTGTTTGTTTGGAAGTGAGGAGGCTCCCGCCAGTAAAGCTATCATGAGGACCTCGCTGCGAGCACATGAGCCTGCTGTGTGACGCCTACCAGGAGCTGCGGCAGGTGAGGCTTGATGAGGTCACTCAGGTTGGTCTTGTCACTGGCTGCGAGCGACTGCTTGTACTGCCACTTTTCAGGGACGAAGGGCCACTTCATGTCCACCGCCTCCTGCAGGAGAGACGCCAGCTCTGCACACAGTGAGTCTGCAGGGACAAGAGTGGCAGTGAGAACATGCTCCTGGAGGGGCGGAGTCACGTTACTACAAACACACCTGACTTCACCAACAGTTCCTCTAGAAGGGTGCAGGACCCTGAGGAGCTCCAGCCTTCAGCCCGAAACATTCAATTCATTAATGCCCCCCCCCCCCCAACCAGGAATCAGCCAAACAGCGCCATCTTGTGTCTGACCTCTGCAGCCGCAGTAGCGCCGCCGCTCTGCCTCCGCGCGTTGTGGGGAGGCTGGAAGGGTCCTCGCGGCCCTGAGGCACTCCTCCAGCAGAGCCCCCACCTCCTCGCTGTCCGTCCTGGAGAAGGAGGTGACGCGGCTCCCAAACATCTCCTCCTCCTGTCGGTGCCGCGTCACCGCGGTTCCTGCAACTGACTGACTCAAGAGAGAATCCCCGAAAAACCATAACACCCAGAACGTCACAACATGAAGAACGACCGCAATCAATAATCAATCAATCGATAATGAATACACAGAACTCATCGGACGCCATTATTAACACATGATGAACAACACTGATGGTGTGATCAGGAGACAACTTACACAATGACAGCCTAAGTTCTGTCCGAAAGTGTCAATGAATCCAGAAACGACAACCGCCAGGTGAGGTCGCGACGTCAGCCACGTCTCTGGCCGTCTGGTTTTACTGCCATGAATCCTAAAAGACTCTCAACAGACGACCATCGTGAGGAACAGTTTCACCATTTTCTGTTGCAGTAAAACAAAAGCACCAGCCGCGGACCAGGTCCTCCGAGTCTTCCTGGCGGAGCAGAGCTCGCAAATGATGCCTTCAGAACTGTCGGAAATCTTGCTATCCCGGGTTAAAGGCATGTGACGCGCCACTGTAGGTAAATAGTCGTGTCTAACTGAGGAGACTGAACGCGTTTCTAATAAAAACTCGATGGCTGCCAGTTTTAGTTAATTTTTCTGACACTCTACGAGTTTCGTGGTTCTTCACCAGCTGCCAATGGAGGCGGTTTGTCGGCCTGTGACACACAAGACTAGAAATGAGATTTACGATTCACCTTCATAACAGCGTCTGCAATGTGCTGCCACCACACGGTTTTACTGTTATTACTGATACTAGTAGTAGTAGTTGTAGTATGAGAAGTAGGCCTAACTCCTAGATGTGAGAATGCAACATGTGACGTAAGAAGAGTGGGCAGGGCTACCTCTGAGCTCAACAGGTGACAATCAAATGTTTTCATTCAGAAGATTTGATGATAAATGGTGCATAAAATATTCTGTTACTATCCACGGATATTTACAGTATTCTGTACTGAGTAGTATCCCGTACATTTACTGCTGTCTGATTCATATAAACGCAGAAGTGTTGATTAATGTACTTGTGTGTACTTGTACACGGTGTGATGAGTGGTTCAGGTGTCTGCTCGTCGGCGGCGCGGGTGTTGCCGCGGCTCTACCGGTAGGCGGGACTGTGGCTCTGCGGCGGGGCCGTGATGGAGGCGCGCACAGCTGGACCGCGTGTCACGTTCCAGCTGTGAACACTCGCGCTGAGCTCATCGCTGCGAGCCGCGTCCGAGAGCGCCAGAGGAGAGTTTGAGGGCTCCGTCCCGGTGAGCCCTCGATGGTCTCTGACACCGCCGGACCCGGTGATCCCACTCCGGCGGAGCTGGTGATGTAACGCATGTCGTCTGGAAGCTTGGGACTCTGAAGGTAAGAAATGTGCGGGACGCCACGGATAACCGCGGAACGCTCGTGAAGCTTTTACGCGCGAGGTCCTGATGAGGACGATCATTTATTCTTATGTTGTTGTTGTTGTTGTTGTTGTTTTAAGGGGAAAAAACTGCGAACCCCCCCCCGCCGCCTTTTTGAGATTCTTTTTATAAAAACAAAACAAAACAACCCCCCCCCCCCCCGACTTGATTCGCACCCAGACGCGCGTGTGGATGCTTGTTTGGCTGCTGATGTGTCGGGGTTGGGCTGCTTAGTTGTGCTCGGACTTGCAGAAAGAGCAGCGTTATCGTTTCTTTTCCTCTTCTTCTTCTTCTTCTGCACTGTTGAGCTGCTCGGCTCCCAGACACCGCGGGTGCAGCAGAACATCGTGTCTGAATTCACTCCTGCTGCTGGAGCTTTGAACCCGGCACACATGGCATTGATGGACCTGTGCACAGTCATCCTCAGGAGGGAGGGGCCTGAGGGGAGGATGGAGGAATGCCTCCCCCTGATGTAGACCCTCAGAATTCCTCCTGGTGGATGCAGGGGAGTTTGAGAGAAAATCAGGAAATAAAAATGAAGCTGCTGGTGTCCGTCACCTCAGCCCTGCATTCATCCTCGCTGCAGCATCATATCTCCATGTATGGTGATGGAACTGAGTTGTGGCAGTGAGCTCTGCAAGAATTTGCACTTTATTTTTCAGTATGGTTTTTCCCCCCTAATGAACTGGCCTGGAGGTTTTGGATGCAGAGAGGTGTGATGTCAGTGCATGAGTGAGCTGCTGAGGCGGCGCACAGCAGGGGGTGCTGGGGTGAGGAGGTCTCCTCCAGCTACATCATGTAGCAAATGTGCATTTGTGATTCCTCCTTGGCTGCTGCTGACACAAGAGCGAGGTCAGGTTTACCTTAACCCCCCCCCCCGCCCCCCATCACCTGTCCCATTAAACACGCTGTGCTGATTCAAGGTGGTTTTCCTCCACTGCCCACACAGCAGCTCAGGATTAGGAGGCTTTATCGAGCGTCGGGCCTGATGATGACTTGCTCTGCCACATCTTCGCCGCTGCTTTATCCCCGCATGTTTTGGCTTCGCAGCTGTGGGATTTGACTGGTAATCTGGGACCGACTGCCTGTCTGGATGTCGGGAAGCCTTAACAGCTCTAGTTCAACAGCCCGTCAAGTGTTTGTGGGAGGCAGAAAAGTCACTTTTCAGGATGATTTGGGCTGAACAGCGTGAGACTGATTAACTTCTCCGGTTCTGAACACCAAGCTCGCTTTGTGTCAGCGTCTGATTGAGAGAATGCAAACGAGGCGAGTTATCAACATCTGCCCTCATACGTGCAGATGCAAGCCTTTTCTTCTCGGTCGGATTACCTGACCGTAAACCCATGGCAAAGTGAAGTGGTGCTTCGTCTGAACGATAGGAGCTTTGAAAAGCTTTTCAAGGATTTAAGAGACTAAGTGAAAAAAATCAAGTTGCTGTGACAAAAAAAGCCTCTTCCTCTCTGTTCTTCCTTTCTCTCCGTTTCGGCTGCAGTGCAATCATTCCAAGCCTGTGGAGAGGCCACCCTTGGTATTTTGCATCACTCCTAGCCACCTCATCCTGCACCAGCGTTGCACTTATTAGGAGCGCCAGCCATAATTGGCTCCACAGTGAAGGGTTTTATGAAAGGAGAAACGGCAACAAATCATACAGCAGGAGGAGGAGGAGGAGGAGGAGGAGGAGGACGGAGATATTGTTCGGAAGAAGAGAGCAAAAATCAATATACACAAGGGGAATCGTGGGCAAAAAAAAAGGAAAATAATTACAACGAGCAGACAGGAGCAGGGGCTCAGTCGGACGTGGCAGTTAGTCATCGCCATGGTGTTGATCTCAGCCCTGCTTTCATTAGCGAGCACTGTCTCCCCATCTTTGTCCCGCTGCTGTGCACTCACCTAATTACCTGCCTCCGCCTTCATCAGCATCCTGCTATGCCACATTTACACGCAGATCTCAACGTAAACCTGGGGCTCATTATAGGTGACAACAGCAGTAATGGCACTGAGGCCATCACAAGGTGCGAACTCCTCCCCCCTTGAAGGGTTTGTTAAATCCACTAATTTAAACAGCAGGGAGAAGAATCTTGAAGAGATGCAGCGTAGGCAGGCCTGGAATTCGACTTGGTTTGACTCCCACTTACCTGGCAGAGTGACAGTGCCACTAAATGTCCAAATAAAGAATTTAGCAACTAATTTCTAAATGGGGAGTCTTTTCCAGATGGTCCACGATAGAGCATACGTCCTCGCTGCTCATCCTGACCCCCTGTTTGCTCCTCTGCTCCCTCCCATGAAAGGCCACAGGCCCTGCAAAGTCTGTTTGTCATTGCACACTTCACCTTTAAAGGCATGGCTGGAACGCAGCAGCGGCGTCTGCAGAGAGGGAGACCCAGGAGGCGAGGGTGGCTGGAAAGGGAACGCGTCAGACCTGAGGAGCTATAAATCACGCTGTAGCTGAGATTTAATCAGTCCAGGCGAAACACAGGAGTGGATGAGCCTGATGTGTGTGAAGATGGATTGAACGCACACTGCGCCGATGTAGTCGTTAGCCAACGCGGTGAATTAGCAGCGACAGTGATTGCACTCTTGCCATGAGTTCAGGTTTCAGTTGCTCCAGGTGTGACTGAAGGTGTCTCATTCTCAGAGAGAAGTATGATTGAAAGTCAACGCCTGGGTTATCCTGCACCTGCAGCCCCAACCCTTTTGCCAGTTCTTGTTTTGTGCTGAACACGCTTGATGAATTGGGTTTTACCACTGCAGGAAATTCTGGGGTTTGTGGTCTTCTCACTGAGGCTAACTAAACTAGGGAGGAATACATAAACAGGAACTAGCCAGAGCGAATGCTGCCTCAGAGCCTGTGGGGGTCATGAAACAGCCATCTGGGAGAATGTGAAACTCCCAGTATTGACATGAAAACATGAACAGAAAGCCTGTTGTATCAAAACCACGGTGCACGATTGCTACAGAGAGTGCACGCAGCCCTGTGCAAACATTTCTCAGAAAACCTGAATTTGAGACGAGCAAAGAAGTCACAGCAGATTCACCAGAGGCTGTTTGTGAGTGGAGCTCATCTCTGCAGCGCTCGGTCAGCGAGGAGGGCGAGCTGCTCACTGCCCCAGCAGAAACAACACGGACATGCAGCAAAAACTCCTGCGTATGGAACGAAAAAAAAAACAACCTCAAACAAGCACACATTTATCCGTCTGTACGCTGCAATTTTGACTACTAAAGTTTACCAGAACGAGACATGAGAGAGAAAAATATAAACATTATTTTACTAGGCAAGGCAAGGCAAGGCAAGGCAAGGCAATTTTGTTTGTAGAGCCCGTTTTCACCACCAGTTTGTCTCCAGGCTTCATGGCATCATAACAACATCCTCTGCCCTCAGACCCTCACATCGACTGAGGAGAAACTCCATAGAAAACCTTTCACAGGGAAAAATCTGAAAACCTCAGGGTGAGGAGGGGAGGAGGATCCCTCACCAGGACGGACAGACGTGCAGGAGATGTTGTTACAGACAAGAAAACAGTTTATAACACAGAATGGAGGAAACATGGAAATGTTAATAACAGTTGAAGAGGGAAGCTTCTGGAAGGGGAGGCAGGGAGAGCAAGCCAGCTTGATGGGGGACTGGATGGTAGACTGGTTCATGGAAGGGGAGGCAGGGAGAGCAAGCCAGCTTGATGGGGGACTGGATGGTAGACTGGTTCATGGGAGGGGAGGCAGGGAGAGCAAGCCAGCTTGATGGGGGACTGGATGGTAGACTGGTTCATGGAAGGGGAGGCAGGGAGAGCAAGCCAGCTTGATGGGGGACTGGATGATAGACTGGTTCATGGAAGGGGAGGCAGGGAGAGCAAGCCAGCTTGATGGGGGACTGGATGGTGGACTGGTTCATGGAAGGGGAGGCAGGGAGAGCAAGCCAGCTTGATGGGGGACTGGATGGTAGACTGGTTCATGGAAGGGGAGGCAGGGAGAGCAAGCCAGCTTGATGGGGGACTGGATGGTAGACTGGTTCATGGGAGGGGAGGCAGGGAGAGCAAGCCAGCTTGATGGGGGACTGGATGGTAGACTGGTTCATGGAAGGGGAGGCAGGGAGAGCAAGCCAGCTTGATGGGGGACTGGATGATAGACTGGTTCATGGAAGGGGAGGCAGGGAGAGCAAGCCAGCTTGATGGGGGACTGGATGGTGGACTGGTTCATGGAAGGGGAGGCAGGGAGAGCAAGCCAGCTTGATGGGGGACTGGATGGTAGACTGGTTCATGGAAGGGGAGGCAGGGAGAGCAAGCCAGCTTGATGGGGGACTGGATGGTAGACTGGTTCATGGAAGGGGAGGCAGGGAGAGCAAGCCAGCTTGATGGGGGACTGGATGGCAGACTGGTTCATGGAAGGGGAGCGCAGGCCGGTGTAACAGTAGGGAATAAGGGGGGGGGGGCGATGCAGGCGGCGGTTGGGGCTCTGGTGGATCTGTGGAAACAGAGAGACTGCGAGACACCAAGGCCAAACTACAAAGTGCAACAAGTAGTGGTAATGACAGTTCCAAAAATGTGCAGGGAGGAGAGGAGGAGAGAGGGGGAGAGGAGAGGAGAGGAGAGGAGAGGAGAGGAGAGGAGAGGAGGGAAGGGCTCCATGTAACCTGATGTGTCCCCCAGCAGTCTAAGCCTGTAGCAGCATAGCTATCAATGGTTCAGAGCTACCTGAACCAGTCCTGACTGAAGGCTCTGTCATAGAGGAAGGTCTTAAGCCTGGACTTAAACAAGAACTAGAACAATTATAGAAGAAGTTATTACGATACCTGAGGCTACGAGATGTAACTTGCTCTCTCAATTTGATTAATTCGCGTCCACAAGGTGTAACTTCTTCAGCAATGTGAAATCAGTGATTTAAATTGTGGGATCAAGATGTATCCGGTGGCCTCAAAATAATGATGCTCTCTCTCTCTCTCTCTCTCTCTCTCTCTCTGTCTCTCTCAGGCCGCTGCACTGCCACTAACTAGTGAGTGAGTCAGAATATAAATCAAATTCAAATATAAACCTCTTATGTGCAGGGTGAGATATTCTGTGGGATTAATCCTGTAACAGGGTTGTATAACAAGATTAAGTTTGTATTTTATATTCAAGTGCATTTAAGGAGGAGGGGAAGCTGCTCTGTAGTCTGGTGGTGGACTACTGAGCAGAGGGCAGCCCGGGGGGGGGGGGGGGGGGGTGTAGCCTTGAAGGCGTGTCGGCACCAGACCTCACTTAACCCATCTAGATAAGAGTGGAAAAGTGGACTCGTGAGAGAACTGCGATCATCAATGAGTCCAAGCTGATCAATCCTGTCACGCGTTTCTGGAGGAGGCCGCTTGCAGGGCAATGATGTCACATGTGGGAACAGAGAAAATAATATCCATACTTCCGTCTACAGCATCTCTACTGGAAACCTGCTGGAAACCAGTGTGTTTTATCCACACCGGAAACTGATCAGGACAAAATATGGGAATCAAAAAGGAATTTTACTGATGAGCAGAGATCGTTAAGTGCCAGTAAAACCTCCGAAATTCCAATCCTAGGAACCGGCGACTGCCGTATCTGAAGAACCTCCCGTCCTGGGCCGAGCGTCGAACTTCTTGTGCCAGTTTCTAATGTTTCCAGTTGTGTTGTACCACTCATGAACAATTCATTCCAAAAGAACCGAGCCTCTGGATGAACAAAGTGAGCGAATCACTTGCTAAAATGATTTGTTTACTGTGTCATCATCAGCCTCCTGGAGTGTGAGACATCATGGTCACGATCATCATCATGGACCGAATCATGAGTCGGAGCCCGAGTCGAGCACGGAGTGATTCTGTGACTGAAACTTTAGAACAAATCTTTTGAATGACTGAATATTTCCCACCTCTGGTCCCTAGTCGGAATGCTTTCTATCCCGTGTCCAAAAAACTGGAGAGGAACTCGGCTCAGAAAGACAACGTCTTGATTGTCACATGAACATTGTGCAGGAGAATCTTCCCTCACCACTTGAGCAGCGCTCGGGACCAACTCCAGATCTTCTGCCACCACCTTGGTTAAGGGAACAGACAGGTGAAACAAACATGTTTCTGATGGTGGGGTGAACTGGAGCACCCAGAGGAAACCCCTGCAAACACCAAGTACCATGCTGCCACAGCCAAGAGAAACAGGTTCTGTGTCATTGTGTTTTCAGGAACCTAAAAAACTCCCAGAGCTTCTTGGTTTTGTCGACGATTTCTTCTCTGTGCACCATGAGATCGTCAGATGATGGTGGTGGAGTCTCCAAACTCCCTGGCAGGGCTCTGTCCTCGTCGGTGTTTGAGGTCACAGAGTATGACATGAACAGAAGGGGGCTGAGCACACAGCCGTGGGGGACGCCGGCAGCCGAGGGGTCTCCTCTGCTGGTGCAGTTGATCAACAAGCTCAGAATTTAGACTGGAATCAGGGAGAAACCAACAAGACCAGCTCAGAACCTTCACATTTACCGCTTAGATGAAGTAGAAGAAAATAACGAACTCCAACAACTATTCTATTAATTTGTGAATATTATTTACAGATCATCCTGCAATGCACCAGTTTTATTTGGCAAATGATTCATTTCCCCAGAAATCTGCTACCTGTTGGAGTCTGGTAACTCAGATGTCAGGGCACGATATCTGTCTCAGTAGCAGCAGGGCGTGAGATTTCTGACTTCAGCGCTGCAGAAAAAACAGAAAATGAATGAACCGTGACCTGGGCTCTCGGAGGTTCGACGGTTGCAGGAATCGCCTGGGCGTGCACAGGGCGAGACAAACCCTGTTGTGCTGTTACTAAAGATGATGTATCATGTACACAGTATGTCACAAGGCCTTCCCTCATCACACAGGAAATTGTGTGTGTGTGTGTGTGTGTGTGTGTGTGTGTGTGTGTGTGTGTGTGTGTGTGTGTGAGGGAGATACAGTAAAATGAAGTTACGAAAAAAAAAGATGAAGAGAATGATAAATGTGCTTCACTGTCTATGAGATTGAAACAACAATCCTAACCATTTTTTAAATGTCAGGCGCTGCTTTTCTCAAACACACACACACACACACACACACACACGCACGCACGCACGCACGCACGCACGCACGCACGCACGCACGCACGCACGCACACACACAGAGGTTTCCGGTGTTTGTTGTGAAGCAAGTTTTCACATCTGGCAGAGGGAGAAACGTTTGAGCAGGAAGCCTCAACACAAAGCAGTGAAAACAGGCAGAGACAATGATCTGCTGTTGTGTGGAGGAAGCAGGCAGAGACCAGAGCAGCGCATGGGGTCTCCTTCGCTTTGCCTCTTTTGTTACACAATTTACACTTTTCTTTTGCAGCCTGAAAGCTGAGATGTGAGAGAGGAGAGGAGTGTGTCAGATGTGGGACAGGATGAGTTCATTTTTTTTCAAATTGGAGGACGCAATAAAACATGACACTGGCAGCTGCCTTGTCCAAACAAGACGTGGGGGAGTACGCCCCCCCTTCGCTTTCCTGTCTTGCTGAAATAGGAGTCAGCTGCCTCTAACTTTTTACGCAAATGTTCCGAGCTTCCCTGTCTGATCTCTGATAATATCTTTCCATGTCTGCGCTGGAAGTTGAGGATATTCTGCCTCCCAGTCTCTCTCATTATCTCCCATCCCCTCTTTCCTCTCCTCCCTCCACCCCTCTCCCTCCCCAAGGAGCAACTGTTGCAGCTAATCTCACTTTACAGCTGGTGCCCCCCCACCGATGTGGCATTCTGTGTGTCCAGAGAAAAGGAAACATTCCCCTTCCTGCTCTCAGTACCCTGCGGTCTGTAAATAGCGCCTGCCATCGGGCCCCTCTGGAGAACTGTATCTGTCCCATCATGCAACACCCTTGCTACAACTTCCTGCGGGGTGTGCAACTCATGAGGGAGTGGTGTTTGTATGCATTCTTGTAATTCTGCATACTGGAGGACTGAACAAGAATACAGCGGTTCAGCTTTTCAATGCATCTGAGTGCATTTATGTTGTCTGCAGCCAGGCTGGATTTGTTAAAAGAACTTTTTGGGCTGAATGTTTTTTTTTACTGTGCACCACACGACACAATGATGGAGGGGAAAAGGGATATCATAACTTCAGCAGTAAAATGAAACAACTGCAGGGAGGAAGGGGCTCCAAAAGGTTTGTTAAAACCCTGAAATTCCTCGTCATGAGCATCACAAGCCCCAATCATTTTGGAAAATGAAGCTCACAGAAGCACCTGCCGGCAAATTAGTGTTCGCGTTGATTTGTAGGTAAAATAGCCGAACGCTCATGTTTGGTGGGTGCTCTCGGTCACTGCCGCGTCTCTCCACTCCAGCTCTTCCATCCGCCGCCTCAGGTTGGGAAAACATGACATTGAGTCTTCAGTCCAGGTTAAATAACATCAAACTACCACTTGTTTTACAGTCTATTTAGGGCGTGGCTCCCTCGTGATTGGCAGGTGGCAGTGGCGAGAAAGGGGGCATCACTGCAAGTCTCACAGGATCCAAGAAAACATCAGTCAAGCCAGTTTCACCTGAATAGCAGTCAATCAATGGCCGTACAGAGTCTGTGCATGAGCTCAGGTACTTACCAGCATGGAAATGAGGCCATGATGGGAATATCAATAGCAGGATGGACATCATTGTCTCTGTTTGCCAGTGTCTCATCATCAATCCTGCTAGTGTCGATTTTCAAGAATAAAAAGAGGAAATTTATGCATCGAGAAGGTTTTTAGTTTGGTTTTAGACAGGAAAGATACATTCACGAAATAATAGATTCAGTCACGGAGGACAGGTATGGACCAGGTGCCAAGACACGCCAGCTAACACGCCACTTCTGCCTTCTACCTCTGCGAAGCCGAGCGGCAGCAAGTCAGCATCATTCCTCTGCTGAAATGATGAATGCACTGAAGATGACTCGATCTCCAAGTTATGAAATATTCTTGGATTTGGCACGCTTTCAAATAATTCCCATAAAGTGGAATGAAGCAGTGAACGTTGATTATTTCTCAACCTCTTTGTTGAGCAGTTAGAACGGCGGCATGGATGTGACATTTCCCCTCCCCACTAACCCAGCACCACACTGCCGATCGCCAGGATTGACCAGACACCCATCAACTTCCCTTTTTTCCCCATCGCGCTCCCTCTCCCACCCCCTAATCTGCCTGATCGATGGGCCTGGATTGCCGTCACCAGGCAACCAAGCATGACACCAAAGCTCTCGCAGTGTGCGCTAGCTTCCACAGCTATAAACAGACTGCAGGGGGAATGTGAAAGAGTGGCAAGACAGAAGAGGAGAGCCTGTTCAGGATAAATCAGTATCTGAATTCCTCTGAAGGAAGACTGAGTTGTTTACTAGGTTCCAACCAAACTCCTGTCAGCCAGATGATGAATGAGGCTCTCGAGCGGGTGGCAAGATGGTATCATCATGGAGAGGGTCACAGCCTGTGCCGCAGTGGCAGGCTGGGCTCAGTCAGAGGGAGGCTTTAGGGATAAATTAGGTGCGTGTGTGAGCAATGATGTGAGGCCTCTTCTGAGGACAGATTGTTTTGAGCTGCAGGTAAAAATGCAGAAGTGAAACAGAAGCCCTTTTGTCCCAGTGAGCTCCATCTCAGCTCAGACGACTCTCACATTCACACTGGTGAATGGCAGTAAGTTGAAGGACGTTTTCCCTCCTGTTGTATTCAGAGGATGTGAAAGCGGGAGGATCGACACTGATAAATGCAATTTCATGGCTTTTTGCTCTTTTAGTTCCTGGAGATTTCATACTGGCAGCGCTGACATGAATCCTCCGGTAACCTCAGAATCCCTCTCACAAATATTCATTCAATATTCATTTTCTGAGTACTGGTGGTCAAGCAGGCTTCATTTTGTTCTTGCTCTGGTCAGACTGTGTCCTTCAATGATTGGTGCCTCGTTTCCTCAACCTTTGCTCTCATCAGTCATTCACTGCGCTGTAAGACTGATGAGAGAAGCGTTCCACTTCCCTCTCCCTCGTCTCTGTGGTCGTTCTCCTCTGTCCTGGCAGAAATGCAGGTTTGTGTGTGGCTGCGACAGCTCGTGAAGCCTGTAATCGAGCGTGTCCGCCCACTGCGCTGCAGCACAGGCAGCGCAGTGGAGGGTTTCATTGTGTCAGGCACAATAGATACATGCTCATACTCACCCTTCACACACACCACTGGAGAGCCGTTCCTAGATGCAGTAGTAGAGGGGTGTGTTATTGTGTGGCCTTCATGCTTCTCAGCCGGATGAAAAAATATCCAGGAGCCGATTTTATCTTGTGTTCGTCACCAGATTGAGCTTTAATTCACAGATCATAGTGTGTTGAACCTCCGCAGACTAATTGCAGGTATCCCTCCGAACATGCAGGCATCCTGAGGTGAGTGAGCGTGGTGGGAAAACGTAGCCAGACATCAAGCTGTTGCCATGGTTGCCTTCTTTCAGGCTTGACTCAATCACCAAGAAAATTACCAGTGTGCACTTTTACTCAACTTGTTGCTGCAATGAAACATCTGATTGTAGTTTTAGCACCGTGCGTTTTTACTACGTGGGATAAGCAAAGGATGCTTATTTTTACCTTCTAAAGTTTAAGGCCAGTGAGTTCGATGCACTGAAGAGGAATGATCAGTTATTGAACAATAACTTCCACATTGTGAAGTATCAGTGGATGTCTGGCACGGACGGCGTGTGAATCCCAGGCTCGCTCGGAGGTTGGATTTGTTCTTGTGTTGATTATTATATCATAATAAAGGATTTCAATTCTCTGGGAGTTCCCCTCCTGCTGCCACCGCTGGCGGATTGTTGTGTATTAATTGATGCCCAAATCAGTATCATTAGCATGTCAGAACAATAACATGACAAGAAAATGGTTGCATGTATTTTCATGTCATTTTATGTCGTCTCTTCAGCGCTGTGAGCGCAGTGTGAAATCTGAACGGAGGAACATCCCCCTCGCGGTGTTTGCTGTGGTCAAAGTAGAGGGAGGCCGGGCTTGGAGGTGTGAAGGGCTTCCACCCCAGAGACGAGCTGAGCAGTGCAAACAGATCAGCAAAGACTGCACAGCCAGCTGAAGCCTGAGAGGCTGTCAATGACCTTGATCCTGTCCGCTCATCCTTGAATCCCAGTCCAAGGCCCTCCAGAGATATTGCCTCAAGGAGAATGGGACAAATATGGTGCACATGCCATCTCGACCTTTGACCCCTGACCATCAAAACCTTGTCAGGTCATGCTTGTGTGCCAGTGGTGAACCTGAAACAACCAACTAAGCTAGCTGGGCACAAGCTACTTCAACTAACCCTTCCTTTCACCTAAAGTTACAGGAGTAGCCTTGAGGACTCCATCAGCTCTCCAGTTTAGCGCAGCTCTTGAACTCGTCTGATCAAATCAAAGCATCACAGTAGCGATGACGCGGGATCAGATCATCGCCATTATGACAATCCTGGATGTGGATCCTCCCACTTATTTTCTCCCTGGCTGTGAGGAGCAGAACCCTCGACCGTTTCAGTGTTTGATGACATTTGGATCGTTTCATCTTTTGTGTTTGGTCAGAGACACGAGACTCAAACCAGAGAGACACAAAAACGAAGAAAGGGACGATGGAGTCTGTTTTACCGGAGCAGTCGCCCACCGTGGACGAGCTGGCGGAAGCTTGCATCCAAGCCTTCGGTTGGTCATTTTTTTAAGTTTTATGAATGTTAAAGACGTGACTACGAGCAGGTGAGCGATACTCATCATTTTGGTTCCTATTTCAGATGAGAGGGGCACCTTGAAGGATTCGTCCTTGGTCCGCATGTTCCTCATGATGCACCCGTGGTACATCCCTTCCACCGACATGGCGAAGAAGCTGGTGCTCAAGTATCCTTCACCTCTGCCTCTTTGAAATCTGCCTTTCCATGCTCAACTATCCATCCACCCATCCATCCATCCACCCATCCATCCATCCATCCATCCATCCATCATCCATCCATCCATCCATCCATCATCCATCCCTCCATCTTCTCCCTCTCCTCCTGTTCAGGGTGGTGGGGGTGGAGCCTATCCCAGCAGCCTTCCCCCTGGACAGGTCACCAGTCCATGGCAGGGCCAACACATAGAGACAGACAACCATTTATAGTGCAAAATAAGTCCCATCTGTTACATGGAATTTATTTTCAAGGAGAGGAAAAAGGTTCCATCAAAGTTATTCTTTGACTTTTGGTTCAGATCTCAAGAGGAGAGCTGCACCGCTGAGCGCCGAACAAGAATATGCCACCTGGTCAAGTAATGCACCGCTTTGAATTATTCCTCATTTCTGATTCTGAGTTTTGATGTTTCCAGTTTAACTTGGTTTCACACAGTCACTTCTGTTTGGTCAAAATTCAATGTATAACTTCTAACCTTTAACTAACTACGTAATACTTCGCCTAAAAAGAGGCATTTTCTCTCAGGCACTGAAATAGGAGGGTTACAGTTTGTTTGACCTCCAGTCAAAATGTTCCTGATCACACGTCTGAATTAAGAAGACCTGGATTACACCAGTTTGGAATCTGATGTTTTTGTATGGTTTTGCTGTTGTTAGCCTTCATTAGCTTAAAGCTAAATATACGTGGCTGGCTCTTCCTGTGTTTTGGAGTCACAAAGAGTGACACTTGAAAGGTAAAATACACTTTATGGGTGAAGTATCACTTTAATCTGACAACTATAACCAATTCCTCTTCAGCAAAGTGTCAGCGACAGTTCCATGGTGTATTTTCTCTGGCTCTCTCTCATGTTTTCCTTCCACCTTGCAGGTACTGGATTTCAGAGTTTCCAGCAGAGTTCAATCTGAACCCAGAGCTGGCGGACCAGATCAAAGACTTTAAAGACCTCTTGACCACAGAGGGCAACGAGCGCCAGAGTCAGCTCATCGATATTGATAGTGTGTAAGTGAACTGCACAGTGAATGCTGCTGCTGATAATGAATGTCTTTGTGTGTGTGTGTGTGTGTGTGTGTGTGGGGGGGGGGGGTGTCAGTGTGCCCTTTTATTGCCTGTTCTCAGAGCTCATGGCTGAGCTGTGCTATGTGGGGTCAGAGACTTCTGTTCCCATTAAGGCCATTTCAGTGACCTCAACTGGCCTTTAGAGACCCGTAAGAGGAAGCCTTTGTAGATGCGTTTGTGACATGTTGGAGCTGAGCGCTGGCAAATGTGTGTGTGCAGTGCAGCTGTAGCGCAGCGACGAGGCCACACCAGGGCCACACTGGAACACACTGGAACATGTGCATGTAGCTGTAGGGGCGCACTGAACCACACATCCTGAATATCTGCATCTCAAGCCTCATCTGTGGAAATTACATTTAAAACATTATCATTATCATTGTTATATATTATTCTGGGACATTTGTGGTTTGTTTTTTATCTTCTGTGTTACTTGGAGCTTTGTAGTGCGACGGAGTACTGCTCTGTTACCCAGCAATACGACCAGCCAAACACCCGAGTGTCTCCAAAGTGGATTCTCACGTCCTCTCCGAAGAGGAAACGACTGAGGAAGTTCTCAGTTCTCATTGCTCTTGATCTTTGTCCTCCCTCTCAGGCCCTCATATAAATGGAAGCGGCAGGTGACTCAACGCGTCCCGTCTGTGTCCAAAAAGAGGAAAATGTCTCTGCTGTTTGACCACCTGGACTCCTGTGAGCTGGCTGAACACCTGACCTACCTGGAGTACAAATCCTTCTGCAAGATCCTGGTGAGTTGGACCTCATCTGGCCACCTAACATCTGGTGATCAGTTCCCTGAAGGAAGTCAGTATTTGCATGCTGGTGGCTCATCGCAGCTGCTAAGCGACTGAAGTTAAAAGTACAGGTTGTTGTATTTGACATCTGGAGACATGGATCTGGAGACAAGTGCGGTACATAAGTGATGAGCTGGAGTAACTGTGGGAGGGTTGGGCTGGGGTAAGAACTCTCAGTCCTCCAAAGTGAAATAACGGATGATGATCAAGACATGATCAAGTTTTTCCCAGTGAGCTTTTCGGATAAAACCCACAGAGGCTAGTGCTAACGTTAGCATGGTCACCCTTGTGTGAAACAGTCTCAGAGCATGATGAACTTGTTCCTGCAGCCTAGACATCGTTTACTAAAATGCTGTACTGAACCGATCAGAAATGTTCAGCACTGTTGGCTCCTAAATTTCTTGAAACTTTGAAAAGTCCTGCACCCCATGCAGGGACTTTTCTGGGGGTAGATCAAGTACCCTGGAAATGAATTCAGACCCTGGTTCCTGGGATTGAGATGCAGTTTAAGAGCAGCAGCAGAGAGGTGCGCCTCTTCAGTCCTACAGAGCACCGATGTCCCCGTCAGTCAAACCAGGTATTTTACAGACTCAGCTACCTGCTACAAGGTCTGTGTCATGACCCCGTGTGTGACTGGAGCAGGTGGTGGTCCTGAGAGTCAGACCCTTCTGTGGTTCTTGGGTTCCTAAGAGAACGTCTTTTGAGACTAATTCTGCCACGTCTCGTCTTAGTTTGACTTCCTTGATGTTGCCTCCTTGGCGCTGCGGTAAACTGCTCTCTCCTCTCAGAACCACAAGTTGACTCAACCAGGGCTGGAATCTCCCAGTCGACTAGTCGATACGTTCTGGCTTGACCAAAATTCTGATTGGTCAATTTTTTGCCACGTTAATTTCATCAGGAGGAAAGTACCAAAGCACCCCTGTTTCTCAGATAACAATCTATCTTTAAACACCCCCCTGTTTTGCTATTTTGGACTCGCCCGACCCACTAGAGACAGACAGACTGAAGAGGACTAGAAGGTCCACTCTGGTGTTTTGATGAATGTCCATTTAATGTTGAGGGTTTCATTTCAAGTCAGTCCTCGTCCACCACGTCAAAGACGTCTGCAGCGTGGCAGCATTTCATGAAAACAAAAGTCGAACGCAAAGTTTGCCAACAGCAGTTCTCATGTCACTGCTCCACTACAAACACGGCGTATCACCTAGAGACGGTGAGCTAACGTGTCCACCTTAGGTTGCCTGTCAGTTTTGAGTATGTGAACACATCAGAATTGACATTTCCATGTTTTAGTCTAATAATTGTTTTGTTTTAATGGTAAAAATTCTTACAGTGGCCTTGCCTTTTGTGTTTGAGCGTAAAGTTTGAAGTCTGAGCTCCTGTGTTCAGTCTGGCTCTGTCAGGACCAATGATGGCGTCGGTCAGTTATTATAGCCTGACAGAAACAATTGTCTCAATATTCCTCAGCAGGTTTTGTGCTGATAGTTGACACAGTAGAGTTTTCATTTATAAAATTAGTCGATTTTTAGTCTAAATTTGAGGGCTTCAGTCGACCAAGCATTTCTTTGGTTGATTTTGCTGTCATGATCACATGTGTCAAGAGTGACACTTTCTGGTTCCTCTCAAGGACTGGCAGAACAATATGATAACAATCTGAGCACGTCAGTGTGAAAAAAAAGCACCTTTAGTGGGTGGAGTTTGACGGTGGCCAGTGACCCCATTGGATACATGATAGCTGCTCTGGGGCTGCTGGCAGCTCTGCTCCTGGTTATTGCCATCACCCACATAGACTGAAGAAATTAAGAAAAATAAGGTCCAGGTTGAAGTTGAGCTTTTTAAGGGCGTTCCAGCTGTGCGATGATGCGACAAGTTTTATTGAAGGGGAGATATCTTGAAGCGTGGTTGCCGATAGCAGCAGAGATTGCCCCCGTTTCCTGGTGAGCGTCCTGAACATGAACGCGTGGAATGATCTGAACATGAGCGTTTGTGTCCGGCTGTACTCTGGTGCTGGGTTGAAGTACTGTGCAATCTAAACTCATATAAAAGTGTGAGGTTTTGTTTTTGGTTTTTTTTGTGGTAAATTACAGTAATATATTTTGTCCACACCTCTTCCTGTTTTCAGTTTCAGGACTACCACAGCTTCGTGATGCATGGCTGCACAGTGGATAACCCCATCCTGGAGCGTTTCATCACGCTCTTCAACAGCGTTTCTCAGTGGATCCAGCTCATGGTGCTCAGCAAGCCCACCGCGCCACAGAGAGCCGCTGTCATCTCCCACTTCATCAGAGTGGCACAGGTCTGTCAGCTGAGCCCATTAAGGTGGAGATCTAGGGTGCAGGAGGAAGCAGACTGATGGATGACTGTCTGGAGCCAGACAGGGAAAGACATAGAAAGGCAGATTGTGATTTACACCAAGAAATTTGGAGAGAAAGGGAAAAGTCATGCTTGAGCTTTGGTGATTTGCAGCGACACACACAGGCTGCGACCGCGGCCCTTTGGGTGACACAAACCGCGAGAGAAAAATCATTTAAATTGAAATGAAAACGCTTTGGAGGTCTTATCACATTACAATGCCCACTAAGAGTCTTTAAGACGCTGCCGCTGTCAGGAGGGAAATCCTCACATCTCTGTCTTGAAATTAAAAGTTTTTCCAACACACCAAATTATCTCCAATGGAGCAACATTTAAAACCTGATTTGCAGGCTTTATGATTAGACATGAAGTGTCGTAATAAACCGGAGCTGCAGGAGCGCATGAGCAGGGAGGACGCCTCCTGGTGACCTGTGGAGGGTGAGGCAACCTGAAGCTCCAGGGCAAATTTGCAGTCCAAGCAAGTTAAAAAGAAAAAAAACTATAAATTCTACTAAATTTGCACAATTTTGTGTGGCCAAGAAAAGGTCAAGGGGCAAACTGGCGGGACTGCATGCCTTTGATATGACTAAAGAGACTTGTTCAATCCACAAAAAGGGACGGCCAAAGTGAAACGTGGCCCACGCCGGCGAGCAGACAGAGTCACAGCGCTATGATGCTGATGGCGTGTATTTAAATGAGGTGATATGAACACGCCTGTTGCAAAACACCATCCCTGTATATGCAAATCAACTTCATTGAACTGCTGGTGCCTCGAGGAAGTTCACCGCTGAGTCTCGGGTCTGAAGCTCTGAGGGTCTGGGGTCTGAAGATCTGGGATCTGGAGGACTGAGGGTCTTGCATCTGAGGGTCTGGGGTCGGGAGGTCTGAAGATCTTGGTTCTGAGAGTCTGGGGTCGGGAGGTCTGAGGATCTTGGGTCTGAGGGTCTGGGTTTGGGAGGTTTGAGGATCTTGGGTCTGGGGTCGGTAGGTCTGAGGATGGTGGGTCTGAGAGTCTGGGGTCGGGAGGTCTGAGGATGGTGGGTCTGAGAGTCTGGGGTCGGGAGGTCTGAGGATCTTGGGTCTGAGGGTCTGGGGCCTGGAGGATTGAAGGTCTGAGGGTCTGGGGTTGGGAGGTCTGAGGATCTTGGGTCTGAGGGTCTGGGGTCGGGAGGTCTGAGAGTCTGGGGTCGGGAGGTCTGAGGATCTTGGGTCTGAGGGTCTGGGGTTGGGAGGTTTGAGGATCGTGGGTCTGAGGGTCTGGGGTCAGTAGGTCTGAGGATCTTGGGTCTGAGAGTCTGTGGTTGGGAGGTCTGAGGATCTTGGGTCTGAGGGTCTGGCTAAGTGAGATGAGAGAATGAATGAGATCAAAGTAAAAGATCAAAGTGAGATTGATATAGAGGTTGTGACATCAACCAGTGGCCCCGCCCTGAAAAACAAAGGGTACAGCACTAGATAAAAACTAGTGGGGGCGTGTCTAAGCAGTCATGACATCACATTATGGCCCCGCCCTACCCCCTAAACCCCAATCCACTTGTAGTGACAGTGATTATTGACATGTTTTATTATTGATTTTTGATTCATCCCAGTTTCTTCCTTCCTTTTGAAGCTCCTCCCTGCGTCTCCAGTCAGTGCGCCTCTGTTCTTGTCTTAATTAAATCTGAAGCTCCCAAACAAAGTTGTCAGGTGACTGCCTTTAGGGTTCTCACATGTCTG
Organism: Aulostomus chinensis; assembly: GCF_037954235.1. NCBI lineage: Eukaryota > Metazoa > Chordata > Actinopteri > Syngnathiformes > Aulostomidae > Aulostomus > Aulostomus chinensis. The sequence continues at coordinate 4,700,737 of NC_141343.1, read as the reverse complement.
GGGACCGCCTGCCTTTCATTACAGGAACATCCTTCAAACGCCGTCCTGGGCTTCCCTCTAATTGATTTCGCTTTAGCTGATGTTATCATTTGCTCTGCTCAACCAGATGGGCTGAGTTTCCCTGGCGTGCGACAGTTCGCTCGTCTCCGCTGAGCGAGCGAGACTCAGTCGGGCACAAAAAGTGCAGCTGAAGAATCTTCACCCCGCGGTGCTGTCGGAGCGGAGGCTTCGTCGCGCTTCGTTGGGAGGGTTCTCATCGTCGGAAGGTGTCCCTCATTTTCATCTCAGCATGTTTGATCTTGTGACCTCAAAATAACTAAAGTGAGGGAACAACATAAATCTCCTCTTCTGTATATTTATATATATATATATATATATATATATATATATATATATATATATATATATATATATATATATATATCTTCAACAGACAACATGCTCCCACATAGCGGAGTACTTTTTTAATGAAGTATTCAGACTAAATCATGTCAGCAGCTCTCTGAATGTGCGTCTGACTGTCATGGCCGCCAGAGGCCGAACCCTGATGGTGGTTCTCTTTTGCTCCGTCAGTTTTATTGGAACCTCAGCGCGTCTCAGGGCCGACAGCATTTAGGACGTCTTCTTTATCCGTTTACCTTCAGCTTATTTGTCGGACCGTAGTTTTGGAAGTGTAATGATAGCAAATACTACTTGGTGACAGGCTTCGTGCTTTGCTGTTCATCACTCCGGCTCGGCGTGAGGACAAAAATGCTGTCAAAGCAGATTTCATCTCTATTGAGAAGCGGCACAGGCGGCGTTCTTGGCAGGTTTAGCACTTCTCACAGCCTCCCTCGGGGTATTCTGCTTGTGTCCCATTTCAGCTTTCTATCGGCAGCGCACTGCAACTGACTCCTCTTCCTGTATTTATTTCTGGACCTCAGGGAACTGTGGTATGATTTGAAATACAAACATGCTGCCTCTTTGCACATCGGAAAGCTCGATTCCCGACAATCGCACACTCTGATTTGTGTGTTTTTCTACTGGTGGATGCGTCCCGTCATCGGCTTTGCAATAACAGTTGGTTGACAAATGGATGAATTTGATCCAGCGGCCCTATCACACACGCAGCATTTATCTGACGCCCAGTGGAACGACCTGGCAGGATGACAGAGAAAGCGTCCCCAGGCCTCACTGCCGCCCTCCTGCACGAGCATGCAAATGCCGGGCTGCCTTCCACTCAGCTTCACCAATTGATTCCAAAGGGTGTTTGAGCTGAGTCAAATGTTCCCTCCTGGCAGCCCTCCCACACAGCTGCGACCCCATTGATTTTTAGGGAGATGCCACGCGGGCTGAAGGGCAGCGTGGAACCCTGCAGAGTGCCATTCACAAAGCTTAACTCTGACACGGACAGGTTGGAACATTCAGGGATAATATCATCAGCTTGTGGGCTGCTGAACACTTTTACAGACTCCAAAGTCTCTGGCTTGCTCCCTCGTAACATCAATCTTCTGCGCCGCCCTGTCCGTCACCCCCTCCGTCATCTCTGTATTCATATTTCTTCCCTCTCCATCAACAGAAGCTGCTGCAGCTGCAGAACTTCAACACCCTCATGGCGGTGGTGGGGGGTCTGAGCAACAGCTCCATCTCCCGTCTCAAAGACACACAGACCCACATCAGCGCCGAGACCAACAAGGTGCAGCAGCTGCAACCATCGCACACGTGCGATAGGTTCTACACAACTAGGCACTTAGTTAACAAGCGGCATTGACTGTTGATGGAGTAATCCACATGTCAGCTGTGGAGCTTCCTGCTCCTCCTACACACAGCCTCAGAAGAACAAATTGGAGCCGTATGTAGGAAAGTGGAGTGCAACAGTTGGGAAGTCGCAGTGTCTTGTCAGTTATGTAACTCCGTCTGGAGCAAAGATTTTTAGAAAGTTCTTTAAAGGCCTTTCTACACAAATCTCTCTTAAGACAGTTTTCCTTTGTCTTCTCACTCGACCTCCAGGTTTTCAACAGGCTTATTGAGCTGGTGACATCATGTGGCAACTACAGCCAGTATCGCAAACGCTTCTCCGAGTGCTCTGGATTCCGATTCCCCATCTTGGGCGTGCACCTGAAGGACCTGATTGCTGTGCATGTAGCGCTGCCGGACTGGGCTGACAAAGAGAAGACCCGGGTCAACCTGGCGAAGACCCAGCAGCTGTACACCATCCTTCAAGAGCTGGCGCTGATCCAGGCCACGCCACCCAACGTGGATGCCAACACAGATTTACTCAACCTGTTGACGGTAAGTGCGCGTGGGGGTGGGGTGGCGTGAGCAGTTGTTGCAAAAGAATTCAGAAGCGCGTAAATGAGAGTAGGAGGAAAAACGAGAAGAGTACTTTGTTCGGAGGCAGCGAGCAGGACGACTGGTCCACAGACTGTGTGCTGTTGGTACATGATTGGCTGGTCGTGGTCAGACAGTAGCCAGCTGGGACCACATCTGTGAGGACGGCGGCCAGAGAAGTATCTATATCTATGCATGTAGGTCTGTATGTGTAGATGGATGGATGGACAGATATGAATCTATATGTGGGGAACATCTGAGAACAGCAGGAGGAAACGCATCCATTGTCTCTTCGTGGTTATGGAAGAGTTTGGTTGCAGCACCGCGTCGATGCAGCTGCTCTACGTGACGATATCAACACTTTTGCACTTCAACATGCGTCTTATTTCATGACCTCATGTCTACAGTAGCTGTTGCTATGACAACATATTACTGGCTGACAAAAACACTTGAAGATTCACACACGTAAACCCTGTGTTTGTGTGTGTGTGTGTGTGTGTGTGTGTGTGTGTGTGGGTGGGTGGGTGGGGGTGCAGCACTGCAGTGTGTCAGGGTTCAGTTTACCAGAACTCTGATTGCTCTGATGATGAGTTCATCATGGGGGGTGCCTGGCCTTTGAGCAGCTTTCAGCAGAACCCGTCAAACCACACAGGTTGATAATCCCGCTGACTCCTGTTGGTCCGTTCACGATCTGAGGTGGACTGGAACACAGAGGCTGCATCCTCTCAACCCTGGGAGGCCAGTTTGAGTCACAGACGCAGGGAGAAGAGAGGAGCTGGTCTTAAACATGACAGTGAGGGTGGTCAGAGTCAGAGAAGTGGACCTGAATCCAGACTGACAAAGGGAGGCACGAACTGGTGGTTTATCGTTAACGAACAGCAATAACGTAACGCAACCCACCCACCCGACCGACTGATGAACACCAGGCTGAACGCACTGGAAATGACGAGGGCAAGAGAACGAAGCAGAACCGCCGGTCCAAGAACGACTGGAACCAAACAACGTCTAACGACTCAACAAAGAACTGGTGAAAGAAGAATGAAGGAGCTGATTGGACGAGAGGAACGTGGCTGGAGGAACAATCGGAGAGAACGCAAGCTTATCTGCCCCAAATATGCAAATGAGAGACAGCAATTAAGGAATGAAGTGGAACGTGACGGGATTAAACACATTTGAAGAACCTTTGCAAATGAACACGTGGTGTTGAGGCCCATCGTTGATCTTCAGGTCCAACAACGATACGGTGGGAGGCGATCGTGCTCTGAAGAGGAGGAAGAAACCATGTAAAAACAATGCCAGAGTACCACAAAATGTCAGGAGTGAGTATATAGAAAAAGTTTCTCAGCAGTGGGAGGCGCGGTTTGGTGCAGCTACGACTGAATGAGGATGTTTAGTGGGACATTCAGAGGATGATTCTGCCTCTCGGTGAGACACTTGCCTCCAGCTCGGAGTCCTGAGCCTGATCCTCGCCGGCGCTTCAGAGGCGCTCCAACTCCAGTGTGTGTCCCAGTGTGTTTTGGCAGATGCCGATTTCTGAATCTCTCCCTGAGTTTAATCAATCCCAGGAGATCAATTACTCCATCCATCTGCAGGTGTTCATGTGAGATTACAGCTGCCTTCCACTTTTCCGTCTCTGAGAAAATAAAAGAAAATAACTTGACAGGTTTTGGAGTTGAGGGGCAGCAGCGGGGAGGCTGGCAGGACACAGTCAATACCCAATTATCTCATGCCAGCGAGTATTGGAGTTGATGTAGCGTCGGTGCTGCTCGGCTTACAGCAGGGAGACGGAAAGAAAGTCAATAAATCCTTGAAAATAATGAAAAGGGGAAAGGCATGCCTGTGTCGAAAGTGAGAATAAGTTTAAACTGCACTTCTCCTCCTCTGAGTTTTGAATGCGTGAGACCTACTGAACGATCCACTAATTCATGAATTCCTTTCTTCGTACTACATTTATCGCCTCAACTCAGTAAAAACAGGAAGTTCAATAAGCCTCACAGGAATGATCCGAGGCTGCTGGGGATGAGCTCCCGTGCTCACCTGTAACAATCCTGCGGTTCTACAGTTCCATTTTGTCCGAAGCGACGTACAACGCAAGCGAGAATTCAGACCGGAGGGAAAAACCTTAGTCAGCACGACAAAGTGCTTCAAGTTTGATTGGCTGCAGGTGCTGCCGTCCAGTAGAAGAAGAAGTGCCAGGATTTTCTTCTTAATACAATTAAACCTCAACTGACCACAACCAGTAATTCAACATCATCAGAGTGAGTGGTCACCAAGAGCCGGGTCTTAAACCTCCTGACTCCTTCTACCCTGAGGACAAAGAGGAGGAGGCTCAGGTTTAAGAGCCCTGAACAGTGGAGCCGTCAAACGGAAGTTACCAGGCTAAGGGTAAAAGACGGTTCGAAGTATGAGCTCCTGTGTGTGAGGGAGCTCATTTACGTCCGTTAAGCTCTGCATTTAAAAAACCAAGCCAGTCGTTGATGACTCTAGTTCACACCGCAGTTACCTGCACATCCCAGGGGAGCTGGGAACACCTGGTTGTCCTCGCTGAAAGATGTTTTTCTGTTGTCAAATTATTGACGAGTTACACTGAAAAGACATCCCAGTGACACTATTGTGGCTACTTCGTGTATTACAGCAGTATTTTGCATTCATTTTGCAGTAAATCCTGTTTGTGTGCCGCGTCTTACGTAATACAATGATCCAACATTCCCACTTATGAGTTCTAATTTAGTTTAGTATTTCACTCAATATTTACTGCTTTCATGTGTGTCAGTCACAAGCACTACTGCAGTATTTACCATGTTATTTACTAGCCTTTCAAAATACTCCTCAATTCAAAAAGTGTGTCTGGAACCTGCAGTATTATGAGCTCGAGGCTAATGGCGACTGATTTATACAACAGAACTGTCTGAAATCTGCGTTGACGCTCCCTCAAGTGCGTCCTCCAGAGCCGTGGCGGCGTAAGCCCTCATCTACAAACGCTGGGAGCAGAGAACAAACCCCAGTCGGTCGCGCTCCTTCACGGCAGCGCTGAAGCAGAGGAGCTCTGCTTAGTTTGTTTTGAGCTAAAATCTCAGTGTTTGCGGATTATTGAACATACGGCTGGATGAAGAAGATGTGGTTTATACTGGATTATACTGGATTACACTGGACGATGTGCTTGAAACAGTTTTGCTGGGATAGTTCTTCATTTCATTTTTTCACACGTGTTGAGGCTCAGGAATGCACTTTTGACAATCTGTTTTTGAAAATCCGACCGAGTGGAAGTTTCTGTTGGTTGGAACTTGAAATAACTCAGATTATCGCCACAGTTGAAGGCTGGAGACGTGCACTTCCGCCACCGCCTGTTTGTGGCCGCCTCGCTGCACGTGCTTGCCATGACTTTGTGTTTCTAGCACATTCGGACGGGTTATTGAAGCCTCCCGGGTCTCTGAAACACACGTGAATCTTTATTGTCAGTGATTTGAAAACATTCCAGTTGGACACAAGTTTGCATCACTGATCTTTGGTGGTTCTGATGAGTGCTGACAGGCCGCTCTGGGCTCTGCGCAGGTTTCTCTGGATCAGTACCACACGGAGGAGGAGATCTACCAGATGTCCTTACAGAGGGAACCTCGCAAGCCGGCGGTGAGCAGATGCCCTCTGTCCCTGTCCTTCTCCTCTTCTACTTGACTGGGTAGTGACATGAAGGAGTGATGGTCCACACGCTGCTCCTGCTCCAGACTATTCATGTCCTTGTGAAAGGATGCTGGTGCAGCTCTGTCTTTCACGCTCTGGAGGAATTAAGATCCACTTGCTCTCACTGCAGCTCTCTTTTCTCTGGGAGGCGACCTCCTCCGCCTCCCCAGCTTCGTATTGATCTCACCTCAGGCTTTGCTGCTTTTTCTCTGCCTGCAGCAGAACTCCAGTCCCGCCCCCGCCCCTGACCCCAAGCCCACCATGATTGATGACTGGGCCGTGTCGGTGAAGCCCAACGCAGACCCCACGATTATCAAGAAACACATCGAGAAGATGGTGGAGGTGAGTCGTAGCCTGTGGGGTCAGCAGTGACCCAGTGGAGGCTGAGGCTGAATTATCATGGCGGCCGAGGTGCCAAGGGCTGTGAGGGCGGTTTGGAAAACCGTGTCCTGAGAAACCACAATTCCAGGGTAGCAAGTGGACAAAGGTCTTAAAATCTGCGACTCTGTAATGTTTTTCTGACGTCAGGGAAGCGAGCGAGCGACCAGAGGGTTGCTGGTTCAATCCCCAGGACCAGCAAGATAACATGATAACTGATGCCCCTCTGTTGAGGATGAATGGTAAATGTGATGGAACTCCCACAGTTTGAAATGAGCTCATCAACGGTGAGGGTTAATGTGAGCTGATGGGAGAAGCCAACCGTTACCTTCCGAACTTCGGTGGATGATGAAGTAACTGACGCACCAACCTGGCCGGTTCAGGCGACTTTGAGGTGTCGTCAGTTGCTGAGTGCGAATCAAAAACACATGCACACATCATTAACCTCTGGAATACCAAAATTGGAGACTAATTTGAAAACCTCAGGATTTTTCAAATGCAGACATTAAGAATAGTTCTTATTTATGATTGTTTTTGTACCATTTCACACTCCTAACCGGAGAGACCGACAGCAGCAGTTTTGATCCCTGTTTCGGGCGTGTAACAATTCACCAGGATTATGTTGTCAGAATATAATCTGCTGCAATCCCACGCTGACACCCATGTTTCCACCTTCCAGTCAGTCTTCAAAAACTTTGACACTGATGGCGATGGTCACATCTCCAGGGATGAATTTGAAGCCATCAGGAACAACTTCCCTTACCTCAGCAAGTTTGGAGAACTGGACAAGAACCAGTGAGCAGGCGCCACGTTTATCTGCTGATGGAGGATCCGTGCTGTTTGAGACGGAGCGTTTTCTGTGTCTCTTCCTTTCACAGAGACGGGCAGATCAGCAGGGAGGAGATGATCGACTACTTCATGAAAGCCAGCTCTCTGCTCAACTGTAAGATGGGTTTCATCCACACGTTCGCCGAGGCCACCTACGTCAAGCCCACGTTCTGCGAGCACTGCGCCGGCTTCGTGAGTAACGCCTACTGGTATTCTTGTAAAACTGCACGTGTAAAATTCTTTATTGACAATTTTAAATACTCGGCAGAATGATCCATCATCCCTTCAGGCAACATTGATCTTGGTAGCTATTGATTTATCCACTAACCTAATCAAAGGCACATGCCACAGTTTGTTTGAGAAGGTCAAAGGTCAGCTGTGCTCGCCCTGCCAATCCAGCACGCACTTCATTGGGAGTATTGGTGCATGACATCCGCCTCGTCTCTCAGAGGTGTCAGGTCAGGCCAAAGCCAATTAGTTTGAGCTACATGCGGCCGATGTTGCATTCTGGGAAATATGGGAGGAAGGTAATTGGGTGAGATGATGAGCTTCCCCCGTGGTTGTGCTTTATCTTCGTGTTTGTGCGTGGCCCCTCCCCAAGGAGCCCAGTGCTCGAGACAGAGAGTGAGTCGGCGCTAACGAGAGCAGGAGTGAGAACCCTCCTATTGAGTTTCTGCTGCACAAACAGAAGATTTTAGAGTCTAGTGGCTTTTCATATTTACCCACTAAAATCTCCAGGGAAGGCTTGAGCAGTTTCCAACCATCACGGGGGGAGACGTGGAGGAGAGAGCAGGGGGGAGATAAGGCGGTGAGCTCCTTCCACTGCCAGTGTGCATCAGTGTGTGACAGAGGGAGATAGAGTCGCTGCTTCCTCATCTGCCTGCTTTGTGCTTTCCTCTTGGCTGCTGTGCAAGAACAATATTTTTCCACTGCCTGGTTTCAGCACTTGTCTTTTACCAGGCTGAACAAGCCAGGTGGGGCTTCCTGGTTCTCTCAACCCCCCCAGCCACCATCAGCCCATCCTCTTAACAGCACGCTGATGGTTTTATTAAATGCATCAGGATCTCTTTTTGCATCTCCGGAGGATGCAGTAAGTTAGTAGCTGCAGGCTCGGAGCGCTTTTAAATGAAAGATCAGCGTGTGATGCTCAAGGCTTTGGGGGCTGTTGACAGTTTAACTCCATTGAATCAAAATGAGGCAATGTGTTGACACAAAGCTCTGTTTTCATTCCTCACTGCCTCAGCAAAGTCAGTGTGGCGAAGACTCAACTCCAACGCGTGAGTATTTACTCTCTGGATCGCTGATAAAATCCAGTCTTTTGCCCTCAAGCCATCGGTCCTGCAATAAAGCAACTCAATCAGGCACCTTTATGGTCCCTTTATGGAATGATCACACCCAGCTATTGATCTCCCAGCTCCAGAGGGGATTCATCTGGGCTCGTCCGGGTGAGCCGATCCTCCCAGGTTACAGATGTTCCACACGTTCCACTGTACAAAATCCCACGCAGACGGTCGGGTGGCCCTCCAGCTACAGAGGATGCCACACGGTGTTTTCCTCACTTTCAGTTCTCGTTCACTTTTACTTTCTGAGCCGTTTTCAGTGTCGGTACATCACACATCGACGTTGCACGTCTTCAAGTGCTATTTTCTAAAACTCCCTGTTTTTCCTCCCGTGTACTTTACGTCCTTGCCCAGAGGAAACATCTGCTATGACCTGAAAATCCCACCACTGAACGGGTTTCATATCATGGTGTGATTAGTATGTTAAAAAAAAACAACACAGACAGACAGACAGACTACTTTATTAGAAACACATTACAATATTTACAATATTTTTATATATCCGCCACTTCCGTCACTCTTAAGTAATTCAAGGGACTTTTTACAAACAATAAAATTAAAAGCCTGGTTACAAGATTAAAAAAAACACAAAATTCCTTGATTAATTTAAACATTCGAAGCTGCAAATACGATCTTGGTCGTTTCAGGGTTTCAGTCTGTCGTCACGTTTGCATGCATCACACGAAAGAATTCCTGTGGTTGGCACAACTTAATTCAAATGAGCAGTCGAACAAAACATGAGTTTTGTTTAAAAAAAGAATGGAAGACACTGCTTTTATTCCGCTCAGACTCAAACGTGTACTTCAGCTGTTTCAGTTTAATGACTCTGATGAATCTTAGTTGTTAATGGTGGTAACTGTGACAAAATTAAAAACGTGCATCGATGCCTTTGGGGTTGCTGGTAAGCAGATTTCGTTACTTGAGGATCAAACTTCGTATTTACTGTAGCTCCAACCGTCTTCATCAACAGAAGCAGCCGGCTTGAACTCTTCCTCTTCAATACCGGGAGGATCCAGTGGATGGAAACTTCCACGATAGAGAGTTAGAAATAAAGAGATGCGGCCTGAGGGCCCCGTGTCTGTTCTGAGGGTGATATCACACAGGCCAGGAGAGGAAGCAGCACGCTGTCACTCAAACGTCGGGACGGAAACCACAGTCAGGATGGTGGAAAGTAGCAGAGTACATTTACTCAAGTAAATTCCATTTCTTCAGGAGAAAGATGACGATTTGATACAACTGGAGTTTCACCACTGCGGTTTCTTATATTTGTGCTGTCTTACTGTGAGAATGACCCGTGTATTCACCAGGAGGCCACCATTAAAGAACGGCCATTTTAGCTCCGTCTCGTTCTCCCTGAGTCATGTGCCTCGTCATATTCAAGGACTCTGATTGGCTAACTGGAATGGGTCACATGCTCTGGACCAGCAGCCTTCCAGACCCTGACAAGCCTTTAAAGATTAGAAATTCAGATGCAGGGGCTGGAGCCAGAGTAATGTTCTTAAGAGTAATGAAATATGGAATTAGCAATCGTATCAATGATAGCAATCCAAATGAAACATGAGCGTCCAGCAGCAGTGAGTGCAGCCCTCGTTTGTGTTGCGTTGTGTTCCTCTGCTGAGGCAGTAAAGGTCAGCCAGTCTCGTTGTGTTTGGATCTTCTGCCTTTGTTGTGTTGCCTCGAGCTGTGTGTGTTGGTGTCTTTGTTTGTGTGTGTATGTCTATGTATGCAGGTGTAGCCTGTGTGTTTGCATGCATGCAGCTAGTTTTGAGTGTGTGTGTGTGTGTGTGCGCGCGCGTGTGAAGAGGTCAGGATATTTTCTGCCTCTTCAGATGTGCCAGGGCCGTGTGTGATCTCCAGCTCGCCTCTTTCATGTCATTGTTCCCCTACTGTCTGTGCGCTCCCTACGTTCTGCTTGATCTTGGTTCACCTCCACCCCCTCCGTCCCGCCAGCCCCCCCCCCCCCCCCCCAAAACACACACACACACCTCACCCCTTCCTCACTTCCGCCACGCTCTCACACTCCAACATGTCTTTCTGTTCCGTGGTTGGTACGTCAGGGTCAGTTTGGGACTGCAATGTGGGTGTTTGATCCCATCAACTGCTAGCTTGGTGTGTCATCACATTTTCTAGAACCTGTACGCTGGTTGTGATTATTACTGTTTCTCTTTGAAAGAACCTTAAACTTCAGGTCATATTTGGTGAAAATGCCTCACCCAAAGTTACCTGACGCTGGGTTAATGCACGCGTTGGCTCTCATTTGAAAGGAACAACTCTTTTTTTTGCCCAGCGTTCAGAATCAGTGGAAGTGCTCCTGGCACTGAGGAGCGGAGGGCTGAACACACAAATTGAAGGGTTTTATTGTAAAAGCTGGAACCTGTTGGTGCTGAGCGCTACTGCAGTTAGAACTGGAGCACTAAAGGGGCCACGGCATCAAAACCGACCTGATTCCGGCTCAGACTTCGGCGATACATCATCAAAACTGAGAATTTCACTTGTGTTTTCTCCTGAGTACATTTAGGCATTTCTAACTCTGTCAAAAGTGGGCCAAAATTTTGCCGTTTCTGGATCCCATTCTTCATCTCTGTGAGAGAAAAGAAGGGGAACAACTCCGGCAAATTGTAAGCACTGGCGTTATTGTTGGCCTCCAGTGTGTTGATGCTTTTAGTCACGTGATGAGAGTTCACCTCAATGATGCGTCCAGGCACAGCTGACGCGATATGTCACCTTTCTCAGAATGTGATGACATGTGATTGACGCCAAGATCGCTTGAATAAACAAGGAAATGATCAACCATTGATTGTTCAGGGGAACAAAGCTTCAAATGGACAACGTTTCTTGGGGAAAGTTTAAGGGTCTGCAACTATAGCTCAGAAAATGAAATGCACACTTAGACAAGGAGGGTGACGGCGTCATTAGGAGGGCGAGGTGCTGTGGGACTGGAGGGAGTGAGGGATTAATCCAGCTCCTCTCCTCACTCTGGCTTAGATGGCCGGAAGGTTCCCTGGAGCTTCTACTCATGAGGCTGTCAGGTATTGGCCTGGATGTGTGACACACGTCACCTTCTCAGATGTTGGTTCTGTGAAGATCACAGCGTAAAGGAAGCCTCACAGCTGCTTTTTAGCTGAAAACATCTCCTCAGCAACAGCTCACTGCTCATTTCTGTCTCTCTTTTTCAAGATATGGGGCTTCTACAAGCAAGGCTACAAGTGCAAAGGTAAGAGAGCCGTTCATGTTGGTCTGCTGCACAGAGATCTGCTCAGAGCGTCCAGCTTCAAAGAATTCAAAGCACTTCTTTTTAACACTATTGATTCTCAGCCATCACTCTGTCACACACACACACACACACACACACACACACACACACACACACACACACACACACACACACACACACACACACACACAGTAGATAAACATCCACAGAGTTGGAGGGGTGAGTAAATGTCATCAACACAGAAACCATGATGGCAAATATACCACACGCTGATCTACTGTATGTCCACGCACACACACACACACACCCACACACACACACACACACACACACACACACACTTGCGCGGAGGCTGGATAAGCTCCATCAACATGACATTTAGGGCATTTGCTCCACTCTTATTTGAAGAAGCTGGAGCAGAGATGCGAAACCTTCAGCCCCTCCCACCTTCCTCATCCTCATGCTCAGGACACACACACGTGGCTCCCTCCTTCTGCCTCTGCTAAAAATCAGCTGTAATCATCTCCACGCATTAAGAGCTGTAAATAACCGCACTGAATATTCCTCCAGCCAGTTGTCAAGGAATGCAGCCAGATCTGAATCCCTCCGCGCTGTGATTGATTACATCTCAGCAGAGGAAGAAATGGAGCCCACAGTCTTTCACAGGCCTTGACTTCATGATGGTGTCATGCTGCAACAAATGTGAGCCCATTACTGTCACCGCAGGCGCTTCCCCCTGGTGGCTTGGGCAGGTAGTGCTAGTGTTAGCATCTCATCTGCCAGCAGCTACCAGCTTGTTCACTTCCTTCAGAGTGGCAAGTTTAACTCCTCGTCCCCTCATCCAGGAGAACAAAAGTCCTCCACAGTCAAGATACCAAAAACCTCACAGTCAGTTTTACTGGTCAGTGAAACACGTGGCCATGGTTGAACGACAGCGCCGATGACATCACCCTCCTCCTCTGCTCTCTGCGTTGCAGTTGCAAAGTCAGTGAGTTTCCCCCTCAGACTGCAGGCTTGTAAGCACGTTGGACTTGTTCCCAGCTCACGCACATTTAGCGTCCACGCCCAGTGGCCGTTTCAGCAGGAAGCTCCACAGGATGTCCAGAGTTGAAGCCTGGTGACAAACTCCGCTTCCTCCTGGGGTTCAGAGGTCAGATAGTTGAACACATTGCGAAATTTTTTAACCCCCAACTTTGTCTCACAGGAGGGGAAGCCACCTAACTGTGGCTCGGCATTCAGCTCGGTTTGGAGGGACTCTGACAAAAGTCAAAATGCGCAAGAACTAATTTGAGTGTTGCAACATTTCCTGTCTGACGTCCAGATTTCTAGAGGAATGAGAACGTTTAGTTGCCTCTCAGCTGATGAGGCTGAGTAGGTCAAGTCTGCAGACACTGATCAACCACCTGATCCCTCAAACCACCGTCCAAGCAGCAGACAGCAAACATCCCAGTTCATCACTCAGCACCCTCAACAGTGTTGCTGCTGCGGCGTATGAAGATGATGTGGGTGAGCAGCTTCAGAGCTGATGACTGGAGACGCTGTGGTGTGTTTCTGTGTCAGCCAGTCAGACTCCTGCGTGCGCGTCTGAAGAGCTGCTGTGTTTTCCTCATTCACCAATTCAAGAACAAGCAATACAAGTAACCCTTTTGTTGTTGCAGTAGCCAACTATCAACCAGTAGAGGGCACTTTTATAGTGGTTTGTAACAGAAAATGCAGAATTAGAATGCTGCACCCTGAATTGTAAAGGTTTGGAGCTGAATCCATGAACCACCCTGGGAAACGACCACATGAATGCAGCTGAAAATAGTCAGTTGGAGGTTTTAGTAAATCTTTAAATAGCTCGCAACTTAGCATCTAACACCCGAGTTGCATAGCAACCAGAGTAATTAATGCTCCTTCAGGGCGTGCTTTAGGGGAAAAGGATGCTTCTCTGGTCACACGCTCATTCCCGCATCACAAAGACATTCTGCTTTAAGCAAATATGTGTTCAGCGTTTCGATGATAATGTTTGGGTGGAAATTCACACCCGCGTGGTCGCTGCTGTGGAGAAGAAGGAGGGAAAGTGTCAGGGAGGAACAGCACAAGCACACAACAGATTTATGACTGACTTTATACTTTCAAACCTGCTAATACTCCTGATCTACCCTCCATGTTGGAAAGTGTGTGTGTGTGTGTGTGTGTGTGTGTGTGTGTGTGTGTGTGTGTGTGTGTGTGTGTGTGTGTGTGTGACTCAGACTGGCAGTGTTCTGGGGCTTCAGTGAGACCAGATGAAGTCGCTGGGAGCCCCGCAGCTATTTATCCTCATCACCAGTGCTGGTCTGAACTCAGAGAGGCGATTGGCAGGGAGGGAGTAGGAATGAATCACCCACCAGCAGGAGCGTGTTGAAAACTGAGTGTGTGTGTGTGTGTGTGTGTGTGTGTGTGTGTGTGTGTGTGTTTGTGTGAGTTCATTGGGACATGATATGAGAGGAAACTGTCGCAATGACTGCAGTCTAGCATCCGTATCAATACGAGGACCTGCTGCATGGTGCTGCACCATCAGCAAAGACAACGAGACGCGCCAGCGCTCTCAGCCTCTCTTGTTGGAGGCGTCCTGTGGCTCATTTTGGTGTCTTTGCTTTGTACGTCATGGTTATCAAAGGCGGAGGGCAAACCTGAGTTTACCCCTCTTGTGTCCAGGATCAACTGTGAGTGAACGGAGGCTTGATGATGACGAGGAAACTCAATGAGCTGCAAGTGATTTTTGGCATTTTCTCAAATCTAAATGAAGAAAATTCTATAATGATTTGAAAGGGTACATTAATAACGGTAATTTGATGCTTAATTAACCATTAGTTATCAGTTAAATAGCGTCTAGTAATTTACTAAAGGTGTTCATGTTGAATTTATGGGTAACATGCAAGTACTGGGGGAAGTTTGCGTCACAATAATGATCATAAAAGCTTCAATGGGCGTAAATAAATGGTTAATTCTAATCTTTATTAATGATCTCTGTGTTACTGAGGAGCTTTTGTAAGTTTTTTTTTTTAGCAAGCAAATCTCTGGAAATGAGAGAAAATCCAGATTAGTATTCATTTTCTGTGACATCCTGGTGAAATCTGAACCTGAAGTGGGTCGGTTCTGATGCTGCGGACTCTTGTGTTCCGCGCTCATGTCTTTGGGTTCTGCTGCTCCCTGCCAGTCGCACCGACTGAACCGGAGGTCAAGAGCTTTGAGAGCAACATCCTCTTTTTATCCTGACCACAGCTTTGTGTGCCTTTCTATGTGCTTTCAGCAAATTTGACCCAAGGTTTTGGTGATTTGTCTGACAACAATGCTAACACACACACACACACACACACACACACACACACACACACACACACACACACACACACACACACACACACACACACACACACACACACACCTGGTTTCCTACTCTAATATGACTTGTTGGCGTCCCATCACTCTCCTAGCCTCCCCCTGCTTGGCAGAGTTGCTGCCAGGTACTGTCGGCCTCACCGTGTGCGTGTGCCAGTGTTCATGCGTGTGCATGGCGTGTCAGAGCACGTTCCTGTCACCACTAGCTCTCCCCTTCGCCCCCATGTTTCTGTTTGCATCCGCCCCTCCGTCTGACCGTCCTCCTGTCTCTCCACCCCGCTCCTGGCCCTCCTCTCCCTCCTTACCGTTCCGCCTTCTCCCTCGGCGCCTCTCCCTCCCTCTCCTCCGACCCTCCTGCTCTCTCCTCCTCTTTCGGCACCTCTCTCTCCCTCCATCCCTCCCCCTCCACATGGATGCAGCCTGCGGGGTGAACTGCCACAAGGCCTGCCGAAGCCGCCTGGCTGTCGAGTGTCGGAAGAGAACCAAGAGTATCAGTCACGAGACGCCGCCGGCCCTCCAGGCCAGATCCTACAGCTTCCCTCCACCGGCCAACACCCCGCCCAGCCTGCAGAGCACAGGTACCTCGGTTCCCACATGCACTCAGAGTCTAACGCTCCTTCATTCCTTAAGGGTCTGGCAGGCAATTCTGTAGCAGTATGTCCCAAAAACTACTAATGAGAACCAGCGTCACTGATGCTTTTGTCTGAAATTGTCATGACTGAATACCTCTTGTTGTGTTAAAATGATTTTCCTCAGCAAATCACAGGCCATATTTCAGCAACGCTCCGCTATTCCTACTCGGGCGCCTTTCATGGCGTCACAGAATGATCCTGAGAGTCATTAGTGGCACAGTCACCGTCCCAGGGAGGTGTAGCTCGGAGGAATGTGCCGAGTGTGGTCTCAGCCCTCCAACACCTACACTATTTTGAAGGGTGCTTTTGTCTTCTTCCAAGCATACGGAGCACTGACATTTGGAAGAAATTCAACACAAAAGAGATACATTTGAAATGGAAATGCGGTTGGCCCACCGCGGCGATGTCGGTGACTCAGAGCTGCGGTGCTTTCATGTGACGCTGGTGGAAGTGTCGCCGTGCCGCTCGTCTCTATCTGTGTTAACCTGTTTGATCAGAAGCTGCCAGCCAAACAAACACGCACACTAAACACACAAAAGCCAACATTTCTTCAGCCTGGGGAAGCATTTTTCCGCCTGATGGACCAATCAGCTCTATTCCTCATTCACCCCCCCCCTTCTGTGTTTCCATCAGTTATTGCTGAAGAGGACATAGAGGCGGTGGAGGAAGGAGTGTTCGATGTCCACCTATAACCAGGTGAGAGACCTTCACGTGTTCTCCCACTGTTGTGTTCTTGTGTAGGACTTTGGCCCTGGAGGCTCTGTAGGAGGCTCAGACTGGTCTGAGTGGGGAAGTTGCAGCTGCATTCTATGTAATAGCCAGCAGGGGGCGACGTCACAGTCTGCAGCAGAAGTCTGTGAGGAAATGCGAGTATTTGTCTCCTCAGGTTTTCCCTCACCAAGCATTTAAAGGTCTTGAGTCCTCTTCCATGAGCACTTAGTAAATACTGTAGAGGTAAAGCAGCAGGGAATGATTGCCAGTTAGCCCCTCCCTCAATCAGCATAGAGGCGTGGCGATGTTATTCACATAGCCCCGCCCTCTCAACTAATTCTGGTTAGTTTGAATTCCAATCGATAAGATAACGATGACCAAAATGCCAAATGCTAAAATTCTGACCCCTGAACTGTGCACGTGTGTGTGTGTGCATGTGCGTGTGTGTGTTTGTGGGGGGGCAGCCTCAGGCTCGTAGCCCTGAGGGAGAAGACAGGGTGCTGCAGCGCTGCATCAGGAGCTTCTGCCTGCTGCATCAGGAGCTTCTGCCTGCTGCATCAGGAGCTTCTGCCTGCTGCATCTCAGATTTTGTTTCCTGAGTGTTTTAACTCTTCTACCTCTAAAGTGGGAGTGTCCCACAGCCACCACACTGGAGGTGGGAATAAACAGTCCTGCAAGCCATTGGTATGAATCCATTTTTAACATGATAACCCCTTTTTTTAAAAATCCTGATTACTGTCAGGACCAATATCTTGCGGCATCCTGGGGGTAGGTGGGCAGAGTTCCCAGCATGCTTTGGAGACAGTGTGTCACAGACATATTTCAGGTTCATTTATGTTCCAAACCAAGACTGATGGTATCTAGTACACATTTACTGGTGTTCCTTGTATTTCAGCTGCAGTGTTTAAGTGGGCTCCAGCTGTTATTGTGGGACAAAGCACTTTGCACCATGAGTGTAAGTTACATTCCAAGAGTGGGTCGTAACGGTTCTATAACCACAGCTGCTGCGTGACACTTGCTGTTGTTGTGCAGTGTAGGAGACACAGGAGTTGTTGAAGCAAGTAAAAATGTTGGGTTCCTTCTGTTGCCTTCAAAATAACATCTGTCTTGATACAACACTGTGGAATTTCTTGTTGCTTTTCGATTGTTACTTTTGCCATGAACAGCATTTGTTGCAAACAGAGTTGATGTCACTTAACCGACTTTTTACAGCTTTGTTTGCCGAAGAACCATGAACAGAGCGCTCAGGAGTTCGCTTAGATCAGGAATGCAGTGTTGAAAACCAGAGGCACTGAAACCTGTAAAAAGAAACTATGAAACAGGAGTTTTCACCATTCATATCTAACAGCCAGTGCTTAAAAAATGCATCCACCCAACACAACCGTGGAGGACAACAGGGGCGCAGGAACGGGTTTTTGGAGGTGCACCTTGCACGGGTTGAGTCTTGAACTGCAGTGACAGTGTCCACTCCTCTGTTTTAGAATCCCTCCTACGGTCGGCGTGCAAGAAGCCAAATCCAGTGACTGTCTGCAGCCAGACGCAGAACTGCTCTGGGATGTCAGTTTTAAAAGCCCTCAAAACTGAGGAGAAATTGCACTGAACACCAAGCCAGGATACCTACATGCTGCCACACAGTGGACACATACTGCTACTGCAACTCCACCTAACTCACATGAATGTGAATGGAATGTATTTTCATGATTTCTATGTAAAATATCGGCATTTCGACTACGTGTTGACCAGGAGTGTTACTATATCTCCCTCTCTATATAAGAAATCCACAAAATTGTATGTTCGAGTCACTGGAAAGTTTTCAAGTTTTTCCTCTGAACATAAGAGTGGTGCTGTTTACTGCCAAGAATGTACTGCTTTTTATTGTCATCATCTTGTTTTGAAATGCATTTCAGTGGACAAATAATAGGACCAATTTTGATGTCACATACAATATTGTGGATGCTGTGGTTCCGTCTGAAGCATGAGGATAAAAGCAGCCGTCGCCAGACAGCTGAGACGACTGTCGACAGTTATAATTAGGGTGGTCTTTGAACAATGTTATATTTTTGTCTTGTTTACCTGAATATCAGTGACTGTCCTATAGATATAGTGTTGGTGTTGTTTGCAATGTCTTGTACCAGTGCACCAGTAGACGATCTATCTTCTTGCAGTACTGTGAATGTAGCAGAAACAGTAAAAATGCTGCTGTCAGATGCAGAACTCATCTTCCCCAGCGGAAACGGTGACAGCAGCTAACTGGCGAACTGCAGCTTCACTGGTTTGACGTCTCGTGAGTTCTGGAACGAGCAGCTTTGCAGTTTTTGAGACTGTCACTGCAGATAAAATAATTAAAAGCCTGAAAAGGGAGTAATGATGCTTTTCATTTGACGGCAGCATGTAACAAGATTTCCCTGAGAATTTTTTTTTTTCGGTGTTATGTTGCTGTATTTGTCCCTGCATGCTTCTCTCTCTCTGCAGATCGTCCACGCACACGTTTCAAAGTCTTTAATGCACCTTGCCAAATCATGATTTATTTAGGAAACACAAAATTAGGAATGGAAAGATGCTTTGTGCCTGTGCAGCGACGCATTCCCATTACGACTCCCATATTATCAAGGTTTTGTGTGCCATCGAGACTCCCGCGAATGCTGGTATTTATTTTTCTGTAGCATAGCTGCGGCTCCTGTGCCGCTTCCTGCTTGACGAAGGATGTTTTTAATTGCTCCGTGAATGAATCTGTCACTCTGATGTAATTCTCCTCCCTGTGGTCTCCGGATAATTCCCAGTATTAAATGCAGCAGGCATCATTCTGGCGTGCTCTCTTGAAGAATTTCTGATGAATCAGTTATATTCTGATCAATGTCTTTGCTGTTTCCACTTTGACATGCTTCTTCAGAAGAGATGTGCTTCTGGAGCTAAAAGTAGTTTACGCATATTTTAAAAAAACAACAACAACTTATTCTTGTTGTCCCAGGGAAGAGCAACAAATAAATACAGTTTCATGTCTGAATTTGAAATACTCATTGAAGGAATGCTCTCTGGGATGGGGAGGCCTGCTGATCTCGGAATATTTTCGCCTTGCTTCACCCAAATATTTAATTTTCCTTTCGAGTGCTCATAACAAGATGTCTTCCGCTGACTAAGATGTGTTTTTGTTGCCTCTTACATCACTTCCGTGACTCCAGAATGCAGACAGAGCCAGCCTCGCTATTTAGCTTGAAGCTAATGGAGACTGACGGCTAACTTAATAGCATAACTTCCCAAAAACATCGGTTTACAAACTCTCCAGACCGTTGTTCCTCATGAGCCTTGCCTTCTCAATCCAGGGGGTTGCTCAGTAATCCAGAAACTCTTAGTTTCGATGTAAAATAATCTACTGAACTGTAAGTGTTAGCTTGTTTTTAGCTTTAGAGTCTTGCTGTCGTTAGCCATCATCTGCCATTAGCTTCAAGCTACATATTCGTGTGTGTCTCTTTCTTTGTGGGAGTTATGAAGAAGAAAGGAACAAACGTTGTTGTGAGAACTTTAAAAGCAAAAAAAACACTTTCTGGCTTCAATGCAAAGCTGCTGAGTTTAATTTAGTTCGGCCCACATAATAAACCAGTTGAATAAAATACCAGACATAGAAGTATTATTACTGTAAGGTGGAATATGCAGCATGCAAATCTTCTCTTTTTCACGTCTAGTGCAGAATTGCTGGTCAATGCCACTTGAATGGCCTCTTAACTGCTTGATGCAATGACTTTGTCATCATTTCCCAACTCCAACACTTCCACCAGAACAGTTTCACCGTGATTACGACACAACAGTGGTGATGAAAAACGTCTCTGACCACATCCACTCCCAAAACCGCCGCATGCAGAGGCTGAAATCGATTGTGTAAGTGCCACCACACACTCCAGCTGTCCTTCATGTGACCGTGATCCAGCAGCATCCACCGGACGTCTATTACAGACATGAATAAACCAGCCCCGAATGAGCCTCGCAGTCAATGCCACAACTAATTACTCAGAGATGAAGTCAAGTGTGGGCCTCTGATTGCCTGTTCCCACTCTCCATGTCCTGTTCAATGGGAGCGCATCGATCTGGTTATATTCAGGCGTTGAGTCGGCTCATATCTCATCCGCTGCCCTGATGCGGATAGAAGCACTCGTGGGAACTGACAATGATCTGATGAACTGCACAGGTGATGTGTTCATAACTTGGCTGTCGACCTCGGTCGCATAACCACATTTAGAGCTTTTCATCCGAGATCCGTCTGTTCCCAGGAGCTGTCGCAGAAACGTGAGGTTTGTCACAGGTAAGTAGATCGGAGCAGTGGACAGTTGCGTGCAATCAACCTGGTTTGCATGCTGACGCAGCCACAGAGAGCGAGCAGGAAGCAAACGCATTCAGACGCGAACAATAAAAGTTTCATCAGGTAACTGCGAGTGTCACTCCTGAGTTCATCCCTTGCATGCAGGCACAGATTTCCTTCCGTGCCCTTGTGCTCTCCACAGGCTCCTCAGAAGCGTTATCTCCAACCTGGGGAGGTGTGAAGCAGCCGCTCATCGCCAGAGCTCCACCGCAGGCGAGCAAGCACAGAACTGGCAGGCAGCCTTGTGGGGGGCAACACGGTAGAGCTCATCATCCTCTCTTATCATGACATGTTGACGGCCGAGGATGAAGAGGAGCAGGTCATGCGGTGATTGCAGGTGTGGACCCGAGGACGACTGCACGCACCCAACCGCTCTCACAGCCTGAGGCCTTCATGATGGTGGTCAGCGCAGGGTAGACAGAAGGACGGGTCATGTCACGGTCCAAGCTTGACCCCTCCATAATCCCCCCTTTCATCCATCACCCTCCCCTCCCGAAGCCAAGAGCACATCGGACTGCCAACTCTCGAGCGCTGAACATCTCTTTTAGCTCTGTGATTGATATCTCTTATTCAGCGGTGGAAAAGACCTCCTAGCTGCACAACCATTTAGCCTGCAGCTTGACTGATATTGATCTGAGAAGTCTGAAATGAGGGAAATTGAATAGCACCGCAGCTAATTACACGGTAATGAAGGCAGGAGGGAAATGGCCTCTCTCATTGTTGCACACTGTGACCTTGATAGCAAGGAGAGCTAAGATTCCAGTTCTGATAGCTGAGGCACGTTGGAGCTAAGATGTCATTCGGCCCTCAACAGATGGCGCAGGTCTATAGGGGCCGGTGCAAATACAAATGCGCTGCGGGGCCCAAGCTTCTGATCAGGCAGAGAGGAGGATGTCTGGCCCCCTGGTGTTGGCAATGAAGCAGTTTAGCAGCGAGATGAATTAAAAGGTGGAGAAAAGGATTGGGCACAGCGAGTCACTGCAGCATTGATCTGCTGAAGCCACAGAGCACTCTTGAATTTCTTCTGGTAGGACTAATGAACACATTATTGATTTGATGTCCGCTCATCAACCGCCGGGAGCCCAGCCAACGCTCTGACATCTGCTCATCTTTTTGAACCCTCCGCGACACCTGCATCTGCAGTGCCGTCCTCCTGCGGCCTCTGACTGCCGGCATCTGGAGCTGCGAACCTTGTGCCAAAGGCTCGTGGCTGTGGTTTACCACTTGGTGGCAGTGTTGAGCTGTTAAATGGGGCGCGGGGGCCATGGAGGGGCTGCCATCAGAGAGGTGGGAAGCGGGCCAGCAATGTGGCACAAACAGAGCCGCTGTCAGGCTTCATGGAGAATCACAAAGCAGCATCACAATGCAAGATACCAGCGCCACACTCTTGTTCTCTGCTGTTTGTATGTTACGTTTTATTAAATAAAACTTGCATCTGCCCAAACACACTGTAAATCAAACACACACACACACACACACACACACACACACACACACACACACACACACACACACACAGCATGCTGATTCATGATTCATGTCGGCTTTTGTCAGAGAAGGAAAGTACACTTGTACTTTTTGGAATTTCTATTTATGTAAAACAAGTGAAATGGGCTCAAGTCGAAGTGCCTCGAGCACCGAATCCGAGTTTATCTCAGGAGCGGCTGGGCAAACAGTTTCTAACCAAGTCAAAGGAGCTGGATGTTACACTCTTAATTGCATTAATCTCATTGCTGGTGAAGCACTGCGGGAGGTTAGAAGCCTCATTAGAGTACAATCAGTTATAATTTCTTAAAGTATGCATATTACTTTATGAAATTTAACTTGTGCAAAAGAACCCCAGCGGGATGTGACCCGGACCTGCTTCCTCTTGAGGAGTGATATGTGGAATATGACCCAACAGACTAGTTCGTGTTGTACTTTTTCACGGCTCTAACAGGAAGTGACTTGAAGGATGTCGAGGGTGGGAAAGCTGCCAAGCCCCGGCTCTCCCGCCTGGAGGGGTCTCATGTAGCTACCACTCTCACCAAATCAGTGACGGGGGATTGACACAAAATCAATAGCATCTCATCTGCAGAGGTGAAGGCCCATAATTAACATTCCTGAAGCTGCGGGACACGCAGCGGTAGCGGCAGCGGCAGCGGGCTCTGACTGACGGACCCGTGGATTCGATCACGTGATAGATAACCTTGCACCTCACACTTATCTTCTGTATGCGTGCAGTCGTCAGGAGCTTCCTACCTACGAGGAAACACGACACTTTAACTTTCATTCCTTTTATTCCTTCCTTTTTTGGGATTCAAACCAGCACTTTGGTGCGCGCGCGTGCATTGATGACTGCCGAACTTCCTCCGAACGCTCGC
The DNA here is from genome assembly GCF_037954235.1 of Aulostomus chinensis. Lineage (NCBI taxonomy): Eukaryota > Metazoa > Chordata > Actinopteri > Syngnathiformes > Aulostomidae > Aulostomus > Aulostomus chinensis. The sequence goes on along the minus strand of NC_141343.1, from coordinate 4,677,569 downwards.
CAGCATCTCTCTGATCGCTGAGTCATTGTTCATCACCTGTGATCGCTGAGTCATTGTTCATCACCTGTGATCGCTGAGTCATTGTTCATCACCTGTGATCGCTGAGTCATTGTTCATCACCTGTGATCGCTGAGTCATTGTTCATCACCTGTGATCGCTGAGTCATTGTTCAGAGCACCTTTACGTCCATGGCCTTGATTCATGCATTCATCCATTCATTTTGTTGTTTGACGTTGCAGGAGGCGGAGGTTACGGTCGATTTAGCCATGACGTCGATTCCTGGTTTTAAAATGTACACAATGCACATTCAACAAAAAGAGGCAGTTTCGTTTAGAGCAGGGTTGATTCCCGCTGACGTCACTGGGTAACGCTGCGCGCTGCAGCGACGTCCGTGACCTCCAGAGCGAAGCTTATTGGTTTGTGGCGGAGGCCGCGGCGCAGCGCTGCTGCTGCGGGGGACGTCGCTGTCCAGCTGGTGAGCAGAGACTCGAACAGGAACGACCTCTCCAGACAGTGCCAACTTCCTGAATAAACATGCTAATTTAATGCCTTTTTAAAATGCAATCAGAGCGTCCACGTCACTGCCGCGCCTGGGTCATCCCCACAGACGCAATTCCATAAAAATGTATCTATAATGACCTTGCTTGGATCGATGCAAAGGAGTGCGTTATAATCCCTGGCTGCGTTCCATTAGACTGAATTTATTACAACATGAATGGAGGAGCCAGGACACTTTCAAATATTGTGACAGAAAAGACATTTTTAGTAAAAAAGAGGGGTAGCCTCAGGAAACATCCAGCGCTCTGCTTCAGTGCTCAATGTCGAATGAAAAAATACATGTCGACCTTCGCACAACTCACTAAAAGAAAAGGTGATGTGATCCTGGTCAGGGAATGAGAGACTTTGGTGTTAAATGCAGATGTTCTGGTACCCCCCCCCCCCCCCACACACACACACACATTGCCACTACGCAACGATGTCATGTGATTCCTGCAGCAGGGCGTCTTGAAGGTAGATATTTGTCATTTTGTGGCTACTGCACGAGTGAGTGGTTCTGTCGCATCATTTTGCGAGGGAGCGGTGCAGCAGCTGGGAGGAGACCCCGTAGCAGAACTGGAACATGGAAGAGGGATTAGAGGTCCCGCCTGCCTCAGGAACCTCTGCAGGGAGGGCTGGAGGATGTGTTCCAGGCTAATTATTCTGAGGCCACTAGACATAAGTTGTTCTCTCAGTTTTGTCAAATTGGGTTCACGGCGTCTAACTTGTTCTCTCTATGTAATTAATCCATGACCACAGGAAGACGAAATCCAGCTGTGGGATTTCACCTGCCTGGACTCCATGAAGGGGAACAGTTTAGAACTCCTGGTTTGAATTAAGATTCTCTCTCATTTGGCTTCCTAACTTTATCTGCCAGGGACGAACACAAAGAAAACCTCTATCTGACGGAGGAGGAAGCTTTATGTGCCACAGAAAGCCGTTCCAGGGCTCTGCGGCCATCTCGAGTCTTGGTGGATTCTTGTGGGCTTTTTTTTTTTTTTTTTTTTTTTTGTCCTGGAGCCAAAGAAACTTCCCCTTCATGCCCCTGAGCCAAACAACCTTACTGCCCAAAAGAATTGCTTTGTCTCAGTCTGCTCAGTTGCATAACCCACCTTGACGGTGGGCACAGAATGTGAAAGCAGTGGAACTAATATACATATCATAATGCCTCAATTTCAAGGAGGGAGTGCTCATAAGTTATGCACACATCTCCTCTGCGCTCTCCTCTCGGTTTCCCCCCTCTGATCGAATCAAGCTCACGAGGAATTTAAATACGGACGACGAGTGACAAGAACGGAGAGGAAATAAAAAGGTGGGACATGTGGGTACACGAGGACAGAACATCACCTGAAGGCAGTTTTATACAAGGGTTAGGAAGCACTTGGAGGTGTAAAAAAACCCCCGCTGGAGACGATCATATTGTCATTGTGGTCAGAGGAGGACGGTGGGGTTTTACAAGGCCATTAGACAAGATTACTCACCTACACCTTTTGGGTTTTTATGAGAAAATGACTGAGAGGCATGTAAAACCTACCTTTATTAAAGACCACTTAAGCTGTCTTTATGATGCCTAACAGCCCCCGCTGGTGGATAGAAGCTTCACATAACCTTGCTCCACACTGCTTTATGACGGCTATATAGAACTGCTCAGCACCCGCTGTGCTCCTGCTCCTGTATGTTGGACAAACCCTCCAGAAGTTGCAGATATATTAAAACCTTCACTGGCGAGTTTGATGTCTGGTATCAGCGTTTGTGCCATGAGCTATGGTGGCTGTTTCTCCCAGCATGCAGCAGGGTCACTCGGTGAGGGTTACCACTTATTGCAGGGTAATAGATAATCCTTAAACCTCACATTAACACCGAAGGGATGCTTGGAGTCTCCAAGCCCCAAAGTTGTTTCTCTTTCTATTCAGGTTCTGGCGGCCTGCTTTCACTTAAAGGGACACGCCAACTGTTTGGGAAACACTTCTTTGCCATCCTCCTCAGAACCAGACTGAAGGACGGATACCCTTCACCCCTCTGTGTTAAGTGCTAGTTAGCTTAGCACAATGAATGATAGCGAACGGGCTGGGTAGTACACATCTGTCCGTCCCCGGCTCTGCGGAGGATGCACAATGAGGTGATGCGTTCCTATCATCAATCACAACGACGCATGTCACTTTTTCTGTAGGAGAACTCTCAGACGTCGTGGTTCCCTCTGCTAATCATCTCCTGCAGGGATGTCCTTAGAAAACCAGAGTTGAGATCAGTCGCTCTTGCAACAAACTCCAGAGGGCGATCGCTCCGGGTCGAATCCACGGAAGGTAAACACCTCATCTCTCACTCCTCTCCTAATTTCCACAAGTTTTTCCTCAACGTAGGCGTTCACGGCGGGAGAGCTTTAAGCAGAGTTGAATCCAAGATTTCCTCCCCTTGTATTTAAATTGACTCCCAGTCTTCCAGCTCAGACTAGGAGCAGTATTTTCTGTAGCTGATGCACAGATATGATCTGCTATCTGACTTTCTACATCAGTCTGACATTGCTTTCGGAAGCGATCAGCAGAATAGTTAAAAATGTAAACCAGAGGTTTCAGAGAGGATGGCATGGCATGGTTTGATGTGTGAAGGCTTCTGAAAGAAGCAGTCGTTTAGAAGACCTCACCTTTCGCTCTCAATCCCCCTCAAAGTCCCTTCCTCGTCTGCGCCTCCTGAGGATGAGTCAAGAGGACAGAGGAGGAAAGATTCATTCACTTACCATGGTTACACAATCCTGCAGACAGGCCTTCGCTTGGCCCCTGGCTCCCTGGGGCTTTGAACACAGACAAGGGACCCCTGACCTGGGGAGGTGATCTCTCTCAGGCCTTGCCCCCCTCAAGCATGAAAGGTGAGGAAAGCACAGTCGCTGACTGCACAGGCAACCGAACCCACCCTCCCTCCCTCTCTCTTTCTTTTTGTCTCACCATCCATTTTCCCTTTGCTCTCCTCCCACTCTCACAGCCTTGGTTTTAATTGCTTTGAAGCCAAGCGCTCACCTCAGGGAGCTCAACAGGATGTTTTACAGAGCTTTCGGGAGACTGACTATTAATAAATAATATCTCCCCTGTCCTCTTTTTTTTTCCACCTTCCACTCCACACAACAATGAGCTGGAGCGGAGCGTGGCTGAGAGGCAGCAGCAGCCGCAGGACAGCACGCTCCTGCGGAGACGGGTTAAACCAACAAACAGGTTAATTTGGGGGGAGGGCAGATTCTTTTATGAAATTATACAGAAAGAAAGGGATAGTAATGCATCACATGGCATAACTGAGCGCCGGTAGTTCATCTGCTCATATTACCAGTCAGGTATCCTTCATTGGCCATGAAACACACAAAATAATTAAAAGCAGCCTTATCAGGTGTAATATTGCAAAGCACTCTGCTGTGCGTATTACATATCAAAAAGCAGAGTATTGTTTTTAATCTTCTGCTGCCAGTTAATAGATTCTGCGCTGTAAGGGAGAAACTTATAATCAAGTCAGCTTGATTAAAGCATCATCAAAACAGTCTGTCCAATTATCATTCCCCGGGAAATCGGCGACACCCCTTCAAAACCTCATGAGGACATTGTTCTTCTTTGTTCACTCGTTCTAACTTCCATCGGCTCTCTCACTCTGGAGCGTTTCAGCGTGATGTGCTGCAAGGCAGGTTTTATAAGTGCGATGTCTCCGAAGCTTTCATAGATGGACTGACCTTATAACAGAGTTAAATGCTGAGGAAACAATGTCTCCCAAATGCCTGCACTTAAAGAGCGTCCATCCATGCGCTCGCGAGCTGAAGGAGACGTGCAGCAAAAACCTGGACAGCTTTTTTTTGGGATTCTTCTTCTTGCCAGTGTGAACATCTTAAGACCAGAAAGGGGGGGGGGGGGGGGGGGGCAGAACAGACAAAGCAACCAGTATTTGAATCAATGTACCAAGTCACGTTTTTTAAGACTTAAGAACTGTAAAACTGCAATTCATTGAAGAATACGACGTGCATGCTGTGCAGTATATCAATAGTATGTGAGTACAAGGTACTGTATGTGTATTTGTACTAGTGAAACAGAGCAAAGAACATTCCAGTACATCCATTTGTCAGCGGCAGCGTACATTGACACGCAGACTAAGAAGGTATTCAGAAAATGACAACAGACGGTCATCTAAACAGCACATTCCTGCTCGGTAGCCACAGATCAATGGTCCATTCAAAACTCCTATTCAAGAAAAGGTAAAGAAGTATTTTATACTGAGTTAAGTATTAAGTAAGAGTACTCATTCTACATAATGCTTGTCACTCCTGGAGCCCCTGACCTCTGAAGGTCACGTTAAAGTTGCACCGTCTACGTTGCAATGCGCTGCACTGATTACTTTTCAAAGTTTTCAGGCTGCAAAATTAAATCTCATGCCTGTTGACAGCCAGCTAAATGTACTAGCATGCGTGCTACATGTTCCAGCTTCAGGCTACCACAGACAGCTAGTATAACCTAACAACCCAAAAAACATTCTCTCAGTCTTTTGAATCTGTCTTCTTAATCATGAAACATGTCATACCAAGCTGACTTTATTTGGCATCACTGACAAACAAGCAGAAATTATGTTTTAAAATCCTGTGGCACGTAAAGTTCCTTGGAACCGATGCAGTTACACGTGAACAAAGTAGTTTTTGGTATATTCATTTTTTTTAGCGCTACGCAAGCTAAGCTGCTTAAAACTTGACTGGAATGTAAAGCAAAAGTGGCGTCATGAGGCGATCCTGAGTGCATGGAAATGTCACTGACAGCAACACATTCATCGGTTTTTGGGATTTGCCAAAACGCATTGTGTGATACGGAGGAAACACCACATCCAGGGAGGTGACGTGCAGAAAAAAGGTGCGGCTGATTAGTGACGCATCATAAATGTCATAAAGCGACAGTATGGGTTTAGCTTCTGTAATTAAGAGCCATCCTACAGGAGCCCACCTTGAACGAACACACGGCTCCAGCTCCCCTCCCCAGGCTCCGGCGCTAATTAGATGCTGAAACGTATCGCGATGGGAGGGGGAGATATTGAAGTTTTATAAAGAGGGAAGACTATGAGATTGATTTGGTGCTAAATGATGGAGGAATTGATCACGCCTGCATGCTGTGGAAGGAGAATAGCGCGAGCGTCCCCTAATGAGGAAGAATAGCCATTAGTGATAGAATTAACAGATATGTGGGCAATCTCTCACGCTGATTAAAAAAGGCTTATGAGCGCAGTGACGCGTTTGTCCTCTACATCCAGCAGGGACAGAGGGACGGCGGAGAGAGCAGGGATGAGGCTAATATGGGCAGCAGTGGCGGAAGATGTATTCACATCCTTTACTACAAGTAAAAGTACAGCAATGATGAAAAAAGGCCTATGAATGCAGGACCGTGGAGGATGACATCACAGGGTACCCAGTTTCAGCTGAGAAATAATGACAATGGAGGAATTGTGTTGAGCATCACAAAAACCCATGAAGTGACTCCAACAAGTTGATCCTGATCATGCAGGAACATTTCGAGAGTTATCAACAGCTGCACAATGAAATGATTTTATCCAAGTTAGCAGAATTAGCGTCACTGTTTAGACGGGATAAGGCATCAAGCACCTGATCCGAGTCTTTTTGGTCCGATAACTTTTAGGAAGTCAAGAGGAGCTCAATGGTTAAAGTGTCTATCCACTTCCAAGTCAGCAGACGGCTAACTGCTAGCAGCCAGAGTTACCAGGCCAGTACGAAGCTAATGAGCATTTAGCATGAACTCGGAATGAAGAGACCTTTATTTATATCGCAGTAGGATGCACCACAGTTTTGAGTAAAAGTACAAAGCGTAAAGTAGTTAGGAAATAATACTGGTTTGGCTCTCTGACTGATATCATACATGACATCATGAGCTTATTTCATCCATGTGTATGCATCTATTATATCAAATATTCATCCAAAGCTGTCAAATAAATGCAGTGGAGAATGGAAAGCACAGCTTTTCCCTATGACCTGTAGTGGAATATTATAGAAAGAAGCATACTCAAATACAAGAAGCTCAAAATTGCGTTTATCTGGCGCAGTTGCAACAGTGAATTTGCCTCCCTGCCACAGACGCGGCTAAAGCAGAAGAAATCCGCAGACTAAAGGGGACCACGTGCTTCCAGGAACCCTGTGCTTCCAGGAACCCTGTGCTTCCAGGAACCCTGTGCTTCCAGGAACCCTGTGGAGGTGAGTGGAGCAGTTCCAGAACGGCTCACGGCACTCGGAGGACTTACTGTATCCAAGCCGACGCTTTCACATTTTACTTCAATTAAATGGAGTTTAATTTTTTACGTATATTCACTTATTTTACCAGTCGAACACTCATTTAGTGTTGACCTTTTGAGGCAAGCACAAGACCAGAAACTCCCTCACGGCTGCTAGCACCGGCCAGGGTTCTATCTGCTGGATGCAAGCACCTACAGGTTGTTCTTATTAAATCAGCTGAAATGATCATGAAAGCTGTTTTATGGAGTTTTTTTCCCTTTTGGGAAAAGGTTAATTACTGAGAAAAACCCAACGAGTCCAGGTCAGTTTATGGCTGGACCAAGTGTTGGCTAATTTAAAATGTAATTTCCTGTATAATAAATACTCATCTGCAGTTTGAGAGGGGGCTCAGCGATTGGTTAGAATAAATGAAGGAATGAATGAATGAAAATGTGAGCGCACCGAAGGAAATTTGCTTTGCAGGTGGTGCCCCGGGACCAAACCCGCCCCCCCCCCCGCCCCCCAATACACGGCGTGGACATTTCGAAACATGAGGACATGAGAGCCACAGGGACACAGGGAGGAGGCGTCATGCTGGGGTGAGCTGATACAAGCAATCAACTCAAGTCGGGAAAACACATCAAACGCAGGTTGAAGTGCAGCGCAGGTTTGAACCCTGCAGTCGAAGCTGATGGAGCAGCTGAACGCTGGTAGGACACAGGAAGTGATGCATCCTGGGATTGCTGTCTCAGCACATATTCACATCCTGGGCATCCAAGTCCCGGTCTGTCATACAAGCAATGCCACGCTGACCCCGTCAGCTCACCCCGGACTGACGGCCTTGTCCTGTTTGTTCTTGTACTGCATTGACAGCGTCTGGATTCTGCAGCGTCGAGCCCTCACATGTCGTCAGACACACCGGAGCTGCAAGATTAGCAAAACTGACTGAAGGTTCAGAAATTTGCCGTTTGGCTGTGTTCAGCCTCTGTGGTGCATCGGTTATTCCACACAAAGCAACATCGTCACTGCTCTGTGCAACCCTTCAACCACAGACTTGTCTGGGTTCAATAATGTGTCAATGGCAAGTTTTACCCCCCCCCTCCTTTCTCTCCAAAGACAACTTGCAGCATCCTTTTGTTTTTACCGCCAGACACCTCTCTGCTCTCCACGTTGTTAAGCTTGACGCGTCGGTGGAGATAAATCGACTTCCCACGCCTCCTCCTCTCTGTTTACTAGTGTTTCGGTTTAATGCCTCAATAAAGGTCGAACAATTGCATATCCTGAACACTTTTGTTCACTAAACTGCATTACTTTGTACAGGAGACAGTTTGAAGGTACAGTACGTCTTCTATGGGTCCATCCCTGCCTGCGTTAATGAGATTGATGTATCAAATCCATCCCCTCACACACACACGCACACAAACACACACACACAGACACACACAGACACACACACACACACACAGAAAAATCAATGGTCTTTTGTTAGCATTTATATGGCTTCTGCCTGAATATCACAGGCTAAGAGAAAAGCCTGCGAGCAGCAGAGACAAAATAAAAAGAGGTTGTTAGCGGGAGCAGGTGATAGCTACCCAGCACTACCACTGATGTTAGCCACTTAAACGGAGCCCATTAAACATCATTCCAGGCGAAATTGTTAGTGTTTTAATACAGATTCATGGCACCACTTCAAACCAATCCCACACAAGCCGGAATATTTTCAAACCTCCATGCATTCATGAGCAAATAGGCCGACTTTCTGTGACAAATATTAGAGCAGATTGCGTTGCTTATTTTGGAGCTTTATTCTATAGTAATAAGACACAACGTTTAGCACTGATTTAGCATCTTAAATATTTCATTTGCCAGTTGGAATCCTGCTAATAGGCTGAGAAAAGTAATGGATTGCAGGCTAAATTTAGATCTCGGTGGATTTCAGAGTATTTGTTTCTCCTACTTCTCTGTGCAACAGTGAAATCTTAATCTGGATGAAGCGACGGAGAGAGAATGAGAAGCATAAAAGTGACACATAATCCATAACTATTGCTGCTAATCTTTTGATTTGGGCAAATTTCCCCTCTGCTGCTGAATCTAAAGGTCTATTTGCATGTTTTTAAACAGTTGATCCTTTTTTTTTTTCATTTCCACAGTTTTGTGGATTACCTCAATTCAAAGCTCCCCGTCAGAAATGGAAAGATCTCTATCTCCACTCTCCCTCCCCTCTCATCTCACCTCCTCTCTCCTCCCTCCTTGCTTGGGCTTGTGGACCAGTAGACGGAGAACATTAATACTCACAGGCTGGTCACCATTGTTTTATTCAGGGTTCTCTCTCAAAAAATTCTATTTGGGTGGATTAGCCTTCTGTTCAATTGGATATGGAAATTTAACTCAGCTTTTTCTAAGAGCAAGAGAGAGAGAGAGCGAGAGAGAGCGAGAGAGAGAGAGCGAGAGAGAGAGAGAGAGAGAGAGAGAGAGAGAGAGCGAGAGAGAGAGAGCGAGAGAGAGAGAGAGAGAGGTTAACTCCGTCCTTCCCAACAGGTGCACAGCCAGACATAAAGCAGGTCCAATAATAGAAGCTTTATTAAAAATGTCTTCATTGGGACAATTTTTAAACTTACAGGCATCAGTTGCAGCATGAACGCAGCGAACAAACATTCTTCTGTGGAGGATTTCCTCTTTTAAACAAACGATTTGGCTTAAACGAGCAGAGGAGAGTCACACGTTGCCGGAGCGGTGGAGACGGAGGAAGTGGCGGTTGCTGAAAAGCAATTAACATTCACAAATAGCGTGAGGGAAGCTATCCGCCGAGGTTACACAGGCGCTGAATGTCACCTACTGCCGGGGCCCAATTCCTTCATTAAACCTTCCCATAAGGGCAGACACACTTAAATACATATTTGCATACAAATGCAGTGATTAACCCTCTAAGTGCGTTAGCTGTGGCTGCGTCTCGGCGCCACGGCGCTAATGTATCACTCCCCGTTTGTCTATCTGTACTTGAAATGTGGTGGAATAATGATGCTTTATGACTTTGCCAGGTTGACTTCCATTGATTTCCTCTGGCTGCTGTTGTTTTTTGTTTTTTTTTTAAATATTTGTTTTTCTCCGCCAATAATGAAGTTCACTTTGAATTCGGCAGTGACGTACATTCAGACTTCAAACCCAATGAAGAAATAAAGTGAAACAATTGAAACGATCCAAGAGAAAAGAGGAACTGTGTCGCCAGAGTGCAAATAGAACAAATAGAAACCCGGGTTATCAAGTCCAACAAGGAGATTTTCATGAATCAAAAGGAACTAAAGTGAATTCCATCCAAAACATTTCTCAGTCAGCTTTGCTGTGTTTACAGCAAATGAGGAGCGGAAGCTGCTGAATATGCCAAAGGGCTGATGTGTTCCTATAAGGCTGCAGAGGTTATAGATAGCAGAGAAAGGCAGAGAGCACACACACACACACACACACACACACACACACACACACGCACACACACACGCACACACGTGCGCGAGAAGGATAGAACAATTGTGTGAGGTGGCAAGAGTCCTGATCCATTTTCTTTTCCAGTCACCCTTTGAAGGAGCGCTTTATGAGGCTCACCTCAAGGCTACGACAGACAATCCCTGCGGAGTCAACGACAACAACAAGAGAAAAAAACAGAGGATATTGAAGAACCCAGCCAGGCTGCAGCCATTACTGCTCTCTCTCTGTCCTCTTTAATTCTCTTGCAGCCAGTGAAGCTGTAAGACCATTAGATGGACATTGTGGCCGACTCTACCTCCTCAAATGAGGTGTACAGCCGCCGATATGGAGGATGTCAGAGGAAAAACATGGAGAGACTTCATAGGGGAGCATTGCATGGTGGTGGGCACCAACCACCGCCAGACGGGCTGTCAGGCCCAGTCAGAACACAGCATTAATATGACAGAGTTCCAGCAGCCTTAACTATCAACTTCTGCTGAGAGAGACGAGTGTTTGAGTCTAATTCACCGCACTGACAGCGGTTTCTTAACCTTAGCCAGGTGTTTTTGTGCTAAAATTGTATTGAACCATCATAAAACTTTATTTTCAAGGAGCAAAATTCCAAAATTTTTACAAAAACACCAAACATTAACCACAGCGAAGAGAACCGTGTTGTTGACCCGGCGACTGCGCTAGAACACACGTGCTGCTCGTGTGATTCACAGAAGCTGATGAGTCGGCACTTTGTAGCCTCCACAGCGCAAACAATGAGAGTTGCTTGTCAGTTAGCCAAAAAAGGAGAAACCATACATTATAGTGTGTCTCATAGCATATGATGTAGCCTATATTATAATGTATATTCATGTCATGTTGAATTTTGCATGAAGGTGAAGAGTCGGTGGTGTTAATGTGGTAATTATTATGGACTCGCATTACAATATTTGAGCGCACGAGTGCACGGAGGCCATCTTCAAATATGATCTCAAAGTGTTTTTCAATCCAGATGCTTCCATCCCACCCCGGCTATCTCCCTCCCCCTCCTCCCCCTCCTCCTCCTATCGTCTCCTGCATCTTGTCCTCCCTGCACCGTTCACTGGCAGCGCACACAGCCGTGAGCCAAGCTAATTAAATGCTTCTAAGTGAGTCGCCTCGCCGCCATTCCAGCCTCAGTAAAAGGTCATCCTACTCACAGGCATGAGACAGACATTTCACATGACTGTTTTCTTTTTGAGAAATTTTGCAGATTGTTAATTATCAGATTACAAGTTTGCCTTTCTAAAGGCCACCATGCTCCCCCGAGTTGGATGGCTGGAGAGATGGGGGGGGGGGGGGTAAGAGAGAGAGTGCAAGAGAGAGATAGAGAGAGGGGAGAGGGTGTAAGCACTGAAGACGGCTGAGGGGCTTCAGCTTCTCTCCTTTTTGCTTGAGTTGAGTCAGAACTGATTCGTGATCAGACAGAGAGAGAGTGAGATAAGCAGAAGAGAGGAGGTCTCTGCCTGACACGAGCCTCCCCGCTTGATGCCCCCGCCCCCCGCCCGTTACTCCTTCCACATTCAAATACAGAATCAAAGCAGACCTGGACACTGGAGAAGACCACACTTGATCTGGTCTCCCTGGACCTCTCCCACCTTACCCTCATTCACACGAGAGCTGCTCATGTTTAACCGTGTTTGTTTGAGCCTGATCCTGCGGTGCTGCAGGCCTGCTGCTTTTCAAATCCATCAATCAATAAATTGATAAGGTGTGTTAATGAGCCATTAAATGAGCAGTGAATCAGTTGTGGTGATGGGGGGGCAACTGATGGAGGATGTGTACACCCCCCCCCCCCGGTAAAAAAACCAGAGGAAACAATACATGAACGTGCAGGACCTGAAGAGAAACCAATTCAGCCCCTAAGGTTGCTCCTCCAAGAGGGAGGGGAGATCAATTCAGTCACAAAATGGCACAAAAAACAGGCGACGGCAGCTAAATGCTAATGTCAGCATGCTAATATGATCACGGATAATGCGATAAGGTTTACAACACAAACACACGCACACACACACTGTGTCTCTGTGCCAAACTCCATTGAAAAAAGCTACTTTTTAAAGGCTGTTTGTCATCCTGCATGGAGATAAAAATCCGAGTGGATCAGAGTTACTTGTCAGCGGCAGTCTCAACATTTGTCTAATTTTTTTGCAGCGTTATTCCAAGGATGAATCTGCTTCATCCGGGCCGGCATTGTGGTTGATTATCAATTCTCTCTGCATCGTTCGCCCACTGGATCTCAGTTTGTGTCCAAGCAACAAAGACAGCAGGAACTCCTGGCTGATTTTGGCATCTCGCTCTCCACCACAACAAGTCTCTGCTGGTGGTCCATTGTTGATGAATGTCTCATAACTTTACTACACTCTCCTGAATTACACCTGTTGGCAGGTAAATACTGTTGATGCTGAACTTCTTTAAAACAGAGTTTCTGACTCAGATGCGATTTATTGAATCGAAGAATAAAAAAAAACCTGGGCTCCCCTCTGTCGTGGTTCCTTGTGACAACGTGGCTCATCCAAGTACGGTTAAACGTCCAGAAGTGTCCTAAGAGTCACACGGGTTGAACGCCATGAGACCGGCAACGATGGGATCTGCAGTGTTGTGTTGCTGTGGATGTGTTAGCACCTGTGGGATCACGTCTGCGGAGGCCGTAAACAGAGCAGAACTCTCCAGAGACCTACAGTACACGTCTGACCTTTTCACCAACTACACCATCAAAGCGTCAAGGATAACACTGGCTAGTACTCTGGCATACTAATTCATTTGATTTCTGACCTTAAGGTTACAGCTGAAGTGAATATTCTGGTGTTGACTTACAAATACTGTTACATGAACTGCATTACACAAATAACCTGATGTGGCTTCACTAGAAAAATACTGCTTTTCATATCAGATAACAGAATTAAGTGCATAGTGTTTTGCAGACTCTTTATCTCCCTCCCACGTGCACAAACTCATTCATCACACGCTTCCTGTCTTCCCTTACCGTAAATCATGGAGCAAACCTGCAAAGGCCTTGACACAGGCTCAGGTCCTTGTAGCTCAGCGTGTAATCTGAATTAAATGTCCAACTACTAAAGACCAAATCTTGACACTGATTTAAAACCTACAGTCTCAGTTAAAAAAAAAAAAATCACATATTTAGTAGCTGCATTCAACCCTAAAGATGTCACTACACCTTTGCTTCAGTTAGCGCCATTCTTCTTATATTTGGGCTGGAATTCATGTTCAAAACTGACTCCGACGAGTCAAACATTCGTCCACAAGTGGACAAACCAGAACGCACTTCACATCACCGACCGCTCACATCACGTTATGACCGTGGCATAGCAGCAGGAGCGGCTCCACCGATCGCGGGAGTCAACCTCTACGTGCGATGTTTTAATGCTTTATTTTTTAACTCTGGCATATAAAAATGACAGAACTACACAGTGTTGTTACCCATTAGAATGTTTAAATCAAATCTAATGATCGATAGAGTTCTCGCAGAGCAGGTAATGATGTCTGAAGAACAACGTCAACAGCAGGAGAACGCCGCGTACGCGTCGGGAGGAAGTCAAGCGCAACAGTAACTGGTAATAGCAAAGCAGTACCTGTACCTTATCAAAGTGAAATATTTTTCATTTTCTTGTGTGTATATATACACAAATACATGAAGTATTTTTAGGCAAATACACATGTCGTAAGATTTAAGGGATCAATAATGTATTTCTGCCGGTGAAAACATGCAACTCAGTAACCAAATTCCATTACCCAGGACGCCTCACACCTGAGGCTGCTTCCTGCAACAGCTCTGATTGGTCGACAGCAACCCGTGACACAGCGTGGGGCGTGTCAACGATGAACATAGCGCAGTTAAATGGACTCAAACACACCAGAGAGGTTCAGTGTCACGGTGGATTTAGCGGTCAGAAAGTCAGTGGATTCTAAAGCTCGGGCGGGGGGAGGTGTTCAGTCCAGACCGGTTTGTTCCACTCTGAACCAAATGGGTTGTTCCACTGCAGAATAAAGCAACAAGGAATAACTGGATAGTTTTGGGTTGTAATGCCTTACTGGTCAGTAACTGTAATACTACCAGCATTGTATTACAAAAACACATAATGTCACTCTCCAAATGTAACGTATTACCTCCGAGACGAGCAACAGCCATGAGATCGTTGACAAGGTGCAGTAAAGTCATGTTTTCCTGAGCATTAATACGTGTGATGGAGCTGAGAGTGTGTAGCAAACTGCAGTTTAAGGTGTTTTGTGTTCTCACATTTTTCCCTCAAGTAAGAGAAAGATTTGAGACGCGTCAGCATCGTACCAGAAAGCGACTAGAAACCCTGCATTAGGGGTGGTTTTAAATGTGTAAGCGCATTGATTCTGAAACGTGTTCTTGTGGCGTTCAAGGACAGTGGGACAGCAGCTATGTCGTGCACATACATCACGCTTTTCTTCTTGTGGCCTGACTTTTCCCCTATGAATACCAATCTTGTCCGTCTCAATCCTGAATGAGTAACCCTCCTACATACTTCTCAAGTGGTACAAGTACTCAGGTAGCTATCATAATAGCTAGTGCTGAAATATCACACAGTACACGTAGGTTTCTCAGTCGTAGTTGGGTGATACAGGACTGTGTTTTGATGCTGACTGACTCCTTCCACTCTTCTACCTACGTCCTGTTCTCTGACCTTCACCCCACATTGGTAATTTGTAACTAATGTGCACAAGACGTTATTTGTGTCCCTGCCTGAGGGAACCAGCGCTCTCTGTCCAAACAACCCACTGCCAAGCCAACTAAGTAAATTAATGGGACAAGAAGAACAAATGAATAAAAAGATGGATGTTCCCTTCTTTGAGACACACAGACCTAATTTGAGGTAATAAAGGACTACATCAAGTGTGACCCCTCGCTGAGGCTGGAGGGTCGATGGAGTGTCTGAAAGGCACACGCAATCTCAAGTCAATTGCTCACAGGTCCAAAGATCTCATCAGCTTCTTTTCTTTTTACAGAAAGAAAGTGATGGTTGAGGGAATTAGAAAAAGAGGGACGGACGGAGGGAGGAGGGCGGTAACTGACAGCCACTGTCTTAAAACCAGGAGAAGGTCTTCATCATTGTTCACCAGCTGAGAGTTAATCTGAAAACAAGCCGTTTAAGAAAGAGTTGTAACAATCGATGAATAACTCCATGCTGGGGGGGGGGGGGGGGGGGGGACCACACAGATGAACAAAATTAGAGTCTAACCCTTTGCTCTTGCCTGTCTTCCCCTCTCTCTGGAGTTTGCCCCTGATATGTGGAATGGAGGATTATGGGTAATCGCCAGAGCACTCCCAGCGCCAGCTGTGATTTGATTTGTGGCAGAGGGCAGCCAATTATAACCATCACGTCACTTTGTGCAAGATGGTTACTGCCTGCAGGGGAAGAAAGGAAGGGAACGCGGGAAGAAGAGAAGGGAAACAAATCGCAAGGAAGCAGCCTGTTCCCATCCCACGTCGTCAAATAGTGACGCCCCTCGGCGAGTTATACTGACGCACGAGGTTCCCTTTGGCATCTGGAAGAGATGCACCAGGCTTTAAACTAACTCAAATAAATAAATATATATAAATATATATATATATATTTATACACACACACACAAAATCCCTCTGCAGCAGTATGAGGCACTGCTGTATGAGTCATGTGTGACCTTGACAAAAGTGTGTTTTAATCAGACGTCACTGACAGCAGTAAATAAGTGAGGTTCTGTTTCAGTCTGGTGTTTTGTCCCCCCCGCCGCCGCCACACTTTCTCACCAGTGACGTCATCTGATTCTCTGAATCTTAACGATATCCTGGTGCGCGTCCTGAGCTGCAAATGAGTGACATTTCAGCAGAAATGTGTCAGAAGAACGATGGATTTTATTTTTTTGCTCTGCAGTCACTAGAAAATAGGCAGGTAACAACATTGAAAACGCCCAAAATATTCTTTTACCAACTCTCCAGGTCGTCTGGTATAATCCAGCCCTTCTTAATCCAGCCTGATGATCTGTAATCCACAGATTACTTGATTTGAACTCTAAACCCGGATCATACGCCTGGATAAATAAGATGTGGATTTTTCAGGATGACAACCCTGAGAGTTTTTTAAACGGACGTTTTAAGACCGTTTACCTGCTGTTAGCCATCAGTCTGCGTTAGCTTCAAGCTAAATCTACGTAGCTGGCTCTTCCTGCATTCTGGAGTCACAAAGAAGTGAAGCAAAAACATCTCAGTGAGCTCAGGACGGCGTCACAGAACTTCAGGATGGATCAAACTAATGCCACAGACGCTCAGACACGAGCCTTCAGAGTGGAGCAAACATGCAGGGCAGAACTGCTGGAGAGGCGGTGATAGGCAGGTTCCGATAACCACACACGTGGGAGAAATATCATGAAATAAACACGGATGACCTTTTACTTTAGATGCTACGAACATTCCAGGCAACTTCACCCATGCTGACACAAAAGTGATTCAGCCTGAAACCCGCCAGCGAACATCTAAACGCTACTTTTTAGTTTGAACCCATGCACAGTCACGGACAGTCCTGCAAAAAGTCTTTGCCTCCAATTCCAATGTTAATTCTCTTTCTTCATTTGTGCCTGTAAGAAGCAGAGAGAGGAAGCTAATCGAGGACTTCTTAAGGTTTTGTAGGCGACACCGAGGGGAAGCCGGCTTCACTCTAGGAGCTTTACGGGACGTGACATCAGCGGCTGCAGCTGGAGCGTTACTACTGATGGAGAGTGTGTGTGTGCGCGCGTGCGCGTTTGATCACTAATCAATTCAGCTGTAATCATACACAGCTGCACCTTCAAAGTTCTTTACAAGAGATTGAATAAACAGGAGAAATAAAATCTTAGACTTGGAGACACCCGTTTCACAGATACTGTTTTTACTTACATGTGCGTGTGTGCGTGTGTGTGTGCAGACCGTGCATGCAGAGAGTCAGACAGAAAGAGCCAGCCAGGCACCAGCTGTAGAGGGACGTCCCTTTGGAGGCTAAAGGTCTCCTGTCTCTTTCTCTCTGTTGCTCGTCTTCCCCCCAGAGGCTTGATGTAGAAAGAAGAGACCTTCATCCACACTCACACTCTTTGTCCATATTACGCCCACCAACAGGCAGTGGATGGTTGCCTGAGTGTCAAAGGAAATACAAGTAAGAATGGAAAGGGAAGGTTGGTCGGCTCTTCTTCTGGCTCTTCAGCTTCTGTTTTGTTTGGAGAGCTTTCTGGTTATCGGTGGGACAGCATGATTGGCTGGCTGTCCAGAGCTGAAACTGGCAGCAGCAGTTCAGCCTTGAACAACCTTTGCTTCCATGAGTTCCTTTCACCACCACAAGCTCCTTTGTCATTCATTCATTCATCCGTTGTGTGCAGTGAAGGACGAAGCGCAGTGTCTTGATTCTGACAGTTTAGTTTATTAAGACATTGGAAGCATAATATAAGACCATTTTCTTGACTGACAGGTCAACAATGTCTGCTGTGAAATGAACAAATTAAGCAGCCAAAGATATGCAATCACAGTGTTTGCCAATTTACTTAAAATTAATCCTGTCTGCTCTGTTTCTGCCACTAGAGGGACCCTTGTGTCTGTGCCCTGGCAGGAAGTGCTCCATGTCCTGGTCCCCTAGCACCGGCAGGACTGTCCTGACCTGCTGGATAAGGAGGACACGTGTTTTAGAGAAGATAAGAGTAATTATATTAGTTCGTGGAAGTGTTTTCACGCCGTATCCCAAACCAGGACAGCGGGGTGCCTCCATCCCAGCCTCTGCTCACTATCAAGTTGTACGTAGAAATAAAGTACCCAGACCTGCAGTGGAGTACATTCGGACAGTACCGAACTACAGTAAAAGCTGTGATTACACGGCGTATTGCTGGTACGGCATTTTAAAAAACAATGCTGCCATTGCTATCAGGCAGCCATCTGGACAGAAACCAGATCCGTCATTTGAAGCGGAAGACCCATTTGACTGAATTTGGTGAAGCCGGAAAAGAAGCTTATCACGCTTGCGGTCTTGCTAAAGCCTGAGTCAGAGCAGGAACATACACAAGAAACACTTTCCAAATACGTTCCATTTTGTTACATTAAAAAAAAAAACACAAAAAAAAGAGTGAAAACCTTCCAAATCCAATCCCGCCCAGCTGGGTCAGATTACTACAAGTGCTTTGTTGCTGTCGTTCTCTTCAGGAACTGTGACTGGTTTATTCCGGAACATCGTAGATCTCCTGCAAGTGTGCGTGAAGGTTCAAGTGCAGTGACCTCAGTTGGCGAGCGCTCGTCCAGTTACTGATTCCACTCCCAGATGCCATCCTGCTGGTAATGATGCTTCCTGCACATGCAGAGGACCTCTGCTGGTCCGCTGCGGTGGACAATACCGAACGAAACCACACGGTGGAGCCGCACTCAGCCTGCAGGATTTCAGACTCCATTGTGCAGACTCGTTCCTATTCTGCAGCGGTTTGAGCCGGCTGGCGTGACAAGGTTGCTCATGAATCTGAAAGAGCAGGAGTACAAACTTGGATCGACAAGCGTGTGAGGAGAACAGAACCCTCCTATCCTGTGTGGCGAATGTCTCTACCACCGTGCTTGTTGCAGCGAGCATCACAGCCTCGGCTCCAGTGACGGCCCCTACAGCTCCCTCTGAGTCTGTGGTCCAGTCTACCATCCTCAGCTCCACTCAAAGGCATTCGTCCCTCTTTTTCTCGGCGGCAGATGTGGCACGTATAGAAACTGCTGCCTTCAAGGTTCTTGACTGTCATTCACACTGCAAAATCTTGTTTTCCTGACAATTTTGAGCATTCACTTGACTTCAACTTTAGTGAAAAAGTTGTGAAGAGTGTGTGATCCCAGTTTTTCCACTCGTCACAAAAAAAAAAGTATTCTCCAGTCTTCATAATCCGTTAGGATGGTGAAACAGCAGTTGAGGTAAAAGTGAGATCCCATAAAGCAGCTATCAAGGCGGCGAAGGCGTGAGACGTAGCTGAAGGAAACGGGAATCACTGCAGAGAGAAAGAAGCTGCTGAGTTAATGGAACGCCCAGAGACAGCAGGAGACATGGATGTGAGTGAGTAAACCAGAGACAGCGGGGCTGACGGAGGGAGCCTGGCCCTGGGAGGACAGGACAGCAGAGCTCTGCTGCTTGCTATTCCAGATGTCATCTTTTCCAGTCGCTGCTGATTAGCGCCTGAGCATATCTCCTGGGGAGAAAATTAAATATTGATCTATTTTTCTATCTTCATTCTAAACCCTGGCCTCTTTTTATGCTGCTTCTTTAGAAACGACCATTATGGATTTTCAAATGTGACTGGTGAGGGGGTGATGGTGGGAGGGAGCTTTCACCTGTGACAAAAAAAAAAAGAAGACC
Source organism: Aulostomus chinensis (assembly GCF_037954235.1). Classification (NCBI taxonomy): domain Eukaryota; kingdom Metazoa; phylum Chordata; class Actinopteri; order Syngnathiformes; family Aulostomidae; genus Aulostomus; species Aulostomus chinensis. The sequence goes on along the minus strand of NC_141343.1, from coordinate 4,657,958 downwards.
TCACACCCTTCAAATCATTCATGCTGTGGTGTGCAGCAGCACCGCTACAGTACACGCCGCCATCGTCACCGCCGTACCGGTGCGGCCCGCTGCAGCAGGATAGACCCTCAGTGCCTCGGCTGATCTGAGTGAGTCCCCCTCGTGTCCAGAGGTTTGTCAGCTACTCTTCCCCCCACTGGGCTGAATCGTCATCGTTAGGAATGTTGCTGGAATGTGAGCAGCAACGTCTGTCTGGCATGAACCGAATTCCTGGTGAAAAAGGCTTTGTTGCCATTAAGCTTGTAAGAAAAAAAAGGAATCCCGTTTGATAGAGGAAAACCTTCAGGTGGTTGTTGAAATCTGAACTGAAGTATTGTAGAAAAACACCGCTGCGGAGCGTAACGTCACCATATGGAAACACTTACACACTCAATACTATCCACTCTTATCATCAGATTTCTTTCATTCATTGTACGCTTCACAATATCTCATGATTTTTAATGACTTTCACGCCTCTCCAACTATTAAGGTTGTGAGTAACTGGAGACAAAATTGTTTGTGGCAAAGTAAAATGACGTGGAATGAAAATGTAGAGGCTTTTTGTTCAGAATAAAAGCAGCTTTGCTGCAGTTATTGTGACAAATGCACATCTTTGTGTGTGTGTGTGTGTGTGTGTGTGTGTATACATTACGTGTTAACTTTGGTTGACACCTCCAGCTGAAAGCCCCTTTGACGGTCCAACGTGTCATCCTAAAATCCTGCTAATTATGAGGCAGTGATTTTATGGTCTGTCCAGTCATGTAATGGGGCTTCAGCTAATCTGTCAGTGGGGACCCAATGTGTCTGCTGCCGATTCAACTGGGCTTCCAGTAAAAGGATTTGTTTGACTGTGGTGCAACAAGCGACACACGGGAACGTTTGTATGAGTTGTGCACCGAGTGTGTGTGTGTGTGTGTGTGTGTGTGTCATTTGGACCTCTGGGGGAAATAGACTTTTACCATTCTAAGTTTTGTCTTAAAATTGACAGGAGCAGCAGACGCAGTTTCACTTCCTGTTTCCGGATCCCACCCGGTGTACTCGATTACTTTTACGCAGTAACTGACTCATGTAACGTATTACTTCTGTTACAGTTTTGTGCACTTTGTCAAGTAGCCCATTGCCACCCTGAATGGAGTGAACAGCTCCTTCCCTACGTTCCAGCCCCAGCTGCTGTGAACGGGCGCTGTCTTATTCCAGTTGCGTTGCGGGGGAATTTCCTGTCTCTCTTTATGACTTCAAACATCTCAAAACACTTTCAAGTTGAACGGACATTAAAAAAATCCATCCCCTCCATGTTGTTAGGAATGAAATGAAGCTGTGATTTACACACACAGCTCATGCAGTTACTGTGCTGAAACCCCAAAGTAGTGCAACTAGTATCTAATTACTCTACATCGGAAGTATTATTGTAAAACAAAGTATTACTTTTAAAGGAATGTTGCTAATATCTAGTATGTAACAGGTCCTGTCTGTGGGGACGCCCACCATTACTGCCTTCAAACAGCTGTTAATATTCTTCTGTCTCAAAGCTGCCTGGCTGAAATTCTCCCCCAAAGTCCTCTGGGTGGCACAAACTCTTCCCTCACATTGCCTGGCCTGTCCTCCTCTCCTCCTCCTCCCCTCTCCTACACCTCTCCCCTCTCCTCCTCTCTCATGTGTCCTGTTCTTTTTGGAGAGACGCTGGATTTTGGTGTGACGGGCTCATCCGTGAAGGTCCCGAGTGGTTGTGACAGGCCGGGATAGCAGCCGTTCGCTGCTGTCGGGGGGAATTACTCCACGCCGTGACTGGGGAGGCCTCCTGGCTTCTATAGAGCCTTCACAGGACAACTCCGCCTCTGCATGGACGATGTAAAGTACTGGACATCCAATATGTACGTGCATGCAATATGCCTCCCTGCATCCACCTGCAGGTGCCACTTCTGTTAGATAAACCCTTGTGTAACAGGAGAACCACCGCCTCCACCGCCCTCCATCTTGGCTGCTGTTGTATAGCCTGGTTAATGGCGCGGAGGAGCAAAGGGAGCAAGAAGTGACATTTTACAGTCCAGTTATCTCTCTTTCCACTGAAAACACATTTTAGGCACTTTGTGACTCAAGTGTTCTCTTCTCCCGTCAGCAGCTCCAGTTCCGAGCAGCCCAACCTCAGATGAAACACAGACTCATGCCAGTTTGAACTGGCATGATGTGCTTGTTCTATTATGGCCTCTAATAGCTGAGACGCTCTCTTTACCATGCTTTCTTCTTCTTCTTTTTTTTTTTAACCAAATGCTTTTAATATTTTTCTGAGTTTTGTACATTTATCATCTAAACAATCAAATAAATGATCCCGTAATTCGGGTGCCATTGGTTCAGGCTGTTAAAAAGTTCATATTTGTACTGACAGCTTCACACTTTGAGACAAGCGACTAAACTCTCCCAACTGATGCGAATAAAAAGAAAACCTTTAGCAGCCAAACTCGTGCAAATGAGGTGAATATAAATAATCCAGTGACCAGAGAAGCGAGGTGAAGTTTGCTTTACATTCACTTCTGATGTTGACTCTGACGCTAACTGTGCCGCCAGTGATTCAGCGCCGCCACTTCAAAGTACTTGGGAAAACTGCAAATACAAAGTCTTTCATCAGTGGGCCGAACGCTCTCACTGCATTCTTCTACCTCATTCTGCGATGGATAGGACTTTTTTTTTTTTTTTATTCAAATTAAAAAGCTTTGAGATTACCACTTTAAACACACATCAGGGGAGAAAGGCCCCTCCCTCCGATCCCCCCACCCCCCCCCCCCATCTGAAAATGACGATGACCTCTCGTTACATCATCCTCATTATTTCACATGAAAGCCAATGATCACAGGAGAATGAGATTGATGTTCCGTCTGCTCTTTGTTTTTCTCCCACCGTATTTGTGCTCTCAAATAAAAGTATTTCCTCCGTTAATTAGACGTACATGCGCTCATTCTCCTCAGGTCAGGATTTCTGAAACGCTGGCTTATTACCAGTGAATCTTCAACAAGCCCAGATCGACTCACCTCTATCTGTGGGGCCTGTATTGAAGTTGCCAGTAAGTCCATGCAAACTTTTCTCATAAATAAAGCCAGAGCAGCCGAGTGCATCCAGGCAGCTTCTCGCCTTTGCTGAGAGGAAATTCAGTGTCACAGGTGACATCACTGGAGGCTGGTGCTGTCAAACAGGGGTCACGTTGGGTTTCCCCCAAAACTAATCCAGCGAAATAGAACTTTTTTAATCACGACCACTGACAGCGAGTTTCTCGAGCCACAATATCCACAACCTCATTTGATATTTACCTCAACATCATCCCCAGAGATTTGTTTTAATTCACTGCATTGTAGTTGTTCTATGAATGCAGAGAATGTTGAATAAATTGGTTGCATCACCTTGTTAACCTTTGAGAATCATTTTCTTATATTTGCAGAAAGAGCTGTTCTTCTGACTAAGAACTTTAACTGCTGAAGACACTGCGTTCAAACACAGTCAACAGAGAATTATTGGCACTTCTAAACACAAACCAAGAGAGTAGCAGCGTGGAGCGGCCGTCTAGTTACCAAAGGGTCGCTGGTTCAATCCCCACTTCCCCCGGTGACCATGTCCTAGTGTCCTTGAGCAAGATACAGAACCCCGTTTTCTTTTTCAGGTGCTGGACGCTGAGTGACAGCACAGCCGATGCATGAACTACACCAGAGCTGGTGAGTGTGTCACGATTCGTGCGTCGTGTTTCACCATGAGTGGGATTTTGTTTTGTCTTCAGCTCCAATATTCTGAAACAGACTCACACATGTTGACATCCACACGCGTGTGCAGCAGATCCGTGCTCATCAGAAATGCCTGTTCTCACTGCTGCTTGTTGTGGGTTTGTGGTTGAGGGGCAAAGACCCAGCGCTCTCGCTGCGCGGTGGCGATGACGTCTCCACTGCAGTATTTTTCTTAAAAACAGTTTTCCCACATCCACATAAAAGCCAGTTGATGTTGGCGGGAAATCAAAAGACTGACAGATCTGACCACCCGTGATGATTGTGGCAGCCAGCAGTCACGTGGACGCTTGTCGAGTTGCGAGCAAATCCGACGCTCGGCACAAAGCGCTGCATTCTGCGGTTGTCGTTGTCGGTGTGCCACCATCACTCTCCCACGTTCTCGTCTAGTTTCCCCCTTGATGACATAGCAAATGTGCTCTCACCCATCCTGGGCGCGTGGTCAGGACATTACCATCTCAATGCAGCACATCAATAGCGGGGTTTTAAAGTCCGAATGTTTCAAGACTGAATAAATAAAAGTAAACTGTGGAGAGTTGTTCATTTTCCATGAAAATGTTTATGAAAGACAATTTGAGAGGACGATTTCTCCACCCTTCCAGGTTCCTTCTCAGCTATCAAGACTTATTGTCCCTGACATGGAAACTGCAAACAAGCACTTCTGAATAATTCTGCCTTTTTCCACAATTAACTTTTTTTCTTCCGGTGACCTTTGCTGCCAATGCTTTCACAGGCTATTTGCTGCATGGAAAAAAAATGTAGTATGAAAGCCCCAACATGCCTGAGAAGCCTGAAACGTGTGTTTGGCGGTGGACAATATGAACTTTCACACTCCATAAATAGCCATAAAGTCAACAATAGCACCTCACAATGCTGAGGAGAAGCTTGGTTACATTAGAAAGACAACACCAGAACAGATGGGATGCTGTGGTCTGTTGACAGAGCTGGAGGCCTGAGACCAGCCTCCATCATGGGGGCCAGTCCACCGTGGACGCCACATGAGAAATAGCGAGTAAATCTTGCCTGGCTGAGATCCAAACATGCAATTATTCAGCGAACGGGAATGCCTCCTCTCTTCCCAGCCTGATTCCATTTGAAAATTTTCAGCAGGCCAAACAGAAAATGTGCTTTCATTTCCAGAGGCAGCAAAGAGCCAAGATTGAACGCCATTTTAATGAGCTTTCCCAATGAGGTGCCACCTGTTTTATCCAGATAATTGGATGATTGGCCACCCTTAAACGACCCTGGCTTGGCAAGCAATCTTTCTTTCTTTCTGTCTGCACATCACATAATCCATGCTGAGCGTAATGTGTGTGGTATATTGCTCAGCCTGTCAGGAGACTCGACAGATGATGACAAAACTGAAAGCAGACAGCAGAGAAACTATTTAGCTGTTTGCTGCAGAAACAACGTCTGTCAGTGTAAAACGCTCCGGCGCCATGAAAGCAGCTCTGCTGAAGCCGATTTCCTCTTGACAACATCAAACAAACCCAGTCCGTAAGATAATGAGGAAAATCAGTACAGTGTGTTGTTGTTGTCCTACAACAGGCTCCACCTACCTGCTGACTTGATGTCATCAGGCTGTAATGGATCTCCATGAGGTGTCACGGGTCGATGGTGATGTCAGCAACAACCTTGTGGTTTCCTGCATCATGATGGATCCATATGCTGTTGCTCACCACTGAAACTGGACTGCAGCAGTTTCTGTGACTGGAAACGTGCGCAGCTGCACACGTGCAAGCGCCGTGATTGTGAGCAGAGGTGCTTCCTGCTGGAGGAGGCGCGAACCCTCCCGCCATTGTCACTCACTCATTTACTCTGGGTTTTGGGAAGCTCCATGGGTTCGTGACTCTTTTCTCAAGTATGATCCTGGATCAGTTACCGACAAGAATCACTTGTCACCAGTGCAGTGATCTGGCCTTCAAAATAAAAGCTTCGGCGACTTGTTACTCGTCTGACACCGGAGACTAAGCGCCTCTGTAGTCAGTAGCCAAGCTAATGTCTGTCGTTCCTACGCCGTGCTGTCACATTTACACGACTTACTAGTCTCTTGATTTAGTTACATTACTCCTCTCCATTATTAAACTGACACTGCTCCTCCCTCTACCTGCGTTGCGGTAAGCGTGTGACCTCACTTCCTGTTTGTACATCGCTGAACGTAGTGCTTTGCTTGCTGTGCTCCCTAAAGTGTGATCATCCCCGCTCATTCCTTACTCGTTGACTAATTACCTTCCCAAACTACATATCTATTTGCTTTATTTGGCCTCAGTTTAAAGACCGTCTGTCTTATAACGACAGCTTTTATTTTTGTAGACTCTCCACTCTAAGCTAGCGATGGCTTCCCTCTCGCTCTCCTCTCCCCTGCTCAGTGGGCCACTGTTCAGTTCCTCCTCAGCCTCCTTTAGTGGTACTGATAAGTGCGTTAAGTGTAGTTTGTTTATTGCGTTGGAGGCGAGGCTTATCGAGGTTGAACTGGACCTGCGGCGGCTCCGCACCGATGGATCCAACCAATTAGCCGCTAGAGCTAGCCAGTCCCCGTTAGCTGCTGCCGACCGTCTTAGCTTAGCCCCAACTAGCGCTCCCCCGGCAGCTCCCGAGCAGCCGGGAAACCAGGGCGGCTGGGTGACTGTCCGAAGGAAGCATAGTCCGAAGCAGAAGCCTGCTGTCAGCGACAAACCACCGCTTCACGTCTCTAACCGAGAAAACTACTCTGGTAATTGTAATTGGTAACGTGGAATTGAAGTTAAACATCTAGTTGTGTTTCCACAGAACGCTTTTATCAGACCATCAATCAATCACTTTTGAATTTATTCTAATCAACTACACTCCACTCAGGAAAACAGTAGTTTCCAGATGTTTGTCTGATCGGGCCACACCTGGATTTAAGGAAGCGGTTCCAGTCGCCCTTAATTCAGTGTCATGTCCCACTGTAACAGAGGGCGCTGTTGTCCACCTTAGTCTCTCCCAAACTGATCATTTTATCCATAGAGCAGCAGGCACCTTAGCAACAACTCTGGACTCTACTGGCCCACTAAAGAAGAAAACTATGAATCCAAGGAAACAAGCACCTTGGTACGGTTCTGGAACCTGACAGCTTCAACAAAAAACCCAGAAGTTAGAGAGAATATGGCGCTGCTCCAAACTGGAGGAGTCTGACATCATCTGGCAAGACAGCCTTAAAAGTTATAAGAAAGCCCTTCGTATAGCGAGAGCAGCCGACTACTCAGCACAAATAGAGGAACCAAGAACAACCCAGGTTCCTCTTCAGTCCTGGAGCCAGACTGACAGAGAGCCACAGCTCTACTGAACCAAGTAGTCCTGTTTCCCTGGGCAGCAAAGAGTTCATGGACTTCTTTAATGACAAAATTTTCCTGATTAGAGAGAAACTTCTTCTCCTCCTGCCATCAGCTGACAACATGGCACCTAGAACCCAGAACCTTAGAGGCAGCTGGAGGACCAGACACACACTTGGACAGTTTTTCTCCCATCAGCCTTCATGAGCTCAGTTCAATAATGTCCTCCTCTAAACCTCCACCTGTCTCCTAGACCCCATCCCAACTAAGCTGCTCCAAGACTCTCTACCCTCGTTAGCCCCTCCCTCTTAGATATGATCAATGCGGCGCTGGTATCTGGTTCCGTCCCACAGTCCTTTAAAGTAGCAGGAATTAAACCCTCCTCAAAAAACAAGCCTGGATCCAGAAGTTCTACCAACTACAGACCAACATCACATCTTCCTTTTCTCTCCAAGGTTCTGGAGAAAGCAGTTGCTAAACAGCTCTGTGACTTCTCCACAGCAACAGCTGACTGGAGGATTCAGTCAGGTTCCAGGTTCATCCTAGCACAGAAACAGAACTAGTCAAAGGTACCAGTGACCTCCTACTGGTACCAGATGAGGGACTGGTCTCTGTGCTGGTCTGATTAGATCTCAGTGCAGCTTTTGATACCATTGACCACCATATCCTTCTACAGAGACTGGAACCTGTCACTGGTATTAAAGGAACCACACTAAACTGGTTCAGGTCATATTTACTAGGTCGATCTCAGTTGGTACTAACTAATGATAAACCCTCTGACACCACTGCTGTCACTTACGGTGTTCCACAAGGCTCTGTGCTTGGACCAGTCCTCTTCACCCTTTATCTGCTTCCTCTCGGTCACATTATTAGGAAACAATTAATTTTCACTGCTATGCTGACGACACACAGCTGAACTTATCAATGATCCTCATGAAACAAATCAGCTGACTGAACTGGAGGCCTGTCTGAAGGAGATAAAAACTTGGATGACCCTTAATTTCCTTTTATTAAACTGATAAAACTGAAGTCACTGTCCTGGGCCCAAAACATCTCAGAGACACCCTATCTAATGAGACAGGTACCCTGGAAGGAATTACCTTGGCCCCAAGCACGACCGTAAGGAACCTAGGAGTTCTCTTTGATCAGGATCTGTCCTTTAATACCCACATGAAGCAAATTTCTAGGACTGCTTTCTTTTATTTATGAAACATCGCTAAGATCAGACACATCCTGTCTCAAAAGGATGCAGAAAAACTAGTCCCTGCTTTTGTCACTTCCAGGCTGGATCACTGCACCTCCCTCCTCCCAGGCTGGACTAATAAGTCCTTAAAGACTCTCCAGCTGGTCCAGAACGCTGTTGCCACATGTTGACTAGAACTGGTAGCAGAGACCAGGTCTCTCCTGGACTGCTTCTCTGCATGGCTCCCTGTCAGATTCAGAATAGAATTCAAAATTATTCTTCTACCATCAAAGTCCTCAACAGTCAGGCTCCTTCATCCCTGACAGAGCTCCTGGTCCCCTATGATCCAGCTAGAACACTTCACTCCCAGGATGCAGGGTTCCTGCTGGTTCCTAGAGTTCTAACAGTAGAATGGGAGCCAGAGCCTTCAGCTATCAGGCTCCCCTCCTGTGGAACCGTCTCCCAGTTTCAGTCCAGGACCCAGACCCCCTCTCTAGGTTTAAGAGCAGACTTAAGACCTCCTTGTTGATCAGGCTTATAGTCAGGACTGCTTAGGCTGGCCCTTAGATATGCTGCTATAGGCTCAGACTGCTGGGATCTCCCATGATGCACTGGGCTTCCCTCTCCTCCTCCTGTCCTCATACGTGTTACTAACTCCTCTTCTTCTCCCCTCATCCCAGATCCTGGTGCTGCTGGAGGAGGCTCCAGACCTGAAGAGGCTCCAGCTGCCACCCGTAGCTCCACCTGCTCACGTCCCCGTCTGTCCATCAGTCTCTTCTCTTTCTCTCTCTCTTTATCTCTGTCCCTCTCTTTCCTTCTGCATATCTGTCCTCCTCCATTATCTGTCTTTGTCTCTGCCTCGCTCTCCTGCTCTCTTTCCCCCCAACCGGTCAAAGCAGAAGGCCGTCCCCACTGATCCTGGATCTGCTCCACATTCCTGCCTGTTAAAAGGAAGGTTTTCCTCGCTGTACCAGGATGTGCTGCTGATGGAGACTTGTTGGGTGGAGGTTCATTGAAGAAGTGTGCTACTGGACCTGCTCTACCTGTAAAGTGTCATGAGATAACTTTTGCCGTGATTTGGCGCTCTAGAAATAAAATTGACTTGACTTGACTATGACGGAATATTCTGGTCTTCCTCTAGGATTCATCATGACTCTCCCATCATCTTTGCTCATGCACCCCTCTGTTATAGAACCAGCTAAGCTAGCAGGATTGATGAGCTTGGGCTTTATTGATTTTCAGGGTTCCAGTAATAGAGTAATGTTTAAATTATCTGCTGCCAAATGCCCCCAACATTACGACCTCTTTCACTTATATTTGCTGGCAGAAGTAATACTTCGATTATCTAATACCTGTTTGTTGCAACAGTTTGTTAGCTGCAGATAAATTCTTTTTATTAAAGGGTGGCTGTGACCGTGTCCTGTGTCGAGATGATAGATTCAGGAATGTAGTTTGCTCTCACAGGGATTTGATCTCCCCTCTGTGTCATTCATGCATTTGCTGGAGACACACTTTTAATTATTGTTTTATTATTTATTTCGAGCAAATCATATTTAAGCAAATGACCTCTAAAATATATGTACTTATGCCACAGCTGCACACCTTTACCCACTTAGCGTACTGCAGTACAGCAGTGTGAAATCACTCTGACTAATGCAGTACAAATACCTGCATGTTGAAATAAGCTCAGCAATCAAGATGTCATTTCAGTTAGTAAATTATGACGATTTACCGTCAGATGCAGTGAAAGACACGAGAGATAGTACATGAAGTGATCTGACCTTTCCACAGGAGCTACCACTCCATTTACCGACCCGCACGGCGTACAGGGATAATAGACACCCCCGCGAGCCCCTGCTACATCCATTTGTCCGTGGCATGGATGCATCATGGACACATATGGTGGACTGCACTGGCGCATTCAAATGTCAGACATATTTGTGAAAGGCCGCTGACAGACAGAGGAGATGTCTGCTGGTGGAAGAGCAGCATTTACAGACAAGAGTGTCGAGGTTTGGGGGGAACTGTTAGCACTGTGGCCCCCCAGCAAGAAGGTTGTGGGTGGAGCCCTGCCTGCAGCACGGGGTCTTTCTGGGTGAGCCTCCATGTTCTCCCTGTTCCTGCTGGGTTCTCTCTGGTACTCCAGCTTCCTCCACAGTCCAAAGACATCAAGAGGGACCAGGTTAATCCAGACTCTAAATTGACCGTAGGTGTGACTGGGAGAGCCAATGGTTGTCTGTCTCCATGTGTTGGCCCTGATGGACTGGTGACCTGTCCAGGGGGAAGGCTGCTGGGATTGGCTCCACCCCCCCCCACCCTGAACAGGAGAAGAGGGAGAAGATGGAGGGATGATGGACGATGGAAATTAAATCTAACTTGGTTTCTTCAGTTCTGTTACGGTCCCTGCATGAACTTGTTTTGGTCTCCTTAAATGTTTCCTGTTTTATTTTGTCCTCTATACAGAACTTGTAGATGGAACCTTTCTCCTTTCAGTTGCTGGATTTATCATCTTTCCTGGTTTAATCCTGGTGTTTTAACTTCTTGATGTTCTTACTGTAGATTTATGCTTTTGTTTTCTTCTCTGCTGGACACACAAGTTATGAACTCTGCCTTCTTCTCACTTCTTGTAATACTGTTTTTTTCCTCTACTGTAATATTCATCTGCTTGGGTCAAATTCTTAGTTTCCTCGTTTTTTTGTCAAATCCGACAACTTGTTTTAGGCACAGAATTCAGATGGGGGTCAGGAAGTGAGCGAGGAATGAGCCTGCACGCTGTCGGTATCATCATAAAACTGCTAAATGCGTCAGTTAACTTAAGAAACACTTGAGAAAAGTGATTTTTTTCCCAGGTTTTTGCCAACTTACCTGTCATAGATTTAACTTAATCACAGATGACCTCCAGACCTAAAACTACACTGTGAGCCAAAAGAAGACGTATCAGAGGGTTACAACTATTTAGTGGGCGGACGGATCGATGATCTCAGGGTTGCCAGGATCATAATGTGACGTTACTTGGATATCACGCCGGTGTCAGGCCACAGATGTAATATATTGATATTAGCCGTGTGTTGCTATCATCAGTCCAGTCTCATCCCTATTCGTCAAAGACTGGTGTCCAGCGTCGTCTACAGCCAACATTGAGGGGACCCCCTTCTGCATCGCTTGACAGCGGAGAAGGATTTTGACAAAAGGGGACTCTCCATCCAGGCAACACAAAGAATATTAGATAAGTAAGTAAACTGGACCAGACAGACGAAAAAATTGTAGGACAAAGTCCTGGGTTGCAGCTTGAAATGAATGAGAACGTGAGAGACTCAACCATGGGACATTCAATGTTGGCTGTGGACGCCAGGGGGGAGTTGACCAGGCTTATAGTCAGGACTGTTGACGAAAAGGATGAGACTTTGTTATCTTGGTCTGTATTTCTCTTCCTTTTAGCATCTAAGTAAGTAGCTTAGCCTGTCTTGGTCGTTATTGGGACCTGAACCTTTGTCTTTTTCTCAATTCAGTCCTCGCACGCGGCTTTGAATTGTGCAGCGTAGGTGTTTTCGCCGCGTTTCTCATGGTTTCCTTTGCTGCTTTTCACTTCCTGCCCTCCCATCTGCAGTTTGTGCCGCTGCAGCACAGCGACGTGACGTCAGCACGAACACCCCGCCGCACTTTAGAGATTAAGTAAGAGGTAGAGTTATGCACTCATAGAATAATGATGGATTTGCAGTTCTTTCTTGTCAGTGCTTTAGAAGTAATACAGGTTCAAGCACTTCAGCACTGACCCCCCCCCCCCCGACCCAGATGATGATACTGTCCCACCTCCGACAAAGATGCAGCGGTGAATGTTTGTATGAGGCTATTTCTCATGCAGGGTGATGTGTGTGTTTGTCTCCACCCACAGGTGTTGATGTGCATGCATGAGCCTCATGTGTTTGAACCTGAGAGTCGGGGTGGGGGTGGGGGGGGGATGGGGGGGGGCAGATTAACTGGGTAAATGAGGGCTTAATCCTATCAAAGGCTGTTTCTTGCCATCCGCTTCTCCTATAATCTGCCTATAATTACACACTTCCAACATCAGACACACACACACACACACACACACACACACACACACACACACACACACACACACACACACACGAACACAAAGTTGTGCTAACACACACAGAAACTTACACCCGCGTTAAGCTTTGTTGTGCATTAAAAACAGTTCATCTAAAGGTTATTGATGAGGTTTGTCCTCATGCTCAGAGAAATTTCGGTGGCGATGTTCAGATAGCAGCAGCACTGCGGTGTCGCACTTTAATATATTGAAAGCATCAGTCATGGTGTCATTTTAGGCTGCAGCACGAAGCTGTTTTTCAGTGAAAGTGTTGCTGACTGAGCAGCACCAAACTAACACAGGTAGCAACTATTGAACATAATGGACCATCTCACAGCCAGACATTTCCCCCAGGAGTTACTGCAGATCCAGACGGAGCTGAAGGAGAGGGAATATTGGATCTACATTCACTGGATGGACAGAAACATGACTCCTAATGAATAATGTCACTCAGTCACCACCAGATGTGTGAACAAGTTCCTGTTATCGTCCTAAAATAATGATACTGAATGATGTTAACACCTTGTTTCCCCCAGGCTACCAAATAGCTGGTCATAGTTTATTCATAAAGCTACTGCACGACCAGGTATGGACTGAGATAACGTAGTCACACCACGAGAAAACAATGGAAAGACACTCACTAATTCCTTGGTTCAATAATGTCTCATTTTACACCTTTGGAAACATGATGAAGCCGTCATCAGGGGTTACTGGAGGGGTGAGGGGACCAAAAACACCAGCAGGAACGCTGCAAGAACCTAAAAGTAACCAAAACACAGAGTGACTTCACCCAAAGGTGTATTTTTCCTTTCAAGAATTCATGAATTGGTGACTTTTAATGACTCCAGAATGCAGGAAGAGCCGGTCACATCTATCTAGCTTGAAGCTAATGAAGACTGACAGCTCAACTGCCAAAACCTGAACATGCAGGGGGACGAGGAGGACAGGGATTGTAGCAGATGCACTTGAGAGTGTTTGGGCAGTCATTAGCTTCAAGCTAATTAGACATCAGCAGGCTCCTTCTGCATTCTAAGTCACAAAGAAGAAAAAACATTAGCTCATTTGCAAAGTACTTAGAATGTAACTTCTTAGGTGAAGTATTGATTCACCCATAATAAAACATCACAAAACAGTGAATTTTCTTTCCAGAAACTGTTGGCAGTGAATCATAAGATAAAGATTCCAAATGTCAAAGTGTAGTTTTTAAGGAGAGCATCAGCCGTCATCGTTTCCGTGGGACCACCGTCACTCACTTGCTATGACTTTGTCATCGCCGGGTTGCAGAGAGAAATCCATTCGTGTCTGTATTTGGGTTCAGGTTGTCCACAGAGACACAGAACCATTCATCTGTCCCAGTATGATGTATACGCTGCACTGAGTGTGAAACACACTCTTAACCTATGGGTCAGTGTCGTGAATCCCAGCACTGACACATCTTTGATCAAGCAACTAAATGGCTCCAACAGGATAGTTGTCCCACATAAATCCTAAATGGTGCAGGTAATCTGAGGAGGAAGAGGAGGAGGAGGAGGGGTTGGCGGTGGCGGTGGAGGAGGAGGGGGTGTTTTCTCTCAGTCTGGCGTGGCCAAAGGGCCTGGCGATGAGCCTCGTAAATAATATGGTAAATACTGACGCTTTTATTTCTGAACACTCCCATCTGTCTGGCCCAGGGAGGGAAAATAAATACTTGTGGAGTGGGAGAGGGAGGGGAGACAGATATTTCAGAAGGGCCTGCAGCAGTTACCAAATGCAGATTTGTGACAAGAGCTGGTTTGGATGGGGGTGGGGTCTGGTTAGTGAGTAACACCCTCTCTGAACTATCACAGTGCCTAAGAGCAAGGCATATTCTCCTAGTGCAGCTGATGGATCAGCACGGGGCCGTGTAAGAGACGTGTTGGTGCGGATGATCTGGAGGGTTTGACCCTGAACAACCATTTTTATCTGCTGAAGTTTATCTGTACGCGCATTAAATCTGACTTCAAGGGTTTGTGACAGCGCTGCGCTTGTAGCTCTACTATCAACTTACATGTGGGACGTGCAAACCAACCCTAACCCAGCACACACGGCTACGATTGTGCTAATTTACAAAGGCTGCTTGAAGCCGTTAGCGTTTTCATTGTGAGTATTGCTGGTGTTAGCATTTAGCTCATAGCATACAGAGATGCTGGAACCATTACTACCTCTGCCAAGGACATCGTTGTTTCTCTCTGTTCGTCAGCAGGCTTGTGTTCAAACTACGAGGCAGATGTTCACCAGACTCGGTGGAGGGATGTACTTGAGGCAGATGAGGCACAGCGCCACCAGGTGGTAACAGGAAATGTTTTTCTCTGCACTTTGCGGACTCCTTAATAGGTAAGCCAGACCATCTGGAATATGTTCATATATGCTAAAGAACTTGCTGATGGGTTGTTGTCAAGACTGTGAGTTTACGTTTACCAGCGTTACTGTGGTGAGGCGGCCATGTTTGATATTTCAAACAGACAAATGTACAGCAACACGATATGGGCTCTCTAGCACTACCTAGTGGATGCAGGGGGTTATGTTTACAGCACAGAGTAGCACAAGTCTGCTCTTCCAGGTAAAATCCAAATATTATCAGGCCTCCCCTCCCTTGGCGACGTGCGTGGGGGTGTGAGGGCCCTTTCACCGCTGCCTGCAACTTGCATGACAGTGCCAGAGATACTCTGTTGTTTAAGTTTGTTTTTCTTTTCCTGCAGTGCTCCTAATGTAGCAGAGTGGAGCAGGAGGTTGATGGATAGCCAGGACTTGGAGATGAAGAGTTCAGAGAGGGAGGATGAAATATAAACACTCATCAACACATTTTCCATCAACTGATGAAGCTGGGCCAACGTGCATGATGGCCGGGTCGACCTCTTGTCTGTATCAACTGGGACTAAGATGGACTTGGATTAGAGAGGAGGAGGAGGAGGAGGAGGCAACAGACTGCCAGATCGCTGTGGAGCAGAGCAGCGTGGCCTCTGGCACCGCCACCACCGCTGCCTCCGTTGTTGCTCCTGTCAAGTGACAACAGGACAGATAAAAACAAGTCAGTGTCGCGGGAGAGGGGACCGTGCTAGCGACGACCGCAGTAGCTGATTCGAGTGGAAGTGCTGTCACCTTACATTCATTTTGTTCCGAAAACAAAATTATAAAGATTTGTGTTTTTTCAACAAACTCAGTGTGAAGGTGTGAGTAGGTGTAGTCGCACCTCCCAACTGTAAAGCTCTTAAATTTATGATGGACGTCAGACTTCATGTAAGAAAACGGACATGTTTTCTCTCTGTTCAGTGACTTTTTCATTATTGTGAGTTTACCCACTTGTGTGTGCTGGATCAGTGCGCAATTGTCATTTTCAGCAGTCCTCCACTTATCTCACGCATTTATAGGCAATTTAACATTAAATAACCTTTCAAGAGTCATCCCCTCCCAGAGGCCTGAGACACACACTTGCATGTGCACAGAGACCCCAACACACTCCTGGTATCAACGTGTGTGGTGGTAAACTGTTTCAAACCCACTCTGTTAAAACCCCCATTATTATTCATGGTATAAGTATTCCTCAGTTGTTATGTAATCCTCAAAATATACTAAACCCGTATTTTTTCCCTTCTGTGAGAGGTGTGACAGTCTTTGTTCTTAGACAGACCGCATTTACTCCAGGGATTTATTAGGCATCTCCTCTACTTAATGTAGGAATTGTTCCTTGTGTATAAACACAGCACTTGTGAAATGTATGTGTCTTTCTTCTATAATGGTTCTAAGTACCAGCAAATGAAATACTTATATCATAATATGCTGATGTAAAATACCCAGTTCCTACGTATCATTCGTGCCTGTGCTTGGTTTTGTAATAACGGCCCTGCGGTGTTGCAGTCGAAGTACAACGACTGAACCCTGCTGGTTTTATGTCTCAGTAGATTTTTATTGTTCTTCAACTACATTAAATATTGAATCAGTAAAATGTTAAACACCTGTTTAACAATCTGTTTAAAACAACATGAGAAAACAAATCAATTCGGTAAAATCTCTACTTTATGAAACTGGGGAGTGCCGTCACCCCTAAATCAGTCACATCACAAACAGAGTACAACATCAGATGACGCGAAGGCAGCGCGTGGACAAAAGGCTGCGTCCGTGTCCGTATGCGTGTTCAAGGTTGAGTCCAAATAAACACGCTGAATGTTGCTGAAATAAAGACCAATGAAGGATTCGCGGGCTCTACCTGAGACACCCTCACGCTTGACAACCGGCACACCAACAAATTTGCAGTTTTCCGATGAGCTGCGTTCAGGCTCGGCTGGTTAGCAGCGCTCCGTGTGTGTAAGTGCCAAACCATCATGTTCCCTTCGACGGTGTTGGGTTCCGTCCCACAAACTCCCTGACAGAGGTCGTCATGATCACCTGAGCTTTCCACAACCTTGGCGTGGAGCTCAGGCAGGTCGAGCAAGACAGAGGATGTTTCATTGGAATGACACTGTCTAAACATGTAACACGTGTGATCCATGCACCCACACACACACACACACACACACACACACACACACACACACACACACACACACACACACACACACACATCAGGTGTTTTAATTAAATGTTGTTTCATGCTCGTCCAGGATAATTGCATAGTTATCTCTGGCTTAGTTGGGGAGGGGGTCTCTCTTTACAAGCAACTGTATCTAAAAGCAGCATAGCCCCCCCCCCCCCCCCCCCCAAGTCCACACATGATGTGTAACTGTGCTACATAACCACAGGCACGGAGCCAGGATTTCCATTTTGACTGGGCCAAAGTCATTTTGGCTGGAGCCTTTAATTACAGAAGTTAATCATGTTTGCCTGCCTCTCCAACTGGTCGCCTCACTGAAACAGAAATCACTTTTCAATGCCAAGATTGCTTAATATTTACTCATGACAGTTGATATTTAGAACCAGCAGAATACACAGGAATGTTTCTCCATCATGCCAAAATGACACAAAGTCTCATATCAATGACATTTTAATGACTGTTTAAGGAAATACCATGCTGTCCGGATGATTACTGAAGGAACTGATTGCATCGCTGGATCGGCTAGATTGACTTTTAAATGAATGTGCTATTTTTTGGAGGGCGGGATGTGTGTGTGTGTGTGTGTGTGTGTGTGTGTGTGTTTGTGTGCGCTTATTGTTGATCGTCTCCAGAGCGAGACGAGAAGATCCGTCCTCTGTGCTGAGACTCACGCTAGTTAGCTTAGCACCATGAATGGTAGATCAGGGTTACTCCTTCCAGAAACAAGGATGCCATGGTTCTTTGAATGTCTCTTTTGATTTATGGTTATGAATATGTTTCAGGCTGCATGGTGGAGCAGTGGTCAGCACTGTGGCCTCACAGCAAGAAGGTTCCGGGTTCGAGTCCCGGCTCGGGCGTGGGATCTTTCTGTGTGAGTCTCCATGTTCTCCCTGTTCCTGTGTGGGTTCTCTCTGGTACTCCAGCTTCCTCCACAGTCCAAAGACATCAAGAGGGGACGAGGCTGATTGATACTCTAAATTGACTGTAGGTGTGATTGTGAGTGTGAATGGTTGTTCATCTCTCTATGTTGGCCCTGCGATGGACTGGCGACCTGTCCAGGGTGAACCCCGCCTCTCGCCCGTTGACGCTGGGATAGGTTCCACCCCCCCCCTGCGACCCTTACTAGTAAGGAATAAGCGGAAGATGACGATGGATGGATGGAATATGTTTCAGGTTGGGGGCCATATATAAGCTCCCAGCTCCAGTGGCCATAAACTGCTGTTTTTTTTTTTAAATGCAAATTTGTGGCGTTCCATGAGTTCTGCCTTCAGTTCCATAAACTTGTGTTGTCATAGAAGGTTGGTGGTGTTGCATCAAAGTTGGGACCACGTGACATCACTGCAGCCATCTTCCCTTCAGCGCTGGAGAGGACACACATCAGCAACCCTGGCAGTTTATGACTGATCCTGGCAGCTGCAGCGGTGTTTTAAAGGATGTTCCATCAATTACATGAATGCAGCAATAATTTAGCCCCACTGAGAAAACAGCCCAGCGGACACAACCTTGGGATTCCTCTAAAACTCAGGAGTATAAAAGGATTTTTGTCCACTTTGGGGACACAGAAACGAGCTGTAATTATCGAACCTGCCGCCAGCTTCCAAATTGTCTCAGTCTGTCCCAGTGCACACATGCAGCAGATTTTTCCACTAAAAAAAAATCTCTACCGCAGCCAAAAGTAACACGATGGAAAAAATGGTAACAATGAGGGTAACAATGGTAGGTTAGTGTTTATTAAACTATTTGCAATGTTAAATAACCATTAATTAACGGTTAACCAATGTGCCTAGTAATTTCTTGCTGATGATCAAGCTCGCTGGTTATGGCAGAGGTGGCTGGAGGGAACTAGGACGTGGTGACGGGACGGTCACCAAGAGCCGTGCTTGTTCAGCAGCACTTTTATGTTAAGCAAACATGAATTCACTCTTGTTAACGTAACCTCACTGTAAAGTGCAACCAATAAATAAATTAAGAGATTGTAAAACTTACAGGTCACAAATTAAAATAATAATAATAAAAAAAACATTGACATTTTACACGTCCCCATGTTGACCTGAGATCTATAACCAAGTAAATGGCGTCTGCAGGGCGGAGCTGTAAATCCTCCAGCAGGTCGAGGGCCGGTTCTGGCCTCAGCAGCTGCAGCGCCTCATCACAACCTTAACTGGAAGCGACGCTGGTGTGCTGAGAGATGCCTGCAGCTATAACTGAAGTGCTGCTGAGACACTGGAAATGTAAAGCACATCTCGTACAGTTTGTGTTCTGAGAGTCTCTGCTGGAGCTTTTGTGAACCAGATTCATGATTCCAGATCTTCATCAGAGAGCCGGAGAAGGGAAATCACAGGGTATTTTACCTCATCGTAGATCAGGCGAACGCCAAAGAGGGCGCCGGTTCACCACGTCATCACTGACTGATCATCATCAGATCATTAGATCTTCATCAGATTATCAGGCCCTGCACATCTGGGGCCCTGAGCTGGAAAAGTGGTAGAGTCCTGACTGCTGGTGCTGCTGGAGGAGGCTCCAGACCTGAAGAGGCTCCAGCTGCCACCCGTAGCTCCACCTGCTCACGTCCCCGTCTGTCCATCAGTCTCTCCTCCTTTCTCTCTCTCTTTATCTCTGTCCCTCCCTTTCCTTTCTACTTGGAAAGAGTCAGGAGAGAACTTTGGTTGGGGTTTGGTGACACACAAATAAACCTGACTTGACTTGTTTGTTTTTTCTGAAATCTGCGTTGAAAAAAGACAGAAAGATTCTTCTTGTTATTTACATAAATAAACAACATTAAAAAAACATGAAAGTTCATTGTGAACATTGAGGCGGAGCCTGCGCGCGATATCTCTGGCTAGCCATCTCCCACACGTCAATAACAAGTGGCAAGTAGAAGTGGTTCGCTGTAAGCTGTCATCATCTGGTAAATATTGAATGTGAACAGCAACCCGTCACTCATCTACGGTCTCGGGACGCGTTGTTTGTTTGTTTGTTGTTGTTTTTCAAAGAAAAGGGACAATCCTTGTTTGTTGCTGAGTTACAGAAGACTGACCTCAACATTACAATGGTAATGATGAGTGATCGATCATGGCTATGCAGCCACAACGTTTGACTTTGGGCGCCCCCTGATGGTGGTGGTGCTTCACACAGCTGTTTGGGCGGCATGGCTCAGGGGTAGAGTGGCCGTCTAGTAACCAAAGGGTCGCTGGTTCGATCCTCGACCCCGGTGACCATGTCCAAGTGTCCTTGAGCAAGATACTGAACCCATAATTGCTCCTGATAAGTAGGTTGGCACCATGCAAGGTAGCCTCCACCATTAGTGTGTGAGTGTGTGTGAACGGGTGAATGAGACGACACTGTGAAGCGCTTTGAGTGCCACTAAGGTAGAAAAGCGCGATATAAAATTGAGTTTGTGAGTCCATAGCTGTTGACCGACTGATCTGGATCCAGTGGATCCCGAGGATGAACTGAGATTCTGCATGATTCTGCTGCTTTATTAGCTGCAACATTGATATATCGTGTCATTAACGTGTTTCCAGTTGCCACAGCAATGATGTCAGGTCCGTGTGACGGCGGCGTTCGTGGACATGGAAAAAGCTTGTGGATGTGAAAAGGGACATGAAGAAATGGTGGATCATAGTTGCTCCAGCAGGAGTCTATCCATCCCTCCATCCATCCATCTGCTCCCTCTTCTCCTGTTCAGGGTGGTGGGGGTGGAGCCTATCCCAGCAGCCTTCCCCCTGGACAGGTCACCAGTCCATGGCAGGGCCAACACATAGAGACAGACAACCATTGGCTCTCCCAGCCACGCCTACAGTCAATTTAGAGTCTGGATTAACCTGGTCCCTCTTGATGTCTTTGGACTGTGGAGGAAGCTGGAGTACCAGAGAGAACCCAGCAGGAACAGGGAGAACATGGAGACTCACACAGAAAGATCCCGTGCTGCAGCCGGGGCTCCACCCACAACCTTCTTGCTGGGGGGCCACAGTGAGGACCACTGCTGCACCGTGCCGCTACAGCAAGACTGTATCAGTGAAATGTTTTGATTACTTGTAAAACATTCAAATGACTCCAGAAGGTCATGAAGCTAATCATTCGCGGTGACATCACCACCGACTGCAATAAGTAAATACATTTGCATGACAAGAATGAAGTGATACAACAATTAGAATATTGCTGCAAGCAGATTTGTACAAATGATCGTAACAGCGGAGGGTGGCTTGATTCAGAGCCGTGACTGAATCCCAGCGAAGGCTCCTCTGGGTGTGTTTATGTCTTGTTTGCTGTGACTACACACATCTCACACTGGCACGTGTTTGCTTGCATGCATTAGTTTGTCCACCTGCCCGTTCCTGTGTTCAGTGTTTTGGCAGGGCTATTACACTTTGACTGTGCATCAAAATTCTGCTCCCAGGCAACCTCGTCGCCTGGCAACGTGAGGGAGGTTCACCAGGGGGAGATTTCAACTAGACACCAGCAGGGAGAGGAACAAAGAGAGGGCAGGACACTCGAGCTCCACCTCCAGCTTTTAGGCATTGGCTTTCTTCAGCTTTTCTCCACGAACACGTCTGCCTTTCCTCTGTTTAAGTCTCCACTCTGAATGTTGCTGAAAACAGCGTGCAATTACTGTACACTTGAAGGCACATAAACACTGAGCCAGGCAGGTGATATTTTGCTTGTGGCCCGCTACTCAATAACACTCCACCAATTGTTCACTCTGGTTCTGTAGATGTGGTACTACATGCACACTCCAACCCTCCATCACCCGCTGCTGCATGCAGCTATACTGGAGCCTCCCTGATTGGACGTGAAATGTATCTTCGTTTTCGAGCAGTTACACTGTAGAGCTGCAATTACCCAGCGATGCCTGCTTACTGCCAGGCAATCAACAGTCCATTAGCCCCTCCACACTCAGCCCTCAGACACACATATGTGCTGACACACACATGAGCAGGCACACACATATACAAACTCTCTCCTCCCTCCCAGGAACCAGCACTCTGGAAGAGATGCAAATCATTCCTGACTACTGCAGACTTCTTTTTTTTATCTTCCTTTTTCTTCTCTCCCATTTTTCCTTAATCCTGAAAATCACGGTGCTCCCCTGGTCTCTTCATCCTAAAGGGACACTGTTGTTTTTTTTTTTTTTTTAAGCACAGGAAGCCAATCATATAATACTTTGCCTGCAGTACAGTTGAAAGTAAATGTGTTATTCAGGGCCAAAGGCATTTCTATCATGTTAAGTGGAAAATCTGCCACAGATAGGTGACTGGGATGCAGGTGATGGAGAATGAACACACACACACACACACACACACACACACACACACACACACACACACACACACACACGCACACACAACTGTGTTGTCATCACTACATTACTTTGCATTACATCGACTTACTATCATTTCCTGCAGAAACATGTTTATGAGTCGGTGCAGAGCAGCACATGCAGTACAAACACAGTCAAAAATAGTCAGATAAAAGTGTAAATCAGTTTTCCTGCTTGAAAAAAACAGTCTCTGCAGACTCTGCAGGGAGCAACATTCCAGCGCACAGTTTTGGACTCTCATATTTATTCTTGTCTCTTTCTCATCCAGGTGAGCACACAAGTAGTAGCAGACTGCCACCTTCAAACAATAGAGACGAGATAAATGGGCCTCCTTTTTTTAAGGATCTCTGAACAGGCATCCAGGCCAAGAATTAGTCACTGATGACTCAGACAAATGTTTTCCTCTCTGGACTCTGACTGAGGGGAAGGCGGCTGCCATCTCTTATGGCTTTATCTCTCTGGAAAACCATACATAGCAAAATATGCACAAGCATGAAATTGTATCACCACATGAATGTATCTTTTAATGTGGATAATTGCCAATGAACTGGGTGAACCTATAGATCCAAGTACTTCAGTACAATGCAGTAAATCCCACGAAGAGGATGTGTTGAGTGAATCTGTTGCAGACGGTTGTCGTTGGTTCGAGGGTGCCAGGTGACTGATGCACGTGACAATTCCTATCAAAAGAAGTGTTCGGTGTGGGTTTTGTTTGGACCCTCAACATAAAAATACACAACAGAATTATCTGGTAGATTTGTGGAGTGAAGCTCCGGCAGGTTGATGAGCTGCGGGGAAACAGGTGGGCCTTTTTGCTGCAGGAGGATCAAGCCACGCCCCCTGCCACCTGCCCAAACCTCTGACACTGAACCATCTGTAAATGCATCTGTGGTGGGACTGCGTGCTCTCAGAGTGCTACCCCACCCTAAATGGGCCAATTGCTGTTACAATGAATCCAAGTGTGCACCCCTGTCGGCCTCGTGAGTCCCTCAGTGGGGCTCCGGACCGCCAGGAGGAGGGGTTCTAGCTCATGGGTTTCTTTTTTCTATTTGATCCACTGTTGGCACAGAATTATACAGACTTTGCTGCTTTTGTCTGATTCGCAGTCATTTTGAGCTATTAGCAACAAGCCCATTTCCTCACTCTGGGTCACAGTCACTTCAATATCCAGGTCAGGAGCACAAACACTCATCTGGGTACCACTGAAGAACCATTGTTCTCTTCAGACAAGCAGAGAGAGAACTTTGACTCATCCACTGTCTGATGTATCCTTCCTTTGTTCACTCGGTTATCATCAACACACTCGACAAATGTCTGAGTTCCTGGAGTGAAAGTTTCTGATTCAAGCAGCATTGATGGCATTGGCCTCAGTTTGTCAGCAAGAACTAGAAACTTTCCCTTTGTTGAGAATGTAAAGTCAATTTTTTTGTGTGCTGTACAAATACTAATCACTACAAGCCAGTGTTTACTATACAACACTTTCTGTCTCAACAACTAAATGTGGGATTAATCGTGTTTGAGGATGAATCCTGTGACTGGGACCACCGAGTTTTGTTTAAGCACAACAATGAGATGTTTGTGCTTTACAGAAATTATTGGAAGCATTGTCAGAAATGACAGTTGATCAATTACGACGCCTTTTCTTGAATCCAAGCAGAAATGTTCCATCCACAAACCTCTCACTTAATAAAGAACATTCACAACAGCAGAATGATACAAAACAAACTCAGATGCCTCGGAGTAGAATCCATCTGAAGAATACTTCAATTGGAGCTGAAACTACTCACTTAAAACTCACACTGATTGTATGGTCAGCCATGAGCCTTTAGCTTAGCTTGCACGCTCAGTTGAGGTCCCGCCTCCAGCCCCCCGGCGTGTTCATTGGTCGGACTCGACTGCAGGATGTTACTTCTGGGTGGGAGCACAGACTTCAAACCTACGCCACTTTAAACGCTAACAGCTCAGACAAAGACTTCCAGCTTTAAAGTACACACCCGCCTTTGATCTCTCAGTTGCGTCCTGCACACTTGCTTAAAAAAAGTTTAATTTCAGA
This sequence comes from Aulostomus chinensis, assembly GCF_037954235.1. Lineage (NCBI taxonomy): Eukaryota > Metazoa > Chordata > Actinopteri > Syngnathiformes > Aulostomidae > Aulostomus > Aulostomus chinensis. Next base: position 4,633,691 of record NC_141343.1, on the reverse strand, counting down.
AATGTGAACATCCAAAGTGAAGGTTTCTGCTGATTTCTAGAGATTTCATCAGTGTGACCACCTAGATTGTGGAGCTGTGGTTAAAATGTTCCCATTCACACAGATTTATCTCCATGAGCAAAGAATAGATCTCAAAATGCAGCCACAAGCCCTTTTTCTCTCACAATAAACATCAAACCCAACTGAGGATTCACACTTGAGATTCCGTCCCTAACTGAAGGATAACCCATCATCTCTCACTCCCACTCTCTACAAACTGCAACATCCCAGTTCTTTACCCTGCGAAATTCTCCTCTGGAGGAGGAAAGTTTCTACATACATAAATTCTGCATGTTCAATGCAAATGAGTCTTTCCTTTGAGAAAAATCTGAAGTTGTGAAGTTCAACAGTGCTGCACGTCAGTGAGTTTCAGCTCTGGCTGGAGGAAGGATGAATCATTTGTCTGGTTTCACCTGTTTAATAGTCCAAGATATCATCTTTTCAGCTGGAAAGTAAAAGATCAGCACAGCAAGTACAGATGTAAATGATTGACCTCAGTAATCAAATAAACTGGTGGCACGTCTTACTGATGAGAATCAGCACCTCCAAGTCTGAGGCCACGGTCCTCAGCCGGAAAAGGGCGGCCTGTCCACTCCAGGTCGGGGGGAGGTCCTGCCTCAGGTGGAGGAGTTCAAGTATCTTGGTGTCTTGTTCATGAGTGAGGGTAGGCTGGAGCGGGAGATTGACAGGTGGATCGGGGTGGCATCTGCAGTGATGCGGGTACTAAACTGGTCCATTGTGGTGAAGAGGGAGCTTAGCCAACGATTTACCTGTCAATCTACGTTCCAACCCTCTCCTGTGGTCATGAGCTCTGGGTAATGACCGAAAGAACAAGATGGTGAATACAAATGGCCGAAATGAGTTTCCTCCTCAGGGAGGCTGGGCTCTCCCTTAGAGACAGGGTGAGAAGCTCAGTCCTTCAGGAGGGACTCAGAGTAGAGCTGCTGCTCCTCCATGAAGAGGAGTCAGTGGAGGTGGTTCAGGCATCTGGTGAGGACGCCTCCTGGACGCCTCCCTCAGGAGATGTTCCAGGCATGTCGAACTGGGAGGAGGCCTCGAGTGACCCAGGACACGCTGGAGGGATTATATCTCTCGGCTGGCCTGGGAACGCCTTGGGATTCCCCTGGTAGAGCTGAAGGAAGTGGCTGGGAGAGGACAGTCTGGGCCTCCTTGCTGAGGCTGCTGCCCCCGTGAACCCTGACCAACTGGATAAGCCGAGGACGACGATCACGTTTTATTAGCCGCTTCCATGAACGCTGCCACAGGCTAACACACTCCCGCACCCGATGATTCTAGAGGCGAAAGTATGTGACAACAAAAAATATGACTGGCACCACTATGGAAAATGGTCAATGAGTATTTAGCTGAGGTCAGTGGCCACATTGACCCCAGGTCTACTGGGCGCCCTTCAAAATATTACCATCAATAATTATCTGACCAAAATAATAACACCAGGAACATGTTTTACTGTGTCTGGGAATGAATCGCTCCATCAACCATCAGAGCAGCAACACATCTTTGATGTTTTCCTCCCTTTTCAGTGCCTCACTATCAATGTAAATAATCATCCACACAGCACACACACAGCACACACACAGCAGTGAGAATGAAAAGCAGAATAATATCTCCTCCTACACAAACATCTCACAGAACACGCTGTCAAAAATTAGCTGAATTCCAGATTGCAGTTTTCGATCCGTGTGTCAGTGTTTTGCTGAAAGTAGTAATTAGGTTGTCAGGGAGAGAGCTTGTGAGAGGAACATAAGAAACACAACACACACACACACACACACACACACACACACACACACACACACACACACACACACACACACACGGTACAAGAGACATTTGAGGGACAGAAAAGACATTATGAAAGCTGATGACAACAACCATGTGCTTTATGTCTTTACTCGTCTATGCCAAAGAGGTTATCTGACCTTAAATGGAACATTTCATACACATCTCACACACACACACACACACACACACACACACACACACACACACACACACACACACACACACACACATCGATCAATGAGGTCTAAACATGCGGCACATGCTACAGTGTTGTCTTATAAGAGAATTTGTTAAACATTACAAGGTTGGTAGTCAAGGCGTCATCTACATTACACATTGAATACATCAGTGGAAGATGCAAACATGAAAACAGAGAATACTGAATGAGCTGAAGGTTTAAGCGCGTGTGTGTGCTTGTGTCACCTGAATAACCATGTAGGGATGAGCAATACCAAACTTTTTAGATTTGATAACTAAAATATATATATATATATATATTAGTTTACTGTATATTTTTAATAGTTCCATATTCAGTTTTATATAAATGATATGAGAAAGAAAGGAAAAGCTAAGACCATGACACATATGGTCCATTATTAATCTGTTTATCCAGGTAAATAAAACTGTGTAAAAAAGCACAGACCAGCATCTCACAGAAATACTATGATTCAATATTCCAAAATGATTATAAATTAAATTGATTATCAAAGCCAATCAACGACAACATAAAAGAGCTATGATGGTTCCAAAACAAGATTAACATAGAATATCTGCATATTAAACTACGTCAGCTTCATCACCTCAATGTGCAGAAAAAAACGGGCATTTCCACACTGTCATGTGACTCAACGTCTGGACACAAGCAAATTGAAAAAGCACTGAAACATTACGAAGTGAAGCGGTCACATTTTAGTTCATCATTAGTGATATAACTCAAGTATGAACAAGGTATTGATCCTGCAGCGATGGCTCAGGGAGTAACGGTGGTTTCACATGCAAAGAATTCACTGAAATATGAAATAAACTGAAGGATTCTCACTGAGATAGATAGAAAAAAATGCATCCTCCGTAATGCTTGCAGGTAGAACGTGGGAGAAAACGGCCTGCTGCTCTGCATCCTGTCAGACATTCCATTTTCATGGAGGTGAAACATGAGAATTCTGGTTGAATGGGATCCCAAGGTTCAAATTTAGACTCAATTCGCTGTCGAAAGCTGAGTTTACTGTCCCCAGATCTCTCAGAGCAAATTCTTAATTGCATAACAACCATTTTTCAATTGATTTGTTATGCGTTTCCTTTTTATCCGTCGTATTTCGTCACAATGTTAAACATTCATACAGCCAAAGGTTCAGATACAGAGGTTCACGTTTGTATGAGTTCTAGCTCGCTCAGGCTCCTCCCAACACTTTTTCCTCAACAAGCATAAAGGATTTGAGGGCAAGGTTGTGTCCGTCATTCATCATCAGCAGGAGGAGGGGCGGAATGAGGCGGAACAGACTGAGGAGGAGCAGGACATGTTCCAGAGGAGATTCCAGCTTACCAGCCTCAGCTTGACTTCAGTCATGCACATGTCTTTCTTTGACCATTAAAGCATGCATCTTTAATAAAACCTTGTGTCACGTTTCGGCTGACGGGGAGTCGACCCAATTGCAGATGGGGACAAGGGGTGTTTAAGAAGGGTTATTAATTAATGACGAGACTGGCATAGGACACGAGGGGGAAACAGGAGACGGAGGGTTTAGATGGGTGACTGGAGGCTTGAGGCTTGAGTCCCCCGACTGGAGGCTTTAGGCTTGAGACGGGGGACTGGAGGCTTGAGATGGGGGACTGGAGGCTTGAGGCGTGGGACTGGAGGCTTGAGATGGAAGACTCGAGGCTTGAGGCGGGGAATGGTGGACTAGAGGCTTGAGGCGGGGGACTAGAGGCTTGAGGCTTGAGACGGGGGACGGTGGACTAAAGGCTTGAGGCTTGAGACGGGGGACTAGAGGCTCAGAAGGACCCTCGATACTGAACCCCTAATTGCTCCTGATGGCCCTGCGACGGACTGGTGACCCGTCCAGGGTGAACCCCGCCTCTCACCTGATGTCAGCTGGGATCGGCTTGAGCCCCCCCCCCCCCCCCCCCCACCTTTGATGGATAAGGGATAAGCGGTATAGAAAATGGATGGATGGATGGATGGATGGATGGATGGGTGGATGGATGGGTGGGTGGGTCTCCTCAGACTTCGACTGATAAAGGAGCACCAGTGAATTCAGCGACACATTCAGTGTTTTAGCCTGGCGAATAATCTGTGGTCTCATTCATGTCACATAGCAACAACAACCCACAGAGATGTGTGGGCTCGACCTGCCGTGCCAAAGTTTTTAATTTTAGTCCAGATGTGTCACATATGCAAATCATTTAATGCTCCAACTAATCTGCATTTGCAGCTTTAATGAACCAGGAAAGACTCAGATTCCATCTGACACTGACATCGAACCAACATTCTCCATAAATGTCTGAGGACGAGCTGTCCAAGTTGGTCCAACCGTGTTTCCCCCACAGTCTTTATGAATGTTCATTGTCAAAACCCTTCAAATATTTTGTGCCATGAATATCTGAAATATAAAAATAACTCAAAACTAAAAATAAACAAGTGACAAGAACTCGTTCCACTATATTCATATCTATTTCAGGTTCTGGGAATAAACTTGGGGGAACAGGACTTAAGGAGGAAGGGGCTGACAAGCAGGACGATGGTCACCAAAGCATTGATGCCACTGATGACACAACACGAGACAGGTGTGAGAGGGAAGCAGCTGATTGGATGAGAGACACAAGTGAGAGGCGTGGCTGACGAGGGCTGATGAACTTCAATGAATGGCCTTTTTAAAAACTGTTGTCATATACAGGGCACAGAAGCATAGAATAGAAACTACTGTAGAGGCTGGGGTTGCGTTATACATCCACTAGATGGAGCTGCGCTAACGGGAATGTCAACAAACCAGTCAGCTAAGTCAGTCAGTCAAACTTTATTAATAGAATACAAACCAACGTTCTGACAACTCCGTTCACTCCCAAAACAAGTAGTGCATTCACAATACGGTACCGTACGTACCGGAAGCTGCGTGACTGATGGCCTTGAGACTCTGCGTCGTAAGCGTGTCTCTTGAAAGGAGCCATTTTGGGGTCTTTCAAGAATCAAGATTCAAAATTAACTTTATTGTCCCAGAAGTGAGAAATTTGTTTTGGGCCAACACCCAGGCTGCCGCCACACCACACATACAATACAAACACACATCCAGTACAAAAATACATCCAGTACAAAAATATATCTAGTACCAAACAGTACCCCATGGCACATCCATGTCATACAAGTGTGTTTATGCACACACAAGTGGTGTGGGACTGGAATTCCCCTTTAGCGTTTTTACCGCTGTTACTTCGGCGACGCCCCCTGACTACGGTAGCCATAACTAACCAACATTGATCCATATATAAGGCGCATCGGATTATAAGGTGCACTGTCGGTTTTTGAGAAAATTAAAGCTTTTAGGTGCGCCTTATAGTGCGGAAAATACGGTAGACCGTTTATTTCATTGAAAAATGAAAACAACAGATGAATGGGGCTTTTGAATACACTAACATGAGTGGCAGTGAATACAGGTCTCACGCATTTTCCATTTGAAACAATATGACATCACAACACGTGCAAACACACATTTTTAAGTTCTCTGCCAGCATCCAGACCCCCACCAGACAGCCAACTGCTAGTTAGCTTAGCTGCAACGAATGCATCAAATGCACTTTCCTCCAAAACAGTCTTTGCCTGCATTGATATGGAATTAATAAATACAATGGAAATAAATTTGTGTTGAACTTTTACCAGCTGCATTTGACACAGCTCCTCACAAGCTCCACCGTTAGCATATTTCTTAAAAAAAGTGTGTGTTTTCCTTTCAAGAACCTGCTCTGGGAGGGGTGGCACGAGTCAGCATGTTCCTAAAACCAGCAGCTACAAGGTAGCGCCATGAGGATTCAGTTTAATTTTGTACTTGTTACACAGTTCTAACAAAATTGGAGTCAGTCAGTGATTTGGGGCCCCTGGAGTCAACACCTAGTTTTGCCAATCAGAATAAAATCAATCAGATGAATTAGAATAAGAAAAGACGACCAATCAGAGAAGTCCTCAACAGAACTGATGGCCGCCCCGGCTTTAATGACGCTTTTTTTTTAAAGTTGCCGGTCTATTTCTGCAGAAGAGAGGCACCCAGCCACCATGAGCTGCAGCCCCTTTGCTGAGATTTTACTGCTGATCAGGACCAGTAGCTGGGAGGGAAGACGAGAACAGGCATGAGGAGGAGGAGGAGGAGGAGGAGGAGGAGAGGGCATCAAGGGAGTTGTCAATGAACACCAGTTGACTCTGCTGCACCCTTCACAGCGGAAGCTGTCAATCCAATTATGCCCCTCGTCTGGCTCGCTAACTCACACTCATGCAGTGCACTCAACACTACACACTTGAACCGCTCTCTCACACACACACACACACACACACACACACACACACACACACACACACACACACACACACACGTGCAAACACTGCGGACATTAATCTTCACAATTTACACTACAAGGCTCCGCACGTTCTCTGCCCAAACAGGCTCACATGGAGACGTTTCCAGCTGAGCCCCCGCCTCTCCCCACCTCCTTGCTTGGTGAACGTATCACAGCACAACATGTGCAGTGGGAGGGTGTGAAAGTCTCTCCAGCTAATCATGGCATGTAAGCAGCGGCATCTCCCCACATAGCCCGACACTTCAAAGCCCCGCTGATGTGTGTTGCTCGCCTGCCTGTTGTAAATTTTCCCTTCAAATGCTGGAACAAACCCTTTGAACATCACTCCTGGCCCTTCTTCCTTTTCTCTCCATCTCTGTCTTGCCAATCCACCTCTTTCATTACAGCTTGTTTACTGTTGTCTTTTTTTCCTTCTTTTATTTTAGTGCAGGCTTTCTATCTGTGTGTGTTTGTGTGTATTGCATCCTATTGCGTTGCCTGCCTGTTGTAATCATGTCCTGGAGAAAACATTGCAATATTTATTTTCCACCATCCTTCATACAATGAACACAAGTAATCTCATTCCCAAGTAAAATGTCTTTAAAGTGGTTCACAGCGTCCAAGTGGAATGGAATGAAACGTTGCAGGAAGCAAAACCCTGTCAGCAGCAATGGTGTCTTCTTGACATACAACTCACCCTGACTGTACACTCGTGTGTGTGTGTGTGTGTCGTATGCCATGTTTTTTTCTCACTGCAAACAAATTTTTATACATCCCCCCCCCCTTGTGAGTTATAAAAGACGCAATGAATGAACGGCAAAATCTTGCCATTTAAAAAAAAAAATCCAGACATTAAAAAGAACTGCAGGTAGGTTCCGGTTCTCACTGACTTGGGACCCAGTCCACTGAATCTGTATCTGTTCCTCCTCCCACCTGCTTCGTCTCAGTTTAGCTGAGCCGGGACATGTAGGGGGGAGAGGACAGAGGGCGGGGGAGATTCTTCCAGAATGAGCCGTTGCAGGAGAACACAGTAGTTTGAGTAAAGAGCTGCCATTTGAATAAAATATGCTTGAATACTTCAGCCAGAAAGTGTTTGGAAAACAGAAACTTCTGGAGTTCTTTGCTACTGCTATGTTACATAACTGCATTCAGTGACTTTGTCATTCGCACGTGTTTTATGTTCACGATTAGACAATTATGACGCGTTTCATTTCACGATACTGATGTTGGATTATTTGTAAATGGATTCTCAGACCCTCAAGCCGCCTCTGTGTCTTTGACCCCACACGGCTGAAGCTATTGTAGTCCAGAGCGAACACTGTAACCTAGCTTAGCCAGGCTGGCTCTTCCTGCATCCTTGACTCCTCTGGAGTGTGTGACGCGTCACCTCAGCTTGTCACTAAGTCATGTTAAACTCTATTAATACACAAGTGCAGGGCAAAAATTAAACACAACATTATGATACAGCCTTTTTACCGTGATTTTATCTTTCATTTTTAGGAGACTTTATTATCCACTTTGGAGAGAATTACTGATTTATCTTTGTGTGAAGATGAAATGAAAAATGGCAAATAAGTCACGAGAAAAATGTCACTTTCATACCCTGTAGGAGTAAGTGGCTCCACCTGGCACTCAGAATATCGAGACTCTCTGCAGAAATGCTTGGAGCAGCTTCAAAAACAGACACTTTGGAGCTCTTGTTTCTACCAGGATGATGACTACATGGCGAGGATGAAGTCATGAAGACTGTCATCACTGTTGGTGCCACAACGTCTGATCAGGCTGGCGCAGCGATGGTGATTGAGGGAAGAGAAGTCCTGGGAGACCTGGACATCTCCAGAGCCTGGTCCCTGCTGATGGAGCTGATATAAACTCTCAGATACCCGGGAAAGAAGAGAAATCTCTTTTATAGCGTTTGAAAAGAAAAAAAGTTATCTGCTGCACCACAACAGGGAAGGAGGAGGCACTGCAGCTCGTCTCCTCCGCTGTGAATCCTGCAGCACAAATGTTGCTGTGAGTCTGCATCAGTTTACAACAGGGTTGTTGGTTCGTGGTCATTTAGGAGGCTGCGGCCAATCAATGGGGAGATGTTACAACGATGAGAATTTAAGAGTTTGTCTCCTCTGTTGACGTCTAGTTGTTGTCTTCACATTCAATCATCCAAAGATCATCCAAGATGTCCCGACTATCGCAACGACCCACTCCTCCCCCCACCACCTGTGACCCCCCCAGCAGCCCAGGTGAACACACGGCTGAAGAGGTTATGAGCGGGCAGGGCTGCGGCGCCTGACGGTGTGAGCCCCCGGGTGCTCAAGATTGCGCCTCTCAGTTGTGTGATGTGCTCCAGCACATCTTTAACATGAGCCTGAGGCTGCAGAGAGTCCCCTCACTCTGGAGAACCTCCTGCGTCGTCCCCGTCCCCAAGTGCAAATGTCTCCCCCGGTTATCAAGCTCCACTTGGACCCACTCCAGTTCGCCTACTAGCCCCAACTGTGACGCCTACCTGTGGACTGAGCCTACACTCACCTGGACGAGCCCGAGAGCACTGTGAGGGTCTTGTTCTTTGACTTCAACACCCTACAGCCTGGGCTGCTGGGGAGGAGCTGAGGGCGATGCAAGGGGAGGCCCCTCTGTTGTCCTGGATAGTTGACTACCTGACCGGCAGCCCACAGTGCGTACACATCAGGTTTGTGTGTTGGACAAACTGGAAAGCAAACCTGGTGCCCCCCAGGGGACAGTCCTCTCCCCCTCCCTCCTCACCTTCTACACCACTGACTTCCACTATCAGTCAGAGTCTTGCCGCCTCCAGAAATTTTCTGATGACTGCAATAGTGGGATGCATTAAGGACAGAGGTGAGAGGGGCACTGGTGGAGGACTTTGTCACCTGGTACGAGAGGAACCACCTCCAGCTCAATGTGACTAGGACCAAGGAGCTGGTAGGTACATGGGGGGTAGGAGGAGGACACCGCTGACCCCCTTTTCCATCTGTGGGGTCGCTGTGGACACTGTTGAGGATTACAAATACCTCGGAGTACACATTGACACCTTAATGGATCCAAACACACTGAGGCCAGAGCCGCCTCTACTTTCTTAGGAGACCAAGATCCTTCATCATCTGCTTAAAAATGTTGAGGACATTTTACGAGTCACTGGTGGTGAGCGCTTTCCTGCATGCAGTGGCCTGCTGGGGCAGCAGACTGATGACTATGGACTCAAACAGACTGGACAAACTGGTCAGGAGGGCCAGCAAGGTGGTTGGGCGGAGCTCCACTCTCTGGAGAAGGAGCCTCTCCAGACTTCAAGCCATCATGGACAACACCTCTCGCCCACGTCACTCAGACTTGGTGGCGAGAAGGAGCACCTCCAGTGGAAGGCTCTTTCTCCCTAAACGTTCCTCCGTTCAGGTGCACCGCCTCACCGTGAGGCTAACTGGATGAGCTGTCGTCACTTCACCATGCACAAATGCACTGCTATTTCCTGACTGTTTATAGACCTCCATATCAAGTATTTTTAATTCCATCTTTTTACCACATTCATATTTTATCTTTAGTTTATTCTTAAAATTCATATTTATTGAGTGTTTTTATGAGTGAACTGTGGTGACAAAGTCTCCCTCTGGGATCAATGACGTTTAGCCCAACATACACAATCATACATTTATGCACAAACAAATGTGAAGAATGAGATGAGAAAAGTCAGAAAATGAGGGGAGGCGTACAACATTAGCTGAAAGGAGAGTTTGAGAAGAGAAAGAGGGGAGGAAGGATTGAGATGGTGAGCGAGGGAGGAGACAGAGATGTAGTTTATGGTACCGTATGACAGTCTTCCTGGAGAGTGAGGCTAATGGATTTCTCTTGTTCAGTCTTCATCCTCTCCGAAACCCACCGCTGTCCACAGTAGCTTATAATGAAAGCTTTGGACATTCGTCACGACTCACTGCCTGAAAGTAATGGTATCCACTTCTAATAAGAAATGAACATTATTATGATGTGCTTTTGTTGTTAGGGTTTCTCATTCCTGTAGGATTTCAATTGGCTCTGGGATGACGGTATAAGGAGAAGCTGGCTGTCTCTGTCATTTAAACACTCAGCATAAGATCACACCCTGATTTGGGTTGTACACTCCGTACGCCTGGCGTGACATATGATCATGAGCTTCATGTGCACTCTTCCCACCCAGGCATGCGTCTCTTGTTATACCCTGATGAATACAGACTTCTCTGTTAAAGAACAAACTGTCAGAGTCCGAAGAGCAAACATGTTTGCTGCAGAGAAACTCTCGTCCACCAACATTGCAGCACTTCATTTTTAACCAGTAACATTTCAATGGTTGCCACGTCGATGGACTGAGTTTGACTGGTAATTTCAACACCCTAGTGATCCCTCTCATCTCCTATCACAACATCCCATTACGAGCGCTTTGGCAATTAGGTTTTCACCGTGCGCCGTCCAAGTGCTCACCAACTGACACTTTCAAAGGGCTCCATTAGTGGAAGACAGAGATACGTAGTGACACCATGGCGCGTGGAGGAGTGAGAGAACATACGCAGTCTTGTTTCACAGTCAGTTTACTCTGAATCCCCACAAATCAGAGACCTTTCAGGAGCTCCACTGGAACTTGGGTCAACAGAACCGAACGTTTGTTGAGAACTAGAAGAGCGACTGCGGCTACTGATGATGATGATGATGAGGAGGATTCCTGCTGGACACACCAGCATCCTGGACCTTCACCTTTGGAATCTGAGAGAGGCACAGGAGGCTGAGGCAGGCAAAGGGTTCCAGGGATGTACAGTATTAGATCAAATACTAGGAATAGTAATTTACACGTTTTTTTTTTTATTTTACAGAAAATGTTTCTACCCTCCCCCTGCCATTCACCTCAGCTAAGCTAACTAGCAGCCTGCCGCCTGGAGGCCCTCGAGCTCTGATGCCTGCAGAGAGGAGACAAGGATCGAGCTGCTTATCTGACTCTGAGAGCGACTGACAATGAGAGAATTTCTCAAAAAGTTGGAATACTGCAGTTCTTTAAAAAGCCAGATGCATCTTACAAGTTGAATAAATGTACAGTTTGGAGGAAGAAAACACTTGGCATTGGCATTTAACCTTGAACTGAGTCTACAGACAGGAAGCAAAGCCTGGTGGTTATTTATAACTCACTTCTTCTGACTACTGCTGTAACGTCGCAGTCTTAGCAAGCATGGATGATTGACAGTTACAAGAGATACAAAACATATCAGAAGCAAGGACTTACAGTCGGTATAATGTTGAAGAATTCATTTTTATTTCTTAATTCTGCTTCAGAAGTTAATGTCACTGTACGAACCTGTTGGAGGAACTCATTCTGTCCAGAGTTGAACATTTTTAATTAAATGACGTTGCTGTACCATGTGATCACGTGAACATGACACGAACAGACCTCAACATGTGAAAGCAGACCATCGACAAGAGCATCAGAAACCCACCGAAGCACCTGCTAGAACCAGTCCTTCGTGTTTGATGGCAGCCAGTAAAGGCACCAGCAGGATCCCCTCATGTGGCCTCATGGTACCTGGAAAATTTGGGTTGTTGTCAGGCATCATGTCTTTTGCACCTTCTAGATCACGAATCTGTGGAGAATTCCAGAAACATGCAGACACGACAGTTCATGACTCGTTTATTCACTTCTTTCAATGCATTCACTGTCAGTATTGAACCTCACAGCCAGCGATAAACAGTGGTAATTCAACATTCATGTATTCCATTGTTGAATCGTACTGTCAGCATTTTTTTCAACTCTCACATTCTTTAAAACAACAGCGGGGGGGGGGGGGGGGGGGGTGTTCCCAGCGGGCTCAGAAAATAAATAAGGCTTGGTGTCATTAAATGGGTGTAAGTCAGAGCTGACAGCAGAGCTCGTCGCCATGAATCAGTCTAAAGCAGAGCGGTCAAAGATGGCCACTAAAAGAAAAGTCAGCAATTCAAGGAAGACTCCAACTATTTGTTAATCCTCCTACACACACCTCCAGGAGGACGCTTTGATTCATGACTGTGCAGCTTCTCTAACAGACGCAACGCCAGCGAAGGCTAAAAGTCTGCTCCTCTATTAGACATGCACAGACACATCTCATGCTTGGAGATATTTCCCAAAGCATCACAAATGTCCCTCATTCTGTGTAAAATGTCAAAAAGTTCCTTGCAACAAGGGGGGAAAAATCCTGCATTCCCCAGAACTTGATGGGATTTTTTTTTCTTGGTCCAAGTTGCATTTAAAAGCGGTCAGGTAGTATTTGTGTAATCCTGCAGACAGGCTGTCGTGAAAAATTATCATCCTTGGTTTGGGTAGTTAACAGTAAGTGTTTGTCAAAAACCAAAGTAGTTCAACAGGTCAAACAGCGGAGCCGCCTTTGCTTTTGTTCTCTGAGCACAGAAACTCTGTAGGGGCGTTCCAGGCGTCGTTCTAGACACAACACGCACCTAAAAACCCACTATGGAAAGAACCAATGATCAAAGTGAAATCTGCAGGAGACAGAAGGGAGAATGGAGCTCCTCCCACTCCTGCATACGCGCTGGTGGCTGGGTTGAGAGGAAAGTGGGTGGAATACCTATACATGGGAGGAGACGCGCAAGAAGAGAGGTTGTGTTGTAATCAGGAAAACCGCACTTCCTCCACCTCTGGAAGAAAGCGTACATCACCTGTTTGCTGTAAGCAACCTTACTTTGTCTACATGTGAAATAGAGATTGAACTGAGCGCCATCTTTTCATAAGAATGGTCCTTTATGTCCAGTGAGCAGTGTGCTGTCTGCCCCTGACGCTCCTCTCTGCAGGGCTACTGCACTCGTGAAGGGACGTAGTTTAAAACGACAGACTTTTAGCAGTGCACACACAAGTAGAGACAACTGGGTGGAGACTGCGTGCATGTGAGGAGAGTCTGATTTGCCTGCAGATGTTAACCTCTGGATTAGTGGGAGCTTAAGAGTCACAGTCAAACAAGACAAGTTATCTTTTCTGTCTCTGCTATGACATCAGCGAACATTTGCAGCCTTCATCAGGTGAAAGAACATTAGTCGTACATCAAGTGAACGTCTCCTCGGTGTGCGTGCAGCGCCGCAGGGGTTCACCACTGACAAATGGCCTCCAACCTACTCATGTGTGACGCAGGTGAGGGAGGAGTATATCTACACTGATAGCTCCTCAAACAACGTGTGTGTGAGTGTGTGTGTGTGAACGAGAGTGTTATAGAATGCCTGCAATCTTGCGTTCCTCTGGTGACATGTTCACTTGCTTGTGTCTGATGGTGGCGTGCAGCTGCTCAAATGTAAAGCTGCATTAAATTGAATGAAATCGTACCGAGCATAGGTACTGTAGTGGCATGGTGTGTGTGTGTGTGTGTGTGTGTGACTTTCATTCTATTTGAATGTGTAAGAAAATGTTACAATGTAATGCAACTGTCTTCCTGTCAAACAGTAACATGTATTATTGATCTATGGTAATTTAGACTGCATCATTCTGGAGTACTGAATGCAAACATTCATTTCATTTGCTACAAGGATACATGCACTGTCTCTCTCTACACATATATATATATATATATATATATATATATATATATATATATATATACACACACACATATATATATATATGCATATATATATATGTGTGTGTATATATATATGCATATATATATATATATATATATATATATATATATATATATATATATATATATATGCAAAATCTTAAGCGTGTCAAGCTGAGAAATCCTGCTCCTGACTCTTGTGTGTCTCATCTTTAGCCCTGATTAGTTGACATGAATGAATGAATGAATGAATGAATGAATGATGAAATCGTGGCAACAGTGAAGCAGCTGTGATATTTTTGCTCTACTTGTTGGAGCAGGCACAATGAAGATCCACTCCCACGTGTAACCGCGTATGCCATGATATTTGACAGTTTTGACCATCACAACATTTCAAATTAATCAAACATTCAGTCAATAATGGAGTCAAATGTTACACAGTTTATCAACAAATGTCCACATTGGTACTTTTTGTGTAGATTAATAGTGAATGAAACCAGGTAATGACATTTGGACCCAAACTTTGTGTCCAAGGGTGTTTTGTATTTGATCGCTTGAGTGTTGCAGTCAAGCTCCATCTCACTACATTTCATTCTCATGTTGACATTTGATCCTTGCAGATGATTTAAGACACTCACTGTACAGTTGTTTTACATGGTTTGGCATTTTGGCGCGACACATTTATGAGGAAGGTCTTTTCCCAAATATAATCCAAATCTAAAAGCATCAGTGAGCGTGTAGGCTTCTAAAAACTGCACAATAATGAAATAATCCTGCCAAATATACAAAGTCGTCTTTTTTTTTCTTTTTCTTTCTATGACATTCATGCACATGAATCCTCCCTTTCTTTTGCATGTGTTTATACATTCATAAATGTTACACACGTTGGGGTAAAATTTAAAAGCTCATCTCCTGCATAGCATCACTAAACTCCATACATCTGGTGACACAATACTGACCACATGCCTAAATATTCAAACTATACATGCATAATATGCAATTAACAAATATGAGTGAGAGGTGGGACCGTTATGGAGGGAAGAAGAGACGCTCTGAAGGCTTCCCGAGTGCTGGAACTCCACCTTGAAAAGCCAGATGCACAATAAGTGGCTGTGTGACAAAGAGAATGACAAGAGGCAATTAGATCAGCAATATGGGAAACAATGGGGAGATTTTTGCTGTCAGAGCAGTGCAGAGATGCTGCTTTTTATGTTCCCCTCATTTTAAAATCGTCATTATCACTTCTTTTCTTCCCTCTGGCTGAAAGAAAGCAGGATCAAACTGCAGCGCAGCGTGTGCGTGCTTGTGTGTGCGCGCGTGTGTGTGTGTGTCCGTGTGCGTGTGGGTGCTGGCGCCAGCTCTGCAGCCCTGACGACAATCACAACCTGTTTTAGTGACTCATCCTACATGTTCATGGGTGAATGACAAATAGCATTCATTTATGAACTTTTGAGTGTTGCTTTTAATTGTGCACTGCAATGCACACACACACACACACACACGCACGCACACACACACGCACACACACACACTCAGCCAGTGAAAACAGAGAAAGTCTTTTCCCATTGATTTCGGCGGCTCTCCATTGTGCTGACGTGGGCATCGGGGGGTATTTCAGAAAGCGCTCTTTATCATTCTTTTATGAAATGGAAAATATAACCGTGGGAGAAAAATCCGTCTAGTCCTGCTCAGTCTGCTGGGATACATTTACTGACACACTGAGCATCCACATTCGCGTTCAGTGACTTATCAGGCTTCATTCAACTCTTTCTGGTATAAAACTATCCGGCGAGCGCTTCGCTGCCGTCCTGAAGAGGAATTACTGAGAGCAGCAAGTCACAGCTCGTACCTGCCTGCCCTTGAGATGACCTCTTTGTTTGGCGAGCTCACGGCGAGACAGTGTTGTGTTCTTATAACTAAACCAAATTATTGGTCAGCATTCACATTTGTCTTTGAGTTTTTAAATAATTAAGCAATGAAATATAGTTTGTAGCTTGGAGCTGCACAGCACGGGTCCTGAATCGCGGTATTTCTACTAAACTGGAAAATGTCAAACCTCAAAGTTTGTGAAGAGATGACCGCCAACGAAATGTACTCTCACTCCTGCTTTTAATATTGGTGAAGGTTCGTGCAACGTATGGAGTGCTGTGGGCCTTTGCACCGCTCGCTCCAACCTGGCTGCTGTGCTAATTTCCTCGTGTACATTTGACTCTTAATATGTTGAGATGATGAACATCCATGGTTTGAGAAATGATTTTCTTCTGGCCCCTGAGAACATCTCGATCTCACAGAAACACCTGATGACCTCTCCATACCACAGCCTGGAGAAGGCGTGTGACGTGCAGTGGCAGCGAAATGCCGACAAAGTTCATGGATTTTTTCTCGCCTGTGATGCAACCCTGCGGCAAGAACCGAGTTATGAGAATCAGCCAAGTAATTTTTGCTCACAAATACACAACCAGCGCTGCAAGCATCATGCAGGAGATGATTCACGTGCCGGAATCACAGAAACAAACTCAGGAGCCTTTCGTGGTTCAACTCACAGAACCGAAGAGTGAGTGTTGTTTTGTAGTTTGGAAAAATGTACTTTTACAGTTATCATCTGGCAACAAGGTTAATTAATAATGTTCTTAACAGCAGGGCTCCAGCTGCATCTCACTGTCGAGTCTGGCAGCAGAGAAACAGAGCTCTGTGTCGGGATGAGGATTTGTTTCTCATGCGTCGTGTCCCTGTTCCTCAGGACGAGGCTGCGAGCGTGGAGCACCTGGTTGGCGGTTTTACAGGAGTTTTAGTCTGTGGGGACAAACAGAGGTGAAATGCTTCAATTCATTTTGATGCTGCAGTTTTGTGGTTCTGTTATTGTTCACGCTGGCTCAGCGTCCCACTGTCACAGCTGAGCAGCATATTTAACTGGATCATTGCTAATAATACTGATGTTTCTCACACCGTGACACGCGAAAATCGAAAGAACTGAGATTAAATAACAGAGGAACTGCAAGAGATACTGGTTCTGTTTTACCAGATTAGATGTGATCATGGTTGAAGTAGGATGCAGTTCCTTTACACAAAAAAAAAAACTAATGAGACATTGCAGTTTTGAAATTAAATCCAATGTCTGCGACTTCTTTCCGTGGTCGCAGTGACCATTTGCATTTGTTCAACTGCAGCACTGAAGCATGTCAACTGTCCCTTTCCCCACCGTCTAGTAGTTATTCAGACAAGTGTTGACCAGGTGTTTGTGCATCTGTCCCCCCGTTATGTCTCCGCTCCTCTGACAGTGTGTGATATTGGTGTGTATCTGAGCTGGGCTAGTGTGTATGAACCACATACGACTCTAGAGACTGTAGTCTTAGCTTACCTGCATCTTGCACACCAGCAGTGGTGCGGTGGCAGACAAGCGCTTTCACCTCTGCGGTGGTGTTGGTGTTCCTCCAGAGGAAAACCACACCTGAGCATGTGGAGGAAGCTGCACCAGACAGAAGACAGAGACAAACCTCCATTTCAACAATTAAGTAGGTTTTTTTTGTTTTGTTACTGCAGCTTGATACATGCATGTACTTCCTATAGTAGGTGAGGAAGGAACGAACATCACACGGGACCCTTGAGCGGTGGCTTCGTGGTGAGACTGAGCTTCCTGCGCACGTGTATCATCATTTCTATTTATGAGAAAAGATGATCGCAGCGTTGTAACTGAAATGACTTCAGGAATCAGAAGAATCTCATCAGTTCTTACTGACATGACAAGATGATAGCAGGCTGTTTGTAGGGGAGTACAGCTAATGGAAGCAGGGCATGCTGTGTGTGTGTGTGTGTGTGTGTGTGTGTGTGTGTGTGTGTGTGTGTGACAGAGATATTTATTATGCCTGCATGCTTCTTGTTGTGTGTGGGTGGACCTGTATGTTGATTTGTTATTTGCATTTTGTGGGTGCCTTCGTGAACACGCACACTGTACAGATATGCACTATAATATGTTCATGTATGTGGTATAAATATAAAAGAGAAGAATGTGGGGAATTCCATTCCTCGCCTCACTGTCCCCGCTGGCTGTTTATGTTCTTTTTCTTCTGCAGTGCACACACCCAGCATCCTCCCTGTCCATCCTCACCCCCTCCATCACACTGCTTCCACACAGGAGCTAGAAAAATGGCTGTCCATTAAATGGCCCACTCAGCATGGCAAAGTGACTCGCTTATCATCAAGGTCTGCTCTCTGCACACACATCACACTTGCATGCATGCACGGAACACCGACAAACAGAGGCGGATTTATGCATACATGTCCACACTCAGCCCTGCAAGCATGTTTTCTTTCTCACACACACACACACACACACACACACACACACACACACACACACACACACACACACACACACACATCTGACTGCTGCTGAAACTCAGCCTACATTTTCTGCTTTTCTCCACCACCAGTGCCCCCTTCCCTCATCTCCCACCCTCTTTTTTTTTTTTTTTTACTCTGTCTGCCCCATAGGGGAGATTTCACAGAGAGTGAAATACAGCGTTGCCAGCATATGTCTCTAGCAATCAATTTATGCCACGGGGCAATCTCTCTTGGCTGGCTCTGCTAAATACACTACCACAGAGGGCCGCGCACGGACCTGCTCGTCTTTCTTCTCATGTTTCCAGGCAGAATGTGTCTAAAAAGAAATACATGTGTGGCGTTATTGATGAGTGTATTAACAAGAAGCAGGAATCCTGTTTGTCATTCATGCAGTGAGCAGAGTTACTGAAGCAGGTGTTTGTGTTTGATATGCTGCCTTCCATTTATGGCTGCTGTAATGTGTAAATTGCAATCGCTGGCGCACAGAATGTAAGTGAAGGTAAACAGTTGGTTCTGATGTGTGAGGCGGGGAACGTCAAAAAGGGCCATCTGAATTGTTTCATCCCTGGCTGTTTTATATCCTGGATAAATATGAGATGTTGAAATTGTCATGATCAGTGGGGAGTACCACGTCTGTGTGGCATGCCCACAGCAACAGTGGAGCAGACGGGGTCTTGCTGAGCTTCCTTCTTTGGCTCTTTTTCCAGGCTATTTACAGCGAGAGGCAGGAATACAGGACGAAAGGAAAAAAAGGTGGAAAGCAAAGCTCTTTTTTTTAAAAACTTTTTTATACCTTGTTTCATGTTTCTTCACTCAGATTGTTGCAGTTCTCCGGATGAAAATGCTGATGTTCAGAGGAGAGCTGCCCACCTGGAACCTTGGAGCAGGTGAGCTCCAGTAGCAGAGGAGCTAACGACGGCTCAGGCTGCTGCTGCTGCTGGTGCCTGCATGCCCATCCCTGTAGGACCCCGCTGGGCCATCTTCTGATGCTACTGACAGCAGGGGAACAAAGCTCTGATCATCTCAAACTGGTTTCTGGAACATGACAATGAGTTCTGGTGACTCCACAGTCACCAGAACTCAGTCCAGTACAGAACCTGTGGGATGTGCAGCCAGTGGTGTGATGTCATGTCCATAAGGACCAGCATGTCTGAGGAGCATTTCCTGTATCCACCATGTTGACTCCATGACAATGGAACTAATACAGTTCTGAGGGCAAAGGAGGTCCAACCTGGAACTAGCAGGGTTTACGGTGCCTACTGACCCCCAAGCAGCCTTGGCCATTGCTCCGCCCCCTTTGCTTCTCTGGAGACTACCACATGCTTCCTCCATCAGGCGTGCACATGAGAGGATCCAGCTGTTCCCATTCCCCCAGATGGGTGCCCTGACTGACCAGAGGAGGCGCTAGTGCAGCAGTAAATGCCCCCCCGCGGAAACGCCAAGCCAAGCCAGAGGCATCACCGAGACCTGAACCCCCGTGTTGGCAGACTGCTGGAAATCCTATAATACAATTTAGTTTTTAATTTGTTTATTTTTTTCTGCTTATCAGAGCTCATTAATTTCCCGGCGTCTTCTTTCCTGCCGTTTCACTCAACTGGAAGCAGGATGGAAAAACACGAGGAGAGAAACAGATTAATGTCCTCAAAGAAAACCTACAATAGGCCAACACGAACGCAGCTACGCATCCACCTAGACACAGAGAAAGTGATTCCTTTAATTCTCTCACATGCAGGACAAGAAGGAATACGCAAATAAAGAGCTGGATAGACTGATGGACTGTCCTCATTATGTTCCAGCCCGCCTCTGAAAACCACTGAGCGAGAGAGGAGCTCTAAATCACCATAATCCACACAATCCCACTTTTAAGACCTTTCCTGCTCCTTTTCCTTGTGTTCCCATCTTATTTTTCTCTTTGCAGTGAAATTTACTGGACTTTCACACCAATGAAAAGACACTTCAGAATATTCTCAACATTTATGCACAGCATGGGCCCCCAACAGTAGCTTCTCTTAAATGTTCCTCTCAATTAGTGGTGTCTCAGAGTTGCTCGGGGCAGCAGAACGACACCTCGGTGCCTCAACCTGTCATCTTTTATAGATGTCGGTGAGTTTGAGGTACATCTGTCCTAAGTGGACGAGGTCGCTGAGAGGTTAGACACATTTTTCCAATGAAGTAGGGGAATAATAAGCAATGGCATGTGAAAACGTGAGGCTTGGCTGAGTAACAAGGTCAGCGCGATCACACGTGTGCTACGTTTCGAGTGGCGATGCGACACAGAGGGTTCAGAGAGCAGACCATCAGTTTCGAGCAGCCTTTAATGGGCCTCAGCACTGTAAAAACCTGCATCTTTCCCATCACAACCTTTCTATTAAAACAATAAACTAGTCTGGCCTTTTAAGAGAAGCAACAGCTTTCTCTTAAATGTAGATTCAGAATTTGCAAGATCAGCTTCAAGAATGCAAATTGTACCTCTGATAACAATTCATTCATTATTTATGCGGTTTCTCCTGCTCCGGGTCACAGGACGCTGGAGACAAAGGAAGACAAGTGACTGAATAAATAAGCTTGAACAAGAAACTGCAGTTCAAGATCACGTCAGACACGCATGTCACATAACTCCTGATTTTCCTAAAGCCGGAACAATTTTTCACCCCACAGATACACACCACTGAAGAGAAAATGACATTTTGGGGGGGGGTTTGAAAGTCCAAGTAAATGGGACTGTGATTGAGACCCAAGGACATTTACCCCTCTGGCCAACTCCCCACCCAGTTTGACATCCACACGAAGGCCATTGTTATGAAGGTCATTTCATGGAAAAGGAATGAAAAGGTTCCATTGCAGAAAGTTCAGGGTGAGGAGGTACACTTAATTCAGCGACTGCAGCATTATGCTCCTGTGGATGACTGCAGCTTTTCACCCAGTACAATAGAACGTGGCCTCTGCAGATCCCGGCTGAAGTTTGTGAATGAAGAAGGTTGGAACCAGGCCATCAGTGCTGCGCGAGATTGTTGTGTAACTGGTGCCTGCCATGCCGCACTCCTCCACCGGGGTCAGGTCCAAGGTTTAGCCAGGCACTGAGTTCAGGAGCAGGTGGTTCTGGATCGCCCTCCAAAACAACTGCAACATCATTGACTGGTTGAGATTATTTACGCCGACAAAATCTTTTTATGTCACATTAAATCATTGATTACTGAGACCAGAAATGACTGAGCCTGTGTGACAAAACTAGTTCCATAACACTGACCATCATTTCAAAACAGCGAACTCACTCACCTGCATGAACGCACCGTCCGCCTGGGACATCTGCAACTTTCTGTCTGCTCAAGCTGATTAATAAATTCTGTCACCATGTAGAGGGGATCTTCATAATCCAGCTCCTCCTGATCTTCAGTAGAACAGCTCTTGGTCCTGGTCTCTGGCTGGCTGGAATAGTGATCTAGTACTAGTACTCTCTGGTATGCAGTTTTGCCTGAACTGCACCGTACCTTAAATGTAGTTTTCAAACAGTATCTAGTTATTTTGTGTACTTTGTAGGCATTCCAAATCTGTTTTTTTTTTCTGTGCTAAGATGAAGGTGTATGTCAGGGTTGATGGTGGGAACTTTTAATGATCAAAAGACAAAGGTGAGAGCCTCAAAACAAGGCGGGGAACAGACAAAGACAGGAAGTGACACCCGAGGGAGGTACACTTCAAAGTAAAAAGGGGACTGACAAGTAACACAATAGAAACCATGCAAAACCACAACACAGGAGTTATAATCTCTGACCTGAACCCATAATTTAAGATGCAGAATTATAAAAGTAGAATCTGTCCGTGACAGAAGAAACGGTTTCAACCGATGAGATATTACAAGCCAAGCATCAGCTGACAGGACGCAGTGATTTACCGTCACACCTGAAAACTGAGAGGCGAGGGCGAGGATTCTGTGAGCCTGCACGTACGTTCGTTCCAGATCTGAAGAAGGCAGATGAGACTCAGTTTGATTTCACTGAACGCCCCCAAACCAGTGTTTCCTCCTTGTTGACAGCGTGTTGCTACAGTCAGTAGAAGCATCTGTTAAGTAGACACGGGATCATCCGTGAAAACACGCAACGCTTTGCTGAGGCTGGTAGAACAGAGCAAACCGTTGATGATGCGAGTCCTCACATCACCTCAGGGCTTCTCTGCAGTAGTCAGTAGTCCAACTCCGTCTGTTTCACGTCTCCTTCTGGAGAACGAGCCTCTTCCTGCGTGTGCAAAGACATAGACGAATTTTTCTCGCTGATGATTAATGTGTTGGCATCTAAAGAGGTACAGCTTCCATAAAAAGTCCTCCTTTCCCCTCGCTCGTCACGTTTTAGCTGTAATCTCTGCTGTGTCCTGCCGCTGTGGCAGACGTGACTGATTAACGGGAGCCAAACGACTCCATCAAGTCTTTACCGTCATCGTACAGACAGCAGAATGAATGAATCCTCTATATTTAGCTGATGACATTTACATGGTGTAAGAGTGGACGTTATCTTTGATGTATTTGTGTGACGAAGGGAGCGTCCAACCCCTCTGTCTCACGCTCTCACTGTTATTTGGGTCCAGGGGTCTATTTATTTTTCTAAAATGTATTTTTCTGACAACTTCTTCCTTTTCTTCCTTCGTTTTAACCGAGTTGGGAGGTGCACCTGTACCTTGCTCGGACTGATTGTGTGTGTGTGTGTGTGTGTGTGTGTGGAGGTGACCGACCCCAATGACAAGCAAGTGTGCCAACCTGATCTACCAGATCTGGTCCAGGTGAGAGGAGGTTATATGAAGGCCTGGGATCCACCACGCCATGCCTTCTCATTGTCTCTTCATCAGAACTTAAGTCAGCGCCGTGTCTTAGGCACCCCTGGACTGGTTCTGCTCATATCTCTCTGGCCGTACTCAATTCATTCAGTTAAAATCTTTCACATCCGATCCCTCCCCCCTCTCCTCTGGTGTTCCCCAGGGCTCTGTCCTTGGCCCTATCCTTTTCATCATATACCTCCTCCCACTTGGACTGATATTCCGTAAGCATAACATCTACTTTCACTGTTACGCGGACGACACCCAGCTCCTCCATAAGCTTCAATTGGTCCAGAACGCAGCTGCCCGAATCATCACCAGAACCCCTGTCATCAGTCACATCACCCCCGTTCTACATCAACTCCACTGGCTTCCCATAAAACACCGCATTGACTACAAGATCCTCCTCCATACATTCAAAACCATCCATAACCTCGCCCCTTCATACCTGTCAGACCTTCTCCACACCAACATTCCCACCCGGTCTCTCTGGTCTTCCTCCTCCATCAGCCTCAACGTCCCCTCCTTCCGTCTAACCTCCATGGGGGCTAGAGCCTTCAGTTGCTCTGCCCCTCGCCTCTGGAACTCCCTCCCTCCTGACATCAGAAACACAGACTCCATTGACACCTTCAAAAATCATCTCAAAACTCACCTTTTTAGACAGGCGTATGGCTGAGTGCCCTCTCCTGTGCTCTGCTAGGGACTTCTGTTGTTGTTGTTTTAAATTGTGCATGTTTTATTTATCTATTTATTTTTTAAACTGTTGTACGGCGACCTTGAGTGCCTTGAAAGGCGCCTTATAAATAAAATGTATTATTATTATTATTATTAGTTCCTGGGTCTCGCTGAGGATTTGCCCCTGGTGGTCTCAGCCCTCCTTCACACCTGCTCAAAGCTTCTCTGCAGCCAGTTGATGCTTTTCTCTTGTTAGCAGCTGCACGTCGGTGCTGGTTGATTTAATTTCCAGCCCTGTGATCAGCTTTCAGTGGTAACCCCTCAAGGGTTACTTTGGGATCCCCCTCCTGGTCATGATGGGGTCCCACTCCTCAGTCCTTCTGACAGTGAATCCATGACTTTGTCCAATCAGTCTGCAAGATGACGATAACTTGAGTGCGTCTACAGCGTTGATCTTGACCACTGACCTGTGAACTCATGCTGGCCATCATAAACTCCATCGGTCTCTGTTGTTTCGTCCCTCGTCTCTTTGGTCTGCATCTGCATCCTTATCAACTCTGGGGGTGTTTAAGCCACGGGGGCTGGTTCCCAGGCCCACACCCAGCAGATGAACCTCTTCTAATGATTGTCATTGACCTACTTCCTCTGGAATGTGAGCTGATGACTGTGAGGGAGCTCAGAGGGAGGATGTGCTGTCGGTTCTCCCATGGCTCGTTCCTTCATTTAGTGACATTAAATATAGGAAATGTGTGAAGGAATCTTTCACTCCAAAATATTAAGAAGCTTCGTTCAACAAAAAGTCATTCGGATGAAAGTGATACTTCACCCAAAATGTATTTGCCTTTTTGAAGTACACTCACCTCCAGCATGCAGTATCTACCATCACTGTACTGTCATTTAGTGTTTGAACACGCAGGTAAAGAGAAGCCTGTGGAGGAGTCGTCGGCAGTGGTGGCAGCCACCCCAACACACTGACAAGATTACCTCTACACCCAATTCAATTAGTAGCCCACTGCAGTCACCACTCACCCCTTCAGGGTGTCCATAATCATAACAGATGGCTCGCTGTGAGACACCCGCCATTTTTTACCTCAAAGAGACCTGAAGAGGAGCAGAGCGGGAGCTCTCATCAGAGGCGCAGCAGTCCATCATGCCACTAGAATACATCTAATGTTGCTGACGGTGTGGAGACGTGGAGGAGGCCCAGAAACGCTGAGTGAAACCTGAACAACCATTACTGAAAGAGTCAAACCTGCATCAGAGGAAACAGAACTAAAAGCAGAAACTGAGCGTGAGCAAACAACACCCTCCTGCATGGAACATTTGCTCTGGACTCGATCGACTCTGCATAAACTCCACTGTGTGTTCTGTTTTTTGTGAGAAAACAGAAGTTCCAACAAGCTGAGCTTCAATCATTGATGACAACTGTGTCCTAGAACATTGGGCCTCATTTGATCTGCTAGACCTGCTGGCTGCAAGACTCTGACATTGATACACTTGAGCTGTTTTGTGTATATGTATATGATGGAATGAATGCCGTGTGGGAACCATATCAGGTGGGACAATGAGCCCATTTGTGATCCTGTGTGCAGCAAATATGGTGGGACATTTTACCAACAAACCCAGGAGCTGGCACGTCTCCAGGGTGGCGAGGAGGACGGCGTCGAGCTTGCGGGGCTTTTAGAAGGCAGAAAAACATCTGTCAAACTCACTGGATCCCCCACCAATATATTGATGATATTTTAACATAACCTGCTGTTATACAACAAGTATACAACAATCTGATCAAGTGTGTCTTCAAGAGGACAATGAAAATGAAGAAACTTTCCGGTTTCAATTGCAGCAATTTTATAAATGTAATGTTTGAAACACTGAAAGCTATCAAACCTTTCTGGATGGGCTACATAGCAGAGTGCTCGCTGGAGGGACCACTGGGACCAGATCTGGTCTAATGGTGGCATCTGTCAGAGCAACACCATCCTGGAACAACCTGCCAGTACCAGAACTGTCACATGATCTCATGTCTCCAGAGGATGAAGCCTCACGTCCCGGACATCCTTTATCTTCCGCGAGCGCCACTGTGAGGGCGACTGAGAGGTTCAGGGTGCAGTATCCTGACAGCCAGGCTGGCTGCACAGGGTTGTTGTGTTTCCGATGTTGACAGAGACAACTGTGAGAGGGTTGCTCTGGGTGCCCGGAGCCAGATCTGGATGTTCCTGCTGACTTTATTCTGTGTGCTTTGTTGATGTTACATTTCGTTATCAACATTTAATTATTTGCTCACGCTCGGTACTCGCTGCAGGCCTGCAAATCCTGCTGCAATGTTTGTAATTGGAAAGGATCTTATTATTTGGATGTTTTTGCGCTGGGAATTTTGTCACAATTGATACAGGATCATCACATTTCAATGAGCAAGGACCTGAGCAGGCTGCCATCTTGTGCAGTGACGGCACCGTATCGCAGGACTCAAAGTGTCCTGCCTGGACATCTCACTCCACTTGAAATGCCTCCCGAGGTTTTCTTCTCTTTCACTCTGTCACTCTATTTTTCACGTTAACTATAAAATCCTTCCCTCAGTGGTTCATGCAGAATGAATGAGGCCCCAGTTGTGTCATTTTGCGATACATTTTTAAAACACCCAACACATTGCTCCCTTTGTGGCGCCCTGGGCTAAGGCGCATACCATGTCCCTGTGTCGTTATGAGTTAGGGTCCAGCTCCAGACCCCCTTTCTAATGCCATGCCAGATTTTTCTCACCCCCCCTCCCCCAACATGACTTGAAAAGCTCCATAAATGACATAAAAATTGGTGCTTGTCATAGATTGAGTTACTGTATGAATTTAAGATTGTGACTGTTTGAATGCGACAGAATCAAGTTTTTCTTGCAAAGCTCCTTTTGGTGTACACAAACCTGAGGATCAAACACACACACACAAACACACACACACACGCGTCTCTTATTTTTGTTCTGGTAAGAACAGAATGTAGAGAGAATAGAAAGTGAGCATCTAAACAGTATTGGACGCTGTGATTATCACTCAAACATTTTTGTTTTTTCCAGCATTGCTTTTCAACATTTGCTTCTATTGTGCAAATGTCAATAGTGAAAAAAGACATTCCACCAAAAAAGAAAAGAAAAAGTGTGTGTCTACCAAGTTGTTCAAGACCTGGAATGAACTGCACAAGAGGAGCGAGGCAATCATAATCTTGCTCTGTGTGTGTGTGTGTGTGTGTGTGTGTGTGTGTGTGTGTGTGTGTGTGTGTGTGATCAAAGCATCTCTACCCCACCATGTGCTGATCCAGCCTAGGCCAGATAGAGCTACTTAGTCCCCATAATGTCCTGGGGCCCCCTCTCATTGCTGCCTTTGAGTCCTGTCACAGATAACACTGCAGATTATATGCCTCTCCTGAGTCACTTTCAAGTTGAATGTACTCCAAAATCGCAAATCTCTCAATCTTGCTGCGCTCACATCAGCAGTGGCGAGTGGCACCATCCAGCCCTCTATCTGATGTTGTTGTTTCTATCAGTCAGCAACTGGAGGGAGAGTTTGTAGGCAGTGTTGTTACTGTAGTGAGAAATGTCACCATCAAAGGAAGAGAGTAAATGCAGTGGATAAGACTATTTGTAGAAATAAACTTTCTCCAGTCTGTTCATTCATCTCTGTAACACTCCCTGGCAGGGTCTACACGCGGCCCGGTCCATGTCCAGTGGTGGAAATGCCAATTATAAACTCACAGGCTGAGTTCTGTGGCTTCAAATAAGTTAACCAGTGCAACAGCTCAGAACAGCTGCATCTCTGAATGAAACTGTGCTGAAGAGTCTGGAGCCTTCAGCCTGACTCCCAGCATGCCTCCCTGCCCTGAGCTGCTCAGGTCCTCCTCGCCTCACAGGCCTTTCATGAGTGAGGTCTAGCAGTTGGGCTGAGTTGTTACAATCGCTGAGCCAACCGATACTCATGGGGGTTCTTAGGTCCAGGCGGGTCCAGGTGTGACCAGGTGCCAACACTCTCCTCAAGTGACCCCTAATGACTCTGAAAGGCTTCACTCCCCCAGAACTGAAGCCTTCAAGTCCCGCCAGATAGTCAGAACCAAGAAGCCTCTGGATGAAGTGAGATGTCCAGTGATGGGGAGGGAAATCTGGACAATTCATGAGGTAGCGAAGGGACTTGGGGCTCTTCAGGGAGCGGGATCAGAGGAAGAATTCCTCTCCAGGAGTAATTTCTACGAGTGACTCATTGTTTTTCTTTATCTGCGATGAAAGAAACGGTAAAAGTCATCCTCAACTTGTCCAGGAGGAAAGCTTGCTTCAGCTTTGAGATTAATTTCTTCCAGCACTGTAACTTCTCATCAGAATGCAGTGTGAGGAATTTGGACCTCAGGCCAGTGAATGGCTCTCAAGAAGCAGGAGCTGCCTCGTGTTGGTACCAGAGAGCCGTTCAAAAATCAATTCCAACTCATATGAGCTGCAACAACCTCATCCTCTCAGTATAAAAAAAGCTTACAGCGGTGGTAGAGTTTCACTCTGCTCATGCTAAGGAGGCTAGCATCCCTTGTTTCTACCTCTAGTGACTTGGAGTCCAACCCAAAGCAGTTTGTTCGTGTCGTCTCTCATGAAATGCCAAACTGGTAAGGACCACAGGAGAGGGTGATAGAAACTGGGAGGCAGGTGAGCAAGGAGGTGGGGAAACACGGGCAGGTGAGTCTGGAGGCATCTGTTGGTCGGGGGGAGGACGGCTGGGTGAGACGCGCTGCGTTGTCACATCATTCTTTCAGTTGCAGCTGAGTTCTTTGTATGAATCTGACTCATCTCACTTTCATGCATCTTGCATAAATTCTTTAGTTTGAATTGTTGCATGCATTTTCTAGAAGTCATCAAATATAAATCGCTTCCATGTTCTCCAGGTTTTAATACTGGGGTGGGGAAAGGGGGGGCTGAGATGGTGAGAGGTTCAACAACAGTGCAGCAGGTTCACCCACCGGTGAATCCAACTTTATATAGAACAGGCAGTCAGTCGCTCTTCTTTCTACACGATAATCAAGACTATTTCAGCTTTAATAATGCATTTCAAAGTGTTAGAAATCCACGTGTGTCTCGGTTTAAGAGTAAAATACCTCTTTGGGTGGATATCTTCATAGAGAAACCATTTCTGATTCTATCACTGGAGGAAATTGCAGCATAGTCTGCTGCTTTGGCAATTCAATGAAATCCCTTGATGCTACATATCACAAAGTTGAGGACTACCCATTAGAGCCCCACCCACTTCCAAATAAAACTTTTAGCTTCTTGACTGAGTCGCACACCTTACAGGAGGAGACCAGTTTAATCTTTTATAAAGGTTTAATATTGAAGAGGGAGCCAGCTTGGATTGGCCCACCCTACCTGCTCCTCAGCCAGGGTGGGCTCCTTCATGCAAACTCACTACAGCTTTGCTCTTAGCTTGACTGAGGAAGTGTCACCGCTCAGTAGATGTGACAGGGGTTGGAGGATAGGGGGGCTGAGTTGCACACAGGGCCTTGTTAGTGAGTACACAATGTGCCGAGAGACAAGACGCAGCACACTCCAGCAGACAGCACTGTCATCACAGTGGGAGGGTGGGAGAGACAGATAGGGAGAGAGGGAGGGTTATTATTCTCCGACTTTATTGGTTATCATTGGCGAGCACGCAGACACACAAAGCATTAAGCGCACACACACACACACACACACACACACACACACACACAGGCTCTGATTGATATACACCACACAGACGCACACTCAGTGGTATACAGGCAGACAAAGACGCAAGTGGAAAGAAGCGAAATGAGTAGGACACACATACACTCACGCAGCATGCTTAAGTGAATCTCCTAAATCACAAGCCAGTTTTCAATTCATTAGGGGGTGCTTAGCAGCTGTTCTTGTCTAACCACATCAAGGCAAAGATTTAACACTTGAATCTAACACTTAACACGGAGATAAGTCTGCTTTTCCAAGAGATGGGGGAGTTCTCTTAATAATAGTCTGCCTAGAAATTGGTTTTATACTGCGAGTCGGAGGAACCATTAAGCCAGCACAATCCACCCCTAATTGCACTGTTGCCTGCTGGTTAGTGCGATGTGAGTTGGTTCCTTTGCTTTTCCACAAATTATAAATTAACCCTTGTGGTTCCGGGATGGTCCTCACGGTGGCCCCCCAGCAAGAAGGTTGAGGGTGGAGCCCCGGCTAGAGCACGGGGTCTTTCTGTGTGAGTCTCCATGTTCTCCCTGTTCCTGCTGGGTTCTCTGTGGTACTCCAGCTTCCTCCACAGTCCAAAGACATCAAGAGGGACCAGGTTAATCCAGACTCTAAATTGACCGTAGGCGTGGCTGGGAGAGCCAATGGTTGTCTGTCTCTATGTGTTGGCCCTGCCATGGACTGGTGACCTGTCCAGGGGGAAGGCTGCTGGGATAGGCTCCACCCCCACCACCCTCAACAGGAGAAGAGGGAGAAGATGGAGGGATGGGTGGATGATTGATAGATGGATGAATGATGGATGGATGGGTGGTTCCGGGATGATTTACATCAGGATTATTTTGAGGCAAACTTTCCTTTTGAAATGGTCAAATCCCATTTATGGGCATGTTATCATCAAAACAAGATGGAGGGGGGGGGGGGGGGTGACAAGTAGGGAGTGGACCATTGGCAGGTTTAGGTCTGCAGCCATGGCACCACCCTCTGTTCTACTGTACCTCCGCATGATGGTATCAAAGTTACATCAGGCTCCTTTATAGGGTGAAGTAACGGGCTGCAGAAAGATGAGGTCTTATTTTGATATTTCCTCTCTTCTGGCAGGGCCTAACTGTTCCCTGATCAGCACAAATACAGCAATTTTGTGAGCACAGAGAACACAGGCAGACTAAGCTGATGTGCTCCACAATCTAATGGCTTCTCCACCGGCTGTCCTATTTCAAAAGGTTTGGTTCAAATTGGCCACATGTTCTCCTCACGGGAGGTGAACAAAAAAAAAACACAACTACAAGCAGCGGAGAGCCAGCATGCACATGGCAGGAAAAGACCTGACCACGCAGGTGGACCAGGGAAACCAACTACGAGGTCTGAAGGTGTTTCTGCGGTGGTTCTGGTCGACCGAGTAATGAGGGTTCATCTGTTGGTCTGCTTAGAACCCAGCGTAGCTGGATCTGAGGAATCGAAGCATGTACATGAAGAATGAAGAATCACATTAAAAATTCCCTTTAATTGTAATCGTTTGTATTTTTCAAATGATTTTGGTTTTTTTGGGGGGTATTTTTCAACACATTTACAACACATCTACAGCACAGTGGCAACATACCACGTTGTACGGGGAGGAACGACAGCCCCCCAGCCTTTCAAAACACCAGTAGAATAAAGTTTAGCTGCAAGAAATTTGATTAATTTCCCATGAATAGAATATAGATTCATACACATTAAATACAGTTATCAGGCAAGTGAGCAGTTTCCTTGAGACAAGTTTGACACATTCCCCTCCTCCTCCTCCTCCTCTCAGTCTCCACGTCTGCAGGAATAGAAACACCATCCAGCATTTTCAGTGAGGAGAAAAAAGGATCGGTGGTGATGACAGCTCTTCCCCGTCTGGCCACCTGAGCTACCTGACTGGAGTTCTCCTCCTCTGGAAACCCAACCCAGAGCTCCAGTTGTTGGAGCATCTGCTGAAAACTCATTTCTGCAGCTGGGTGTATTTTGATTGCGGCTGTAGCTTTGAGCCACCAGAATTGCCTTTGTTTTGGATTTATTGGCTGCGTCAAGCCCCCCAAAAAACAAAACCCTGCACCTCAGGAGAGGATCAAGCTCAAGTTGCTGTTTTCAGCAGTCCAGTGTGTCTCATCTTAGACCCCAACAAGCCAGATGGATTTGAATTTGTAAATGATTTTCATTCAAATTTTTGATCGTAAAGACAAGTAGCACTTTGACCCCATCCAGCCCGACCCTGGAAGTTCCTCCTGCTAGCCTGATGGACTCTGGGCTGGTGAGGTTTTCACAGAACTCTTTACGAATCCTGCGTCTGAGCTGCTGTCTGAAGCTTGCACAGTATTCAGTCCGATTAACTTCCACAAAGACTCTGTGTTTATACTTAGCTGTCAAAAAGAATAAGCTCATCGACAACATGGTGGGCAGCTTAAGCTGGCGGTGGTGGAGGTGTGTGGGGTTTAGCAGTCGCAGAGAGACGGACAAAAGACGAGGGAAGGAAGAGGAGGAGGACATTAAGGATAACCTCAGAGGAGAGACGTGTGTGGGATTGCCTGGATCTGTGTGTCCGCGTGCACACGCGTGAGCAAAGCAGTGAGTAAGCAAGTGCATATGTTAGCAGGAGAGACAGAATGAGAGACATGCCTCCACCAGTGCTGAGAGCAGCAGGTTTTTGGCAGGAGCAGTGCTTTTGTGAGCATGAGGAGGTGAAGGAGATGTGGGAGGAGGAGGAGGAGGAGGAGGAGGAGGGAGGATTTGGCTGTGGTACTGATGCCCGGCCATGTGGTGATGTCAGGGTCATGTCAGGCCTGATTGACTTGGGTATTTGACGGAGGTTGACCTTGATAGCTTGTTGCCATTTAACTGAGTCTGTCTGCTTGGTTACCAGCGGTGAGCACATCGCCATGTGCTGTCCCGAGGCCACAGAGAGCGGTGGGGGGGTGGGGGGGGGGGGTGGGGGGGTGGGTGGGGGGGGGGGTGGGGGGGTGGGTGGGGGGTGGGATGGGCACGGTGATGAGCGCGTACAGATGTGCACTTCACATCCTGACACACGGCATGTGTGCACTGAAGTGTCTGGAGCTGGTACTACAGCTGGCTCTACTGACGGGCTGTGACCCACATTACAATAAAAAAAAAAAAAGACCATTTTTTTTCGATCACCTCAGGTGGTACGCAGCACAGCTGACCCTTGACCTTGGACCGTCCTTTCTCTCCCCTCTGGCGAGAAGGAAATGATTGTTTTCTCCTCCTCCCTTAATAAAAGGGGACTCGTGTCTCCACAAAGCATTTGATTTCTGCAGAAGCAGAGAAAGATAGAACTCAGTTAATTGTTTTATAATGAGACGATAGAACTTGTGAGATATTAAGTTATAACAAGATAATGGAGCTTGAGATAATGTCATATTTATCTTATCTTAAACTGAAGTTTTCTAATGACATTTGCCCCATTAAGTTAATTCTTGTAAAAATGAGTTATTATCATGTGATAACGGGCTTTGTTGTCCCATTCTAACTCAGTATCATGCTGTTGTCACCGGATACTGGCATGACAAATGTGTATGTAGAACAACAGTATCCACCTTTGTAGTGAGCGGTACTACATTGCATTGACCCACAAATAAAGTTGCTATCTCTCCATCTGTGGTTATTTTATTCATGATGGAATCAACGACTCAATTATTCGAGACCACATGGAAGAAAGTTCTGCCTCGTCTCTGAAGTGATTCGATGCTGCCGCTGGAAACCAAATCATCTTGATAATCCAGACTGTTTATCTTTTATTTGCCTCCTCAACTGTCCCCTGTCGTGGCTCTGACAGTTCACACAGAATATCCCTGTTCTTGCCACAGGTTTTCATTTATTCATGTCTCTATTCAACATCCTTTCACAGCTGATATTAAGATTGA
The DNA here is from genome assembly GCF_037954235.1 of Aulostomus chinensis. NCBI lineage: Eukaryota > Metazoa > Chordata > Actinopteri > Syngnathiformes > Aulostomidae > Aulostomus > Aulostomus chinensis. Next base: position 4,600,323 of record NC_141343.1, on the reverse strand, counting down.
ACTTTTAAACTCAACTTTTAACCCATTGCTGATGAGATATTCATGAGATGCTCGGGGAAAAAAGCGTGGAGATTTGAACATCTCGAGTCCCATGACATCTGATGAAGATCTGCTGATATGATTGACAGCTCCGAAGCAGCTATGGACCTGATTGCTTTCTCAAATACTAATTTTTTTATTGGCGGATGTTATTTTTACATCCCGTGGTTTCATAACGATCTTCAGCCCTGGAATCACACTCGGTAGAAGTCATGAGGATCTAAACCTCTTTGCCTGGTATCTCTGAAGGCAAATGGTTGTGATATGCACATACGTGTTTTACAGACCACATGCATGTATGTGTCATGCTGCATAAGCGTGACTGACTCTGAAAGGATAGCCAGGAGCCGAGGCGCTGTGGTGGTTGTGGTGGTGAAGGTCACATTTCCTGAGTGGTTCCTGAAGGACACAGGAAAGTGATCCTACCTTATATAATAACCCCAGCAACAACACATCAGCTGCTGCGTCCAGGGACCTGCAGCTGTCACACACACACACACACACATACACACACACATACACACACACACACACACACACACACACCACAGAGCCACTGAGGGGATGCTGTGTCTCCTTTGAACATGTGATTTGTTGCAAATCCTCCTCAGTTGCAGGAATGATTTATGTTTCCCTTTGGGCAAAATTATAGTGGAATCAACATTCAGGGCAGCTGAAGGAAATGACCACCTTTGCCTGCTGGGACTGTGTATCCAGAGGCTTTTTGACAGGAACCTCTAATGAAGTGATTTGATATTTGACACATTACAATCAAACCATACTTCTTCTTCTGCCTGTACCACCTCCACAGGACAATGTGGCTCTCGCTGAGGTGAGGCAACAATCAACAGCTTTCTTTCGTACCAACAGTTTGATTGTTTTCAAGCCCAGATCTTGGAGATGTTGGACCTGTTGGAAACAAGTTGCTCACTGTATTCGACAGTGACAGAGGCCTTGATTTGACACGCTGATCATCAGCAGTTTGGAACTTTAGACAGTAAACCATGTTGATGTGATGCTTTCATGTTAGCGCACATGCGGCTGAAGAGGATGTTCTACCGGCGTATCTCTGAAAACATTCTACAAAGGTCCAAGTGGCTGAACGAGACGAGACGAGGGCGATCAGGAGTAAAAATGATTTTGTGCCTGCAGTAACTGATCGATCATCTCTTGATACCTGTCCCACCCCAAAGCTTTCTTCTCCCGTTGATGACTCATCCTGCACTAAGCGGCACGTCCTAAGTTTGCATCTGATTTCAATGGTTTTGTTTTTTTCCCCCCTCTCCCATACCGTATATCTCATGATGCCCACGTGACAGAATAAATGTTTGATAAATCGCCAACACTGTGGCTGCTTGCAATATTCTGTCTGTCTGAAGGGATCCACAGTTTATTCACATTTGTTAGCAGAGAGCTGAACGGCCCCACCTCAGCCAGCCGTAGTCTTGTTTCTGTAGCGGGGGGTTAATGTGCCGTTCTATTGGCTAATGCAACTGCCAATCAAAATCTGTGACGACACCTGTCCTCAAGTTATGTACCAGCTGTGTGTAAATGTACAGAATCCAGTGGTGCTCTACGCTCTTCAGAGTCAAAACCCCTGACAGGACCAAACGTCCAGAATGAAGCACTGTATAAAGTGCAGTGTTCAAACAGGCACCAGCAGTGTCTGCAAAGTTGAATCAACACTTCAAAATTGAAGTTAACACGAGTATATCCTGCAACAAGCGTTCATCCTCCTTGAGCTACCGCCTTATCGCCGAGGAGGAGTCGGCGTGTCCCAATGATCCGAGGAGCTAAGTTGTCGGGGGCTTTTATGCCCCTGGTAGGGTCACCCAAGACAAACTGGTCCTGGGGAAGGACCAGACAAAGAGCAGCTCAAAAGACCCCAATGATGATCAACAACGTTGGACTGAGTTAACCCTCGCCCGGACTCGGGTCACCAGGGTCCCTCACTGGAGCCAGGCCTGGGGGCGGGGCTTGGCAGCGAGCTTGCACCCATGGGGATGAGATCGTGGGTACAAGCAGCCGAAATGAGCTTCTCCGGAGGGTGGCTTGGCTCTTCCTTCGGGATAGGGTGAGAAGCTCCACCATCCAGGAGGAACTGGGAGTAGAGTCACTGCTCCTCCACATCGAGAGGAATCCGTTGAGGTGGCTCTGGTTGGGACGCCTCCCAGATGCCTCCTGCGGGACGTGTTCAGGGGAACGTCCAAGGGGTAGGAGGCCTCGGGGAAGACCCAGGACACTTTCGAGGGACCATGTGTCTCGACTGGCCTGGGAACGCCTCGGGATCCCTCGTGAAGAGCTGGACGAAGTAGCTGGGGAGATGGATGTCTGGGTCTCTCTGCTTGGGGTGCTGCCCCCATGACCTGACCCCAGATAAGTGGGAGAAGATGGATGGATGGAGGGATGGATGAATACATCCTGTGACAAGTGTTTATTTGTTTCGTAATAATTTGAATAGGCCGTAGATGATAAGTCTTAAGTGTTTGACATTTCTTGGTCACGTTAATTTGGAGTTTACAATGCCTTCTTTAATGCCACATCCCAAGTTTATCTGTGTTTCTACACTAACAGACCTGAACCAGGGTGGTAGTCATCAACCAGCAATAGTTCCCTTCTGTTATAAATAAAAACTGCTCATAGAAAATGTTGTTATGTGTTGAATCAGTGTGACAGTGACCTTTAGGCAAAGTACCATTCCTTCTATATTCTGTGTGTTGGCTCATTTAGTCTCTGCCATGTGGATCGTATAGAGAGTTGTATGTTCTCCGCAGCGACTGTGGAAAAAAACGTCTGCCATTTGAAGACAAAGCCTCTGGATGGTCCCAGCGCTAAGAGGAAGGAAGCACATGAAAAACGTGACGAAAAGATGCTTCTGTTTCTCCGTAAATCAAACCAAGCTGAGAGTTCAAATACGTTTCTAGAAAATACTTGTTCCCCTGCAAACCTTCCGTTCATCTCCTGGCTCTAAATATAGAGATGGAGAAGAAGGAAGAATATTGAAACAGTCCAAGCCGGCATGTCTTCAGATCATCTTTTTTTTTTTTTTTCCTTCTGATTTTTTGCAGTTATGTCTGAGTGACATGTCGTGTAGCAAATAACGAAGATGTTGCTGCTTCTTTCCCTGCAGATGGCAGTTAATTAGCTTTTTATCTTCTATTTATGTGGTTTCTGCGAGAGAGCAGATGAAACTGAAGATATCTTTGAGGTACATTTCCCAGATACCCCTACTGGCGCTACAAGGAAATATCGCTTTCAACACGTGATCAGGTTTTCACCTTTTGTCTGTTTGAAAATCTCTGGTTTTAAAAACTGCTGCAAGGAGCACGGCGACATGACTTTAGACATCAGTGCATCCATGACGTTTAAGGAAGGAGGAGCCTGCCAGTGAGCTTCTGTGCGGTGGAGCAGCCCCCTGATGTCAGTGTTTAGAGGGTTTGAATGAATTACTTTATTTTGGTCCATCAAAATCTGCATAGATAGATGTGCACATTCAATACGTTTCAGTTAGTTTGTGTGTGTGTGTGTGTGTGAGAGAGAGAGAGTGTGCATGCTGAGATTGATCAATTGATTCATTCTAACGCATAAAGTGATTTATTGAATTACTATTTTGAAAAGTGCCATTTTTGCCGTTTGAAACATCGAGTTTAGGTTATTTCTCACGTTTTGTAAAATGTTCTTATTTTGGAAACAGAACAGCACACGTGTCTTTGTATCTTTATGCTAGTTTGCATGTTTGAGTTGCAAAATACTCATTTCAGGTGTTTTGTCTGCATTTTCTAAAGGAACAGGCTGATTTATTTCATTGCGTTCAACCCCCCAGTGCCCGCAGCACTACGTGAAAGGTGCTGGCAGACATTTTCATCTTCCTTTAAATACTTTCTGCATTGATGTAACTCAACTACCACTGCCCACTAACCTCAAACAAGAACATGGATGACATCATATGGTCATCATCATCAATCACATCATTAGTGGACGCAGCCTGGACGTGACTCATCTTTCACGAGGACGCTCCTCCGTCCCGCGTCCACCCCCCCCCCCCCCCCCCCCCCCGGGACGTGTAGGAAGTGCTGCCGGGGTTCAGGTGGCAGCTGTGGCACACACTCGTCAGGCCTGGATGATGAAGAGTCCGGCTCCAGTGACCATGAGCTTCCACAACACACACCCTCCAACTTCTCTGCTCTGGTAGAGTGTGAACCCTCTCTGTGGTCAGACGGTGAGGGCTGGAGGGGCGAGGAGGGGGAGGCATACCGCCCGTCATCCCCCACTGATGGATGGGGGACATTTTGGCTCTTGGGGACAGGTGCCACTGACGATTAAAGGCCCTAGCCAGTGGCTCGGAAAGAATGGAAGTGGAAAGAAGAGAGGGGAAAGAAAGGGAAACTGTTGCCGCAGAACAAGTAAACACAAACGCTGCAGGGAAGAGAGATGTGAAGCGGGTGGTGAGGTGGAGGGGAAGGAGGAGGCATTGCAGGTAGAGGGGAGACAGATGGTGAGAACCAATTTTTTTTTTTCACACAACTTGAATTTGAAGTGTGACACAATAGGAGTTGACTGTGTGTGAACCAACACAGTGATCACACAAGCTAACACACCTGCTAAGAGGTGAGGAAACATTTGGCTCCGTCTCTTTCAGCTACCTAGTTTAGACGGAGCCGCCAAAATACACTCCCCCATTACCGCTCCCGTTCTCTTCTTCTTCTTCTCTTGCTGAATGTCAATTTTATTTACCAAATCCTATCACAAGTAGTTCCAGGACTCTGAACAAGTAGAGCTCGTCAAACATCATATTCTTTTACAAACATTTAATTTAGTGGGACCGACAAGCTCCCTGTGAGCAAGTACCTGAGTGAGAGTGGCAACAAAATACTGTTTAACAGGCAAGCAGACCTGGAGGGAGGCCATCTGCCTCGACCGGTCCAGGGGATAGAGAGACAGAGACAAATGGACAGAGATGGAGGGATGCAGGGACCCAGCTCCACTTCATGCCTTTGCCTTACCCTGTTCTGGTCTAGGGTGACCTGTTACCTCCGGGGTTACACGGGAACAGGTGAGGAACTCGGACTACATGGAGCCACACGTCAAATGAATGAATCACCAGCAAGAGCAAAAGGTTTCAACTCCAGAGTGCAGGGTAGCGCCATCAGCAGAGGAGACGGGCCAGGACGAGGGACCCAAGTCTATCTCTGTAACACCAGTGTTTATCGGGACATTGCTTTGACATGCAGCGAGAATTTGGCTGGTAATAACTGCTGGGGAGGAGTCCTACCGGATTGCCTTATTATCAAAAACAGTGCTCGTGAAAGACCGTCTTACATTTGCAAACAGCAGGGGGAGCCGCGTCATCCATCAAGCCACCCACCCCTCACTCCTTCCTTACTTCCTTCCAGTTTCAATTGCAGCTTCCCTTCTGAACCTTTCCTCCATCGTTTTCAGCAATCCCTCAGTGTTTACTGTTATAATGTTTAGTATTTGCTCATCTGCTTACCCATAATCCCTCAGTACACATTCCCTCTCCTTCTTGGCCTCTGTATTAGGATTCTGTCGTCATTGACGGATTAGCTCCTCTGTATTTCTGGGGGTTGGTACAGAGTGAACATATATTACTGAACTATCCCACCCGCCTCTGTGTGTGTGTGTGTGTGTGTGTGTGTGTGTGTGTGTGTGTGTGTGTGTGTGTTTCTTTTACATGCACTTGAGAAGTCTGGCTCAGAAGTCCACTGAGAATGACAAACTTTTGGCTCCATAGCTTCCAGTTTGACCTCCTCAATCCAACAACCAGCAAGCTTCTTTCAAGCACTGCAGCCATGGAGACGCAGCACAAGTTTAACTAGCACATTTTCTTACTCCCAAACAGAAGTCAACAAAAACTTTTTACGGTCTCGCTCTTAAATATCCCACCAAATTATAATGAACTGTCTTCTCAGTTAGTTCATGTCTGGTAGGTTGTCATGTAGGTTTCCACTGCCTCTTGAAAGTGTCCCTTTATCAGTAAATCCACACGGCTCTGAGCCTCTTGCCAGCTTATCTCCGTTAGACCGTTAATTAGCACCAAGCGCAGCAATTACACTGGAATATCCTAAGCAACAAAGAAACAAAAGATGGCCCCCTACCTACCCCCACCCTGTCTTACCCTGGCCGTAAAAACTAGACCAGCTCCCACAAATGAGGGGAGAAAGGGAGGGGTGAGGAGGAAGAGGAAATGAGGAAGGGGAAGATATTCGAGCAACACAAAGACAGAACTTGGATAAGACTCCGCTGTCATTTTTAATTGGTTTGTCTCTCCAGAGAGGAGCCCCAAATCTGGAAGGTTTTAGATATGAGCCTCTCCGTGAGTACGTTTGCAAGGATGTGCATTTACATTAAAAGTGTGTAACTGTATAAGTCACAGATCCAGTGGCTGAATCCAGCTTGAGGCTGATGCTGGTGCTCTCGTGGTTGCAAGGCTGAAAAATTTTCAACAGGATTAAGAACCTATGTCAGACCAGCACATGGATGTGCTGAGTGAGAACACTCACGTGTTATGCAGTTTGCTCTTTGGCTTGTTAGCATTAGCATCCCGCCAGTGGCTGCGTGTCAGACCGAACATCGTCGCTGTGATATAATCGCATCACTTCCAGGATTGATAGTTTTGACAGTTGGAAACCATTTTTCATTAAGAATATTTCACGATGCAAAAAAAGAAACACTCCCTCCATCTCTTTAGCACTGTTGCCGTTTACCTACATGCGATTGTTTTTAAGCAAGAAAAGTTGCATCAAAAACTTAAATCTGTGTGTGTGTGTTTTTCTGTTTGTTAACTGGATGAACCCCCCCCCCCTTAAAAACTTGCTCCAAGCTTTTTGGGGACGTGAGGGCCCACTGGTGGGGACTGCTGGCGTCACCAGCTGTTGTTGCAGACCTGACTCACTTTGACCTGGAGCAAATACTACTGCTCTACTTAGCTGCACAGCCAATGGCTAGAGAGCAGCTACCTACAACAAGTCCAGACCAGGAAATGAGTTGAGCTCCTTGCTAGTGGTGCCTGAAGCTACAAGGAGGCCTAAAGCCCTTAAAACTCAGAGGTGAGGCAGAGCAGCTGTGTGGCATCTGATGGAAAATCCCAAGGCCACGGCGAGACAGACGATCACTCACAATCACATTCAGACCAAAGAGCAATTTTAGCCTGACAAGCATGTTTTGGGCATGTGGGAGGAAGCCGGAGCACCCTGGGGAGAAAACACCCACATTTCCCCCCAAAGGCCCTGGGCTTCAAACCCAGAACTTGCTTGCTGTGCTCCACATTTCCCCATTGTTGGCCAACAGAAGAAGACTGTTTTTCAAGTGGTAATGGTGGCGCTTGTGGATGAACAAGCCACTGAACAGCTGGTGGATGGGATCATTTCCTCATTGAAACTCTCTGCAGAGTGCGAGAGGATTTCAAACCAGACACAGCATTAGTCTGGTGAACTGGGTTCAGCACTTTTGAGAAGAAAATCTTTCAATTCAGCTCAAAGTTGTGGCGTTTTGGCCGCCTGTTGCTGCCTGCTGCCTTGGGGGACTCTGAATATCTCTTCTAAATAAAGACTATTGATTCCTTAAGTATTGCAGCTGGCCTGCATGAAAGCATATGGCACCTTTGCTTTTGTGCTTGTTACCTTTGCTGCATTCATGGGCGGTAGATTTATTTAATAGCGCATGTATTAAAACTGTCTGAAAGGAGATCAAGCCTTCATCCTTTCTCTCTCCATACTCCACATTCAGGGAAGAATAAATGGTTCAATGTCAATCATCTGACTGACTGTTGTGAAGTTCAAAGCAGCTCTGTGCATGGTGTACTTGTGCAGCTGTACAAATGTGACTCACTTTTTGACTGAGAGAAGACATGAATAGGCTTCAGAGCGCCGGCCATCTGACTGCAGCAAAGATCCTCATCCAGCACTTCTCCACCAAAACAGGACATGGACATAAAACAGCAGCTGGGACAGCTGTGGGAGGTCTGTGTATGCTGTGGGGAAACGTGCTGAAAATAGGAAACAGACATTGAGAGGAGCAATCAGACGAACGCCCCTCACAGTGACCAGCGCAGGAATGACATGTTCAGGTTTTTACACGAGTGTTTTTGTCATTAAACGTCCTGTGAATGTATATTTCTTCTGAGCTGATTTGCTCAACTAAATTAGCATTCACACATCAGTTTGCTGTGGGTGTCTGAGCAGATGCACTGAGACGCATTTGGATCAGAAGTTTGAAATACCAATTTGAAACAATCAGCTTCTGACTTGCTTGCAGCATAATGCGGTGTGCCTCAAGCTAAACGGGAATAAATGTAGTCAAGTAGTCAGGCACATTAAAACATATATTTGGATGCTAACTGTATGTATCACACTCCACTGACTCTTTCAGGATTTGAAAGGCCTCTGGCATTCGCTTGTTCTCCCCACATGCACAATTGGCTGCTTTGTGAACAGCTGACTAGACAGCAACCAGGAACCTGGCAACCATCTGGTGCCATCGGGGATCCAGATTCCCCCTATAGCGTTCGTCGGGAACGGCAGAACTCCAGGGGAAAGTCGAGTCGCACAAATTGGGATGTGAGACATCATCTTAACGGCCCCTACACTGTGTCACAATTGCTTGTCAGTCTGGAGGGAGTTGATGATCCATAGCAAACGACAGCTGGGTGAGACGCTCAACTACTGCAGTAAACAGTGTACTTCATATAGTTATCACTGCACTCTGATCTTGAGAAAAAGACTTCTTGACTTTGCGGGTTTGCCTAGATTTGTTCTCCGTACCTGTGAAGGTCCAGGTGTTGGGCCGTGTGCACCTGTCAGAGAAAGTCAAATGATTCCATTAAAGTCTGAACACATGAATCCATCTGTGATTAACCCACGGAGCTAAACTGGATGAAACTGTCAAATCACACTGTGGCCTGCAGTGGCCTGGTGCTCCCGATATCTGCTCCTGCTGGGATGTCATTTCTGGACAGACGAGGACACAGAAACTTTGTGTCCTGGTGTTGTTTCAGCTTGAGTGGTTGTCCATTGTCCTTTGGTGAATTCCAGCCTGCCATTCCACAGGGATGCCACTTGTTTACTTGTTTGGTTTGTTTGGCCGGAGCAGCTGGAAGGGAGTTAGAATCCAGAATACAGGGTTGGCGGGGGGGGGGCTGCACTTTGGTGAATAAATGGATTCTCTCCTGTTTAGGTGACATGATCTAATACTGCCAGAAATATAAATGCAAATGAACTGGAACGTTTTTTTTTAGTTTGAAAAATGCAACTTAAAATGACAACTGAGTGGGTCACTTTATTTTTATTACTATTAGAATATAGAAGTCATGTAATTTGCTGCCCTACAGGCGTAATTACAAAAAAGCATCGGTGTTGCAGTTCTGCTGCAGGACGTCTGACAAAACATCAAACTGAACTGGCGGCTGCCATTCTTAAACACTTCACATCAAGTGGGAATTGAGTGCTAGCTTTCAATCCCTCTATGGAAGGTATCTTTTAAAAATATGAAATCCTAGCTGGAATGGAAGGATGAGAGGAAGAAATGTGACACAGAAAATTTGACTCTGCTTGCATGGCTGACACTTCTCTCCCTGTGGTGCATTCAAGAGCTGCAGGAAACTCCGAGAATTGTAATGACAAGCACCTTTAGAAGCGCTATTAAAGTTACTGCAGGCTTCTGGAGCCTTTTAACTTGCCATACCTCAGCTGATGTTGTTTCTTAAATGACTGTAACCTTTTATGGAACCTGCAGGCTCAAGTCCTCCCACCAGGGGCACTGTAAGGGCGGAAGTTTGGATGATTCAAAGGCCCTAAAAATATATTAGAACCCAATATTGAATTGTTGTTGCGGTCGTACGAAGTAAAGTATTTTTCTGGGGCTCATAATCCCCCACAGTTCAAATATTCGAATACTGTAACTTCCTCAAACTAGGACAAGAGATGAAACTGAAAAACCAGGACCAGGCACAGACATTAAAGACAAAGGTAAAACTCATATCTCTCTACTGCAGTAGTTTAATAATTGAAAAAAAAGGCGTTCACAAGCTGTGAGAGAGAACTTCTGTATTTCTGGGAGTGTCGTGGCTGTACACCTGCACGCAAGCCAAGCCAGAGGGACAGGGAGAGAGGACTGTGAGAATCCATTTATAACTCCTGCTGTGGTGTCAGGATGCTGGCGGAGCTCACCAACTGTGCACAGTGAGCTTGATGGATGCAGGTGAGTGTCCTGAATTTCTCCCCAAACGCTCATCTGTGAGGACCTGTCTGTTGTTGTTCCTCTATGAACCTGTATGCTGGAAGTTGGAGCCAGGAAAAGATGAGAAATTGGGTCAGCAGGATAGATGAGGGTGACAAAGATAAGAATGGAGGTGAGAAGGAAGTTGCAGAGTGGGGAGATGAAAATATACCTTGAGAGTAGTGGTGAAAGAAGAGGTGCTGTTACCATTCCGGAGAAATGAGACGCATAGAGAGAGCCTGTTCTAAACTTAGTGTTTCTTATTCACTGAACTTTATTCTGTTTAAATATTAAAGGCTTGTAATTAAACACTGACGTACGAGGACGCCACAGGGGGTGCAACTTTATTGACCGTGGAGTGACAAAGTATGCAGCGACTTGTAGCCTGCATCAAAGAGGTGGTGCTGGATGTGGAGTCGCCGCGTCTGGCTGTCTGTATACGGCCCAGCAAGAGCTTGCTTGGCCTCCTGGGGTGCACTGACACATGAGAAGCAAGGGCCCACCAGGGCGGATTTGTATTTCTAAATGTAAATGTATTGCATCAGTTGTTCCTCTCCTCCATGTGGGACTGATGTCTTGCTGAGAGATAACTGGCAGACATGAAGGAGGTGTAACAAAGTCGTTTTCTAACACTTGTGCTAGCATATATAGTGACTATTCCTCAGTGCCACTGCAAGGAGTTCTGCTCTGGAGACACAAGCAGGAGCTTATTAGCCTTTTTTATGTTGTGTGAACAAAGTTGTTTATCATTGCACTTTGAAAACACACTTAAAGGACTCTGCTATCACAGTCAACTGATTCTGAACAGGTAGGAACGAATGACGCACGCTCTAAGCACCAATTGAAAATAGTTAATAACACTCCGGTTTGACAGATGCAGCAACACAGAACCAAGCTAATTACTGCACCTTGAGATGCTCCTGATTATGCAACGTCTTCTAATGGGTGTACAGCAGTATTCAAACCGGGCTGGTGTGTTTTCATTGGTGCCGCCACGTATACTTAGCAGCCCCTACCGCACGCTCCTAGTGAAGTGTTGCTGCAGTGTTGATGTGTTCTGACATGAAATCATGTGTTGCTCTGCTCCTTGTCAGCTGCATCACCCAGCTTTGATGCACATTTTGAAGTACAGCACAGGAAAAGGTGGGTGAAAACACTAAAACTTGAAAATATCCCCTTTAATTGGCATAAAAGTTTTTATGCTTGCTTGAGGTGCTTTTTTTTTTTTTTTTTTACTTTTTGCAAAAAGAATTCATGCGCATGGGAGATGGAAACGTGTCTCCTGACTCACGAGCACAGAGCTCACCTGATGGCTGTTTCTGCTGACGACATCGTTCACGATCGCCCATTATGTGCAACAACATGGCTGAGGGTTCGTGTGACAACAGACACATGAATACAGATGAGACCAAAATCATTATTCGTTATTTTCACAATTTTGCGTGACGCGAAGCCTCATTCTCCCTTTTTATTTTTGTAGAATATTCCTCCTTAAAATTGTGACTTCTTGAGCTGATCGCCTCCTGTCCTGGTGGGTGAGAGTACAATCATCCTTTTTGATCACGATAATAAGATGAGTCTCCAGATCTTCGTCCCCATCAGCTGTTAGTTGTGAAGTTGTAAAGTGAGCAGGGATGTTGTATTGGATTCTTACCTTCATTAATCATACATGCCTTCGAGTAAATTCATAGCTCAACAGATTTAATAAAAGATGTGCTGGTGGGCCACGCATGGCAGCAGCCGATGTGGCTCATACACCAGTGTAAGAGAGATCATTATGGAAATTGGAGGGAGGGGAACTTTAATAAATGCTCAAAATAAATCAAGTGGCGGTATGAAAATTGACAGGTGTGTCTCCACTTCCAGACCTCAGGTAAACGTGTGGCACTAGGACAACACCGTCGCGGCATTTCAAGCAATATTACTTCTTGAGGGAGAGTCTGATTATGAGGGTTAGAATATTATGTGTCAATGCTGGATAATTAGCCAGTGCTGCAGATGTGCTACTACTGCAATAACTCACAGTTTATGATAATGGCTCAGAGGGAACTCATTGACACCGATGCATCCGCAACACCAAGTGTGAGACTGGAGCAGAGCAACTTTGAGGTTTTGAACTGAATATGCATAACTCCAGTCAGAAATCCAGAGTGACGCGTGATTATGTGTGGAGATGGGAATCTAGGTGGATGAGGGTGGGGGAAAGACACACACACACACACACACACACACACACACACACACGCACACACACACACACACACACACACACACACACACACACACACACACAGGCACACAGGCACACTCATGTGTGACCTTTCTGAACAAATCTGAGGTGATGTCAGTGTGTGAATGCTAATTTGAGGGAGGACTGCTCCAAAGGGCAGTTGCAGTTAACAGATTGAGACATCTGAGCTCCCAAGATTCCACCAATGCACTCCTGCCATTTTGGACTTTATGCATCATGAATCAGTCTGAAGTAAAGCCTGAAACACACAGGCTCCATCTGCAGCTCTTTGACTGACATACTGGCAAAGGGCCACACGCTGGCCATTGCTGCCTGTCGCACCTCTGGTGGAGGCTCATCAGTCAGGAGCCCCCTTTCATTGGTGGGTCGCTCCACGAATCTCAGAACATCCCATGGTGGTGGAGCATCCTAGGACCATTGCCTTCCCCATGCAACATCTTAGCCAAAGCCAGAAGCTTCCTGGTTCGTCCAAATCCTTGAGAATCTTCTTCAGCACACTCCTCAAGAGGATGGTCCAATGAAACCTGGCTGACTTCCACCACTCTGCCTCCCTGCACTCAGGTGTCAGCTCACTGTGCTTACCTGTCTTCTCTTGAGGGTGCCTCTGTCCCTCCCACCTAGGGACACTGAGCAGTGCCATCACCACTGATCAGGCTGAGGAGGACAACAACACATCTGGTCAGAGAGGTTGCGGACATCTCTGTAGGGAATTTAACCCGGCAATGCAGGTCCAGTCAGGTTCCAATCACACCCTGGTGATAAGAGTGACGTTTCCCACCATGTGATTCTCTGTACTCCAACACCTTGCCCAACAAATTGGATCCAGCCTCCCCAGGACCTTGTCAGGGCCCACCTGTATCGACCCTGAGCCCAAGCAGTGTTGCAGGCACAGCAGAGCTAGCAAACATGGCGCCTAGCATGAGCTGAGCAGAGCTCTTTGCAGTCAATATTCACTGTAATCAATCGCAGCAACTGCACTTTTTTTTTCTCAGCGGGTCTGTTTTTCTTTCCTCATCACACGATGATGTGTGATGATCAGTGTTGTGCTAGTTACTGCAAAACAGTAATTAGTTATAGTTACTAGTTACTGCAATTCAAAAGCAACTCAGTTACTAACTCGGTTATTCAAAACAAAAGTAAAGCATTACTATGAAAAGTAACTATTTAGTTACAAAAAAAGTTCAGAACTGTCAACATTGTAGGCTCTGTCCTACTTGACATGCATTTTCATCACTGAACTGAACTCTGCTCAGCAATACGGTCTATATTTATACAAACACTAAGATGCTTCAAAGTGATTGATTATTGATTAACTTTAGCCTGGCTAGCAGTAGCACTCCCTCGTTGAAAAGAACAACTCAGGTGCACGGGGTGAGGTGACATCTGTGTTGGTATCTGTGCTGGTCCCTGACTCGCTAGCTTTAGCAACAAGTTTCGTCGCCGCCGTGTGCTGCGTGCCTGGATGCTGCGTGCCTGGATGCTGCGTGCCTGGATGCTGCGTGCCTGGATGCTTTCATAGATGAGAGCTGCTGTTAGCGGCCGCAGAGAGGCTCTTAGTTCCGAGACACAAGTTGCATTTAACATAAACATTTTTCTCCTTCTGCTCAACGAAGGAGAAGTAGTGAGCGTACTTCCACGTGAAGAAACTCGCCCGAAGTTCCGCCATGATGTCTTGCACGTTCTTGCTGTTATGAACAAACACGGCCCCACAGCGCAGCTCACTCACCTCCTGTCTCTTTTCCCCAGCCCCCCCCCCGACACAGGAAGTAAACACAGTGGCTCAGCCGAGAGTAAAATAACATAAAATAAACTAATAAACGGATCGTTTAGTAACTAGAACTGAGTTATTGAATTTTTAAAATAATGCGTTTTTTTATTCGTTACTGCCAAAGTTACTTTTTTGGCAGTAACGAATAACGCAGTAACGCGCTAGTCCCACCACTGCTGATGATCCTCCAGGCCTTCAAAATGACCGGGTGCTGGAACTTCAGATCAGAAACGTTTCCAGAACAAATGGAGTGTTCGTGTAGAGAAGAAAAGCAGCGTCATTAAGTTTCGTGACAAGTTACTGCACATTTACCCCATCATCTCTTCAGTTGTTCCAAAATGGCAGAAAATCCTGCGCTGATGTTGCAGTGGAGCAATCAATTAGCTTTCACTTCTTGTCAATGTACAGGTGCTTATTTTCACTCTTGAAAACTGAAAACAGGCCATATTCCCCTGCAGCTCATCTTCAGCTTAAAAGAAGAAGATATTTATAGACAACTGAAGTGTAATTACTCTTTGAGCGATGTGTGTTGTTTAACGATGGCTGCAGCTTTGATGTGATGTCGATCAATTTAATTTGCCGAGCCTCGATCTATTTGGTAGCTGTTTAGAGAGTTTCTGCGTGCAGCCAGACCAAACATGATTGAGGGTGCCAGGCGGCGCAGGTTCCTCCTTCAACAAGAGCTTGGCAGATGATCAAACATATTGTCGATCCAAATGCAGTTGACTGACTTCCATGGTTGTTGCAATTTAGAATTACAAATGATAGAAACCCCCAGAGGAGCTGTGCCTGAAAGTGTAAGATAATGATCCATTTTTCATTTTTACACCAAAAAAAACTACTGCACTTTCCTCTGACTGCTTGGAAATGAAGGATTTGGCAAAGAAAAAACAAATGTCTCCATGTTGATGTGATTTGAGCGCCAAAGTACATCGGTGATGAAGTCCAGGGATGAGGAGTGAAAACCAAGGATATAAACACACACCATTCTGTTCACAATCTCATTTAGGTGTTCGTGCTAGTAGTTGAAGAGAGTGACAAATAAGCTGGTTAAGGAAAGAAAGGAAGATCTAATTATACTAACAACAAGAGAAACTTTAAATGACTAAACAAGCAAGCTGAATATAACTGATAACAGCCCCTCCCTGCTGAGGCAGAAACAATTACACACACGCGACTGAACTACTACACAAAAACACACACTCTCTCTCATGCAACCCAGGTCCCAGGACTGGAGGAGTATGTGACATTAACCCGGGTGGGAAAATACTCTGAATAAGGCCCTGCCATGCAAACAACACTTTCAGAGTATTTTAGCCCAAAAACGTTCATAATCATTTTGCTCGAGTCAGTTTATTCCTTTCTTTGGATGCCACGTTGGGAAAAGGTGGCCTAAAGATTTGAAAAATAGCCTATAACTGGAGGGTTGTCGGTTCATTCCCCACGACTGGCAGGGTAACTGGAAAGGTGGTGGGGTGGTGGTGGTCCTGCCCTCGTTACCAACACACGATCTGCAGTCCAACTGCTTTATGCCGCTTGTCCAGCAACTTGCTGTCAGCAGAGTTTTCTGCTTTCAGGCAAGAAAACACTCAAAATACAGCAAAGTTGCAATATGACAGGAAGGCTTTGGCTCAATGGGTTGTTTAGAAGATGGTCAATAGTTGTTTTATTGCCGTCCATCTTCACACAGCCAGTGAGAAGCAATGAGAAGGCAACACATTTAAGGTGTGCTGTATAATCAATAAGCACTGAAAGAACAACTTGATGGAACGTGAAAGTTAGGACAGTTCCCAAAGTTAGGAGACTTATTTAAAAGAGGTAGGGGAGGATTGATGCAGGAGGGGTTCCTAAATCAGCGCTGGTGGTTGCAGGGTAAACACACCTGTAATTAATACCATTAATTAGGTGGGCCAGGACTCACTGGAACGACTTGGACACTCAATAGAACGGGACCTTAATTAATTAAAGAGCCTAATCAATTACACCCGTGTTAGCCCTGCTGCGGCAAGTCAAAATGGCCTCTGTGTTACCATGGTTACCAAACATGTCAGTTCAGATCTGATTGCAATCCTGGTGTGCAGCATTCGCCACCAGGTTGGACTGAAAAGCTTTGTGGACAAAAGGGCAGATAGGAGGCAAGGAAGCTCACAACGCCACTTCTGATTCCACATCCCTTTTTTCAGGTTGTCCTTGGGTCCCAGTGGATGTTTGGAGTGGATTTGAAGACATTCCTCCAGGCGTTCCACAGATATCTGGGACAAACAGACAACCCCCAAACCCAATGCCTCCGGTCTTTGGCTGTTGCTGCCGGGGAGGCTCAAAAATGTGTGTTAAATAATAATAATAATACGCTAAGGAGGTCAACCCAGTGTGAGGATGGGGCTCCATCATTGATCTGCCTTCGAATGCACAAAATGCAAAATGAGAGGACAGCGATCCCCTCTGACCTGCCTGTGTGCAGGCTCCACCCGAATGAGGTCCGTGATTTCAGGCCACGCTGAGGGAACTGTATTATGGTGTGGCAGGAGCTTGTTTCTGGCAGGATGACCAAAGGGGATGGGGTCAGATCTGTAACTTGGGGGTTTTGGATCGTGAAAACCCGCTATTGTTGCAAAATTCACCACCAGATCCAACACATGAAAAGCCTAATACGACCCCTTCGTACAGGAGTGACATTTCTTTTGATACATCCTTTTTTTTTTTTGCGGCTGAAAACTGTCAGTTGTTTCTTTTTGCAGTTTGTCTGGACACATTTGCCAAATGAATATTTTGTCCTTTATTTACATGCGCGATCTGCCTACCACCTGCAGAGGGGGAGACAGAAAGTTATGGGAGGAATAGCAAATAGATGACAACGTCAGTGAGATCAAGCCACATAAACAAAGCGCTCAACTGAGGCCTGATGTACATCATCCATAAATATCAAGCTGGCGTTGATAGAGCCTGGGTGAGTTCAGCCTTTCTGTCCTTACACATGAACTGGTTTCATTAAAAACTTGCAAATCGGGAGAGAAAACGCATCAAAGACGGCACTGGAAGCTCAGCTCATGGTGGAATCCTCTTTCATTCGAACAGTTTTTCACAGAAAGAATATTTGTTAACATATCTTCAATAGATCGCATGCAAAGGGTCATTGGTGAGTCACTTTAATAAAATACGTCTTTCTCCTTTAATGAGAAAGAACTAAAAAGGCAGCCTGACCTGTCATTCTCTTTAAACTGACAAAAGGCTTTTAAATGGAAAAGAAAGATAGTTTTAGCCCTCTGGAGGTTTGATGTTGGAGCTGACAAGCAGTGACAAACTTGCAGGACTGTCCCTGAAGGTGCTGGGGTGAGCATTAGGCAGCCAGAGTAATGGACCCTATTTTAGTCTCCAGGAGCTGATAAGGCAGCGCTTCTGAATCACACATTTACAGTCACGGTTATTGAAAAGCAGGGTCACTTGACTCAGACGAGCGCTTCAGATGGAAATGGGGAGCTTTGCAGAAAAGAAATAAATCAAGAACTGGCTGCCTTTGTCTCTGCCAAACGAGAATTTCAGGGAATGTTTCCACCAGTCCTCTCAGACTGCTAATAAAATCTGTCACACGGTCAGTTTGTTTGGAATTTAGACGCTCATGCTGTAATTGTTTAATAATCTGAAGAGGCAGGAAGCTGTGATTTAGTGTGGCAATTACATGCTTTTATTACTGCCTACTGTTGGCTCTTTCTGCACTGCAAACTAGGGTTGCTATTAGTGTTTTCAATTCCATATCCCATAGGGCAGGACGCACGCATTAAATGCAAAAATCCATCAAATAGCAGAGAAGGAAACTGGTTTATTTGGCCTTTTCAGCTGCTTTAACATTTCAGAATGATTAGAAACAAACTGTGATGCCCCAACTGTAGAGTGGACTGACTCTTGGCATTTTGGATAACAATTATGACTTTTGCAGCGAGAAATATAAAACAATTTATCCCTTTTCCAATAAAATGTAACTATTTTGCAGCCTAAATTATGAATGTGGAGCAAATCAAGGCTGTTTGTAAGTCTCGTATCAAGTGGAGAGATGTGGGAGCGAGGGCTCTGCAGCCGTCATGAATCAGTGGGTCATTTTAAAATGATAAAGCCCAGTCTTCTTTTGCACAGAAACGGGCGAAATGTCTGCCAGAATTGTTGTCTTGGTGAGGACCTTCTTATTCGGTGGCTTTGTCATTCCATCTGTTGGTCTGCTCCTCTCAATCCAACGACAGCCTAGCCTCTAGGTTGGAACAGAGGTTCGACTGCCATTTCCGAACAGCAGGGCAGTACAATATTGGTTGATGTGTCTAAATATCATTTTGAATTAAATGTTGTTGTGCTGCATTTTCCAAAGACTAAAGAAAATGTGTTTCTTTAGAGTCCACAAAAATCCCACCATCACGACTGAAAAGATTTCTTTTCAATTAAAAAGAGAGTGAAGATATACAAATTGCACCTCCTTCTACTGCACAGTCAACACGAAAATGAGTGCAATTTGATATTTGTTCTAAATCATGCATCCCTAATCCAAACAGAAAATGACTGGAACCCCTCCATGTTGTGAGTGGTACAGGGATCTGGACTCAGACTGTAAACCAGCAGTGTTTATTAACAAAGTAACAAAATAACAAACTGAAGGCGAACACTGACTAAACTAGGAACCAAAATCTCTACCAACGGTAGGAAGAAACTGCAAACGCAGAGAACTAAAAATCACTAGGCATAGCTAGGGAAAAAAACAAATAAGGAACAAAAAACTCTGGAAACTCCAGGTAGTAACGTACTAAGACCTCAAAAGATGGAAAAGACTAGGAACACCGGGAAACGCGAAGACAAGAGGCACTACAGCAGGCACGGGAGAGGGCGCGAACAGGACGTTCTGGGAGGGAGTAGGTGAATCACCACCGACTAAATAACTGCTGCCCATGAGCTGCAGCTGGCCCTGATTGCCATGGCCTCAGCTGTGCGCGCCAGCTCTGAAAGGAAAAAAACAAAAAAACAAAGGGACACCAGAAACAGAAAAACACGACTATCAAATTAACAGCACGGACAGGAAATGTCACACCTCCAGTTCTGAGCGAGAACACTGTTCCAGCACTAGCGGGCCTCTCCGCTCTCCCACAAAGTGCATGTCAGGCTAATGTTCATGAAACCAAGAGACCAGGAAAATGTGACACAATTCACTCCAAACTGTTGTTTAAGTGCATTTTTGTCTTTTTTCAACTCTTAATGTGCACCAAAGGTCCTCACATTCTCCTAAACCACAGACGGAAATGCACTCTGGTTCGTTCTGTATTTATACACTCAAAATACTAATAGATTTTATATACTGGAGAACCACAAGCGCCCTCACAGCTCTTGTGAAGTATCTGACCCTTAAATAATCCAGTCAGAGAGGCACTGGGTGCCAACAAACCCACAAGGTTTAGCGTCAAGCTGGTTAAGATCCATGATGATGTTTCCATGAGGTCAGATCAGGAGACGCACCGGTCTGGAGGATCCTCTCAAAATCCTCCTCCAGACATGAAGCAGCGTTTTATGTTTTTCTCACCCGCATCCCTCTGCTTGGCCCTGACCCTGATCCAGGTCCTCACGAAGAGCCTTTAGCACTCAATATTTTGCTTGCTCTGCTCAGATATGATGACATGACAGAAGCCATCCTGCCCCATTAATGCCGCGAGCGGAGCAGAAGTGATGCTGGCGTCTTCCGTGGCGTAGACACAGTTGTGTACTTCTTTTTTTCGGTGTCGGGGCAAACACATAAAAATTGATTATATTGCTGCATGATCTTTCACTGAAACGCTCGTTTTCCTTCAATCGTCTCTATTTGAGAGTTTCTTGAGTCATGATGTGCCCTGTTCTTGACCTACGGAGCCGAGAAACACTGTCATATTTATAGACTGTTGACCTCGGCCGCTGCTGTAGAGCACCACACATGTAGGTAGAGCTGGACGTTGGCTCTCTCAGGGACTCGGAAAGTACATTATCTCTATTTTAGTCTTCAGTTCTGCTTGTGTATTTTCACTGAATGTAATACACTTGTGATTCTACTCAAGGGTACTTCACTGGTTATATAATATTTAAAGTTGAACCATCACATATTTGCACAATATTGTGTCACTTATGAATTCCCTCGATGGACCTTTGACTTTAAACTCCTTCACTACTTGCAGTTCAACTTCCAGACCTTGCTGCAACTTTTTCTTCTTTTTACATCATAAATCAATGTAAGTGGTGGCACTGAATGCTGTATTTATTTGTTTATTTATCTGCAATAGAAGCAGAGTTGTAGCATTACTTCTGGTTTTCAGAGTGCAGGTATCAAGAAAAAAACTACACTCATGCAAAAGGATCATGGGAAAGTGACAGAAGTATCAAAGCGCAGTGTGCTGTGCACTGTAGCTGCATTCTACAACCACAGCTCTGGCCGGCTGCTGGGGCTTTAGCACCAAGTCCACCTAGAGCTCAGAGTCCACGGGGAGACCAGACCACAAGGGGCCAGTGTCTATGGATGAGGAGGAAGGAGCCCAGCTGGGCCCAGAGAGGATGGGGACGCACACCCAGGTGTGATGAGCCTGAGGAGGGCGTAACGCCCAGTGATGCCGAGCTGCAGCTGATAATGTGTCCTAACATCTGCTCGTGGCTGGCAACGTGGCGGGTACCTCTTACCAGCTCATCCTGAGTTTTGAATTTCAATTTGGCACAAAAGACACTTCATAAAAAGAGTCTCATTTGATGAATTGCACCGTTGCCCTGATGCACCTTTGATATCTGGTGGTGCTGAGAGTAGATGACATCACAGGTTCAAAGAGGCAGCTGACACTGAGCACCTCCACCCTACGGAGAGAAGAGCCAGGGTGAACTTTGCTCGCACTGAAGCAGCCTGTGATTGATTTTCTGCACGGATCTCTTAACTCCCCTAACAGTAACAGTGGTGAATGTCATTATAGGACCCTGGAACACCCACAGAGATGGAGATGATAGGAGGAGAGGGAGAAAGAGAGGAGAGGAAGAGGACGGCTGTCACTCAGGGTCTGTCTGTCAATGTGCACCCCCCCCCCCCCCCCCGGCTACAAATACTGCTGCCTACTGCTTTTAGTCGTCCTATATTCTTCAGAGTACTGCAGTGTTGAGACAATATGTAGTGTCATATACATGTAAATATAGACTTATGAGTTTCCACTCTACTTCCTTCTCAAGCATGCCTTAACCCAGGGTGCACAGTAACCACGGTGACCAAAGACATCCTTAGGATACGGATGTATCCAGGCCGCAGTGAGTCAGGATGCTCGATTGGATGACTCATTGCCATCTTGAGGCTAAAAAAGCCCTTTCATCATTATCTCCCACTCTGCCTGACGCTCTGTCTTCTCCACCACCTGCCCCTCCTCCTAATTTTGACCTTATCTGCACCTCAGCTGCTCCCAGGTAAGTCAAAGGCTTTCATTTATCCCCCTGAACCTCCATTGCGAGTGCTGTCTGATACTCCAGTGCCATGTCCCTGCATGTCTTATGTCCACACACTAATGTTCCATTTGCTTGCTAACGAAGTGAATTGCAAGCCCTGTCATTTTGTGTTTATGAGTATTCACGCAAACGTTCTGTCTCCTGCGTGGTCGCTGCATGTTTGTCACAGTCAGAGGATGTTCCAAAGGCTGCAGCAAATGTTTGTTTATTCCTTATCATTACAGAAATCAATCAGCAGATTCCCCTCTGAACCAGTCACCACCACAGCTTTTATTTATTCGCCTCCATTTCCTTCTGAGCAAAATTGATTTGGCTTCATTCTCATTGTGTTGCCCCCCAGAAATGATTTTCAGGATGAGGCGTAATGTCCTCCAAAAAAAAATATGGTTAACACATGAACTCTGAGGAAATTTACACAGAAATCGCTTAAAAATGGTCTCCCTGCTCCACAAGTTAATGAAATCTTCAATGGTCTGAATGGCTGATGCACAAAAGGACAACATCTTATTTTGTGATTGAAGATATTTTATTATAAAGCTTTGAGGAAAAAGTCTCATTGTGATAGAATAAACAAACGCTATCATGAGTCTACTGGCTCGTACAAACACACACACACACACACACACACACACACACACACACACTCACAAATGACTGCTCATTTTCAAATGTGTAGTTCTAAACATACAAAGTTAAACTGACATCAAAAAATGCGTAACACCAACGTTAATGCAGAGCCATTTTGAAATAACTGAGTAAAATAAATGAGAAGGCACTCACAGAAAGAGGCTGACCACTGCGAAAGGGTTTGATTGATGGTGCAGCTTCACCTTCTCACCAGGAACGTCTGCCTGTAAGAATATTTCTAGATGGAAACCACGACAGTCCCATTGCAAAGCTCCCCTCTCTTAGCACTTAAACATTCATTTTGAGTGATTTTGGAGCGAATTTTAACGGCAGAAGTTCAAAGAAATGGAAAAAGGTATTCAAATATAATAACTGGCAATCATCCGGTTTGACATTATATTCATTTCTGACACTTTCAAGAGGAGATTTCCAGTCTTGCAGGCCCAGCTGTGTTTACTGGCTGAACCAGTATGTTGATATGGTGGCCAGAACGACGGTGCTGGCATTTTGCTTGTTAATGACACAGCTTGTGGAAAACAAACTCCCTCTCTGGAAAGCATTCTCTAATTTTTTTTGATGATGTGGTTAATTAGCACTTGAATATGTTTGTATTGAAGTTTTGAAGCTGGCAGCAGAAAGAAGCCACGTCTCTTACTTTGGTTCTTTGGCTGGCGTTCAAGCGCGACTCTGTGGGGACTTCAGTGGTGCACCTTTTTGCAGACGATGCGTGGTTGTGAATGCACGACTGCCTCTGAGGACCATGGATTATGATAATCCATTTTTTGTCAGTTGCTGGCGTTAACAGGAGGTGTGATGCTAAGACTCTGAACGGACACGTGACAGTCGTGTGAAACACTCGCTGACCTCGAGCAACAAATCTGCCACTTTCCCTCCCCTCATCTGTTTATCCGTCTACTTCACCGCCGTCTTCACTCCGTCCTCGCTTCTCTGTTTTCATCGCAACGTTGCTTCCTTCTCTACCGCTCTTGTTTTCTCTCATTTAAACTGTGCACTCTGTTTCATTCCCTCCTTCCTCTCTTCATCATCTTTGTTTAGTCATTACTCCTCCACTGCGGCTGCCCTATAATCCCACGCCGCTCTTCTCCTCCACCCCCTCCCACTGTCCACTTCTGCCTTGACCTTTCTTCCCTTCCTGTCCTCCCCCAAAGCGCTGAACTGAAACAATAATAGAGTCCAGGAATTTAACTTCATCGCTGGCCTCCCTCTTCACCCACACCAGACATTTTAGAGGCCAACACTGTTTACTCATGTAAGGCAGTAACCGTGTTGTATGGTGCTCTGATTCTCTCTGCACAATGACATTAAGACTGTAAATAACCTCAGCTTGCATCTCCAGAACTGTGCTGTCCATCATCGCCAGCTCTGCCTCATTCTTCACAAAACCAACTTACAAAGGATTGTATATTAAAGGGGAAGATCCTCCTGGTCTAAGAAACCTCAGTTCTTTCCAGTGTGCTGACTAATCCGCAGCTGCATGAAACAATTCCTGGTGCAAAGGTGCAAAGTTCTGGGCCTCATGGAGCAACATTCTCCCATTTTCTCTTTATGTATTTCATGAAAAGAAAATAGAGACCTCTAAACACCATATAAGGGCAGGAGTTGTGCCATCAATTTGATCGTTAAACCACAATTTAAATGATTACATGAAAGGTGCTGATAGCCCCCCCCCCCCCCCCCCCCACAACCCTTAACAGGATAAGAGGGAGAAAATGGATGGATGGGAAGTTTTTCTGCAGCCACACAAACCTGTTCCACATTCTTACTCTTGCTCTTCTCTTACTGGGAGAAGAGCAAGAGCAAGAATGTGTGTTTGTGTATGGATGCTTTTGTGTCACATGATTATCCAATTTCCCAGCAACACTTGGTATGTTGTGTGTTTTCATGAGATGTCAGAGGGAGGAGACAGTGATGAACTCCAGGTTCACTGAAGAAACGCAGCTCATGACCAGGTAAACCTCATAGACTCAGTTACCATAGCAACTGACTCAGAGCTTAAGTTTCCTGTCTTCCTGAATGGACCGGAGTGACTCCTCTTATTCGGGTTTGCATTAAGTCCCTGTGTCAGGAGCATGAGACTGAAAATGAGAGCCCAGACTCCCCCTCCTCCCTCACCTGCGTACGCATACGCTTGACACGCTCTCATCTCTTCCCTCCACCCTTAAATCCCAGACTGATCCAATAACCTCTTCCCACCTTAAAAAGCCTGGCACAAACACCCACTCGTCCTCTCAAGTATATCGTCACCAACAGCCACACACTCTGTCTCAATCACACGTATACACCCGTGCATATGTTGACGGCTCGTCGCCTCGGTGACGTGACTGCACAGAGGTGACACTGCGTCTGTCAATCTGGCAGCTGGCATTTCACAGCGTTCCACCAACAATGCTACTCGCAACACCGACAGGAGATGGAACGATAGAGAGAAGGAGAGAGGGAGGGAGGGAGAGGTCGGTTAAAGCAAAGATCAGCAAAACAATAAAATAAAACACTCTGACAGATGGACACTTCTGCTGTAATATTTCTGCCCTTATCTTCCCTTGTCCTGAAGATAAAGGGACGCTGCACAAGCTTAATCTGCTCGGTAGTTTGAAGGAGACTGTGAAACATCACATGGTGAGTTTGAAGCTACTTCTAATTGTGCACTCATTTAAAAGCCATATCAGTGCATTTACACCACGTTTGGAGGTGAGCAGTTCCACATGTGCGGCTTAATAGGGTTGTCATGGAGACAGCTCAAAGAAAAACCTTTAATCGTTATCCTATTAAAAAGCATCATGGACAAAGTCATGAAAATTAATGGCACACTCATTTGCAGTTTTTGTTCATTCGGTGCGTCTGTGCAGCTGCAGCAGTCGACCTGAGGAGGGCATGCGACATGCATGCCTGCAGGAACTTTGGAGGACGCAGACTGACATCTCTGGTGTTGCTGGCAGCTCAGCTACAGATGAGCTGAACTAGATTAGGGAGTGTGACAGGTCTGACAAAAATGATGAGATGACAAAGACGACAGAGAGGAAAACACCGAATGGAGGAGGAGCGCACGGCGAGGCAGATGGATGGACGCATTGAGGTGGCTGTGACCATGCGGGGGGCCGGACTTGACAGTAGGAGGGGCTTGATCTGCTGTTGCGGTCGGGACGTGCTGAAGGAGCTGAAGATGTGAAGGTGGCGTTCGTGTAGGAGAGCTGGTCACAGCCCTGCTCCTGCACGCCGCTTTGCTTTGCAATCACCACGACTCTACGTGTACTTGCACGCGTGGCCGGTGAAAGTAAATCATATTTCCATGTATGAACATAATTTCCTTCGAGATCGGAATCAAAATCTGATCTCGAAGGAAATTATGTTCGTGATGATTCATAAACAACGCCTACGCATGCATCCAAAATTGTTCGTGTGGCTAATGCATAACAGCAAGATTATGCCACTATTACCATGCTAATAATTCCATTCTAATTCACACCGAGGGCAGGTTAATGCCTGCCTGGGATTATTATGGGATTTGTAGCTAAACCGGTGAATCTATTCCCGTCTCAGAGTAATAAAAATATCATAGTAACTTCATGAAATATTGCAATATGGGAAAATGCCTCTTATTTTCTGATTCATTTTCATTTGGTTCCATTGTAGATCTTTATGTCATAGTGCATAAAGCACTATAATTCGAACAGTTAATAACGAGCCAGATGAACTTGAGGATTTGTCTACATTACAGCTGGGAACGAGAGACACTGACGGAGGAGAGTCACAAGTGATCCAGAAGAATGACAGAGCGATTCAATAGCATTATGAGGGAAAACATGAAAAGAAGCCAGCGAGGATGTAAGGATCCATTATCAAAAACGTACCGAATCAAAGAAACCCACTGGAGGGACGAGAGGATGTCTGGAACACTGCACAGACACGCAGGCCCAAGCCGACCGTTTGATCCTCAAGAGCACGGAATTCACAGGCTGCAAAACTCAGGATGCTGCGACGTGACGGACGCTGCTCTCTGGGCCTGAGAGGTTCAAGGAGCTCGCCAACTTCTGGAGAGGTAAGGATTACTGTCTGTCATTTTCCAAACGGATATCTGACTGCTAGTTAGCTTAGCTGCAATCAACGCTATCAGAAAGGCACCTGAAAAAGTCACATTTAAATCAAATACCCCTTTTCTCCAAAACGGCCAGCATTAATAGGGCCGTGCTCAGCATTCACTGCTACTTGTCCGGCTCTTTAAAAGCTGGCGTGTTCCTTTAACAAAAGTGCTTCAGCATTGTGGGATTTCTGTGAGGAGAGTAAAATGAAAGTGTCTGATAATGGTTCAGCAACTCTATTGCTGCTCTTTTTACCAGTTTTGCCTGTAAGTGCCTTTAATTTGACAGCAAACTGGTGGTAAAGTGGCGTAATAGACCTGCAAAATGCATTGTGCTCAGCACTCTACAGCTTTCTGAGGCTGGATTTTTATTTCTCTGGAGTAAATGACACTAAAATCATCTAAATTCCCATTTTCAGGAGCGAAATGTGCAAAACTTAATAATCTTCACAACAGTGGATTGGTACTTAGCAAAGCATGACAGTTCCTGGAAATTGGTATCACGACCATGGAGGTAATCATTAGGCCATCAACGTGGCTCGCTGGCAGTGAGGCAGTAAAAAGAACAATTTAATTTACAAAATATACTAAAGATGGCAATTAATTGAATTAAGCTCAATTTAGAAAATACATTTCTTTGAGTTATGCTGTAACATGTTGGCTGATAAGGACAAAGAATGTGGTGATTAGTCAGACCTGTTGATCCCGTCGTACTTGATGAGCTGGTAAAACACGGCGACCCTCACTACTTCTGACCCAGTTCCCCGTAAAAGAACAAATTGATCTCCCAGAGGGTGGGAGGTGCTCGTGTGCTGCAGCGCTGATGGGTGCGTCAGTCCGTAGAACCAAGTCCTGTGTTCCATGGTGGGTTTATTTAGACAGGTAATTCTTCTGTCTGATGCCAATGTAGTGATGAAAATGTTTAAGGCTCTCCAAAACTGTATTTTATAATCTTTTAACCAAAAATTTGAAGAAAATGAATGAATGAAACTGTATGTTCTTCTGCCGCTCGATCCCCAGAGGCCCTCAGCTGTTTTTCTTGGAATTTTCTCTACATTTATCCAACTTTTCATCTCCTGTCCCGGTCGTTATGGACGGTGGGCCTCCTCTAAGATAAAGCTCACCTTTCCTTACATTATTAAGGGTTGTGTTTCCATGTTGTGTCTATATGGCGTCATAATTTGACTCTGCGACGGTCTACGTTTTAGCCGTGCAAACCTAAACCTGCTTTTTTTTACATAAATACATGAAATTGTTGTTAGTTTCTGACTCAGTTTTACTTTCAAGCTGCTCAACATGATTTTTTCTGATAACGAATTTTCTTTCACTCCTCTGAACCTGGCTGGATCCCCCCCCCGGGAGACCCCCCTCTGGTCAAGGCTATTACCATCTCCCATCGTTCCATCTGATGTCTTTTTATTTCAGCATGAAGTGTTTGCAGTGAGGTATTTCTCACAAGTGTGTCTGTTATGGTGTTGGGCTGTCCGTCACCTTGCTATATGAAACAATATGCGTTTGTAATTAACCACTCATGTTGAGGTCCTTGATTCCTCCATTGAATTCAGGGAAAGTCAGCTCTGAAGACTGTAATCCTGCCAACACACCGACCAACCAGCAAACGTCACAGATCGCTTTGTGGCTCCTCTGTGGACAATCTTTGACCAACTCTACTTTCAACAATGACCGCAGCTCAAGGTCTGCAGCACGTTACGATACAAGTCATTAGCGGCTGTTGCTACTGTAAGCCCACTGATTGCCGCTTTCGTGGCCGGTCTGTTATTATTTTGTGCTCATCAAAGATGGAGTTCTCCAGGAATTCAGAACCATCTTACTGTAGCGAGGAAGGCAGAACAAATGAGAAAACACCCCAGATGTGACGTGCTACTGTGTATTTCAGGCACTTTGTCCAGACGTGTTTGAATAAATGCCTGGAGGACAAAAGCGCCAGGCAACGAGCAAAACTGAAACTGAAAAATACAAATACAGCACAAAAACAGGCTGTAACCTCCACTACGCTGACTTCCTGGTGCTGGTTTAACAGATGCACTTCAAACGAGATGTGTCAGTTGATGCTTGTGGTGCATTTGGCCCTAAAGACTTTTTTGTCACTTGAATATGAGGTGTGTGTGTGTGTGTGTGTGTGTGTGTGTATAAAATTTTAGCTTCATACACAAGAAACTTAACTCAGGAAAATATCTGCGAAGAAAGATCACATCCTTCGTGCCTGCAAGATAATGCGACTAAGCTGAGACAGATAGGAGGACAGCTCACCTGAAGAGTGGAGGAACATGAGACAATGTTGTTATCTGTGCTGATGCTTGCGTGAACCTGGAGGACGCCAGCAGGCCCGTCTGGAGAGGGACTGCCCTCTTATCACAACCTCCACAGATGACTGACGTTTTTCTTAATTTGTTTTCACCAGATTACCAGATCAGGACTGCTGGTATTTGCAGAGGGCGTGAATGGTTGCTTGAGAGTGCCTGTGAGTGTGGCCGTATTGGAGGCTGTCATGCAGGTGAAGGTGTCGGGTGAGTCTTGTGATAACTGTGTAGTGTGCTGGTGTTTGCCTTGCAGAAGAGCATCTAACCCACCCTGGAGATGCTTTTGTTCTCTGGTTCTCTGCATGAATGCTTCCCCTTTTCTCATCTTCACTACCTTTCTCCTGCCTTCCAAGAGTCCCTCTCTAATTACCTTTCCTTTACCGTCATTTCCCTCGTTAGCATATGAATTGGACCCAGAGCGTTTCTTCGTTCTTCCCTTGTTATGTTTGCACGTGTCTGGATGAAAGACTATGTGTTTTGTAATGAAATACATGGAGATATGTATTAAATTCAATTAAGGCAGTGGCTGCAACATGAGTTCAAAGTCAGTAAGTATGTCTTTTGTTCATACAATGTAATGTATGACCTTGAATCCTAATTCGATTGGCCGCTTTCTGGAGGCAAATTTAATTGTCTATCTGCTTTGTTTTTCCTTGAATGTTTGTTCATTTATGTCTTTTACACATTTGATGATGTTTATGCAAATGCACATTGTTAGAGAACTGTGGTTTTTGTAAGCAGACATGTAGGGAGGGTGAAACCGGGGGCAGTTGTTAATTCCCCGCTCTTAAAGGCACATGACGACATTTTGAGAATGGTTTATCACCCAGCATCTTTTGGAGCCAGAAAGACCCTCCCCTCATCCGTGTTGATTACAGAGCTGCAGACACCCAGTCGAGAGCATACTGTCCCAACACTCACCAAAAACCTCTTAATCCACCACAGTCTTTGGCTGTGTTTGCTAGAACCAGGGTTGTGCTTACACTTCGCTGTGGAAAAACTGAAATGAAAATTACGAATGTTACTTTAGAGTCGGATAGCTTGCAGCGTCTGAAAGCCCCAGAAGCTCAGTCGACTGAAGCGACTGCTGCTGCTGTCAGAGTGAGGGGATTACCTGAAAAGTTGGTTTGTTCCTTTAAGAAAAATGGGACTGTGCTTGCTTTTTTTGCAATATATTATTTAATTTAATTGAAGAGGATCTGTTGTTTTTCCATGCTGGATTTGATTTGATCAGCGGACTGACTTCTGCCGGGTATAAATGTAATAAAGCCACATAGAGGAGGATGCAGAGGAGCTGAGCCCCTGCCCTGGCACACCAGACATGCTGTTTTATCAAAAGTCTGAATCGCAAATGCAATATTAGGCATGTAATAAAGTTTAAACATTTTTATTTGTATCATTTGGTCAGTCTGTTCTCATAATGCCTACTGAAATAACGTAGGACCCAGCGACACACAGAGAGACACGGAAGATCAGAATATGGGATGAAGGTGTTTGTTTAGGCGGTCGCAGGGTCGGCCTGTGTTCTACGTCTTATCGGCGGCCGAGCGCTCAGATACTGAAGGCAAGCAGCAGATGCGGCAGTGACTGATTCGTTCTAGGAGAACAGAGAGACTTCGGAGAACATTTGTTGTTGACTTGGAGGATGAATGTGCAGGCCGGCTGAACACGACGTGAGGCAGGAGCCTGGTTATGAAAAGAATACTGTACACGGGTGAAGTAATCTAAATTGTTATATGTCACAGGGTTGCACCTCAAGGTGACAGGATGGAGCCAGAGAGAGAGAGAGGGAGAGAGAGGGAGAGAGAGAGAGAGAGAGAGAGAGAGAGAGGCTTGTGATGCTGAGACATGACACACTGTTATTCTTTATCAGATCTTTCCCTTCTCACATCGCGTTTCTCACTCATTACCTAATGAGCTTAATGGACTGAGAGCAGAGTCTCACCTCTTCAAACCTGATGAGGTCAGGCAGAAAATTGATCTGCCTGCTGGGCTGATGTTACAGATGTTCTAGAGAGTTGCTGAGCAAATCTCCTTAACAGTTGAACTACAGCATCTCAATAAGTGTTTGAGTTTTTAACCATAAGAATGCTTCCATTTCAAGATCATATGCACGCGTCGTCCACGGCAGCGTGTGTGAACTGCCTCAGTCGCTGGTGTCAGTCACACTGTGGATTCTGAATATTCTTCACACATGCAGCTCATCTGTCTTTCAAGGTCTCCCTCATCTTCTAATTTCACTCCTAATCAGCGTCACATTTCATATTTCTGTGTGATGAAATCACTGTTTCTCCGAAAGGTCACTTCTTCAAAGAGCAAGGAAAAAAAAGCGGAGCCTATTTTCTGATTAACACTCACACTTTTCATAAATGTGAAGCTTTTGACCTATCAATTTAGGAGGTGGCTGGAAAATAAATGAGAAACAACGAGTCGAGAAGGAAGGACGTCAATCAACAAAGAACAAACAGAGAGTGAAAGAATGGTGATCATTAGCCAGCAGCAGGCAGCAAAGGAGAGCGTCTATAAAGTTCAAACACTTGAGGCCAGCCACTGGAAGAGGAGTTCTTCTCCAGAAATAACAAGGTGCCTTTGAATATGGGATATAAACACAACACAGACGACTCGCAGCAATTACACACAAAGGAGATCAGAGCTGTGAAGTACAGTCTGCAGGCATCTGGGGGGTCCAAGATGATCAGTACCATTGTTGGGCCTCTGAGGGTCCGACACAAGTAGAGATAAAAGATCAGAGCCAGAGTCTCACTGTCCTCTGTGTTGTGGGAAACTGTGGAGACATCCAGCCATCCATTTTCTTCCGCTTATTCCTGTTAAGGGTCGTGGGGGGGGGGGGGGGATGGTGGAGCCTATCCCAGCGGCTATGGGCGGGAGGCGGGGTTCACCCTGGACGTGTCGCCAGTCCATTGCAGGGCCAACACATAGAGACAGACAACCATTCACACTCACATTCATACCTAGGGTCAATTTAGAGTATCAATCAGCCTCGTCCCCAAATTGATGTCTTTGGACTGTGGAGACAACTTGGAATAAACAACACTCCCCAACAGCAAGGGTGCTGACCTCCTGCTCTTGATAGATCTGCAGTCGAAGCTTCGCCGTCCTGCAGCCACCAACCCAAATGCGGCGCTGATGGCTGAGATGCCGCCACTGCACAGCACAACTTTTGTTACAGTTGAGGTTCTTCATTTGTCGAGGCAGGATGCCACCAGGGCGCCCCCCTTGGGAGGTGTTCCAGATACTTCCAAGTGGGAGGAGGTTGCGGTGCGGATCCAGGATCAGGTGGAGGGCCTGGGAACACCTCGAGACCCCCCATCAGAGCAGTTCGACGTGGCCTGGGAAAGAGAAGTTTGGGGCTCCCTGCTGCTTCTAATACCCGACCTCGGACAAACGGTTGAAGAGTGACCTCCTGAAACGGGTGTTCACAGCCAACACTGCAGAGCCTGGAATGGCCGGGGGAGGCGTGTGACCATGTGGTAAACCCCTTCTTTAATGTGAGCATGCAAGGCAGAAGCAGCCAACCAAGGACGCTTCTCATTTGTGGGGTGAGAGACGGGTTTTATTCTGAGGAAATCAATGTATCAATCAAGTCTTCATTCTCCTCAAATGCCTGACAAAGTATTGACATCAATGCACTTGAAGTCCTGAGCCCACATCGACTGTTCCGGCTGAGTCTGTGTCTTCATGGTACAAGCTGAGGTACACAGTAGCAGGAGGTACCATGAGCGAGGTTCTGAGTGGGTGATGGCATCTGCAGCCATGTTTCCGTCAAAGGTTGGATGCGTATTTTTATTTGTTTTAGCTTTATTTATTTTGCGTTTATATGCACACTTCAGGTGGTTTTTGCCTTTTTTTGAATAGAGTCGATGCACTAAACATGAGAGGAAACAACTGAGTGCAGCTGGGTTGAGGGCGGGCGTTGACGGGCGTCAGGGCATTGTGCGCCCATCTCAAAGAGCAATCTCGAGTTTCTGTTTTTTTTTCCTGCTTTTGAAATCCAAAAGAAAAAGAAAAGAAATCAAAAAGGAGCCCTGATTAAAGCTTTTGCTACCACAAGAAACAATCCATCAGGGTTGTACACCAGCTATCAGGAGCTTCAAAGCCACCGCTCGCTTGCTGCTTTGTCTTCCAATGAGAAGCAAGGCAGCACATCAAACGACTGACAAAACCTCAGCAAAAAGGGAATATTTTATTCATCGCTGTCAATAGAGGGGAGGAGTGCGATATTAGGGATAGGTGGAACCCGCTCAGATTTTGATCCTGAACCTTGAATGCAGCACCGAGCCCTGTAGAGGTGTCTAATGAGGACACCTGATCAGAGACAGCAGCTGACACCTGCAATGTGTCAGGACACAGGAGGTGATGGCATTTAAAGATAGAGGTGTCACACGCCTGCCTCTCTCACTCATGACATCAACCCTCGACAGTTTTCTCTCTCACCTGTTTTGCTGAGTCTCTGTGGAGCTGTTACATCATTTTAACCTCTGAATATCACCGAGCCACGACTCGCTAACCATGACTGACCTTGTCAACCTCCTTAAGTGTCTGAGAACCAGATATGCAGAAAACATTGTGACAGCTGATTTTGATTTGATGAAACTGAAGTTAGCATCAAAGAAAATGAACCTCCTCACCTTTTAATAAGATAAGATAAACCTTTATTTGTCCCTCGGTGGGGAAATTGGCGCTGTTACAGCAGCAGAAACAGAGAAGTAGCGGCAGAAAAAGCACAGAGCGAAAAATAGTAGAAACTATAATAAGCAACAATAAACTGAAATACACTATAATAAACTACGATAAATACCAGCAGCACAAGTGTTGTCTTTTGGACAGTGCAGTGTTAAATATTGCACATAAAGAATGTCCAGGGTCTGGGGGGGGGGGGGGGGGTCACTGTGAGCGGTGCTTGTTGTAGCATCTGACAGCTGCAGGTAGGAAGGACCCGTGGAACCTCTCCTCCACACTAAGGGTGGAGGAGCCTGTCACTGAAGGAGCTCTCCAGGGCTGTCAGGGTGTTGTTCATGGGGTGGGAGTCAGTGCTCAACAGAGAGGGCAGCCTGGCCATCATTCTCCTCTCTCCCACCACGTCCACTGGTCCAGGGGGCATCCCAGGACAGAGCTGGCCTTCTTAACCAGTTTGTCCAGTCTCCTCTTGTCTGTAGCTTCTATGCCCCAGCACACCACCCCATACAAGATGGCTGATGCCACCACCGCATCATAGTAGGTCCTCAGGAGTGCCTCCCGCACTCCTAAGGACCTCAGCCTCCTGACCAGGTCTGATAAGATGTCACCATCTCAGTCTCCATTCCCTGGATGTTCACCGGCATCAGGTGGGACTGTGTCCGCCTGTGGAAATCCACCTCCAGCTGCTTGGTTTTCCCCGCGTTGATCTGGAGGTGGTTCCTCAGGCACCAGTCTACAAAGTCCTGGGTCAGTTCTCTGTACTCAGGCCGACAATTGCAGAGTCATCAGAGAACTTCTGTAGGTGACAGGTGGGTGTGGTGGGAGAAGTCTGCAGTGTAGAGGGTGAAGAGGAACGGAGCCAGGACCGTTCCCTGCAGGGCCCCTGTGCTGCAGACTGTGTCTGTGTCACAGTCCCCAGACCTCAGTTACTGCGGGCGGCTTGTGAGGAAGTCGAGTGTCCAGGATGTGAGGTGATGGTCCACTCCTGTATGCTCCAGCTGAATGGTATTGAAAGCACTGGAGAATTAAAAAACTTGATTCTCACAGTGCCCCTGGGCTTCTCCAGGTGAGGGAGGGCTGGATGGAGGAGGACGATCAGGGCATCATCCACGCTGGTAGGAGAACTGCAGTGGCTCCGTGGATGAACCCACCAGGAGGCGGAGATGTCCGAGGACCAGTCTCTCCGGGGTCTTCATCAGGTGGGATGTAAGTGCCACTGGTCTGTGGCTGCTGTGGTCCTTGGGGTGCGGTGTCTTGGGCACAGGGACCATGCAGGATGTTTTCCACAGCTGTTGTCCTCTCCCAGCTTCAGCCTCAGGTTGAACATGGGTTCAGCTATCCCACACAGCTGGTCTGAGCAGGACTTCAGGAGCCTGGAGCTGATTCCGTCAGGACCCGGCGCCTTCCTTGGCTTGATCCTCCTGAGCTGGTTTCTCACTTAAAGTGTTGTGAGGGACCGGTTGGAGCAGGGGGGCCCTGTGTTCAGGAGTGGTGATGGTGAGTGGATGAAGGGAGTAGTGGGGGGTGGCTGGGAGCTGAGTGCTGCAGGCAGAGGTGTGGAGGTGTCAATGAGGGGTCGATGAACACTGAGTATAAAATATTGAGGTTTTCAGCACCAGAAGTAGAAGAATTCTTTTCAGCCTTCCCCCTGGACAGGTCACCAGTCCATGGCAGGGCCAACACATAGAGACAGACAACCATTGGCTCTCCCAGCCACACCTACGGTCAATTTAGAGTCTGGATTAACCTGGTCCCTCTTGATGTCTTTGGACTGTGGAGGAAGCTGGAGTACCAGAGAGAACCCAGCAGGAACAGGGAGAACATGGAGACTCACACAGAAAGACCCCGTGCTGCAGCCGGGGCTCCACCGCCAACCTTCTTGCTGGGGGGCCACGGTGAGGACCACTGCTCCACTGTGCCGCCGGCTGGAGACATCAAAAATGTGAATAAGCTGAAGCAGGAAACTCATTTATAGAAGACGAGAAAGCCCCCCAAAATAAGTAATTTTCAAGTCTTAGAATGATTTGATATTTTTATTCATTCATTCATTTCCCCCTCACATATGGTTACTTTGATTGATTGATTGATTGATGATGTATATACAGAATAAACAAGAGCATCAATCCCTCAAATTGCTCCTGAGAAACCACATCCACCCAAGGAGACGGTGACCTAGATAGTTTGTGCTTAATTTGTCCAAACTCTCTCAAATGGTTTTCTTTTCTATCAGATATCAGCCTTAATCCACTTTCCCTCCCCCTCCGTTCTGATTGGTCAAAACCAAAGCAAGTAGATTACTCAGCAAACCAGACGCGCCACCACTTCAGTGACCCTCCAGAGATATTGATGAGCTCTTATCCTCAGTGAAGCAACGCCTCCCACCTTGTTCCTGATGTTCTGTCAGCTGCCCAGAACGCCCATGTTTCCTCCTGCACCACAAACAGCTGTCTCCAGGGGACACGCGCGCATCTGAGGACACGGAGCACTGACGGGACGGATAATTAGGATTACTACATATGTGTGTTCTAAGCAAATAATACACAAGAAAATCCAAAACCCAATGTAAGTACAGCGTGTGTGCTTAATCCAGTATGGCTGCTGTTCACTTTCAGAGGCCAGTACACCCTCCTCACTGTCACCTTTCATCTTCTCAGACTGTTTCTGAGAAAGTGAGAGACAAGTTTTCAGCAGCAGGCGGTTTGGAGATAAAAGGTTCTTTTATTGGCCATTAGCGAGGAGCAGACACGGCTTCGATCAAGCAGCATTCATAACTGAAGCATGTAGCATATCAAAAGCAGCAGGAACGTGTGTGATTGAATGAGCGCGCGGGACCAGGGATTACTGGGTTTGACCTTTAGGGTGTCCTTGAAATCAATGGTGGGCGAGTTTCTTCCTAAATGTAATTCATTAGATATCAGCAGCTACTTCCATGTTACTGTCTTTTCAGAAGAATACATCGTTGTTTACAATTTATGTGTTACTTTCACCCAAAGTATAAACACATTACAAGGATTAGGCATCGTGGCGGCCCCAGGCCTGGGTCCTGTGTGGTGTTTTGTGTGCAGCGTACTATTGGTGTGTGTGTCTTTGCAGGTCTGAAGCAGCCAGGTCACTAGGTTGACTGGGAGAGCCTGGCCAGGGTTCCCAGTTAGGCCTATTTAACCCCGCCTTCCCAGACACCGGCGTCGGTATCTGCTCGTCTCTGCTGGCTCTCTGTTGCCCTTAGCCAGCGTGCTGTTGTGTTACTTTTTGTTTTTCCTAGTTTACACTAACAACATGCACCACACATTGACCACCACATCCACACACTCACCTCCACTACTGACACTGGCTTCCACGCCTCATATAATTAATTATTTACTTTAATAAATGATAGTTTTCCGCTACTACGTGTTGCTGCCTAAAGCCGGTCGTAGCAGGTGTCAAAAATGTAAGTGTGTAATTAACAGCCTCGTTTATGAACATTTTATTCCTGAAAAAATGGAGACTATGGATTTTTATGATTCTTCAACTGTAAAGTATTTTCAGATTCATGAAGTGCGAAACAGGAAACACAACTGACTCAGACTCTTTGACAAAAAGGTTTCATGCACATTCATCTTCTTTCTTTTTTTTTCTGTGAGCAGTTACATGATGTGTTTGTATGTGCATGTACATGCTGTGGTCAAATTTAAGAGCTCGAGGAATTTCTGCAGGTCAGGACTCCATTACCCAGAACTCCTCACACAGTCGTTCCTGTCACAGCTCTGATTGGTCAGTGGTGTCATGTGGTGGAGTGGAATGCTAATGACATTCAGTATGATGGTGGATTTGTTGGTCAAAGCCTCCTGACAGTCACTGACGTTCCAGGCTGAATTCTGAAGCTTGTGTGAGGGAGAAATTCCCTCTGGACCGAGCCAGAACCACGCAGCGCTCAGCCGCCGGCAGCTTCTTACTGATACTCTGCTGCAAAATGAAGCTGCTACCAAAAGCAAGATGTCACAGGAACCATATTCCCAAAATTTAATTTGGAAGATGCCATATTACTCCATGTTAGGGTCGCGCGCTAGCAGCAGATAGCATCGTTTATTTCTACATCTCAAGAGCCAGCAAGCGTGTAACCTCAAACGTGTTCCCTCTGCTGCGCTCAGAGTGACAGCGTGTCCTTCCTGACGTGTGTCCCCCAGCCAGGTCACCGAGGGCCCTCTTGATGCCTGGTTGTTTTCAGCGTGTCGTCAGAAACCATTACGGTTTTCACGGACCGGACGGATCTTTATTGTTGCTGTTCAGTGGATTTGAGAACAGTGACTTTTCACAGTTTGTTCCACGTGTCGTCTTTCACACTTTCAAGTTCACTTTTCTTCAACACACTATTAGCCGCTTAGACGAGTTAGCTTCACCACAACAACATTCCCGGCGGAACGTCAGGAGGACCCTTCCTTCTCAGACTGACACTCACCTGTGGCCTCAAACACTAACATATCACTGTGCTAGAAATCTCACGCCATTCCTGCATGCAAGTGCCATCCGTGGGTCTGTCATTATCTCCCAATGGCAATTCATTGGTCTCATTGAGTCAGGTGGGGCAGGTGTGTGTGTGTGTGTATGTGTGTGTGTGACACAGAGAGTGAGAGAGAGAGAGAGAGAAAGAGAGAGAGCGAATCTAGCTGGTTGAGTCAGAGGTGATTGGTGTGTGTGTTTCAAGTGCAAATGTGTATGAGGGGATTTATGATTCAGGGCCCCTGCTGACAGTCTCCATCACACAGGCCTGATGTGAAGGGACAGGCCGCGTCAGAAAACAGGAGCAACACTTACATCATCTGAAGGCTGGAGAGTAGAGAACAAGTCCATGAAGACACGTTTGACTGCTTGTCCTCATGTCTGACGGCTAAATGAATGCATGTTAGGACAAAGGTAATCCTGCGCTTTATCACACACAGAGAAAAAACCCGTTCACGTCGGAGACGGGGAGTCACCAGTAAAAATGGCAGCCTCACAGCAATGTCGCCCCAGCCATCAAAACAAGAGCGTTGCTTTTCATTCCTCCACTGGCAAACACATCCACATGACGCGCTCAGCTGAGCGCAGAGGTTTGATTTCCTGTCGCAGGCTGTGTATTTTCAGGGAATACAGTGGCCGCTGGCTGACTGTGTCATCAAATGAGCACAGGGGATTTAGTCATGGTGAGATCTGCCAAGGCTTTTG
Organism: Aulostomus chinensis; assembly: GCF_037954235.1. Classification (NCBI taxonomy): domain Eukaryota; kingdom Metazoa; phylum Chordata; class Actinopteri; order Syngnathiformes; family Aulostomidae; genus Aulostomus; species Aulostomus chinensis. The sequence continues at coordinate 4,561,639 of NC_141343.1, read as the reverse complement.
TTCACGATCGTCAAAAGTGATGTGAAAACATCAGATTCCACTTATCACAAGTGATTTTTTACTCTATAATTTGTGTGGCTCAACTCTCACACACCCATCAGTTGTACGTGCTGCACACTTCCAGCAGCCTGCAGCGCATTTTGACCTCAAATCGGTTTTGTTTTTTTTAATTTTTCTCTCAATTTGTGCCTTTTTCTACATCTGCTTGCTTGTTTTTTTTCTACTTTGTCTTATTAATCCTTTATCATTTCATTTGTTTAACAGAACAATAGGCATTAATCACCATTTCTGTAAAGGTGCCAGCCGGTTGGCTCGTTGTCAACTCTAACTCTCTGAACCTGATGGAAGACATGACGGCAGCAACGGTGACAATTGCCTTCTTGTTTCCAAGAAAGGTTTTGATACACATTTTGATTTTTGCAGAAACAGCATACGAGCTAAAAACTACCTCAAATTCACAGTAAAGGTTTTGTGCTAACCTGAATTTGTTTCTGCGAGAAGACGGGAGACGTAGTGAACCTTGAACTGGTGCGACTGACCAGCTGCTTCCAACATCTTCGTCTTCCTGTTTATTCTGGTTCTAATTCTTTGTCGTTATTCTTTCTTTGTCTCCAGAGCAGCAGCAACATGTCCAGAACTCCCTCGCACCAAAGAACAAGAACAACCGACAGTCATTCCTCCAGAACTCTCCAGTGTTCACCGATAAACGTCTGCGGAACAAAACCATGGATTCTATTGGATTTCTGGGTTTTCCTCCTTTTCGCTGCCTCTCACAGCCGTCAGTGTCTAGACTGCCATCGAGTGACACGCGACATCACCTGGTTTACTCACTTTGTATTTGCATTCCCTCTTTTTGAGGCATTTCTAAAGTTTGCTCTTATGACCTCGGCCTCATATTTCTGACTGCATTTTGCACTCATGAGCTTCAATAATCCTTTGGTTCTTGTTTTTACATCATAATCCATGTTGTACTTTCGGTTTTATTTTGAAATCACTTCTCTTGGTTTATGTACTTCCTGTCTTTCTCTCTCACCTCACCTGTGTCTTGTCCATTCATCACTTTGTCTTGCCCCGCCCTGTTTCCGACATCCAATCAGCTCCTCCCTGTCCTCCCACCTGACGCTTGTTGTGTCATCAGATGAGTTCCTATCGTGGTTCTCCCCTCGGTCTGCTCATGTTTCCTACTTCACCTCCTTCCCAGCGCCTGCTCCGCATTTCTCCTCCTCATGGAGCATGGACTGGCTTTTTTCCCCCGTCATTTTTTTGTTTCTTTCTTGCAGTTTTGCATTCATGCCACAGAGTAACTAACTCTTGGAGCAAACTGAAAGCACTAAATATAGAAAGACGCATAAATGTTATCTTCTGAAATATCAGTTTTTCAAAGCAACATGAATTTCTAATACGTCCTGTTCTTTGCTTTCTCCTTGTTCGCCATGCCAGCTTGATAATATCTTGTTATTCACGCTGCCAGAAACAATCCACTGAGCAAAAAAGTCTTGTTTTGCATCTGTTGTTAATTTCTCCCTTTGAGATCTCCAACATATGTTTGTTTCATGAGAAGTAAATGATGGAATTGATTGCATGTCGACTACAATGGGGGACTCATTCATACTGCAGTGCCAAGTGCTCTACAGATAATTCAATATGTGAGGCTGACTTTCCCGAGAAGAGGGGGAAGAAATCCTGAGGACTTTTATCTTTAAACCTCTTCTGTAAAAGCTGAACAGAGACATCGTGAGCAGGTGGCTCGATTGCAAACTGGATGCATTTTTCTGTGCGCCAAGAAGACGCGCAGCCTTGTAAATGCTCATGGCTGCTTTAGTCTGGTCTCTGAGCTCCCTCGGCCGTCCTCTCCCACTGAAAGCCTTGAGGTTCGTGATAAATGCAGCATTTGGAGGAAACCCTCCTCCGTCGCTAGCTAGTGACCACATGATCAGCTGTCAGCGCTGCTAACTCGCGTGTGCTGGTTCCGTGCGGGCAGATCTGTCTTGTCATCGTTTCTTAAATTTGGGGATCATGTGAGAGACATTTGTGAATTTATTTGCTTTTGTTTCATTCAATTCCTGACAACAGAAAATGTCAACAATGTGATCTTGAAGAAATGCACTTGATGATCTGATGACAATTATAAAGATTCCGAAATGGGCTTCCTATCAATCTGACGACCGATCGCTTTGCTCCTTTTGCTGTCTTTGATGATCAGGGGGGAAAAGAGAAACTGGATCATTTCCATGCTTTCCCAAATGTTATGGAAAGAATTGTTGGAGATCATGGAAACATTGGTTGATACATCTCTCAACCAAACGAGGGATCAAATCCATCATCATGCAGGCCTTCTTCAGAGTATTCCCTCTGTTTCCAGGGTTAAGGGAACACTCTGTGAAGGGTTTCACGGCTCAGGAAGGGATTCCGTGTGTTTTGCTCCTCTTATGTTCTTGCCCAGTGTGCTGTGTCTTATGAACTCATTCAAGCATTCCATTCCAATCGAACTCAGTCTTTAGTCTGAACCGATCACTCACACCGAGGAGCAGTTAAACCCTCTTTCTCTTTGTAGTCTGCATGACTTTTTCATTTAATAGATGAGGTTATTTCCCAAAAACTTCTGCATGATTAAAGTAAAACAAGTTGATGTGTTAATTGCCTGCCTGCCTCTCCTCTGATTGAATAACTTATCCTGCAATTACTGTCAGAGAGCTGAATGCATTGAGGTTTTCTGTGTAAAAGCGTTAAAGGTTTTTAATTTCTTGGGATGAGTCCAACTCTCGTCTTCACACAGCTTCTTGTGTCTACTTCCTGTCTCTTTGCATCAGGAAGACGGGAGCAGCCCTTCTTCATGCCATCATTCTGCATTTCCATCAGCCTCCTCCCCAAACTGTAAACCTCTCCCCCACCTCGGTCTATGGCTCTGGTCTCTAATCCTGTTGGCCTTTGGGGGCAGCAGTCCTACTGATGTGTCCATGCCCCGGTCACCTCCCTGGTGTTTTCTGGCTGAGAGCAGTAAATCTCCGAGGGGTTTCCCGGGTGACGGAGGCAGACCCAGGTCATTTGCTCGGGGACGGCTTTCTCCAACGCTCTACTGGGAAAAGCTGCTCCATGAGTGACAGTGGGAGAGTTCTTCCATGCATTTGTCAGCGGTTTGCTGTGGCCGCTGTGTCACTGCAGTGCAAGACAAAATGGCTTTGTCACATCAAACTTAAGCGGAACACAAGATCTGCATCTCAAGACAGGATGTAGAGCAAATCCAGTCTTATTAGACTTCAGATGTAGGCCGCTTGCTGTCTTGAGGAAACCATCTGACAGGTCCTCCAGCACCGGTTTCTGGGGCAGCAGCACATCATCCTTAGAAACCGCAGCAAGTAATTCGGCTGAGAGTCTGGCTGGAACTCCCCACAGTCACCCGGTGGGCGAGCTCCCTCTCCACCCTCAGCTGATGAGTAGCAGCGAACTGAAACGCAAAGGTGCTAAACTGTCCGTTCTGGGCTGCCGTTGATGCAACATGGCAGTTGCTGCACAAGGTGACCCACTCCCTCTAGATACGAAGGGCTCGGTCTGAAAAACACAGCTCACACATCTCGCTGATTGTTTAATAACCACCTAGATAGATGAATCATGTTATGAATATTTTCATTTTCTTTTCTGCCAAAAGATCCCTTTAACTACATTAAAAAAAGATAATTACAACAAACCCAAGTGTTTCTGGCAGGCATCATAATGTTCTGGACTTTTTATTATTTTATTATATTAGAACATGCTGGTACAAGGATTTTTTTTGTCTGGTTATTGTCTCCCAGAAGAGTGGAATTAAATATCCACCCTTGCCAACAAAATGCTCAAGGCAGCCCAGGAGAGTGACTGTGTCGAAGGCAGCAGAGAGATTTAAACCAATCAATTTATTGTTCTTGTTGAATTAAAAAGGTTAAAATAAAAGAGTTTTTGGAAAGTGATTTGATGAGTGTTGTTCTGCTGAGAGGTGCTGCCTGAGGAGAGCTCAGATTAGATGATATATGCTGCAGATTATCAGCTTTGGAAGCAGCAGGAGCCTCTCAGTGCTGCTGGTGTACAGAAGGACAGGGACTTCCAGACAATTTACTGGGTGAAGTTGAAGCAACGACACGTGAGAAGGTTTGGTCGAAGAGGAGGCATCGTTTAAAGAGACACCTCAGTTTGTTTTGGCAACTTTGTTAGAAGAAAATGGCCTACAAAGTTTAGTGAGGAGGTTTTTAGGACGGCTTTGACACTCCAGATCTCTGGACGGGAGGCGTCTCAGGGGAGAAGGTGCAACAACTTAGCATTTTTAATGAAGCCTGGTTTGCTTTCACACTCACATCGTCAAGTTCACTAAACACTGTAAACAAGCATCACAGGTCAGAACAGAGAGAGGGTGAGGATTCAGTCGCATCTTTAGCGGCGTCCTGTTTGCTCCTCCTCTCATCATTCTGTCAGAGATTTTCACATTTTGTTCACATTCCTATGTTCGTTTTATTATTAACCTCAGCACTCAGAGCTCCTGCAGCTGTGTCCACAGCCTCAGTCCCCTTCTGGTGTCAAACTGATCAGATGATGCCTGGTCGCGAGACATTTAAATGAACCTGTTTTTGGTTCACTTCCTGTATTCGGTCCAAACCAAGAGCAACAGGGTCCACTTGGAAACAGGAGGACTTGGGTCAGGTTGAAAAGTCCAGACCAAAGTGGGCTGGTGAGACAGGGTGGCAAGTTTATTCATCTGGAAGGAAACTACCGCTCTCATTGTTCACGCATGCGTCTCCGTGGGAATGAGCGAGTCCAACATCCTAACATCAGTCCCAAACCTTCGCACCAAGGTTGTTCCATAAGGCTGAGAGCTGCTGGGTCATGTGATCATTCTTGGCGTTCACCCCTCCCATCCCTCTAACTACTGTGTAAGACGCCTGTCTGACCCCCAAACCAGATTTTGTCTTGTAAAATTATTTAGAGGACTAGAAGATTGACATTATGCTGTTGATAGCAGTGAGAGGAGCTCAGCTCTCCGGGCACTGCTGGGGAGTTGGACTATATGATAGCTCTGCGTTGCCAGAGATGACTATGTCCACATTATTGAAATGGAAAAACCAACTCACGATCAGAGAAATATGTGTGTGTTTTTCTGATTGCACAAGCACATCCTGAGGGAGGGAATCATCCTCCAAGCCTCCTTTTTTCTGTCACTGCTGTCACTGAAGTGAAGCTTGTAGTTTTTAAAAATGTCTTCTTCCTTTTTGTGCCTACAAAAATTCAAGATGCAAGATGTTTGATTTCCCGCTCCCACTGCTGACCTGTATTCAAATTAAAATCTAATGATCCTTAACTGGGGAAAATGCTCAAGCTTGTTATTTTTTTGTTACGATCTTTTCTGAATCACACTGACGTCCTGCAGCCAGACATTCTCCACGTGCAAACCCTCCGGCTCTCACCCCTCCTCCATCACTACACCCATGCAATTACACCGTGGCCACTGGCCTTGGTTAGAGAGAGTTCAGTGCTCTCGGGCTCAGCCCCTGGCTCCCTAAAGGACATTGATTCCTCTGACCTATCTGTGACTGCTCTTCCTTCGACGGAGCTTCATGGAGCTTCCAGCAGCATGCTTCAGTGCACAGCTAATTTCCCAAGGCTCGCTACAGCAGACTATTAACGCTGAGGCTAAACACTAGCTGCCACAACCTGCTGCCTTCCTGAGATCTATAACCAGCCTGGGTAAAGACCATGAGAGCGCTGACATCCTGAAGGCTTCTAGCAGCTACTCATGCATGTCTCTCCGAAGCCTGTATTTCTCCCTAATAGCACAATCTCCTCAAGTACTGTAGGTTCTACTCAGGAACCAGTTGTACATGCAGTTTTCTGCCTTTTCAAATTAAGAGCAGCATTCATCTTTATACTGATAGCAACGTATTCTTAGATTGTATATTGAGTTGATAGTTTTATGATCCAATCCCGGAAGTTCCAGTATTTTCTGACAAAAAAAAAGTACAAACTAAATCACACGAGACTAACTTGATCATATTCATGCTCATTAGTGCATTACTCTGCATATTTCCACATATTTAATAACACCCTTGGTTGCAGTGTTAATGTATTCAATTAAAGCATCAAGAGAAGTTGAAAGGAATTCTAATTCTGGTTCCTACTCAGATGTGATTCTTTGCAAATGTACAATGATGAAGAGTTTCTGATGTGTTGCACATTCAATATTTTTGTTTGAAGCCAGAGAGACTGCACAGACACCTGGAGTCCTCATCCAAACATGGACTTGGAGGTCTGGAGGTTTTCATATCTTATTACATATTTATCAGACAATGTGGAGCATCATTATCTTTATCTGGGCACCAACATCATCTTCTGTGTTCTAGCAGCTGTCACCGTTCATTCCTCACATGCATGCACAGACGTGCCCACTTGCTGTCAGAGTTGAAACACTCTGTGATCCGAGCTCTGCCTCCATTTGTGCCTCAGCGTTTCCACATGTGAAGACAAGCTGATCCATCATACTGTCATGCCCCCCCCCCACACACACACACACTCCAGCATAGCTCCAGTCCTGTACGCCTGCAAATCGAAGTGCGCCGGTGTACACATTCCACATCTTACATGATTAGTGATGGAATAATGGCTTCCTCCCTGGAGCTAGACCTCCACATTGGAGCTGGGTATATGTTTGCCCCTCTGACCCCTCGCACCAGTGGGCTGCTGCGATAGCTGGAGAAAAAAAACATCTCCTGCTACTGCTGCTCCCCCAGCAGAGAAACCTCCTGACACTGGAGACGTTCCAGCTCTCTCGCCGAGCAGCTTGTGCTCCGGTTGATGCTGTGACACCCTACAGAAGTTAGCGTCACCAGCCGGCTTCCTCTTCACATCAGATTTGAGATGCTGGATGGTCCAATTTTCTCCTCATTTCTTGGGAGATTTTTTTTTTTCCTGGTGAGCCACAGTTCAGAGTAGCGCTGCAGCTAAGGATTCTTTTAATGTTTAATTATTAATTGACATCATGTCAAGAAAATTTGAAGAGGTCGTCACATGTTCGCATGACCACATTTGTCCAGCAACAAGTCCAAAGCCCAAAGACTGGAACCAGCAAATGCTTCACACTGAAAAAGACCAAGATTATGAATTGAAAATTGATGAACAAAACAGGCGATCAAAACAAAATCCATCAGCGGCCAAATGATTCATTTACTGGCTGCTGTGACAGGAAGTTGGGAGGGTGTTTCTTTTTCCATGTTTGGATTGTGGTTTCACTTTATTCTAGGCAGTCAATGTCTAACTTTGAACCACACAACAGCACAGTCAGCGCTGCAGAACGGGATGGCAGTGACTGACCTTATTTGCAGCCGTGTGTATCTGTGCGAACGCTGCCAACAGTTCGCTCCATGGCGCCTGCAAGATGTGCAGGACTCTTGGCTTTGATATTTGTGATAGCTGACAGTGGGGGATGCCAGCTGATAGCCACTAGTATTTAATTGTATCATGTTGCTGTAGTTATTAAAATGGATGCTTTTTGTACATTGCAATATGCTCCAGCGGCGTGCGTCTTCCTCCCGCTGTGCTGCAGCTACACTGATCACCACATCAACCCACGTCACGCTGCTAACGTGTATAAGCATCAGAATACACAGATGGAGGTGGAGTTCATCCCTCAGCAGTTTGGTTTCCTGGCGTATTCAAAGTAGTCGCTGATGTTAACTGCATACTAACAGCGCTGTTGTGTTACATAAAACACACAAATATTGCTGTACATTGTTCTCGTGCGGCTTAACTGGGCTTAGCAGTTTCTGCTGGTGAAGTGTTGTGTAATAGCTGCATCTGTAAGCTCCCATCTCCCCACCTCCTGCTGGGGGTACGTGGTCATCGCTGTTGGTTTTGTTCTGCTTCTGATACAAACAATGGCTGCGCCTCAGTTGTGTTCATTCAATTTGGAATTTAGAAGTAGAAAGTCAAAATGTGTTGACGTGTCCATCTTTGCTTGGAGATGCTGAGAGGTGAGTGAAAGTGTTTCTTTGGATTCTGTCCTTGGCTTTGTGTGTGTGTGTGTGTGTGTGTGTGTGTGTGTGTGTGTGTGTGTGTGTTTCTTGAAGACGGAAGAACGTATCACTGATATTTTGTGGTGATTGAAGGTAAAACTGACCAGAAAGGGAGGAAGAAAACAAACTCAAATACTGCAAACTGCTGGATGATTTTGTTCGGTTTGAAGCACAAGGCAGAACATAGCAATGAAATAAAACCGTGTTTCTCTCAGAGGTTTTCTCCAGCCTGGATTCATTTCTGGCTCGAGAGGTTCGGGGCCCTCGCGGCTGCTCCAGCGACCAGAAGCTGCTGGTCGGTCCTGTGACTGCTCCTCATTGAATCAGAGTATAGAATCACGGTGTGTGAGATACTGCATCTTAGTAGTACTCATCAGGGCTGTGACGCTGTGGAGCTGCTGACCAGCACTGCCGTCCGATCGCCGTGGCAACATTGACCCTGACCCACAAACCCGTACCCCCAAGACTGGGACATGATACCTTTTCAACCCTGATGATGGTCTGGCGCCCCCACAGCCTGTCCTGTTATGAGGCCAGAGGGAAGCGGAATCCTCTACACAGCAGCTCCTATCTCTGGTATTGGGGCAGAAATAGTAACAAACGTGAGCTAATTTCACTGCTGCTCTCTGCCACACGCTAAGACAGAATAATCACACCAATGACACTCTCGGGCTCCATCTCAGCACCAGACTTCTCAGAAAGGAAATTAAAGGAACGACGAGGACGGAGGCTCTGCTCCGATCTCGCATCAATTTTTATTCAACCCCCTGCAGTGCCAAGCAGAAATGTCCAAGGCTGTGAGCCTCAAAGGCTTACATAGGGGAGTGTTTTGCCAAAAATATTTATTGGTTTCAGTAATGCGGTTGTTTGTGCTGTACAAAGGAGATTGTTGTGTAAAAGCAATCTCTTGTAGTGCCCTCGATTCCCGTAGACGCCTGATTCTGTTACTCAGAGGGCACAATAAACACAAAGTATGATTAGTATGATTAGCAGTAACCTGTGTTTTCTCTCTCCTGCAGTATCTCGGAGGCTAATACTTCTGTGTCGGCTCAACACTGGATCCACTTAAAATATCAGGAGCCAGCTGCCTGCACCAGCTCTCCTCATGCTGGTGCTGACAGATGAACTCCCTAAATGCTAATCCCCTGGAAGGACGCCTGGCCCGGGGCGGGTGGCCCAAAGAGTGGTCCATGTCTCTGGAGCTTTGAAGGTCTTCGCTGGCCTCAGAGAGACAAACTCCAATCCTCAGGATCAGCCAGGAAGCTGCACAAGGAGATCGCCTGGTCCAGCCAAAGCACGCAGACGGCCAGCGAGCGTCAGCAGTTTCATAACAAAGACCAGAGTGGGAGGCGGGAGATGGTCACAACAGTAAGATGGCCCCTCTCTCTCTCTCTCTCACACACACACACACGATCCCTCCGATGCACAAACTTTCACTTACTTAAGGCTAACATTTGACATGGGGATATTGCAGTTTGCTGCACTGGTGATTCTCCGAGCCCGTGTGTGTTTGCTTGTGAGTGAAGGATTCCTTTCATCTCACCTCTGCTACCAGTCTGAGCGCCCCACACACACCACCATCGCCACAGTCATTTTCACTCTACCACACCATCTTTCTTCTCGTCATCCTCATGCAATTACTCTCTTTTAATGTGATGGTAGAGGCAGGTGGTGTGAGGGGGGGGGGGCGGGATGACGTGGTCACGAGGGCGGGGGAGCAGTGCAACGATGCTCACACAGAGCGCTAAGCCACATCCTCTTGTTTTTACTTCATCTGGTCTCCTCATGTAAAGATGTTGATACCTTCAAGGCTCAGTCGGTTCAAATATATGACTTCTCTCTTCCAACACGTGGAAACAGGATATGGAAGCTCAAGGAGTGTCGAATGAAGAGCGGAGAGTTTTATGAGCCCAGCAACATAAAAAGGTTTCAGCTTTGGCACTTTAAATGTGTTCCTTTAAGTCCTGACAACCACAGGATAACAGCACCACACTCCCAGAAACTATTTACAAGAAAAGTAGTTTCCGATCAATAATCCATACCTGAACGCATCAGTGGGGTCTATTAGATACACACTGCTCGCTTCTGATTATTCACACCTGCTGTGTCGAGTGCCTTTTTCTGTTTATACGTATGAACATGAACCAACTGTTTCATGTGTTTGTGTCTGGACACCTAAACATGTTGTATTTGTATGTCTATGTGTACTTGTGGTAACAGAGCTGCTCAATAAAGTATTTCTACCTGAGAAAACATACAAATTAGTCACCAAGCTACTTAAAAACTGACCAACGATGAGTTGTTGAGTGTTTCTCTGTTACTGGAAACCACTTCCTGTACACAACATGAGGCACGCTAAGGTTTTCTTCCAACACTTTTTTCTGTTAATCATCAAGTCTTTAAATGTCAAAGATTCAAAAAAAAAAAAAGAAAAAAAAAAGGAGCACTGCAATTTCCCAAAGGCCAGGATAATGTGTTAAAGTACTGGTTGTCTGAAATAAACCATGAAACCTGTTCAGTTAGCTTGTGACATCAAATTATTCAGAAAACCAAATGCCATGTAGGTGTTCGACCTGCCCTCGCCAGGCTGCCCTCGCCAGGCTGGCAGAATCAGCACAAGAAGAAACACTGTCCACACATGGAGCTCAAGAGTTAACAAGTAAGGTTCATTGATTGAACCAAGGTCATGGAGTCTGAGGTTACGCAAACATACAAGACACAGACGAGGGCCCAAAACTCAAATTTGGAAAAAAACACTTGATGTGGGCAGCACTATAAGCTGAGTGAACAACAAAAAGCCACCGCCAGACTAACTGAGGTGAAATAAGAAAAGAAAAAAAACACCACAAAACCCCACAAGGCTGAGAATTCAGCGAGCCAAATTAGAACGGGAACAGAAAAACTAAAGAAATCAAAAAAAGGTCAGCACACAGCTGCTATATTCCGGGAAATAAATTTACAAAAAAAAAATCCCACAGGAATACTGGGTCTTCTGGCTCACCACAGTGGCTCAGGAATAGTGGAGCGATGGCAACACTCTGAAAAGATCAATCAAGGAGGATCGCAATCTACTCAGACTAGGAAAAAATATGACAATGAAAAAACACTAGAAAACAGCAACGAGGAGGTGAACTCGGGAAAAAATGCTCACAAGGAGGCGCAGCAGGTGAGCAGGTCTTGATAACGAACGCAGTTCAATATTCCAGCAACACAGAACCAACCAGCCCAGGTTTATATACCCAGGTGGGTAATCAGGGGAATTAAATTCAGCTGGTGGCTCCTGTGTGCCGCAGAGTGACTGACAGAGGGAGCAGCCAATCACCAACCAACACGGGCGGGACTCGGAACTAGGCAGAGAGAGAGAGAAATAAACACAGGAATGCTGGATCATAACAATAGGAACTCTGAAAATCCTGGAAGAGAACGTGTTTGGAGTTTTAGTTCATGATTCATTTAGTCAGGGCCAGTTTGTCAAAGGGGAGGTGCAAGTGAAAGGAGTTCATTTGGTTGGATGGTGTACAAGTGAGGGGGACAGTGACCTCGACCTTTGACCTTCAAAATCTTCTCTGTCATTCATCTTTTCCCAGACCAACATCAATATTAATAAACCGTAATACATCTGGCACAGAGGAATAAAGACGACAATTCTAACAAAACTAACGGTTGAAAACAAGCAGGAGTTGGGGGAGTTTTAGACGACACATGCAGGACAACACGAGGGAGGGCCGTGTTAGCACGGAACCACGCTCATTATCTTCTCCAATTAGCATCACAAGTAGTTATGCAAACCTGTTATGAGAACCCATTGACGAAAGGTTAGTGCTTTAACTACTGAGGGGGAGTGCAAGATCACACACACACACACAGAGAAACACACACACACACACACACACACACACACACACTTTTGCATTCTGTTAATGCTTTGCTTAGGTGGTTACTTGAGTTTTTTTTAGATTATTTTTAGATGTTGCATATTCGTATCAGTGCAGTATACAGTTTTATATTCACAGTCTCACCGCGCCTCCAGTAATTAATCTATTGATTTGTAGGCACATATTTCTATATTCTATGTGTCTGTTAGCTTTTAAATGTAAATGGTCTCTCTGTCTGCACCACATTTCAGAATCCCTGCAACAGCACAACAACAAGAGCAGCAGTTCATCAGTTTGCAGGACTAAACTCCACTGTTATTCACTGGCAGTGTTTTAAAATCATATTCTCTGTTGGATAATAATGTTTTATGGTGTGCCAACACCAGTGAGGCCTGGTTGTGTTTAGGCACGCAAAACCAAACCAGAAACACTTTGAGGAGTTCAGGATGAGACCTCATGGCTCATAGTTGTGTTGAAAACTCCTGCCTCCCTCTATGAAGTCCAGCAACAAAGCATTTCTTGTGTTTCCATGTACACAAGTCAATATGTGACATTCTTGCAACTGCAAAAAGAAAGCAGTTCAGCTGTTTTTCTATGAAAGAAAAGCTTCAGGAAGTTCTCATTAAACATTCAAGCTCCAGCAGGAAGGCTGATGCGTGGCCTCGGTGTTATTGTCACTCTGCATCACTGTCCTGCAGTAACTCAGAGCTTTTTCTGCATGGTTGCGCAGCCAATGCTCCTGTTTGGCTATAATCGTTATTATTCATATCAAACTTCTTAATTTAGGGGAAATTATTATAATTTAAAAGTTTTTAAGGACTTGCCATTTTAGTTCATCCTTTTAATATATCATAATTATGGCTGCCTGCAGAGTATTTCAGTGAGAAATACGGCTGTAATTTACCCCATGCGACCCAAAAACTGGGGCTTTAATCATGCTGAAGGGACCTTTAGGGTTGGTGTACAGAACCAATAAAGTTATGGGAGATTTCACGGCCTTTTTCACTCATCCTTTGTATCAGTTTGTCCTGGAGTTGCACGATACCCAAGTCAAAGAGCTGCTTAGCGTACAGATGCGTGACACGAGTCAGAGTTTGGAACCACAGTGGTTCATATGTACATATGTTCATATTTCATATGTACTGTATTATCCATAGGATAGAGCTCAAATCCAAACTCTCTGCTTTCTCCACTCCAAACCCATTCAGGCTGTGTCAAGGCTGTCAGCTCTGCTTTGGTTCGGTCTGATTACAGTCGGCGTTCCATCAGCCGTATTTCTTCTAGCGAGCGGGCAGAAAGGGCTTGGTGGATGTGGGTTCATCCTGTCATTTAACGGCTCTCAGTCAGCGTTGACAGCGCAGGTATGCTAGTTTCCCCAGCAGCTATTAACCTACCTGAATGAATCTAAAATGGCATGCTCAAAGATGGCCCATGAAAGAAAAGTTGGCAGTCCAAGTCTGCAATTCAAAGAGGAGTAGACTGAAAACCCCGCATGCGTCCTCCCACACAGCTCAAATAAGATCCTCATGCCTCGGAACTGTCGCCATGATGAGGGGAGAGTGCAGACTTCTTCCAGCACCGCTCGTCCCCCTTCCATTCTGCAAACTTGCAAAGGAAATAATCAAATACATGTGGGAGATTCGCACTGCCGTTGCCGAATTATGTCAGGTTAAGAGTCCTGCTTCTGCCCTGACATTCCATAGATTCCTCATCACAGCTTCCTGAAGACAAATAACATTGAAGAGTTTCACTAATTAGACCTTCGTCCCACTGAAAACATCCATCAAGTGTAGGTTTCAGCGTCCCTGCTCGACAGTGTATGGAGTGTTGTCCGTTCCCTCCTTGAATGAAAAGGCCCATTACACTCAGGAGGGGTTTCCTCCCTCCAACTTTTATCCACAGCTATTTTCTTTTCTCGGCATTTTCATAGGAAGGAAAATAACCAAGGCTGCATCCAGCTTTCTTCACCTTGCACAAAATGAAATGGCCTTCTGCATTCCAAAAGCAAATAAACATTGTCTGTGGTGGTTATTTCGGCTTCTCCCGCCTGTCCAATAAATACTTTGAAGGTACAGGTATACGTACTGGGGCTTCTTTGTATAATATAACACACACACACACACACACACACACACACACAGCTCGGTCACTGCTGCTGTCCAGGGCAGAGTCTTCAAATCTGGGTTGGCAGGAAGAGTTGAAACTGATTTTAACCAAATTTCAGGGTTAGAGTTCAAATGCTCAGGTGGAAGTACGAGTTGAGTCCAAGGAGGACAACAGTTCATTCACTTGAATGCAGAAAAGCCCCGGAAAGAAAGGCCCAGCAGCGGCAGCAGGGATGGGGCCACTGCTGGGGCCTCTTTGGTGCTTTATTTCTCTGGTATACGTGTTGGTGTCAGACGTACGGCACCTACTTGAACCTCTGAGGCTCTCTGAACCTCTAAATTCGTAGTCATGAATCAATGACAGACGGAAAGATAGATGACCAGAAGGCCTCCCAGAAAGAATCCACCCCTCAAGACTTGTAGATAAATGACACACTGCAAGGTTTAACACAACCCCAAAAATGAATATTTACTTTTATCATTTACACAATAAAACAGAACACGTCCTTCCCGTCTGCATGCGTTAAGAAGCTCCCGTGAGGCCATACAGCAGCCATGCATCCACTCTTAGGAGCACTGACAGGAAGGGAAATGCCATCCTCTTCCTCATTTTCATCATCATCTTCATCTTCATCATCATGGACTAGTCAAAGGACATTGAAACAAAGGAACGCATGCAGTACAACTTTCACCACCTCGTGTATTAATACCTCATAACTGGTAGTGAGAGCTGTCGCAGAGACAGTAGGATGACCAGTGACACAGTTAGAAAAAAAAGATGATTTTTTTTATTCAATTTCCACAGGAAAGCATCCATGTTTATAAACTGTCATAAAGATTTAGGACCATGTAATCGCATTTAAGGGTGGGCAGGATGTTACCTCTGAATACAACAGGGAGAATGGATCCTGCCCCACTTGAGTGCCGCCGCCGCCGCTGATGATGATGATGGACACAATTTCCAAAGGTCGGGACATTTCAGAGAAATTGGTACAAGCCAATACTGTAAATCTTAACCGTTTAGCAAAAATAATTTTCATTTACCGCAACCATGCTATTTATTTTGTGGATTTACTGTACAGTGTAATACATTTTTCATCCAGATGATATTTTAATGCCAGACTGCACAAGTACTCCTTCTAGACCTTTGAACAGTTCCTGCTCCTCTGAAAGTGGTGCAGTGCTCAAACGAAGTACTCTTGCAGAGCACCAGGCGAAGGTAGTGAGCTAAGATCGTCCCGTACCTGATTAACCAGGAAATCTCACCAGTTGTCAACCAGTTCAGCGCTCGTCACGTCTCATTAACTCCTGGGCCCTCGTTATTGATATTAATATCATCATTACCTGAACATGATTTTACCACTCTTGTTGCATAGTGAGTGTTTAACCAAACATCTGAACAGCAACGTTGCAGTATTAATACCTACAGTACCAGCAGTTGATCACGTTGCTGCACTATTTTCAAGCACTTCTTGGCCTCGTTTATGCAGCCTTGATCATGTGACCTGCAAAAGATCTTTTGCTGGCATGTTGCACGACTCTGATCATCGTTGGTATGAACTGAAAAGAAGCACGCGGAAACAGATTGTCAGAGCCGCATGTGGACGTCATCACCCTAGTAGACAAATCGCACGTTCCTGTCACTGTCAGAGGCCAACAAAAAGGGTGACTATCTTTATCGCAGCAGCTCCGTCGTGTCTTCGCCAGCGCTGATGAATCCGAGCGTACATCATTCATGTCTCTAATTTACTCGATAACCCATCTCACTCCACCTGCTGCCTTTTGAGTGATGCCGAGCAGCGTCTCATCAGTGCCGGGAGCTCAGGGTCTCAGTGGTGAAGATGATCTATTGGAAGATCATCAGTAACAGGTCTCACTCCAGTTCCACAGCCGGCAGATGAGGGACACCACGTGGAGGGTTGGCGTTCGGTGGTGCTCTTCCGCTCCATCACTCTCTGGAGTAACTGCAACTACAATCCTCCACTTTTGAGCGGCAATGAAAAATAGAAATGATGATGTCGATGGTCACGATAGCAAAAGTGCAGGGCTGCATCCTGATTTCTTGTTGCACCAGGCAGTGCTGGTGTGTTAGTAACGCTCACCTCTGTGACCCGACCCACACCGGCAAGCCAGCAGGAGGATCCGTGCTGAGGAGGCAGCAGGATTTCCTCATGCTTCTTTGAGTCCATCGCAAGTTTGGTTTTGTTTCACTTCTGCGTGACTAACCAGCATTTTCACATTTGTGGCATGAGGCTGATTTAATGACAGCTGTCAGATATTGGTCACCTTTAAACATGAACAAGCGACCTTTGACAAAAAGGAAAAGGATTTTGGTGGCCAAAGGTCAACGTTTAATGTGATGGTCAAAGATCAAGGTCCCTTCACGTTGTTGTGATATCTCTGGCACGCCTTGAGGAAATGTCTTCAGATATGTTACAAGCATCCACTGGGACAAACTAAATATCGGGGGTCAAAGGTCAAGGTCACTAAGACAGCCACACATCAGTCAGCCATATGTAACCTCTGTGATGCTACGCTCCAGCACAATATTAGTGCTGGGATGAAGACACAAAATTCTGGCTAGTATCAGAAGAGGGATTCGACTCTAGGAGCGGAGGGAAAAAACTGAAACGGACCCCAGGGTGAATGGCACCAAGTTATTTTATGGCAAAAGAGTTTAAATAATACAACCTTTAATTATATATATATATATATTTTAAAACAAATCCCTGAATACAAGACGGGGTAAAATTCAGCACATGTATGAGACCCAGTGGCACACAGTTCAGACCCAGAATTTGACTGTCAAAGGGATTCGGGAGTGTTGGGGCGTGAGAGGATGTGCTTAGTTGATACTGGGCAGTGGGTGAATATGATTGAATGAATGTAGTGTTGCGAGGGGAGGGGAAGAGTCAGTTGCCTGCCAAAGGAGCCTCCTACCAGCCCGACCGAGTGGAGGAGGTTCAGTTCCAAACACGAGCTCGGTGAAGTTTAGTTCAGTTCCAGACACAAGCTCGTTGTGACTCAGTTCAGTTCCAGACACACGTTCATCACCTCATTGGGACTAGCTCGCCATCAAACCTGGCCTGTATAAACAACCCGACCGGGTAAGGTTCCAGTGTATACACATTAAAAAAATACATGAAAACACTACAAAAGAATGCATGTCACATTATAAAGTGTCACAGTATCATAGTTCCCATATTGTACAATATAATTCACTAATAACCCGTAACTCTTAGCTTTTACAAGCTTACATACATGCACTATATCTTTAAACAATAAACACATATTACTTATATTGTTGTTCACTTAATGATAGAGTAGGCACATTACCACCGATGCTAAATGAGTGCAGCGGCTAACCCCTAGGAAGCTAATATTAGCTTGACTCACCAATTCAGTCTTTGTCTCGCATAACGCTCCGTCCGGCGCACGGCAGCTCGACAGTCGGCTCCTATAGTCCACACGGGTTATAATTTATATTTAGTCTTTAAGCGTTAGGTGAGAAATAAGCGATAGAGTCACGACATACCTTTGCAGCAGCGTCTCCCCAGCGTGCCCGCTCACAAACGCTGGCAGCGCGTCACTACCGGATGTTAAATAGCGCGATAGGTTGACCTTAATCACGAGACCATGACGTAACGACGTGACGACGTCAGATGTAGCGAGGGGACGTTAAGTGACGGAAATTAACAGGGGTTGTTTCACCCGGGTTACATCCTCCCCCACTTAAATCATGCAACTCCCGATGCATGCTAAACATCATAAACCTGAGACACTAAAGGACTAGCCACGGAAGCAGCACGCACTGCCTCACCATAAACATCAATCAACCCACGGAACACTGTTTGCATTGCCGAAAGCAGCGGTTTGCCTAATGCCGCGTACTGAAGGCGACCCGGAGGCTGACGCTGCCGGCTCGAACGGCGGACGCCCGGAACATACTCATTGACCGGGGCAGACGGCTCTAAGGCCTCCGCACGTGCATCAACTTCTACAACCGGCACATCCCGACAGGGTGATGTTCCTGCTTGGTCAAGGGGCTCAGAACTGTCTACAGATGAACTCCCAAGAACACAGGCAGGGGCCACCACTCCAGGTCCCATCACAGCATCACCAGACTCCGGCCCCTCCTCCTCAGCAGTCAGGGAAGCTTCAGACTCAGAGGGCCCCCCATCCACAGCGAGAGAGACCCGCACAGGCCGAGGGACTGGACTTACAGGAACAACTGAAGCCACTGACATATGAGGCTCAGTCTCAGCAGGTGGCACGACAGTGTGTGTGCCTCCAACCCAGAAAACAGCTGGCTGGATCTGGGCCGGCAGAACATCCCACCCGTCGTCATCCTCATCCAGGTCTGCAACAGGGTCGGCAGCAGCCTTGCTCCGGGTCCGAGGACGAGGTGGTGGTGTAACAGACATTGGAGCAGCATCATCACTGACGGGTAAGCAGGGACACGGGAGGAGAAGGTCTCGGTGGAGTGTACGGGTCGGACCATCGGGCCGGTTCTCAGGCCGAACAGTGTACACAGGCAGGTCCCCAGCCCGCTTTACCACAACATACACACTCTGCTCCCACTTGTCCTCAAGCTTGTGCTTGCCACGGAGCCTGACATTCCGCACCAGAACTCTATCTCCCGCTTCTAGACTAGATGGAGTAACCCGTTGATCGAACCGGGCTTTATTTCTCTCTCCAGACTTTTCAGCACATTTCAAAGCAAGCTGGAAACTCTCCTCAAGCCGGGACCGCAGATTCTTGACATACTGGGAGTGGGATGTAGATGGACTTTTCCCCACAGGCAAGCCGAAAGCCAGATCCACCGGAAGACGAGGGGAACGACCGAACATGAGTTCGTACGGTGAAAACCCAGTGACATCGTTCCTCGTGCAGTCGTAAGCATGCACTAACGGTTTCACATAATCCCTCCATCTCGTCTTTTGCTTGCGCTCCAAAGTCCCTAGCATGCTGAGAAGGGTCCGATTGAATCTCTCAACTGGGTTTCCCCGAGGATGGTAAGGGGTTGTTCGTGTTTTAATAATTCCTGCAAGACGACAAAGCTCTTTGATCAGTTTCGACTCAAAGTCAGGTCCTTGATCTGTGTGAAGGCGTGCCGGTATCCCATAGCAGACGAAGTTATCCCACAAGCATTTTGCCACAGTCCTCGCCTTCTGGTTTGCTGTAGGTATAGCTACTGCAAACTTTGTGAAATGATCCGTGAAAACCAGAATGTCTTTGGTATTACTTTGATCAGGTTCGAGCGACAAATAGTCCATGCAGAGCAAATCCAGGGGACGAGTGGTCTTGATGTTAACAAGCGGTGCAGATTTTTCTGGGAGTGCCTTGCGTCTTACACACCGGTTGCAGGTTTTGATCTTTGTCTCGACATCAGCGGCCATACGAGGCCAGAAGAACCGGGAGCGAACAAGGTCCAACGTCCTCTCAATGCCCATGTGTCCCATGTCATCGTGCAAACTTGTGAGAACCGTTGACTTTAACTCCTCCGGTAACACCAGCTGGAATGAGACTTTATCTCCATCATGCCTTCTTCGATACAAAACATCCTCTTTTAACTCGAGGCGATTCAGCGCCCTCAAAAGCAGGACAAGATCCGGGAGCTCCTGCCTTGCCGTCGGGGGAACCTTTTCTCCAGTTTCAATCTGATGAATGACCTCTCTTATCACAGGATCAGCCCGTTGCTTATCTTTGAGGTCTAGGAGTGACAGGGAGGGCACAACAGGGAGTCCATGGCAAGCCTCACTGGCGTAACAGTCAGGGATTGCCTTAGCTGACAGACTCAGGGACTCAACTGAGGCGATGGAACTCTCCAATGAACAGCGAAACTGGCTGGTTACAAGACAACGGTGGCAGATGGCAGAAACAACGTCGAGATCAAGTTCCTCCATGTCACCAGGTTCAATCACTCGTTCCTCTGTAAACTTGTTGAGCAGATCCCAGTCTCCCTGTACTGGTTCGTCAGTAGGCTGGCTGTGAGGGCGGCGAGATAGGGCGTCTGCATCGAGATTCTGCTTCCCTGCTCGATACTGTAACTTGAAAGTGTAGGTGGACAGGGCGGCAAGCCACCTGTGACTGGCAGCATCCAACTTTGCTGTTGTTAAGAGGTAAGTGAGTGGGTTGTTGTCCGTCACCACCACAAAGTTGGCCCCATACAGGTAGTCATGAAACTTTTCGCACACACTCCACTTCAGTGCCAGAAATTCAAGCTTATGTGCAGGATATCTCGACTCACTTGCAGACAGGCCACGGCTGGCGTAAGCGATCACCCTCAGCTGGCCCTCCTGCTCTTGGTATATTGCTGCTCCAAGCCCAGTAGTACTGGCATCGGTATGCAGAATATAGGGCAGTTTCGGGTCAGCAAAGCCAAGGACTGGGGAAGTTGTCAACTTCTCTACGAGCTTTTCAAATGCTAGCTGACAGGCTGGTGACCATCGCTCTCCGAAGGGCTGCTTTGCATCCCAGATCTTGGCTGGACTGGATTTCTTTTGGGTTTTGGAGGTGGGTGTATAGCCACGCGTCAGATCATTGAGGGGCTTTGCAATGGCAGAGTAACTTTTTAAAAACCTCCGGTAGTATCCAGCAAAGCCTAAGAATGACTTGAGCTCCTTCAGGGTTCTCGGAATTGGCCAGGATTTTAAAGCAAGGATCTTATCAGGATCTGTCTCAACTCCCTTTTCCGAAACAATGTGTCCCAAATACTTCACAGATGTCTGGAAAAATTTACATTTCTCGAGAGAGCTTGAGACCAAATTCCTTCAACCGATGTAAAACCCGCAGCAGCCTCTGCTCATGCTCCTCCAGTGAATCTGAGAAGACAATAAGGTCGTCCAGGAAAACCAGGACTTCTTTTAAATGGAGGTCTCCCATGTTTTTCTCCATTAACCGCTGGAATGTCGCTGGAGCGTTTGTCACGCCTTGGGGCATCGGATTGAATTCCCAAAATCTAATGGGTGTCACAAAAGCCGTCTTAGCCTTATCGGCTTCATCCATTTCGATCTGATAGTATCCGGACTTTAAATCGAGGACGCTGAACCACTTGGACCCTGACAAAGCAGAAAGTGACTCCTCCAGATTGGGTAAAGGATAGGCGTCCTTAACCGTTTGAAGGTTTAACTTCCTGTAGTCAATGCACAGGCGTATATCTCCATTCTTTTTCCGGACCACAACGATGGGAGACGAGAATGGGTACTCTGATTGCCTGATCACACCAGCTTCCAGCAAGTCCCTCAGATGTTGTCGGACTGCTTCAATATCACGAGGGTGAACAGGTCTGGCTCTGTATTTAAAAGGGGTTTCATCATGCAGCTTTATGTGATGTTTCACCTTACTCGTGCACCCAAAATCCATATCACTGAGGGAGAAGACTTCCGGAATCTGGTTGAGTTTCTCAGTAATTCTTGCCTTCCACTCAGGCGGGATAGGTGACTCTCCAAAATCCAATCTTGGGGCAACAGAGGGTTGGTCTGATGCTGACTGATTGGTTGACACACCGTGTGAAAGGATCTGGGGTGATACTGCAAGTTCTGCAACAATGGAGAGAGATGGGATGGTCACGTCTTGGTCCGTCTCATTACTGAGGATGACTGGAATCCTTTCATGGGGTTGGCTGGGAAGCATAACCAGTGTATTTCTGACACACAACCCTCCAGGCAGTGGAGAGGCTGGATGCTCCACCAGCGCCCAATGACCAAAAGACTGTAAACTGGTGTGGATGGAGCCATTGATAACAGTGGTGCAACCAGCGGGGATATGAACCGGAGACCGGCTGGCTAGCCTTACAACCCCATCGCCGCCCACCTGTTGTTGCTGGTGGCGTATCTGTAATAGATGGAGCACTGCTTTGTAGCCCCGGGCTGATGGCTGGAAATTGAAACAATCACTTTCCACATACTGGCTGTATAGTGGCTCCAAAGTATTCATGCCGATCAGCACTGGTGACTGAGTGCCTCCAACATCAGGAACGACGAGTGCTAAGGTAACAACATCAAAGTCGGCTCCCAAGAACTCACTCGGAAATGTGACCAGCATCTCCACATATCCCAGGTAAGGAACGGCTTGTCCTGCAGCTCCTTCAACTTGCAATAGGTCACAGAGGGATTTCACAGGTTGGTCTGAAAAATGCTGGTTGTAGACCGAGACTGGAATCGTTGTAACTTGCGACCCAGTGTCTAACAGACAACTAAAACTCTCACCAGAAATCTTAACATTGGCGGTGCAACGAGATCCAACCAAGCCTTCTGGTAACCGAGTGGGGAAAGTAGAAGTAGTCTGGGTAATTTCTTGGCACTTAGTCTTCTTTTTGTTGGGACGGTGTGAGTCCACAAAAGTTCCGGTTTGCCCCACAACTGGAACTGGCATCAGTTTAAAGACTGTCCGATGGAATTGTTGGGTCTTTGCCATCTCTGTTGCTTATCTGCAAACTGCTTTTTCTTGACTGCGACCAGTGCAGAGTTTGGGGGGTTATCACAGTGAGGCTTAATATGGCCATCTTCACCACAACGATAGCAGTAGCCAGGCTTTGGAACAGAAGACAGGTTCTTTGGTGACTTGCCCGCCCTCTGCCCCTCACCCGACTTACTACTTGGTGTGGCCCTGGAAGCAGTGGACCGGCTGAAGCTTGACTGGGCAGCAGTGAGGGATGCAAGTTGCCTCTGGATATCAGCCAACTGTTGAGCGAGTTGCTGTGTAACGTTAGCAAGAGCAGCAATCTCTCCTTTCTCTGCACTGTCAGCGTAGGCATACTGCATATGAGTTGCAGCTTTGGGTCGTGAGGAGCCAAGATGTTGTTTCATGCGAATGGCTTTGGCGATTTCACGATCTTCCTCTGTTCGCAGTAAAAGCAAAAGTTCAGCAAATGATGGGAGATTCCTTTTCCGCTGTTTCAGTTGTAATTCAATGAGAAGGGAATTATCCCAACAGCCACGGCAAAATTGGGTCAATAACAGGCGATCAAAATCCTTATTTAGAACACCTCCTCGTTTCATAGCTTGACTGAGCGCCAACTGCAAACATTGCAAATAATTGGACGGCTTCTCATCCGCATTCTGGAGCGTGTCCATGAATTTGGCATATAACTCATCACCATCCTGGACTGTCCCATATGCTGAATCGAGTGTCTGTAAGTACACTGTTGGAGGACTGTCAGGGTTCAGATGCTTAACCAAATCTGCAGCCGGGGGTAGCAGGCTGTCAAAAATCCTACGTGAACGCCGTACATCTGACACTGTGGGATCTTTCAGGAGCAACTCTACTCCAGAACGCCAAGTGTCGTAATCAGACTACTTGGGGTCTGGGCAATCTCCCAGAGAAGGCTCGGAGACGCTGGCTGACTGAGTTCATAGCGTTGTCATCACTCTTAACGACATGCTCCACCACATATCGTTGAATTTCAGGTGGGTTCAGGCTGGCAGGTGAGATAGCTGGTGAGGATGATCTTGCGTGGTGTTGCGCAGCTAAATCTACCGGATGACCAGAGGGAACAGCAGAGGCCAGCGGAGGAGGTGGCGATCTGGCAGATGCAGCAGCAGCTGTTGACTCACTCTCAACGTCCTCTGCCGGAGCATTATCTTCGGTGGTATTAGAGTGGAGCCCGGCAACAGTCTGACCAAGCAGGGACATCACCCCGTTCAGAACGACCACAAAATCCTGACCAGTGAGCTTCGCGACTCTTTCAAGCTCGGACAGATAACTTTTGGTCTGCAACTTTCCTACCTGGTCCGCGCAGACTGAAGAAAGGTCACAAATGTCATATTTACTCGTCCGGTCATCGCACACAAAAACATACGGCAAAAGCGGACGCAATATGTTTAAAGCGGCACCAGATCTGTATTCCACAATCAACGAATGATTAAATGTGGAATCAGGCTCATCACTTATGTCAAATGTGGAAAAAGATCCGTATTGCTTCAGAAAATCGATTACTTCGTCATCCGTTTCTGTTTTAGTTACACCCCGTATGAGTATTGCATTTGGTATCTTAATGCCATACTTCTCAAATATCTCCATTGTGAACAACAAATAAGTAAACAGAAAACAACCAAGGGGGGAAAAAATAAATAAAATTCAGTTCTTCACTCCGCTCCTGGCCAGCTCGCCACTTATGTAACCTCTGTGATGCTACGCTCCAGCACAATATTAGTGCTGGGATGAAGACACAAAATTCTGGCTAGTATCAGAAGAGGGATTCGACTCTAGGAGCGGAGGGAAAAAACTGAAACGGACCCCAGGGTGAATGGCACCAAGTTATTTTATGGCAAAATAGTTTAAATAATACAACCTTTAATTATATATATATATTTTAAAACAAATCCCTGAATACAAGACAGGGTAAAATTCAGCACATGTATGAGACCCAGTGGCACACAGTTCAGACCCAGAATTTGACTGTCAAAGGGATTCGGGAGTGTTGGGGCGTGAGAGGATGTGCTTAGTTGATACTGGGCAGTGGGTGAATATGATTGAATGAATGTAGTGTTGCGAGGGGAGGGGAAGAGTCAGTTGGCTGCCAAAGGAGCCTCCTACCAGCCCGACCGAGTGGAGGAGGTCCAGTTCCAAACACGAGCTCGGTGAAGTTTAGTTCAGTTCCAGACACAAGCTCGTTGTGATTCAGTTCAGTTCCAGACACACGTTCATCACCTCATTGGGACTAGCTCGCCATCAAACCTGGCCTGTATAAACAACCCGACCGGGTCAGGTTCCAGTGTATACACATTAAAAAAATACATGAAAACACTACAAAAGAATGCATGTCACATTATAAAGTGTCACAGTATCATAGTTCCCATATTGTACAATATAATTCACTAATAACCCGTAACTCTTAGCTTTTACAAGCTTACATACATGCACTATATCTTTAAACAATAAACACATATTACTTATATTGTTGTTCACTTAATGATAGAGTAGGCACATTACCACCGATGCTAAATGAGTGCAGCGGCTAACCCCTAGGAAGCTAATATTAGCTCAACTCACCAATTCAGTCTTTGTCTCGCATAACGCTCCGTCCGGCGCACGGCAGCTCGACAGTCGGCTCCTATAGTCCACACGGGTTATAATTTATATTTAGTCTTTAAGCGTTAGGTGAGAAATAAGCGATAGAGTCACGACATACCTTTGCAGCAGCGTCTCCCCAGCGTGCCCGCTCACAAACGCTGGCAGCGCGTCACTACCGGATATTAAATAGCGCGATAGGTTGACCTTAATCACGAGACCATGACGTAACGATGTGACGACGTCAGATGTAGCGAGAGGACGTTAAGTGACGGAAATTAACAGGGGTTATTTCACCCGGGTTACACATACAACTCAGGATGGTATTTGAAGGTTGTTGTTTTCCAGCATTGTCTGACTCAGACCACAGACTCTAATATCATTTATTGCATATGAGCTCATTTTTCACTCCCAATTCTCTGTCCTGAATCAAGACGAAGCAGCTGCAGTCACGTACGTCGCGTGCACCAACACTCCGCACTCATCCTCCATGGCGAAGAGCCGCGAAAGCGCACGTTGGCAGAACCTCGCAAATTAGAAGGGACTTCTTGATTCCAGACTCTGGTCCCACCTCGTCCTGTTGTTCGTTTAGAAGAGTCATTTGGAGAAAAAGAAAGTCACACGGAGCATTGAACATTCCCTTATTTAATGCTTCAGTAGCGATACCTACTCCCTCCTGTTTGATTGCATTGTTTCTCCTATGGTTATTGCGCCATCACTTACCCCTGCTGACAAAAATGCATACTTCCAATGCCTGCCAAGCAAATTAAACTGGAGGGAAGGTGGAGAGACAATATTGGGGATTAAATGAAAGGTGGCCTGCAGAGTGAGGACAGAGTGAGAGATAGAAACAATGGCTTCCAGTCAGGAGGAGGAAGCCAGCTCTGTTGCTCCAAGCATGTTTAAAGTTTATATACTTGGGATTCATTTCCTACAATAAAGGACATTTACAAGGAAGTGGAATTACAGGGGCATGAAGGACAGCAACTGAACAGAAGTCCACAGAAAAATGAGGCTCACAAAACAGGACGTTTACAAAAAGACGTGCCAGACTGAGAACTGAGGGCAGCATTTCCACTAACTGGAACAACCAGTGACGACAAACAGGGGATGACATTGACACTGACTTATTCTGAAACACAAACGCACACCCCATTGTGTCAGAGCAGTTGGTTCAGTCCAGGTTCAGCCCTCGGTTGCATCCTCCTGCAAACCAGGACAGAAAACTCAAACAAAGACAAATGGATGAATACAATGAAAAGCAGAGATACAACAGAATCAAATGTACCTGATCAGGAAAGCAACATTTTAAAATGAAGGTGACTGATCATGTGACAGTGTGGATGGCTGTGTAAAAAGTGCAGTTTCTCTTTGTCACGTTGCGTCCAATCAAGGCTGATTTAGCGTCTGATTTATGGCTCTGATTAACCGTCTTCCACTTTCTCTGTCTGAAACACACAGTAGTTTACAATCCATTAGACTGGGATATGATCTACTTTTCTAGCCTGGTCGAACAGTGTAACATCAGCTTATCATCTTTTTTCGTTGTTGTTGTCACAGAGCAGCTCGTATGACAACTGCAGTGAGAGAGGAAACGGGAATGAGCAATGCTAAAGCTGAACAAATACAAGTCAAAAACCCAGTCAGCGTTGGGAACAACAGACTGAGTGTCCTGCTAGAGTTATGAACGCGGTGGACATTAGAAAGCTGCAGCACCTGAGCTGACAGACCCTTAGAAGGCCCTTGGCCTCCAGAGCAGAGCAAGCGGCCTCAAGAAGCTTCATCAAATCTGCTCCTGATGCGAGCGGTCGTGAAGAACAAGATTCCACTTGCTGCTCTGACCTGCACCCAGTCGATATCGCAGAGTTTTCCTCTGGAGACACAAAGGCTAATAAATATACGTGCACGCTATGGGCCAGTAAATGCAGACGCTGTAATTCCTCGCAGGCGGTCTGAGGAAAAGACCAGGCAGGCGAAGAAAACGCAGCCTCTGTCACCATGAAGACCAGGATGTGGAATCAGCATCACAACACCGTCGTCAGCAGACCGTTGAACTGAGTGATTTCCTCTCTGAAGAAAACGACCACTGACAGACACAAATAAGCCAATAATTGCTAGAATTTGGAACATCAGCTGAATGTCTGTCAAACTTCTAATCAGAACCAGGATCAGAATCCGCTTTATTGGTCAAGTTTGTGTCCTGGATGGAGGGAAGGTCAGCACTGATGATCATCTCTGCAGATCTGATTGTCCATTGCAGTCTGGACCTTTCCTTTTTAGCGGCTAATCAAAAGCTGCTGATACACTGTGACTGTGCTGATACATCCCAGCTCACGAGGATGCACTGGGAAGTGACCCACCAAAACCACCAGCCTGGCTGCATCCTGGGGAGCATCAGCAGGAGACACGAGAGCAACAACAAGCCGGCGACTGAGTTAGTTAAGTTACTGTAGAAGTTCAGATCGCGCCCAGCCTCAAACCTGACACCTCTCAGTCCTCACACATCACCTGCAGGCTTCAGACAGACGGCAGACGATCCAGCAATCAGACAGAACAAGCGCTGGAGCATCGTGACCACTGAGGTGTTCAGTGTCTTGCTCAAGGGCACTTTGGAGCATGGACTTCAGTCACACTTGCCTCCTCAGATGTAGGCTGATGTCCAATCATGATATGTTGATATGGTGATGTATGATATGACTTCCGTCTACTGTATTAAACATTGACAGCGGGGGTTGGTTTGAGGCAGCGCTGCTAATAAGGTGATGGGCTGAGCAGATCAGAAGATCAAATCTACCTCCGCATCCACACATCCATGCGTGGGAGCATCGACGCGCTGATGTTCTCAGCCTTGGCGGCGCAGCAGAGAAGCCGCATTGTTCACCATCTGCAGGAAGTCTGCCTCTCCGGGGGATAAAGGCGAGATGGAGCACTTGCTTCCCCTTACAGTGTGTGATAAGTGCCTCCTAACAGCAGCCAGGCATGATAATGGAGATAACAACACTTCTCACACAAGCCTTTATTCCTCCCAACACAAACACAAGGTGCACGTTCACTGCTGCGACCACCATCACCAGAGGGACCCCCCTGGTGGAGATCTGCACACACGCTTATGGAGCTTAACTGTGGATACACTCATTAAAACCCGTTTCAGTATGGTTTTATCTCGTCTGCGATCTCCAGGCCAATCCATCCCGCCATTCTTTCTCTCCCTCCTGTAAACAAATGCAAAATACTGACATGCAAACACATAATTTGTGCAAACAGAAACACATCTCCCATGGCACTTTTTCTATCTCTAGCTATATGCAACTACGCTGATGCCGTCTTACACACACACACACACACACACACACACACACACACACACACACACACACACACACACATATCTGGTTCAAAGGGCTCTGTAGGGTAAATATGGTAAGAGCCATCATGCCTGATCATCTCATCATGAGTCTGCCTTCGGGGAGGAGGGCGTGCCGGCGTCTCCCTTCGCCACATATGCTGATCACATATTTCTCCCTCAATGCCCTTCAACACAACAGATTCATATCTCAGAGGCAATTTAGACCGACTGAATGTTCGAGGCAATTAGGCCGACTGAATAAAGTGCTGTTTTGCCAGTTATCTTTTGGTATCTATTTGTTTTTTCCAACTGAAAGAGGTAATTGGTGTGTTTGGAATTTAGTGCTTTCAGTTCTTCTGCCACTCAGACAAATGCAACCGATTCTTCAGCCCATACAACTCACTCCTGACTGAAGGAGCCGTGCAAGGTTTCTGTTTTGTTTTATTTTTTTATTCTTTGGTTTTTGCACAGCTGGTCGATTTGTCTTCTTCCTCTACGTAAGACAATGTATTCTTCCAGGCGTATAAAATGACAGACGCTGCATAGAAATGTGTACAAGTGATCAATCTGTTCAGAAAAGATTAGAACACGTCATTGTAGCAGAGCAACGCCACGCCGCAGAGCAACATTATCTTCTTTTTTTCCATTATGCATCAAAATAGATCAATCACAACAGTGTGAATTCACGTTTCATCATTTATGAATATATGTAGTGAAGCTGATCCTGTTTGTAAAAATAACAGCGCTGAAAACAACAGTTTTGCAGTCTACTTCCCCCTGAATCTGCAGAGTCGTCTGTATGGAACAGCAGCCTTCGTCGTTTGTTGAGTGATGATTCATCGTCTCCCAGAAGCGAGGCGTTCTGACCTCACCGAGCAGAAGTGCCAATGCAAGCGTGCCACCAACTCTGTGGGAAGTACATCACCAGACTACTCCAGGTGGTAGCGCTCGCCATCCAGGCAGCGACGTCTCTGAGGTGGATTTTCTTTGACACAAGGACTTGGTCTGTGAGGGTCACGTGACGGTCCTCCCGGCATCAGTCCTGACTGCGTTCCTGCGTCCTGATTGAGTGGACAGCGGTGGTCACAGCGAGAATAAATGTCCCATGATTTCATCAGTTCAGTTCTTGTTGAAGATGAATTCTTCTCCTGCTTTGAAGAGCAAGCAGACGTCAATACAACAGAGCAACTTCTTCTTTTATGTTGTTGTTGTTTTAGCGGCGAGGTGGCGATGGAGAGGCCGTTGAGCCTGCAGCAGGAAACGCTTCTGCACACACTCATCCGAGGGCAGCGGGACATCGGTTGAGTGGGTAGGACGGTCTCAGCGTGGACACTCGAGACACATTCATTACTACCAACAACGCACGGCTGCACAAATACTGATGTGAAAACTTCTGGATGTTTTGTTTTATTGTGCTGCATGAAAGACGACTCAGAGGCCGGGGGGAAAAAAAGCTTCATCCCCAAGAAATAATGACGTTGCATTCTACTGCCGAGTCTTTTCGGTAGAAGGAAATCAGCTTTTGTAGGAATTACTGCTGCTCACCGACCTGCTCTGCACACGGTGATCTGGGAAGTTGGAAACTCGGAGTTGGAATTCTGACCTCTGACTTGTCTGGAACGAAAGTTGAGGAAGTAACTCAGGGATCCCCACTGCCACTCGACTGGACGCCAGCTGATACTAATATCTGTAATCTTTGACGTGACACATCACCCTGAGAGGCAGCTCATTTCTTGACAATCATCATTCCTTTCTATGAACACAAGGTATTCTCTTCTTCCATGCAGTATTATGCAAAGTATGTTGTACTCGTACCATGAGGATTCAGCTTTGATACGTGATTCTCCGGTAAAAAGATATTGTCAAGCAGCACCGTTCCCGTGTCACAGCACTCCGGGCCACATGACGCTGTCACTGTCCAGTCTGAGTCAACCTCAGATGACAGCGCCTTCAAAAAAATACCATTGAGACATTGTGATGTTTGATGATGTGTCAGCGCCGTGGTTCCGTTCTCTCAAGGTTTAGGAACAAAAACATTTCATCAGGTATGAAAAAGATCACATCGGACGTTTCCATGCAGGATGGATCTGTTTTGCTCCTCCAAATATAGACTCTCCCCCAAGAATGAACGCGTTCATCACTGCTACTGTCACAGAAATGTACACAAAGTACAAAGTTCTTCCACCAAAAATGAATGAGACAAAGAAGGAAAATTAAACTGATAACAGAAAACACCCAGCTATGAATTCACTTAAGCACTAAAAGGTGCTGTTGTCGGCGTTGCTTCTCTATTGAAGACCAGGCCTGTTCCGCATGAGCGCGCAGGAGGACTTGGACACAAGGTTCCGTCTCCGGTGCGACTGAGGAACAGACGCGTCCTGGGCTATACTCACAGAAGAACCCCACTGCAACCATGAATGCAACTTCATCTCATTTATTTCCATGCGCATCTCCATTTCCCATACGTGATAGAAAAGTTTGCCTTGTCTGAGATGTATTTGAACGAACCGACTGACTGTTTTTCCATCACTGGTGAGTGAGGACTTGGTATTCCTTTTATATTTTTCTATATTTGAGATCTGACATCTAAAGTCCAATCACATCTTCCATCAAGAAATATCTCATTAAAAACCCAACATTTTCTGTTCGACTTGCCAGTGGTTAAAGGCTGAACAACTGTTTGTACCCAAATTAAACTCCCATTTCCCTCCACAGTCCAAGCGTGCAAATCTGCCATTCCCCAATCACTTATTGATCATTTATCAGCTTGATTGCGCGAGCCACTGATATCGACGATACATGTCATACAACAGCGTCTCCTGGTGGAACTGAATGTAATTTTGCACGGTCTGGTTCTACAGCGGGGAAATGGAAGGTCCCAGGTTTAATATTGTGTCCCTGCTTTGATCAATTCTTTATTTCTTGATGTGTTCCAAATGTATGTGATTTTTTTTTTTTTTTTAGTTTTGTTGCATCTGTGTTCCATTTATGTCTTCACTGTGTATTGTCTGTTGGTATGGATCCTCTCCTCCATTTTGCTGCAAAACAAATATACTTGACTACAATAGAAGTCAGCGGAGCCTGAAACATCCATCCATCCCTCCATCCCTCAATCCATCCATCCATCCATCCATCCCTCAATCCATCCATCCATCCATCCATCCCTCAATCCATCCATCCATCCATCCATCCCTCAATCCATCCCTCCATCCATCCATCCATCCCTCCATCCATCCCTTAATCATCCATCCATCATCCATCCATCATCCCTCCATCCATCCATCCACCCATCCATCCATCCATCCCTCAATCCATCCATCCATCCATCCATCCATCCATCCATCCCTCAATCCATCCATCCATCCATCCATCCCTCAATCCATCCATCCATCCATCCATCCCTCAATCCATCCCTCCATCCATCCCTCCATCCATCCCTTAATCATCCA
Source organism: Aulostomus chinensis (assembly GCF_037954235.1). NCBI lineage: Eukaryota > Metazoa > Chordata > Actinopteri > Syngnathiformes > Aulostomidae > Aulostomus > Aulostomus chinensis. Next base: position 4,529,821 of record NC_141343.1, on the reverse strand, counting down.
TCCATCATCCATCCATCATCCCTCCATCCATCCATCCACCCATCATTCCATCCATCCATCCATCCATCCATCCCTCAATCCATCCATCCATCCATCCCTCAATCCATCCATCCCTCAATCCATCCATCCATCCCTCAATCCATCCCTCCATCCATCCATCCATCCATCCATCCATCCCTCCATCCATCCCTTAATCATCCATCCATCATCCATCCATCATCCCGCCATCCATCCATCCACCCATCCATCCATCCATCCATCCATCCATCCATCCCTCCATCCATCCCTCCATCCATCCCTTAATCATCCATCCATCCTTCCATCCCTCTATCCATCCATCCATCCATCCATCTACTCCCTCTTCTCCTGTTCAGGGTGGTGGGGGTGGAGCCTATCCCAGCAGCCTTCCCCCTGGACAGGTCACCAGTCCATGGCAGGGCCAACACATAGAGACAGACAACCATTGGCTCTCCCAGCCACGCCTACGGTCAATTTAGAGTCTGGATTAACCTGGTCCCTCTTGATGTCTTTGGACTGTGGAGGAAGCTGGAGTACCAGAGAGAACCCAGCAGGAACAGGGAGAACATGGAGACTCACACAGAAAGACCCCGTGCTCCAGCTGGGGCTGAAACACGTGTTTAAAAAGTAACGTCCTGTTTCCTTTAACTTAAACTGCTGTCTTTTCTCATCCTGTAAAATCATTCAGAATGTGACGACTCATCAAGATGTCAAACTTTTGCCCAGTGACTGCAGATGCTAATGAAGTCAAAGCTAATTCTCGTGCTGTGTAATTATTGTAGCTGTCAAATAAACAATTAAAAAAAAAGATATGAATTAATATAAACTTAAAAATTTGAAACTTTTTTCTTCTTGAGGTTGGTTTTATCACGCTGTCCGCTGCTGGTGAATGGCTTGTCGTGATCTCACAAAATTGAAATTGACAAAAAAAAAAAAAAAAGAGAGAGAGAGAGAACAGATTGGAACCATGGAGACTTTTAATGGGTGTGACAAATACTCTCGCATTTTAAATACTCCTATCTGCTCTTCCTGTGCTCCGTCACCTCTTGTTATTTCTTGTGAATTTGATGGAAATGTGATAATGTGCTCACACCAATGATAACAAGGGTTGTTTTTTTTTGTTGTTTTTTTTTTGTTTTTTTGATTTGGTGTGTTGACTTTTGCCACGTCTGATTAAACACGGCACCCTCGATTTGTCTCGTTTCAGGGATGAGCAGGTCTGAGATGGTATCGCTGTGATTGGAGATCTCGCTGCCATCAATTCAGTTCAATTAGTTTTAATTAGCAGGATGGAGAGAGACTAAAAACAATAAGCTCACATGGTCACCTCACAATGAAATGAATTACTCGTGAGTGAAACAGAATCAAATCAACCAGCTTTATATGAAGCGAATATTAAATTAATGCAGTGGAAGACATACGACCGGAATGAGTTATTCTGATATTTAAAAGGCATGAAATCTCTATTGGATTCAAATCAGATCACAACACAGGCTGGCACTTATTTGATGATATTTGATGTGTTACACACCCAGTTGACTTCTCGCTGCTGCGCAATACTTTCAGCTCTTTTATATGTTGCCTTTGAATGGAAAACTCATTTCACCCAGCAGCGCCGAATCACATTTGATTGAAGGAAACATTTGAAAATGACTGCAGAGATTTGGAGTTGTGTGAAACGCAGAGTTCTGAGGAATATCATTTAAATAAGAGGCCTCTCTGATTATAATTCAGACTTCTATGAGCTGGTGGAGGAGACTTGTGGATGTGCAAACAAATCCTGGAATTCTCCACATCAGCAACGTACAACGTGGGAGAGATGTTGTTCCTCACCCTTTTTTGGCAAGTGATCCTTTGGAAACACACGAGTGAGGAGGCTGGATGCAGATGTTTCACGATCAATCTAAAGCTAAATATTGATCCAGCGACTGAAGCAAGGAACCGGCTCGGAGCATCTGATCGCCCCATCCCTCGCTCCGTAGAGTTGCTTAGCAGTCGCAGAGAGTAACCCCGCCCACTAACCTCTGTTGTCATGATCCTTAAATAAATACGTTGGAGCAGCAGAAGGTGTGTCTCCTCTGTTGTCAGCCTGTTCTTTCCCTGTGACATCTTGGAGGTGGTCAAGCTGGCACACGTGCTGTGTGCACTACACTGCTCCTTCTCCATCCAGCCAGTGGTTTATGTTCAGGGGTTAAGGACAAACATCTATTATACTGCATTATAAGGATTTCATGCGTGTATAAATACTTCTTAACAGGGGTGCAAACATTACCAGAGGAATAGACCAGTTAAAATCGGGAATTAATTCGATCAGATAAAAAGAATACGACCACTTAATAATTCTACTGAATTGCCACCCGTTAATGACTAGTTGTCTTTAGGTTTAGTACTGGATTTTAAAAGAGCCATTTTATTCTTTGTCATTTATCCAGCTTAGTGGTTTGGCGATTCCACCACGGTATCTCTAGAGATGGGTAAAGACTCCCTCTCCTCTACCCAAAGCCCACTCACCAGCATCCACTCACGCAGCTCTCAACAACAAGCAGGACGACGCCTGCTGCCGATTCGGAATTAGCTGGAGCTCTCAGCCCCGTGCAGCCCTGATCCATTACCTGCTTTCATGTACCTGGACATACAAAATGAAGAGCGACTCCTCTTTTGATTGTAATTCATCCAATAAGAATGCAACAAGTAAATCGGACTTTCTCCCTGAAAATCCTTGGTCACTTAAACAGGAAACTCTTTTTATTTTTTTTTTCCCCATCTGAAGTCTATTTTCCTCATATTTTCTATCTGAGTGAGGGATGGAAATAACCACTTTTTAAATGTCTCCAGTCTGGGGCAGGAGCAGAGCTGCCTGCAGCCCACTGCGGCCATCATGTAATCCAATGGGGCAACTGGCTACCGTCAAATTACACCCACTAAAAGTGCATTTTTTCACACTGACAAGCTCAGACTGTTATTATAATTGCCCAGAGACCAAACTGGAGTGATTTCAAAAATGGTTATTTCCATCGCTCACTTGGACAGGAGAAAGGGTTCCAGGTTGATAAAACTAAAGTCGCCCTTTTAGTGAACAAGGATTAGGTTGAGAAAGTCAAATGTTCCTTGAACGCCAGGATTTGTGGTCTCCACTCTGACTGTCAAGTTCCTCTTTAAAAAGCTGTCTTCTACAGTGACACAACAGGCCACCTGTCATCAACCAGTAATATTCAAATCTCATATTCCGGCTTGAGGAATGATTTCTGCGAGGTGCCACCGGCTCTCACACCTGCTGCTCAATAAGGCTGTGATTGATGCAGCCCCTCCAGGCTCATTGACTGGGCCCGAGCGCTCGCCTCTACCGTGGGCGGACCTTTAAGACAGACCTGGCTGATGCCTGGATGGATGGTACACACTGTAAAAGTACTCCAAAGACACATTATTGACCGGTGTGTCAATAGTGTGTGTGTGTTCAATGGTTCCCAGTGGTTTCTGATGGATCACCCGCTAAAGTGTGAACCAGCCATATATTTAGTTGATTTTAAATGCTTAACAAACAGATGCAGATCTTGTTACACAGGATGAATGATGTCCTGGAAATGAGGAGAAAAGGCTGACACGAGCACTCTGCTGACATCATGCGGGATATGATGATGTGGTCTCTCGCTGAGGCCAGTCAGTGCACCCGACAACAGAGACGCCACGGAGAGCTGCAGCGCTAATGAGTAACGTTGTCAGCCCGGTGTCGGACATGATGAGACGGGAGAAGAAGAGAAAGTAGGAGCAGGAGAGCAGGAGAGCAGGAGAGGATTGCTGTCTCTGCTTCAAATGGTCTCCCTGACTCAAACGACCCCCCTCTCTGTCCAGATCAAATGGTCCCACTTGTGTTTGCCAGGAGTGATGGCAATGATCCAGTCGTCACGGTAACAGGCGATGGTGCAGGAGAAAGGCTGGGCTGGACACATCTTGATCCACCTGTTGTCTGAAAAGAAGATGCAGAGAGAGTGTTTGAGTGTGTCTCAGAAATTCATCTAATCAGATCAGATTTACAATCGTCGCGCAATTAACTGAGCAGATCAAATAAATAGCAGCCGTCTATTTAGAGGCGAAAATACCGAGATTCTATCCATCTGACGCATAAAAAGAAGCTATAAAGGCTTTGATAGTCACATTATCTCAGCAAAAGATTCCAGTTCCACTTGAACAAACAGTTCTGCCTCTCAAAATCACAATGCCTTTGAAAATATGTGATATTTGAAATGTCAGTTTATGAATCTATAAATTTTAAAACTATACCAATATCAGAGGAAAAGTAGAAGGTCTATTGTGAATTGTGAGAGCTCTGGAATAATATGACTCTGTGGTGCAAAAATGCTAAATGTTGGGGTAAATTTATATATTTTTTTCTTCCAAAAATGCACTAAAAGTGAAGAAAAGACTTTAGGATTCGACCTTCTTTGTTTCCATCTGGGCAGAAATCTTGAGTGTCCAAGAAAATAAATGATGACTTAAAGACAAAAATGTTGTTTTTCCAAGAATGCGCATGAAATGGAACTCATGATCTTGTTTTGTTTAATTGCCTGTAATTTATTGTAGTGATGGTTAGCCACCCCTCTCCTCCTGGTGGCTACCTGAACACGTCTAGCTCCCTGCTGATTGGCCTCTGGAACCACCGATGCACACCTGCGCAGTGCCACCTCCATACTGTACGTCCCCTACGCCATGTTGTTAGCTTCATTAACACGTGGCTTAGGTGGCGTTTTACAAAACAATGCGGCACCTTCAGGCATCAGATGAGCAGTACGGAGGCGTTTTATGGTTTTATTTTCCATTTTTTTGTAGGTTTGGATCACTCCCTTCACTTGCGTTGTTGGGGAGATCGCAGCACCTTCACCTGTGAAACTCAGGCAGTGCTTTGACTAAAAAGGACTTCCTTCAGCACGAGGGGGGAGATTATAACTGAATCTTCATGTTTGGGTGAATTATCCCTTTACGTGTTTCTCAATGTAAAGCTTTGCTGAAGCATAAAGCACATAAAGGAGCTATGCAGACTTTTTATTAACTACTTTCAGCATCTTCTCTCATTTTAGATAATAAAACGGATGCAATCAGCTCAGCAGTTACATTTTATCAGTCTTTGATAAAAACAATTCCACTTTTGATTAATATTGCGTTTTTCCCTCGACGTGACTCCCTGCTGCATCTTTAGCCTTCACAATCGTATGCTTGATCCTATTTATATCTAAAACCTTCCGTGCTGATTACCCTCAGCAGCAGCAGCAGCAGCAGCAGCAGCCTCCTCCTCCTCTCCCTCAGCTGGGTGAAGTACCCTTCTCCAGCCTGCGCGGGGCGTGTCTCTGTGGGCGGCCTCCTCAGTGCGGTGCCGCGTCCACTGCTGCTGATGCCGCCGTCTCCTACTCAAGTGGATGCAGGTGGATGCGCGTCAAAGCATCCCACAACAACACAGGCGTCCACTAGAAACAGGGAGACGGGCTCTCCGCAATAAAAGCTCGATTCACACGTATCCTGGTGTGGCTTTTAATCTGAAAGAACAAATGTGAAGTTGTGTTTTCCGCCGGGCGGTGGGCTTGACGGTGGGGATGCAGGTGGAGCGACTCGGCCAGGACCGTTCACATCTGTCTTGAAGGAGAGAAGGGGGGGGAAGAAAACCCGGTCTGCCCAACGCTCTGGATAAAGACTAGAAACACAGACCTGCACCAGGTCACATGTGGGGATCTTTACAAAGCTCAGCCGGTCTGGACAATTATATCGGAGGGATTGCAGCAAAACACAAGTAAGGACTTTTTTCTTCTTTGCTGTGGTGACTGAGAGGACCGCTCGCTACCCGTAACTGCCTCCTAAAAGATGACGGGCGATAGTGAGAAGAGCCAAAAACCCACTCACAGTTCATTAAGAGCCGTTTCTGGATCTGCTCTGTAGAGAGGAAGCCAGCAACAACCGACGCGTAATGGGGTGAATATTTGGATGAGATGCAGGCGCCGAGTAGTGGTTTGAGGTCTGAGGGCAGACACGCTGAATCCGGTGTGGGAGAGAGGATGATGGATACATGTGTTTCTGGAGCCACGCGTGACAGTGAGGAGAGCAGGGGACAGACATTCCGCTGTGCCTGGAGAGAGAGAGCGCATCTGAGTTGATGTGTTGGTGCGTTGAGGAGTGTAATCTTACAGGTTCTCACTGCCGCGGCACACACCAGTTACCAGTATTAGTATTAGTATTAGTATGAGTATGGTTGTGGTTTTATTTCAGGATTATTACTGTTATTGGACCCCCAGTGTCATTTAGTGATACATCATATGCAGCTTAGATCACTTGGACACTGCCCCCCCCCCCCCCCCCCCCCCGTCCACCTCTAAATTTAAGGAAAAATAAACACTGGACCACCGGAGGGGACACTTTCTTCCCTGCACAGCTGCATGGTGATGAGCAGCTGGAGGGTTTCCCCGTCATCTCTCCTGCTCTCAAACAACCCCCCCCCCTCCGTGTCCCTCTCTTCTTTCTTTTCTCTCTCTCTCCCCTGATTGTCATCAGCGTGGTGTGATGGAATATTTGGAGATCGAGATACGCGGACCAGACTGCGACTGACTCTTACGCCCCGACGTGTCACTAGCCCGCCCCCTCACCACAAACACTCGTGCGCGCACACACACACACACACACACACACTGGCGTGCGTAACGACGCGTCTGCACGAAATCAGAGGATAATGTCGAGCGCTGCGTGTTTGTATCGTCACGAGGCGCGCGGGGTCGCTTCTTCTCCGGGAGGGCTTAACAGGATCCGAACCGTTCAGATGTGACATCGTCCTTGTTCATGTCTGCATGGTGATCTCATGTCTTAAACCGGGTCTTTATGGGTCGAACAATGGTTCACAACCTGCGGGTCGGGACCCCCACAGAGGTCGCAAAATGGTTCTGTAAAAAAAAAGAAAAGAAAAAGGAGGGACTCCAAACTGTTTTTCCTCTGCATTCTCCCGTCCCTGAGGATGACATAAACTGTAGATTTCACTGAGTGTGTGAGCAGCGCTGAGACAAGGCCTGTCAGGTCTGGAGAGCAGGGATCATTGCAGCACCACCCTGACCAGTCACGGCTGTTCTTTTTGCATCACATGACCTCGCTTTCGGGCTGCAGGATGGCTAGAACCATGACACACGTAGTACGTCCACTGAGATGCCGTAGCTGGTGGAACGCGCGGCACACGCCTCCCGTGTTTTGGGCTGTCAGAGTGGGGCTGTGCTGGTGCACCTGCCCAGGTTAACACGCCCAGGTTGATTGTATTTCTACTCCATTTCCATGTCTTTGCTCCTGTGGGCTGAAAGTAAACGCTGACTGTGCAGTTATCCAAATAAATCTGAAACACTGAAAGGGATTCAAGTTTCTCTCTCTGGTCAAAAAGTGCAGGAGCCTGATTACTTCTAAACTATACTGTTTCTCTTTAACTTGAATTCACTTGGTGAATTACACTGACAAAGCATTTTCTCACTGTGCAAATGAAGTAAAATAATACAGAAAATCGTCTTCATGGCTCGACCAGTTCGAGGGAAACACAACTGAAAGGACCAGTGGCTGGGACAGGCAGGAAGTGGTTGTGTCTGTTCCACCAGCTTCTTCCTGATTGAATTAAAATCCCCTGCTACAATCAAGAGAAAGAGAGAGAGAGAGAGAGAGAGAGAGAGAGAGAGAGAGAGAGAGAGAGAGTGTGTGTGTGTGGACTGTCAGGTCAATGCTGAAGGACCTCACCTGCACTTCACCCCTGCTAAAAATATTGGGACTCCATCTGTGTTGCTTTTCAACACTTAGTTTTGCATTAAATTCACAGAAATGACCGTCCACCAGCTGAGGCTAACAGGCCCTTTTAGAGAGCTTTGAAAATACCTAAATGGTGTCCCACCCTTTTTATTAACACACACACACACACACACACACACACACACACACACACACACACACACACACACACATGCACTGAAAAGATGCTGGCAGCAGAAAATGGGCCCCATACATGATCCCAATTGTGTTCTGGGAGCTTTCAGTGCACTTCATGAAGAGTGCTTAGCAGTGCTTTGTGGGTTGAGAAGCCTTATAATAATTGCAAATTCACCTCTGATTTGAGTCATTTTTGCAGACCTTTCCACTGTTTGTTATTCAGTGAGTGAAAAAAAAGTGTGTTTGAGGTCCTGGGCCTCTCTTTGCTTTTGTTCATCCCCCTAATATGCAGCCTCAAACAACTTTCCTGAATACAAATCTCCAGTTTTTCAACTCAAATGTCATGGTTCTGGGTCAACACACAATCAGTATGCCATTTCAACATTGTGGACAAACAAAACCTTTTCAAAGTCACGTGACTTCCGCTGAGTGTGCCTCTGTGGGTGGAATCTGTTATGGAGTTTATCCCAGCAAAAGAGGCGCCATCTCATGAGTATAATAAGATATTCATGCTCATGTTGGGTATATTTAGACCCTCCGAGCAGCTGTCAGATGGAAGCGTCAGTCAGAAACTATTCTTTCACAGGTCAGTGTTTAGAGCTGCTGTCATTTTCCTTTGACAGAGAAGCGAGGCACTGTCTGTCTTATATCAAAAGCAGAGGTACCCCCCCCCCCCCGCTCCCCGCCCCAGCCCACCTCACCGCGCCTGTCCGGTTTACCACCACAGAGAGTGAGCGAGTGAAATTGGAAGAGAAGAGAATCAGAATGGGTAATCTTCCGGTAATCCCTTGCATGGCGGCGAAGAGAGCAATCTGCCTCATTAACTCACTCTTCTGCCGCTCACAGGCTGGCCCTCATCCATCTTCCTGTTCATCCGTCCACCATCTCCCTGCAGAGAGAGACAGAAGAGAGGTTAAAGGAGCTTAGGGGAGCTATAAAGAAGGCAGGCACTTGCATAAAAGGGGAGGAAATCCGATAGGAAAATGAAAGATTCCCTCCTCCAACTACTCACGCCCTCCATTTTAGCTTTAGGGGCCATGATGAGGGGAGACGTGCCCGCCCTGCTCTTTTTCTTGCCCTTCTATCATTTTTCCCTTTTGATTGAGCAGTCAGAGTAGAGGAGGAAGAGCCAGTGATGGAGACTGAAGGACCTCTCATTGTTTTTGAGTGATTCTATGGATGGATTTGCGAGGGGAAGAGAGAAATAGTTAAAGGAAGACAGAGCGTGGCCTATTGATCTGATCAAGTTACGCCCTTCCCTCCTGTGTGGCTGCGGCGGAAGGCTACACTGGGACTAATATTAGCCAGTCCTGCAGGACATTTATTATTGAGGATGTCAAAGTTAGCACATCTCTTGTCTGCTGTTGATTGCAGAAAAATTGTCATGTGAACGCACCAGTTGAGTACAAAGCCTGGCAAAGCTTTTAACAACTTGCCTTTGGTCTTTTTAATTGAGAAACTGTTGCGAGACTTGCTGGAAACCCTGGATCTGTGCCGCATACCCCACTGTATTCCGTAATGATTGGGTCATGAATTCATCCCGCACAGCTCGCAAGTACATCTGAATTTTTGATAGGAGTTTTTCCTCTCGCAACTATGTAGTCCCAGACCCCCCTTTTTTTTCATATCTGAGTAGCAGCCACTGCCAATGAATTAATGAAGATGTTCTATGTGGCCTCCAGTGAGAGCCTGATCTGAAATATTTGTATTGCCATACTGCCTCGCTTTTAGAGGCTCACTTGAGATCCTGGAACTGCAGGATTACAAGGAGAGGGGTACAATAATGGAAGTATTATAGTTTAATGTCATCTCCTTTTGGTGTCGACTAGACCGCCGAGGACTGATGGGACCTCACTGTTGACGGTGTGGCACCCCATCCAACTGCATCACGACATCAGTCCCTCCACGCAGTGTTTGCAGTGACACACCACTGGTGTTTTGCACTGCAGAGCCTGCGACACCAAATCGTTACGAGCCTCAGCTTCCCCCCCCCCCCCCCGTCTTTGTATGAATTGCAGCCATCCATTCCAGAGTACGTGGTTAGCTCTGAATGGATCTAATTTCAAAGTGGAGCAGGTTGTATAACAGGGATATGGGACACAAAAAAACCCCACATAAGAGTTTTATGCTCATAATTGAAGAGTGGGTGTTAGTAACTAATCCTTGTGCTGTAGGATATCACTCATCCACACAATTTCTAGTTTTGCATAATCATCCAGTTTGTTTGCATAACACTTGCATAGCTAACTACACAATTTGCTTCTTAAGTCGAGTGTTGGACATTAGCATCACTTACTTACTGCTTTTTTGGAGTCTCATGCAATCTAATCCATCATAAACCATATTAGTGTTCTTTCCTGGCTTAATGGATCCATGGTCTGATCAAACAAAGCATATTGTGAGAATGTTTTCCGATTGGAACAATTTAATGTAACTGCTCTCTCCGGTGATTTTTCTGTGTCATAAATGAGCCGGCGCGCTGGCCTGGGACCTGCAGCCAGACACCCTTTTTGGACTTTTAATAAAAACTTCAGTGTTTCTTTTTTCTTTTCTTTTCTTTTTTTTTTTTTTTTACCTCTCCAGGTCCTTGGCTGACCCTCAGTAGAGCACCTTGAAAAACTTTAGGAACTGCTCTTACACAAGCACCCTTAAGTAAAATGTTGTGTTTCTGCCTCAGCACCAGTTTATTCCACTCATGGACGTCCACAGGGCTTTCGTCCGTTCTGGCAGTGATGGCTGAATCAATACAACATCTTCAAAGTTGAGCTTTACATCCCAAAATTCCAGAGTTCCAATACTATTCTGAAATGTTACTATTGCCAGTACCAGACTGCACCTGCTCTTTGCGCTAAAGTCACTGGCTGCATTCGGCCTGGATCGTCTGTAGGAAAAAGCGAGAACGCCACAGGGGGCAGTCTGGGGCTGATGGGGGTCATGATATTGATATCGTGTCTACTGCTGTGACCGCTGCCACAGTCAGCCCCAACATGACAGCACTTTCCCTGCCAGGGAATGGAGAGGAATGGCTATTCTGTGCACCACAATGGCCTCTTCATTGCAGAGAGGAAAAGGCTTTTGGGAGGCACAATGGCTCCTTTTAGAGAGGTGGCGCTGCTGCTACCCTGCTGCTGGGGTCTGTATTGGGTTTGTGCAGCCAGCATAACTTCATCAGACTTCTCTTATCACTGATATGATGACACTGTTTGCAGACAGCCACAGGGCACAGTGCTGGAATAGCCACCATTTATCCCATGGAACTCTCACGTCAAGCACCCTCGGCAGCCAAGGACATAGGTTGAGAAGGCAAGGTCAAACAATTACCCGGGAATAGAGAGGCGCGAGTGAGTGAAGACTGCTGACACCATTTTGAAATTCAAAGGAGAAACATGAAGGAAATTGGCCCTCTTATTCAATCAAGTTTAGCCCGTTATGTAGTTAGTGTTTTATTTGCATGCTGCATCCTTCCCTGTCTTTTATTGTAGTTAAAGCGGGAGTCTGCTTTATTTTCATCATCAAACTTAAGCTTTAATGGCTTCTCTCTTGATGCTGCTTCATTGTTTGACTGTTTAAAAAAAAAAAGAATCCTGTGTCACATTTGTGCTGATTTCCCACTTTGGTTGTCTGAAGAGGAAAAGTACAAAAGCAAAGGCTGAATGTGTCACAGTGATGTGAGAGGCGTAGGATGAAGTCGAGGGAAGGCCGGAGCAGGATCACAAACCATCCGGCTCCCCCTCCATCTCTGTCCAGCTATTTCAATCCAACAATCCATCCAGACAGCTTTGCTGAATAGGTGCTCTGAGGCACAGCGGCCTTCTCTTTTGGCTGCATTCTTCTCTCTACTTGGAGATTTTTAGCTGATCATTGCACTGATTTCACAGCTGCAGTGATTTTCTTTTGCTTGTTCTTGATCAAATTAATTTTTAATCATTCACAGTCTAAAGTAAGACACTTAGTTTGTTGCTCAAGGACGCTTTGACACAGTTTCTGGGGGGAAGCAATGATCCAGCCAGCGACCCTTCATGTAGGAGACGGTCACACGAGTATGAACAACGATCACATAATCCATTACCACAGGATTTTCTAGGCTTCCTCTGAGAGCTGTCGGTCACTATTGAGGAGAAGAGGGCGAAGCTGATGTAGCCACGCCCCCCTGTGACACCGCATCCCACCAGCAGTCAAAACGTCACAGATCCCAAAACACGAGGTGAAAAGGTAGAAGGAGGCGCTCCTCAGTAACTGTACACACCAAACGCTCGCCAAGAGAAGGAAGAGAGGACCGAGTGATGACACATCACAAAGCCTTTGACAGTTTCAGGAAGAAGGAAGTGCAATAATACATACAATAATCCCAGTGCACGCACTAAACCATAACGGTGGGATTAAAAGCATCCCTGCACGTGGATAAAACATCATGCCTGACCAACCCTTCACATAAACCCGAATAAGTCAAGGAGGAACTTGGGAGACGGATAGAGATGGATGACAGGGCACGGCTGAAGCCCAAGATGCTGCTGCACAGTGGCCTGTGACCTCCGTCCTTCAGAGGTTCGCCACGGATGAAATTTAGGCTCCCGCTGAGTGAACCCAGATGCACTGAGCAGCTCCAGAATACACCTGGAGTGCTGCAGAGGTGTCTCATGACATGATGAATGTACAACCTATATTTCTGGTGCTGAAATCAGCCTCTGCACTGATGTGTTCATGAAAAGCAGCAGCTCACAGCGGCTGTGACGCCTCTTGCTTCAGTGTAGCATTCATCAGCACAAGAGGTAGAAGCTGCACTCCCTCTTGTTAGTTTCAAGTACAAAATGGTGAAAGCCACCATTTTATAAGCATATTGGCCTCCTGAAGCATGCAAGTAAACATTAGAAAAAGTCTGCCAACCAGCGCTGTGTTGGTGATATTTTTGGCAAGTGGTGTGCAGCATGGAAAGCTGATGATTTGGCCTCCCTGTGGGAGCTGATGAGAGAGCGCAGACTGGAAAATGAGTTTACCTGAACAGAAACTGACTTTACTCACTTCAGCTACGGTATTGCTGAATATTTGCTGACATGGGTATCATCATTTTTCCATGTTCCTCATGCTAGTTGTGTTAGTCAGTCCCAAACTGATAAATCACCTGGTCCAGAGAGAAAAACAGGGACTGTTTCATTCCCAGCATTGCAGCCTGGAGAGCCCAAAACTGCCAAAGGTGTTGTTTTAATCCAGATGCGTATGCCAGGTGGGACGGATGACCAGAGCCGGTGCACTCCGTGGATCACAAGCTGTTGTCCTGGAAAATGCTTTAGCTTCTCAAAACCATCTGCATTTTGAGTTTATAAATCAAATGATACTAGATAAGAAGAGTTCTGTACTCACAGTTACCCTCAAAGCAGCGTTTGTTACCTCAACTGTACAATTTTGGTCTTTAAGAAGCCCAACTTGCACCTTAGATTAAGAAAGTGAACTGAGAGCTGAAGTGTGAAAGTGGGACACCACAGCTTTAACCGGAGGCTTTGAATGCTGCTTTCATGCAGGACCAGAGCTCAGAGGAATGAGGCTCCAACACGAAACATTCGCTGGAGGACTCCGCCAAGGTTGTGAGGGAGTTCGGTTCATTTTGGTGCGTCTCCTACGGCTCGTAGGGGAAGGAAAGCTCCTGGTGTTGAGCCAGCAGGACGATGCAGGAGGTGGAGCTCACCAGGGAGCGGGGACGTCCACTCCTCTCTTAACTTACAGGTGGACTGCCTACATTCATGAGAAGAACGGGAGAAGAGCTCAGGAAAATCGTGGTGTTTGTCCAAGGAACTGCTGAATTTGTAAAGACAGCACAATCAATAATTCTAAGTCAAACAAAACAAAAAACTGAAATGTCATCAGTGACTCAACATCGTTGTGGACAGATTGTGTGACTCACAGATTAATCATTGTGAAGAGCAGTGCAAAGCTGGATAAACGAGGATAGAATTACAGCCAGGTTGTGAATTAATCACTGTTTTAGTAGTTTCAGCGGTGTGATGATGCCTAAAGCTGCAGCTTCTCAAATCATAGCCCTGACATAAAATAAGCCCAGATCCGATTGTTTTGGGATCAGGGCCACGCTTCTCATCGGGGGTGCTAATTGTTGGGGTTTAGCACTCACCAGCTCTCCCAGTCTGTCTCCCTGTCGCGCTCCTTTGCTCAAATGGAGCAGTCCAGGATTCTTTAGCGCTTTCCCGCTCTTTCAAGCTGGTATGACACACCACTTGGCATGGGTGCTGGGGGACTGGCATGCATGGTGACTTGCACCTCCCACTCCCCCGTGAGTTCCGGGAATAACTCTACGATTTGCTATGGTCCCGGTGTACAGCAAGCTGTGAAGCGTGGGAGACGGCAAATATACAGACTAGCAGCAGCAGAGATGCTCCTCTCTTTTTGACGGAGCAGATTGCCCGGAATATCCTCCACCGAAACTCCTTCTTCAGTTCCAAGATAATCTGATGAATTATTTCAGATGCCACAATCAAAGTAGGTTCAGTGAATGTTGATCTGAAATACTGGAACAAGATGCACCAGTTTCTTTCTCAGAACCGGAAGATTCATCAGCCTGTCATATTAATTTCACTATTCAGTGTTCATCATACCACAACAGGAGCAGCTATTTGTCACCACACAGACTAGCTCATAAATACCAGTCCAGGAAAGAATCAGACAATAGAAGCAAAACAAACCTGGCGGTCAATAAATGCAGGTTGCCAGGTCAACCTTTGTTAACCTGAATATTAATAATTCAATTGTGTGGCTCCACTTATCACTCTGTGGTAGTGAAGTGGGTCGGTCCACGTTGTCTGTGTGACGCTCAGAAACCATCGAAGAGCCGCTTCTGTCACTGTAGATCCAGGAGGGCCCGGCACCCAGAGAGCATCATGGGATGCTTGAGGGAGGGACAAAAAAAAAAGACATTATTCTCATTGGAAGCAAAATGAGGACAGGAGATGAAGGATGAGTCATGAATGATCTGAACGTTTTTAAGAGGACGAGAAGCGAGAAGGATTCTGTCTGAGAAGTACTGACATTGATTGTTTTTGATTTAGTAATCAGGAAGGGTTTAAACAAAAACTGAAGAATCCACACCAGAAAATCCATGGGACTTTAAACGCAACATGAGACTTTGGAAAGGGGTACTGTAGCCGAGGGTTCGGCTGCACCTACGGAGAGGACCGAGCCCTCACGGAGAAGCCCGAGCCCTCAAACGTAGCACAGCCGCAGGTGCGCTCCTTGTGGTCCAATCAGCCGCCAGGCGTGTCAGGGAGCTCCACTCGCCTGCTCAGCGAGCTTGGCTGGACCCAGAACCCGCAACTCACCAACACGGACCATATATGATCGGAACAGCGGGAACAGGTCCGCTGAGGCCTCGGAGGTGCTCGGTTGGACCACGGAGATATGGACGCCTACAGACGGACAGCCGACGACGCACAAGTGAGGTCTGAATTTATGAAGCTAGCTTGAAAGTTTAACCCCCCCCCCCCCCCCCCCCCGGACAAACCAACAAACAAACATCGGAGTGTGGCTGGAAGCAGGGCCGTCAGCGGGTCGTGAGGGGTGAGGGCTGGCGGGTGCGAGCTCTCCTAACGTGTCTCTGGTGTCCGACAGCGTTTACTTCTCGTGCAGTCATTTCGTCTTAGTTTCCAGCCTCGTAACACCGCGTCTCACACGAGAGTTCCCTCTGGTGCCGCAGCGTTGTCTCCACATGCACGGTGGTGCTGAGGCAGGCTGAGGACTGTGGGTCCCAGGAGGGTCCCAGGAGGGGCCGGAATACCATGATACCAGTTCTTGTTGTACCAGCCTTACAGACAATACCGGGATGTGTCGCAGAAAGTGAATTTCAAAACTGTGCAATAGCTGCAGAACGTCCCTCCATGTCTGGGGCTCTCTGTGCTAGCAGGACCGCTGGCTCCACCCCTGCTGTTAAAGCAGGGGACATCATACTGCAGGTACCAAGGCCAGCACACCTGTCAGGTGGAACTACCTGCACTTTCTGACCAAGGCCTTTGTCGCCTCACTGATGAGCTGGCTGTGAGGCGGACTCCTGCTCTAGTTACCCAGCACTGGCCGGCTAACTGCTCCGCCATCAATCTAGAAGACTTAATCACACCTGTGTAGCCTGGGGCGAGACATGAAGGGGAGGATGAGTGAGTTGCCCTCTCCTCCACCATTAAGATCTGCTGCTGCTTCCTGTTTTAGCATTCATTTGTTCTCAGGGTTCTCTACTTTTTTTTTTTTTTTTTACTAATGATTCTTTTCATATTTTCCAAAGGCTTGAAAGTGATCACATCAGCTCTTTGAAAATCGTCCATTATTAATGGCACGAGCCATCACTGTTCTCCTGGTGATGGTGTCTGAGTACATTGAACAAGAGCGTGCTGAACACGGGGCTGCCTCCACCTCCAAGCTGCGCTCATATGAAATAACAACGTTGAGTCAGCGCAGAGAACGAAGAAGTTCACGCTGCCACACAGAGGCATATCTCCACTAAATCTGTGCCACGGCAACCAGCCGCCAAATAGGAGTGAGAACCAGATTATAGAACGGAATGATTACCACCATAGCACCACTTTGCATCTTTTGCTGTTAGCGGTGTGATATAGAATGTTCAAGGAAACGTGTACATTGAGGAAGCAAATCCATATGGAGACCCTGACAGTGGCATTTGTAGTTTTCTAGAGGCTGACAGCAGTAATACTTAGCAGCCTACTTAAAAAAAAAAAAATCAGCTCAAGGCTCAAAAGCTTGCTAAGCTGCAGTGGCTGAAGTAAAAAATAAAATTAATAAGTACAAGAAAATCCCGTTGTGTTCGTCAGGCTTTTACCCAGATATTGAACAAAAATAGAACACTTGCTGGAATTCTCTCAATGTCATCAGGGTGTTTATTGTTTCCAGGTCTCCTCTATCCACGCCTGCCTGCAGTTAAACGAGAGTCGGCTCTGAGAATTTCGGTGACCTTCCTTCATGTCATTAAGTGCTGCTGGCGCATTCCGCAGTACATCGCCACCTCCAGCCGCTCTGGTTCAGATCATTGCAACTGAACCAGAAACAATGGGTGCAAGATGTACTGTGGGATAGACCGCAAAGACGCCACGACTGTCAAGGACGTACGTGCTTTTTGCTCTCTGTCGTTGAGCCGTTCGCCGTCACGTATTTCACGGGCGCCAAGAACCGACACAGTCCTGTCAGTGGTTGTCAGTTCAGCACCGCTGACGGTCCCGCAGCAAACGTACTGTTTCTCTGGAGGGACACAAATGTGCCGGCGTCCTGGTGCACAGCAGCACCCTGCTCACCTCTGAAGCTTGTGGCTCACAGCAGGCAGAGCGCTGGACAGTCTGACATTTCTCCCCATATTTAATATACATAGTGATTGTGAGGTCACAGTGTTAATTACCTTCTTCCAATAATCATTAGGCTCTAGTTGATTTGCTGTATAAGCGTGTATTTAATTCAGCAGAAGTGTGTTCCACTTTTTATTGGCCAATATTATTTTAACATTCAAGGCAAGTGTTTGATCATGTTTCCAGTGAAAATGTCTCGTGAAGCAGATGGGTTTTGCGCTTGCTCATAGTGAGACTGGAAGTAGCCGCCGCGCAGGAAGTGCGTCGACGCAAATGAACATCAACAGCCGAGCTCAAAGTCACAGAAGATTCTGGGCTAAACACGCCATTTGTCAGGTCTTTATAGGTGGAGATGTAGGTGAATAAAGTTGGCCTGGAGTCTCTGTTCCTCGCTGAGAGGAGAAGGTGGTCGGCTGCAGATGAGTTCAGGCTATTTGTTCATGAATATTCAGTCTCTGGTGAGGAGCTGTAGTTCAGGAGGGGTGAGAGGAACAAATGACCATGAAGTGTTCCATAGTTCTCCAGACCCAACAGCTACGTGAGTCTTGAGGTCAGCCCTGAGAGGTCACATGTTCAGCACAGTGTGGATATTCAGTTGGTTTGGAAAAGACCACATTTCAGGTAGGAGCCGTATTTTGACAAACAGGAAGCCAACGCATGCAAAGGAGCTCCGTGCTCGTTTTGTTTATGCCGCCATGTTGGCAGGAAGAGCCTGAGCAGAAATTAATGGCGCCAGCGTCAATTTCAGGCTGCGCTGCACACTTTAAATCCACAGATGTTGAACGATAAATCGCAGAACTTGATGGATTAAACATCACCGACCCTTGTAATGCGCCTGGGGCTTCCTGAGTATTGAAACAGTGGGATCAGACAGCGTGTCCTGCCATCCACAATCACCTCGTCAACTTCCCTCGTCCTGATCCCGAGAGTCTGAAGACCGACAGAAGCTTAAAGCGTTTAAACGGATCTAATCTGGCTCCTGGAACAATATTCCAGTCGTCTTTCGGGATATTCCGGATCTGATAAAATGCTCTCACCCCTCAGTTGTCTGGGGGTGCAGCACCTTTCTTCCAGGTCATTTTCTTTCTTTCTTTTTCTTTTTTTTTTTATAAGAGATGAGTTAGCTGCTAGCTAGCAGTGACGCTCAAAACAGATCAGTCACCCCTAACATTCGCTGCTCCCTCCACCTCTGTGCAGATGTTTCCTGGGTTTCCTCTTCTTAGCATCACGTGACCTCCTGCCGTGGCCTCTAGATGGCGTGTGTCATTTAGAAGTGAATATCTGTCATTTTCTCCTCTGTCACTTGAGACCCATCTGCTCATTCTTCTGGGGACAACAGGCAGAAACAATGTTTCTTTTTCCAACTCTGCATTTTTACTCTGATTTTATTCTGCACCAGTATATTTGACAAAATAACTTCCCTTAGAACAACAACCCTAGAATATTCAGTTGTATGAATATTTTAAAAAAAGGAATATATCAAGAGTAAGAACAGAGCTTCAGGTTCTCGGCGCAAACATTTAGTTGGAGACGCATGCACTCCTGTTGGGCATGAATAATTTTCATCAAACTCACAAAAGAAAACTGCCTTTTTTTAACGGGACAGGTATCTAACCGTTTCCTTGTTGAATTTTAACTTCACATTCATCATTTCCCTTGTTCCGTAACGACAAAATCGCCCTCTCGTCGGGGACAGAGTGACCGTCCGAGCCCCGAGGGACACGGACGAGCTGTTTGGGTGATCTGTTCTGGCCGGTCGACCTAAACGGCACCCCTGCGCTGTAACGGTGAGATCTACTTTTAAAATCATAATTTTTGACTGAGTAAGCTGACAGTTTAGCCTGACACCACCCGAACATCTGCCAGAGCAAATAAAACATGAGCTAGCAGATTTGTCTGGTTCCCAGGCTACCTCCAATTTGGCCTCTACCCAAACCTTTCATCTGCATTTTTGCCGCCAGTGAGGCTTTCAGCTGATTGCAAATGGGCCAAAGAAAACCATGAAACACAGAAGACACAAAAACAAAAGGAGGAGGAAACAAAACACTGCAGCTGACAGTTAATGTGGAAAGCAAACAGAGACTGAGGACAAGAACACTGAAAAGAGTGAGAAATAGGAAAGAAAAAGCCAAGGATTAGTGCTCGTGACTGCCTCTGGTGTTGCTGGCGTCGGCTTGACACTGACAACATTGTTTATGCAACACTCTGAAAGTGAAAATTCATCAAAATGTGTATTTCGCCCATCAGATTCTGACAAATGCGTGTCCTAAACTCTCCAAAGATCCTGTGTTTCTTCTCTGGGAGAACGCAGAGAGAGACGGCCACGTTTTCTGAATTCTTTTACTTCCAGCAGTACAGCATTTATGTGACCTGCGTACAGCAAAAACTGATCAGCCAAACTCTCTGAATGGGAGACGTGCGGGCTTGATGTTCAGATGAATTCATTAATTTTACTCAAAGGAGTGTGAAGAAATTGACTTAATCCCACCCCAGTTTTTCCATCAATCATTGAAGTTTTTAAATACTTCCTACTGTCTGTACCATGAAACCAGAACAATGACCAACAAGGCCTGCTAGATTATAACAGAATGATTCCACAGTATTTGTATTGTATAATAAAAGTCAAATAGAACAGAAAATAGTCCAGTCAAGGTGGTATTACTACTACATAATTATGAGTTCATAACAATGGTAGCAAACTACTGTACAGTGGTGGTGAGGAACAGCTCTCACCAGCAGGGGTAAGAACAACGATAGCGGCACGGAAACGGAGCGCACACGCCGGCGTGGTGAGGGACAGCAAGCAGACGTCGACACTTGGAGACAGAAACTGATTCAACGTGGAATGAAGACCTGCCTTCTTCCCACCGTGACCAGACCGCGTGTTTATGGAACAGTTTGAATCCGTGGAGGCTCGTTGGGTGTCCAGACGGCTCCAAAGTGTCCCACCACACACACACACACACACACACGCAACCTTTTGGTAATAGAAAATCTCCATAACCTCTCAGATTGTGAGCTTTCTCCTAATTGTGAAAACGCATGACTTGGTCGTCATTTGTTGAACGCTTTGAATAAGATTGTTGATGTATGACATTTTACAAGATCGTGGGTTTTCAAGAGTTTTGACGGAACGAACAGATGAGCGTTCCAGAAATCCCTCCCTGGGAATGGAGAGTGACAAATGGATTAATTGAGCATTGCTACCCCCCCCCCCCCCATGGGAGTACCAAGGAGAGTATAAAGTATCGGTTTATTGATAGTTGAAAGGCTTTTGGAGATTTTAGATATTTTTTGTGTCTCCAGGGTGATTCTGTCGATCAGAACTCCTAAAAATGTCTTCTCATCTCCAGTTCTGAATTGGTTTTAGAATTTACAGACATCGTTGCCTCGGTCTTATTTCGATTTAATGAATGTTATTGATGCCTCTTTTCTTTGACAGTTATCGTGTCCGTGGTGTGATTTTCACTGGTCTTCTCCAGGAAATGGTCAGGATAGCTTGCCTCAGTGCGTCCTTGCTATATTAAGTTTGTTCAGTCAGTCCCAAGCTCCTTTTGTATTATTTGTATTTTTTTTTTTATAGTATAGCTTTTTGCGAGTTCTTATGAAGTCTGGTAATTTGTTTCGTTAGGTCCTGTGTCTTCGTTCTGCTTCTGCGGTTTTTAACTTAATGAACAATTTGAGAGATTATTTTCTTTTTACAGGCATTTATTATTCTTTTAGTGAGCCAAGCATTTTTTGTTTTTGCTCCCCTTCATTCCGCCTGCTTCAGCAGGATCTGGTTCTGGACTGAGATCTGTTGTGTTGTGCTGCTTGTACTCAGAAGTTCCAGTTCCATCTGGTTCTGGTGGCGAGTTCTCTGGAGCATGTCATCGTTGTCCTTGATGTAGTCCGTGTGTCAGGTGTGTTGTGCGCCTTGGATGTGTAGTTATCTTACAACTTGCTGCCCAGGTGTGTTGGGTCTTGAGTTGCTTTTTGAGTTGTCTTGCCTTTTTTGCGATGTCAGCATTTTTCCGGTTAAGTGGTCGTTCAGGAAAACGTCCGTTCCTTTCAGTTTGCGTCCTTGTTTCAAAAGTGCCATCTTGTTTTCCCGGTTTACGAATCCTACAGTCACAGCTTTTGGTCTCTTGTTCCTTGTTGGGAGCGGGTGACACCCCTCAGTGTGCTCCATCTCCATCCCCTTGCCTTGGAGGTAGGACGCTAACCGTTGCTCCATTGAGCGCCTCTCTTGCTCCCTGGGCTCCCCGCTCTCTGCATACTGCAGGAGTGCAGCTTGACGTTGACGCCGGTGATGACCTCATCACTCACGCGGAGTATTGCTCCAGCTCGTCCACTCGCCGCTCCGGTTCCACGATGCGCTCTTCCTTCTCCACATTGTTTGTATGAGGTTGAGGAGGTCGCTGTTAGAAAACATATGTGTTGGTTCTTGAAAAGGAAAATCGCTTGACTGACAAAATTCAGTTTTTTGGAACTGCTGGAGTGTGTTGTTACTTTTTATTGTAAGAGAAATGTACTTGTAATTTAACACCTGTTACACGCAGCTCACAAGTTCCGACTGCTAAGACTCAGAATGAATGCAGTTTACGTGAGGCTGTTGGAGGAAAGTCACAGGACTAAAGGTGCAGAGAGGAGAGGTCTGCTGTGGATTCAGCACCTTGGACAGCTCCTCCTCACGGCCCACTCCTCCCCTCGGTCCACTCCTTCGGTCCTCCTTCAAACTAGCCAGTTGTTTGCAGCACCCTGGACAGCTCCACTCCCTGGAGCCGGACACAGACGAGCTGTTCTTCAGCACTTAGCTCCACACTGCCTCGCACCATTCTCAGTTTCTGTGTGTATCAGGAGATAATGTGTTGATGGTTGAACGCCCTGGACTGCTGCCCCGGCTTTCAGGTAGATTAGAGGAGGGTTTGCCTCTGTATGTGTGTGAGCTGCATACATTGGCAACATATTCCAATCTTTTCAGTTTCCTCTGTCTCACCAGGTGTCTTTCTGTAATTTCCCCTCTGATTCTGACTCTGGGTCGTCCCTGTGGTTGTTTACCTTCATGACAGCGCTTACACCTTTAATCACTGCTGCTGCACAAATTAAGCACAGATCTCGGCAAGTGAATAGCCATGAAATGACCCAGTCAAGCCTGATTCTAAATGCAGCAGAAAACCTGTGTGTGTGTGTGTGTGTGTGTTGGGCTGATGGTAGCCTAAGCTACTGTTTATATTCATTATTGACTTGTGTGAAGCCGATGGGAAGGGCTTGCGGCCTTTGTGGGATAAGACTACTACGATTATGTCTGATTTACAGCCCTCAGCCCTCCTTGTGATGACAGTGCAGGAACCCCCCCCCCCCCCACACACACACACACCCCTTTCCTCCCCTTTTCTTTGCATCTTATGTTGCTTTTTTCCCTTTAAAAAAAAAAAAAATTCAAGCACATCTTAAAGCAGCATAATCGAGGCTTAGGGCCAGAACTGCTGACTGGAACACTTTGATGTTTGGGTTGGTGATTTTCTATCAGGTCATGGTGTAAATGTGGTGATGAGGTCACGGAGTGTTAAACCCGAGCCTCTTAGAGCACTTAAGGTATCTGTGGAATATCTATGTAAGCTCTTTTACGTCGCATACGTTGTGTCTCATCACATGTGTGGCATCGGGATCTGTTCCATGGAAGACCAGTGATTCATGGACAATAGGAGCGGTGGCCCATGTACAATAACTGCACAGCCGTGTGGCTAAAGATGGGCAGATTAGATTACATCAAACAATAAAATGCTGTCTTTAGTGCTCATTAAGCGGGATTAAATGCATTTTGCACTAAAACACAGTTGCATAACAGTGCCTACGATGCTCATTTCAGCAAGAAAGCCAAAGTGCCTACAGGTTGTTTTAGAGCATAATTTATGTGCAAATGAATCCATATGCATATCAGCATGTGCATCCATTTTTTCCCGTGCATGTGGCCTGTTGATGTCCCAGGGCGTCACCTGTGACCTGAGGAAGGGTAAAGTCAGTGTGCTGATGTGGCAGATGATGCCTTTTCCAACCCTGCAGATGGTCCCGATCGGCCGTGGCACAGCACAGGGACAGCTGCCCGGTGTCACGGCAGAAGAGAGTGAGGGAGGTGAAAGGGTGGGAAGAAGGTAAAGAGCATTTAAGGTGGTATTCCGAGGCAAATGCAGTCTTTTACCTGCTTCACTTCCCAGTCAGTGCTTCTTCAACATTTTATGTTCCGTGATGATATAAAGATCCTAAAGGCGAGTCAGACCATTAAACTCATCATTATACTCCTGACTTTTTTATTTTACACTTAATATGGGATACAAAACGCTGTTTGTAGTGTAACCCTTTCTTGGGTCGACCAATTTAAACTTATTTGCACTATGTCAACTTCAAGAAAAACCTGAAAACAGTGCTGTTAAAAGACTTCATCCCTTTAAGTCTATTTTGCCTTCAAGGTTGTTCTGTATCTCTGGATCCTGCAAACAGCCTGCGTAGCTTCAATGTGATCCCGAATGCAGAAAGAGCCAGCCACACATGATTGAGCAGCGCTCGGACTGATGGCGAACAACAACGAAAAAAACGCCCCAAAAATGTTGGTTTTTAACTCTGAGGCATCCACTGTGCTATGATACACATCTGCCATGACCACTGGGTTAAAAACAACTGACCGTTACAGTCTGGCGCCGCTCGTGGACGAGCACAAGCGTGTGGTTCAACTGAACGTACCAGCTAAGCACTGAGCCAGGACTTACGGTTGGCTTGTTTTTAGCTCAAAACAAAGCGTTGGGGGAAGAATGATCATATGACTGGATAAAGAATAAGAGGAGAGACCGTGCAGTGCGGATGTTTGCTCTCAGTTTTGCTGTGTTTGTTAGCCATCGGTCTCTATTCGCTTGGAGCCGAAGCTGTGATATACAGGGAGGAACTCGCTGTAGAGACACACACCTGATGATATCGTGGAAATGTAGAGGCTAGCACCAGTTTTGAGGACGAGGCTGTAAATCCTTATGTACATTCATCTGATGGGCCACAGCTTTTAATTTTTAACCTGCTAGGTGTTGAAGCGAGCAGAGACGGCGCAGGGCTATGAGTGCATTTTCTGGGACCTTGTAGTTTCTTGACCTGTGCAGACCACACCCACGCACAAAGAGCAGGCCAGTTCCATTTCTTGGCAGGGAACTGGGAAAGCCGCTGTCCCGACAGCCTTTTGTTCGTACGACCTGTGCTAACACAGCAATTCACCGTTTTTAACAGCGGTAAAAAGCAGACAGTAAGGAATGAACAAATAGAAACTAGCCGACAGCTAAACTCAGCTAACTTACCAATGCATCTCACCCAACATTACTAACCAAAATAACTATTACCAACCGCTAACCGCCTACTGAAACCCATCTGACAGATTACCATCCTGCTCTGTTGGGAGAGTTTTTCCTCTGCATTTTTTTGCCCATTGTTTTTTAAAAAAAAATATCAAACCTCACCTTGACTGTTCTGAATTGTCATATGAACAAGGTCAAGTGTACGCCATGAAAGACTGAACCTGCGCTCTGTCTGTCTGCGGCAGGTCTCTAATTCTTCGAGCAGCATTTTTCTTCAGGAGAAACCCCTGAGGTAGATTTTCTCGGATCCAAACATCAATGTGTATTGTTTACGCCACAACTTTGCCTTTATCCCACAAAGATGCTGTAGTCAATGGTGGCATTGTGATGTGTGCTGCGTCATTTTCCTGGCACATTTTGAAAATGCACAATTTGGCATTGAAATGTATTCTTTTAACGGTAAGCTGCACTGTCTGTGCTCCATCGCTGCGCTCCATTTTTTTCTGTTTTTCTTTTCAACTGAGACAATTGCCCAACTTCAGCAGGTTCACAGCTGCTGCTTTCAGCGTTCTCGCTTAATATTGGGCTGGTTCCAATCATGTTGGCACCATTAATCATTAAGATCCCCCCCCCCCCCCCAAATCCAAGAGAATAGGCCATTGGATTAAAAATACCAGAATTACCTTTTTAAGTATGGATTCTAAGGGAATGGAATATTCCTAATTAATCATTCCTTGTAGCCTGCTGCACTGACCTGATGTGCATCTGTTGAGCCGGCGATGCAGAGCTGCACAGGGAGGCAGGATGGCTACGACTGTTAGCCTGAGAGAAAAGGATGAGTGACTATTAGGGGACAGTGAAAGAAGTAAGAACACAATATGAGAGAAAAGAGGAATGGGGCAAGTTCAATATTTTTGAAGGAGATATTATGAGAAAAGAGGGGGACAGGAATGAGAGAACGCAGTGGGAGTCTACCGGTGAAAGAACGGCAGGGGAAATGTGTTTTCTGAGTTTTGGAGAGCAATCTATGATTTGACATTGACTCTCCTTGGTTGCCAGTCAGTTGAAAGCGGGGTTATCTGTCTCTCCTTGGCCCACTCCCTGCTGCTCTAATGAATTTACTGAGCTCCTGAGAATGGCTAATGCGCTTGGTTATGTGAGAAGGGAAACAGGTGGCTGGAAAATTCACCTTTAGCAGTTGTTTCCTGGGGGAATCAAACAGTCCAGCACACTGGGGCTGCTGTGCAATTTGGTTTTCATTTGATATGTTTGAAACCAAATGACTGCTCACATTTTTTGACCATTTTCTTTTGGATTTATACCGTAATGTTGTAAACACTCTGTCATCTGTGAAGAGAAATATCCCTCTGTGTTAATACCCTGATGATTCCCACATGTGGGTTAAGGCTTTCCTTTGAGCTCCGTCTCCTCAGTCGGCCTAACAGTCCCTCCCTCATTCATATGCTCCAACAACTGCTTTGCATCAAATAGGCCGCCCATGAACTCAAGGGAAGCATCCACACAACGATGGGGTGGTGAGCTGCCGGGAGCGGGGGCAGATAGTCTGTTGTGGGAAGAGATGTGGAGGAGTGAGCAGCGATCTTTTCCTGTTAGAGGAGAGAAGAGATGGAGGAAGGCCAGCAGGGAGAGACACAATAAGTCACAAGATGCCAAGAGGCCACAGTTGATGCCTCTAGCTGGAGCCTGCACGTCAGTCATCGTGGTGGGTGAAAGGCAGAGGGAAAGCAAGACAAAAAATCTGGAGGCAGGGACCTTTACTTCATGTTGAGTGTTAAATGCTAAATATGTTACTGTTCATTGCTCTGTTGAATGCTCCCGTGTTTCATGACTCTTGAGAGGACAGATGATGGGAGCCAGAGGCCTGGGTGCGTCCCAGCTAGCTGGAGGCTAATGGTTCGCCTGACAGACGCTTCTTGTTTTCCATGATTAGCGTCAGTGTTGGGCAAGTTACTTCCGAAACATTCCATATTAGATATTACTAGGAACTGTAATTGAGAGTGATTGATTTACAGTGTTGCTGTCCTTGTAGAATCGATGAAATAGAACAGGTTCGAAACATTACCCTACTCGCACAGCAGCTCTGATTGGTTGAAGGTGTCACATGACACAGTGGCTCCCAGTAGATGTTCAGTGGCATTATTAATTTCACTAGCTCGTTACTGTAAGGAAATTCCATTGCAAAATGAAGAGAGAACCAAGAACGTGAGGTCTGTTCTTCCTGTTACAGGTGGTAACACGTTACTGTCATGATATTTTGTCTCTCCCTTGAAGTATAATGCATAGTAAAAACAGGAAAAAAGAAGTACGTGAGTTGAGCTTGGCATTAAATTATATATTCAGAAATAATAAAACTATTAAATTAGTTGTGATCAATTTATTAAAAGGTGAACTTCGATATCATGAAGTTACGCGATTCATGAGTTCCGTCTTGGTTTCAACTACCTAGATAATAGTTAGTACAACCAGAGTGTCGTGATTTTGGTCCCTGGAAGCGTTCAAGTACACTTGCACTCTGTCTGGTTAAAAGCAAAATTAAAATGTGGCGTATCATCAGAGGTGAGAGTGAAGTTGGGGTAACCCCAGATGCTTCCGATGGGGTTTCGGCTCATCGGTGATATTATGACTGGACGAGCGACATGTTGAACACAAAACACGCCCACCAGGGCTGAACTAATCGGTCAATCATCCTTGGGTGTGAGTTGGGTGCTTTGTTTTTGAATTGTAGGTCATCTTATTAAGAAGTGTGTTCGTGTTGTTGCATGATGCTGGCGCAGTTTGCACATATGTGCGTCAGAAAGTGCAATCGTAGGTACTTTTGTGTGTACGGGTGGCAGGCACGTGCGAACAGAGGTAACGGAGCAGCAGAATTGGATGTTGTGGGCTCATTAAACAGCTGCTATCAGTTGTGTCTGAGGTGGTAGGGCCCTGCTGCCTACTGTTGCTCAGCAGCAGATGCCCTCTGTGATAAAGTTGCACTTCTACTGCAAAAGTAATACGGTGTCTTTTTCAGCCATTTTTAATGATTCATTGTCCCAACTGCTGTGTATTATTGTATTTCCCACCGGAAAGGAAAGGCAATTGTGGTATGCTGATCCTCCTTCCAGGTGCTCTGCCCTTAAACTCCTGCTCAGAGCGAGAGGCGGGGGCGCTACAGCCCCCGCCAGCTAGCAACTGCCAGCATCGCGTCTACATGTGAGGTTTGAGGCAAACCAGGCGGTGCTACTGAAATATGAATGAAGTTTGTGCTTTGCATATTTCAAACCTTAAAATATATCACAAAACCTGCTTTTGTGGACTGTTTGGAGGTAAAATGTGATTGTTTGTTTGTAACTCAGCATCCATGTTGGATCCAGCCAAAGTCCCCGCTCACATGACGTTGTCACCATTGATGTTTTCTGCTGTTGGACATTCATAGGAATATACACTGATGGCTGGAGGTGACTTTTCGTGTGTCTCACGTGCATATGACACCAACAAGGAGTCCAATCAGATGATGTGCACATCCAGCGAGAACGTCTGCACAGGGAGACAGGAAGGGGCGGACTCGGTCTTTCATCCTCATACACACAAGTTTCATATTTGCTGTGAAGTTTTTGATATTGTAAAGTAACACACTGCCTGAATCAGATCTGAGGCAGTTTCCATGGAGCCAAGTCTTTGAGACATCTCTTTCCTATTAGGAAGAAAGAAGTGTCTCCAGCCCAGTGTATAGAGCTGCTGCCTGCTGGTATGTGGAGCTTTCATAACTAAACTCACCCTATGGCTGGATGTTTGAGGCATGCAACTCTGCTTCTCATACAGGAACAACAAGAACTGCATTTATGTATTATTGAGCGAGTTGTCGCAGATGTTTGTTGTGGCACCTGAACTCATTCGGCCTCTGTAACGTGTGTGTGTGTATGTGTGTGTGTTGGTTCTGTCTTTCTGCTGGATTTACATCGATGCTTTGGATGCAGCGATGATTGCTTCATCATCGTGCTCTGTGTAAATCTGGAAATGTTTAATGGCTGTCGGACACGACCATCAATCAGAGCTCCCTGAGCACTTAGGGAGTCTGAAACCTGGTATAATTTATCCTTTGGAGAGTGGCTGTGTGCTTTTCCAAATATAAGATATTGTGTTGAAGTACCATGCATGCATTAGCATTGCTGCAATTAGCACAAACCAATACGTAACCATGGATGAGTGTGCGCCAAATATACTCTGTTCTCCACTTTGTTACACACACACACACACACACACACACACACACACTCACACACTCACACCCATATATATACAGGGAACAGTAGATGCCCACAGGTGCTGCCTACAGCTAAAAATGCTGGGGCGCCATCATTTATTAATATCGGCTTTCTGTCAGTTTAGCATAGTTTAGCATAGCCACCCGAGGATTGGAGAAAAAATGTATGCAGATTTGCGATTACGCAGAGATATCCGCTAAATAGCACTTTGCCTCCCTGGATCAAGTGTGTGTGTGCTGCATTACATCACTCTGAGATAATATTCCTCAGGCCATCCATCTAATTTCCTCACAGATCCTTTCAGCTGCATTTTCTCTTCTTACTGGCAACTTCTCTGGGCTGCTTGATGGCTGCATTTGCATGTCTCTGCTTTTGCGTTTACTTTTTGGCTGCTTTCTCCAACTGTCTTTCTTTAATGCTTTCAAACCCAGTAGCGGATCACACAGAAATACCCTGAGGACACATTTCTGTTTGGCACAATGCAGCCACAGTAATACGTTCACTTGCGGTGGCCTATAATCGGTTTGGTAGACTGCGGTTTGTAGCGGGGCAACTGTAGAGGATATCGGCGTATATAATGAGGATTAAATCATAGATGCGTCGGGACAGTAAACTGTCGAGACACTGCAGTGGTTTGGCTTTTGGCGCTCAAACGCTTGCACACGGAGGAGGCCAGGCATTAAAGGCACCACAGCATAGGAGACAAATGCATGTGTAATATGTCATTGTGCATAATTTAGCAAGAACAAGCTGCCTTGTTGGTCGTGTGTGTACTGGATGTCTGTGGTTTTCTATCAACTGAGAGTTTACTCATATGGAATGGTTCTGCTCCAGTGGCTTCAGCAACCCGTAGATTGCGAATGAAATTGTGGTACGTGAAATATTAAAAAGAGAAACAGACTCCGGCATGATGGAGCACTGTACAGTAATCACAGGAAACGATCTGACAGTTCCTCACACACCCTTCGTGCACCACACCTTGGTTATTGTGTGAATGTGTCACACTTCACCAGCTTTGAGCCCCTTTTAATGACAACAAATTCATTTAACTGTGTTAACAAATGAGGCATTATGATGTGTAGCTGCCGAGGAGGAGGAAAGAGGAGGTAATGAGGAAGAGGAGGAGGAAAGAGGTATTGGATGGAAGGTCAGTAAAATATTGGCAGGATCGAGGGGGTGTGGACTGTTCTCAAATGAACACAACAACAAACTGAAATTCTGCTTGTTTTTGGCTTAAGAAGATGAAAAGAGAACCAGACACTTCCCCTTTCTGTTTTCTTTTAGACAACAATTAAGAAAAGGAAGATTCCAAACAGTCGCACACCTACCATGTACCATCTATTTTTATGTTTCAGCTCTAGAATTTCACCACGCATGCAAATGGTTTTGGACGGTGAGAAGCTTCTGAAATCAATATTCCACAATAATTAATGTAAATCAAGTGAGACAAACCGCATCAATCGATACGTGGAATAATACAAGGCCAGCAACCTCCATTTGAAAATATATTCCGAAAAAAGATGAGACAACAGTGCCTCAGAACATTTTTGCGGGTTGATGCACACATGTATAACTGTACACACTAAACAGCCTAAAACCTAGAAGTGATAAATCTGAATTTAAAGACAGTTTGGTTTCCTTACAGAAAGGATAGAATGATGGACAGACAAAAGCCAGACTGCAGGACAAATGGTCCGAATGTTGGCCTGGAGGATAGTTCAAGTTGGCCTTGTTGAATTAAAAAAAAAAAAAAAAAAAATCACAGGAATTTATGATAATTCCTGTTTTATTTGTCACCATCAGAACAGAACGTATCCGCAGTTTCTAAATGGCTTTGTTAAAAATGCATGCACGTTTAATATGGAGACGCGTGCGGATGATAGCATTGTGGGGTATCACAGTGGCACAACACATGTTGGCGCCGAGCTCTGCAGCAGGAACAAGAGCGGCAGAGCAGCTTGAGACTGGAGAAAAAGCAACTGAGATAAACACAGATGACCGACAAAACTCCTCAGCTGTCCGTCATTCTCCCTGCGGTGTTCCAGCTTCCCTAATTCGTATTTATGTTGTTTGGCTGTCTGATCACTGATGTACATACAGAAAAACAAGAACCATTAAAGAGACCAGCGGAATGTTGTCGCTTTCCCACAGAACATCAACCACTGCTCACGTGTGGCTGCTCCTTCCAATGATCAAATAAATGGCCTATATAGAGCGACGTAGCGCAGGAGCTATAATGGGAAGATTAGCTGGATCAAGGGACGAGGTGTTTGACAGATGAACACGAAACCTGCTGCTGCTGCTGCTGCTGCTGCTGCTGCTGGCTCCCAAAATTCTTGGAGATTTTTCTTCACCTGAGCCAATTTGGCAAACACAATTAACGTAATTTCATATGTCATAAATGTAATTATGTTCCGCTGAAACAATTGAAAATAGAACGTCATCCAAAGTGGCTGTCGCCATGTGAATGGAGCATAAACATGTTGACCACGTTTTTAACGTGATACTTTGTCATTAGCCATTTCTTCTGTTTCGCCAGGTGACATCGGCCGTTCTAGACCTTCTCCGCATCAGCAGGCTCGTTACGTTCAGTTCCGCTTCCTGGTTCCTCACTGGCTGTTGAGCAGCTGCAGGAGAAATGATTAATTGAAAAACTGCTGTGTTTTTCCTTTTGGGTTTTATGTTCTGACTTTGTTCTCGTGGGTCCTGCAGGAGAGACTGGCTGAGAAAATTGTGATTATTTGATATTCAAGAAGAATATCCAAATTAAAAGCTGGCGCTTTACGAATCCTCAGGCTTTCTCTCAACAGCCAGCCCCTCCATCCTCCCTCTCCTGTCCCTCCTCGTCTGGTCTCTCCAACTGTTTGTTATGTATCTCCTACCCAGCTGAGTGTCTTTTAACGCTGTCTTTCAAGGCGTATGCAGCTTAAGGGGCATTTTGACTCTCGCAGGCAGTGAGAGGCAGTGTTTCATGGCTGTGCATCCAGCACACTATACACACACTCTCTTGTTCCTTCTTTCCGTGGAGCCGTTTTCACAAACATCTGTCTCTGTGTTATTGTCATGAATGTTGGATGACCACTATTTACCAGCCTCTAAAAACAAGCCACTAAAATAGAAATAGATTGCTCACAACAGTAAACATCTGTTTAATTTGCATGACTGTGAATGTGGAAATGTCAGTGGAGGAATGCTCAAGCTAGAGGGGCTTGGAATACTTTTTGTTATCAAGAAGAGAAAAATAAAGGCATTATAAAACTACTTAAAGAAATGATTCTAAGGCCGCTAAGTTAGCCCAGCTGCTCTTTCCCCTGTCTGGGTTGCTTCGCCCTCAGTTTGGCACTGCTGGTTTGGTCAGTGACTGATCAGATTATATGTCTTTCCGGCTGCGTGCCACTTGGGCGATGACATGTCTCTTCCCTTGTGTCATTTCCAGGGACATTCATCAAAGTCCTAATGGCCAAAAACAGGAGCCAGACCACTCTCCCCTCAAGACTTCAGGCTTTGGCCAACATGCTTCCTTGTGCAGATGGAAGGCTAATTAGAGTCCAATAAGTCCCTGAGTCTGTCTGTGGTTCAGACATTGTACCTAACAACTTTCATCACAGTTGAGGGGAACACACAAGCAATCATGTATTTTCTGTTTTGACTTCATTTGAACAGATAAATTCACCACAGGCACCCAAGGTCACATCTTAGTCAGGGGTCCCTTGGGGACACTGGACACAGAGGCGGGGTTCACTCTGGACGGGTCGCCAGTCCGTTGCAGGGCCATCAGGAGCACTTAGGGTTCAGTATCTTGCTCCAAGGACACTTAGACATGGTCACCGGGGGAAGTGAGGATCGAACCAGCGACCCTTCAGTTGCTAGACAACCACTCTACCTCTGAGCCATGCTGCTCCTTCTAATGATGTCATACAACCTTATTTGGATGCTCACCTGCATAACCCTCTGGGAAAATCCAATGTGTTGTCCTCTGACAGTGTCAAATGAGTCCTCTTGAGCTTGTCAAAGAGCGACGCTTCCTCACTCCCCACGGCCCATTTGAGCGTCCGTATGAGATGCTGCAATTTCCGTGTTTTTGTGTGTGTATCAGACGGGCTCAGCCTCTGACACGTATGTGTATGCAGAGAAAGCTAGCATGGAAACGAGGCTGGGCTGCTGGCGGATTTCTCAAACGTTCGACTGTGCAGTGAGGTGGTCATTTTTGTGATGAGAACTGTAACCTCAGAGGAAGAGGTGCTTTTCCTCACGCTTTGGTTTGCATCCTCGTGGGCTGTGCTTGTTCATGGATGGAGAGGTGGACCGGTGGGGGTGCGCAGGCTTCCAGAGACGGTTCTTCGTTTTGTCTCGTGTGTTTGTGTGACTGTTTATGATAAAATTTGTAAGATTTTATTTATTCACATGCAAGCAAAATGCAGTCGGTGAAAGTCGGAGTAAACGGACATTCCGAGTGTTGTAGAATTCCAGTGTGTTCCGAGCTGTGGTAGAGGGAATTGCTGATGTCGAAACATCTGCACAATGCTCGACATCACGCCTGAATATGAGTGGCAGGACAATTTTAATCACCCCTCTTCAGCAACGATCATCTAGGTAAACAGTGCAAGGGGACGGGATAATTAATCGTCAGTCCCTCATCCTCAATTAGCTGACTATTGGAGAAGCGGAAGGGAATATTCCAATTGCACAGCTGCTATAAAGACGGCGTGCTGATGACACATCATAGTTAAAGACTTCCACCATTCCAGCATCTAATAGGAAACGTCTTGTTAGCGCTTCCTCAGTGGATAGTCTAGTGAGCAAGGAGCGAGAGGAAGAGACGGCAGCAGAGAATTTATTAATGTTTGCTTTTCACAACTCTTCACGAGTCTGTATGTGTGTCTTTGTGTGGACGTGCACGCAAGTTGTTTTTTTCATTAGCTGCAAAAGAATGAATCATTACGGTCCTACTGCGCTGCATCAGCATTTTCACAGAAGGGAAACAGTGGCACCACTCTTCAGAATCAATCAGCCGATGAATTGATCAGCCAGTGGTGCTCCACTGAAGGCATTTAGCTTCGGTAATCCTTCAATCGGTTTCATGGCTGTGTGTGTTGTCACTGCAGTGACGGGGGTAACACCAGGAAGGCCGTGCTGACGTCTCGTGATTTACAGGGACACTGTTGGAATGCTCAGCCTGTTCTTTAAATTGGAAATCTCCTCTGGCACAACGGATGTGGCACGTAGTGTTTCACACACAGGCTTGAGCTTTCAGGCGTCCTCGACTCTGAGGCCACGTTTCTTGAAGACAAAACAATACAACAGAGAAGTAACACATCATAGCCTGTTGATATAAAGATGATATCTTTTTTTCATTTTACCCCCCAACCAGCTGGCAGCAAAAAAAGAGAAAATGTGAGGAAAGAATGGAAGGACAACAAACATTGAGGGAGACAACCTGAATCAGAATGTAAAGATAGAGGGGAAGTGGGACCGGGCAAGAAATGGGCTTCCCAGACTGGCGTGCAGCAGCTGATCATTACAGGAGGGGTGATGGTAAGCGCTGATGAGGTCGCTAAAGTTTCCCCGGCCTATCCCCTAGTTCCCTCCGGAGGAACTGCAGCCACTTTTTCAAAAGGCATTAGCTGTCACTCTGTGTGATCTTGGGCAACACCGCTCTCCCACTGTCTGTTCTCAGTGCCAGTCCCCTGTGATGCTGGCTTTCAGTTAGCTGGCAGCACAACAACAAAGGATAACAGCAAGGGCTACACCAGCCCAGCTCCCTCAGAGTGCCTGAGACGACGTGTCTGATCTTTCTGTGGGAGTCCTAAGGTGACTCTGGCAGTTAGTTAGCAGAGCAGCAGCCACGGGAGGCAGCATCCCTCTCATATCTGTGTCTTCCATCAGTAATGCTTCTCTGTTGTAGCGTGTCTGCCACAGCAATCGCACAAGAACCTGAAGTAACCACAACCTCTCAACACTCCATTTGGTGCTAGCATGAAATGTTGAAACTGGAAAATGTTACTATTTGGAAAGTAAGAGCTGCAGGCTGACAGCTGCTAATTAATGCTGCGTGTTCCTGCTCCGCCAGCAAGTTGGATAACTGCCACAGCACCCCCTACAGGTGAAATTGCAACCCTGTCCTCACCGCTTTGCTGAATTTGTCTCCATGGAATATTGAGTTTTATGAAAATGGCAATAAGATCTCATGAAGTGCCAGTATGTTGTTGGCAGTATTCTAGAACTTGTGGATGGAGTGTCCTCTGATTAACGACTGAGTTGGAGAAATATCATTTTATGAAGTTGCGGTAGCACCCCCCGTGGATGTAAAAAGCAAAACAAAATGATCAAAAAAACCCATTAAAATAAATGAAGAGCAAAGATCAGATAATTGTTTAAGTACAACACCAGTGAAAGATGATTATGAGCACTTAATTAGGCTTCTGATACTGTTTTAGTATAATATGGCTGGGATTCTCTGATGCACTGTTCTTAACATTCTGAAAAACAACCGTTCTACATGGCATTTGCTCATCAACCTGCTGGTCCCAGTGTGGTTGTGAGGTCTCCCCTGGCCTTTATTCGTTCCCAGTGTTGCTCTCCTTCATATCCGCTTGCTCGTTTGTGAGCTGGATTCATGAGATCACGCAGGAACGTAGCTGGAAGTATTTGCAGTCGCCGTTGAGACTGGGGACGCTGGCTCAGCTGCTGAGGAGCTGTGTGTATTGTCAGCTGCGACATGTCTGTGGAACAGTCACCGCTCATCGCTGCTGACCCGACTCCTCTCCAGCACGCCCGCCTGTCCGGAGCGGAGCAGCGCTGCTGCACGCTGGCTTCGGCTTCTCCGTTCTGCTGTCCATTTAGCTTTGTTTCATCAGCGTTGTGTTGACTGAAGCAACGGTATCCCGACGTGTAACACTATCTTTTTGGTGTCGTTTTGCTGTTCTGTTCTCATCGGCACTTGTCCCCGGCTGCACTGGAGTATTTTCTCCTTCACTTGTTTTCTTACGACATCGCTCTGAATTACACTGAACTGCAGGTGGAACAATGCAGCCTCATGGAATGTGAAAAAAGACAAATGTATTTATATATCTCAAAAAGAAGAGCGTGGTGCCCATCCCAATGTTGTGTCAGCTTGATGTTTCTATTTCAGATTGCATTCAGACAGTTCCTGTGCTGTTTATACATATATTTATAAATCTATATTTTACATTTTGACATCGTCTGGCAAGGAATATGAGGATATGAGGACAAGGGATGGGAGTCTGAATAGGGAAGGATAACGGAGAGATATGTAGGAGAAAATGAAACACCTCAAGGGAGAGCCAATATTACCTCTGCCAAGGAGGTTGTGTTTTCAGTGCCGTTTTTCTGTCTGTTAGCAGGATCACGCAAAAACTATCAGGCCAATTTTCACCAAACTTGGTGGAGGAGGGAAGTATACATGTGGCAATGGTCAAAGTATGTTCAGTTACCCAAAGCTAAAAAAAGCGTCTCTGGATTCTTTCATTGATTTCTCAAGAAATATGACACAGACCCTGACTGATGTATGGGAGTGCAATTCTAGCTGTTTTCAATAAGAAGTATATTTACACTGACAGAGAGCTGGAGCTGAGCTGAATATGTGTTAGCCTTAATTAGCTGGTATTGGACACGGATAAACCTTCTCCCACTATCAGAGTTCGACTGCTAAATGCATGAAGGATTGCAGAGTTATGCAGTTCAGTCTGTCATTTCTTGGGTGCTGAGTTTGGTCAAACACACAACTCTTCCCCTCTGACTTGAGAACACAGTGTGCTTCCACCAGCTGTCTCAGCAAGGAGGAGGGATTCTATGTGACAGGAACAGGTAGAAGGCTGCCACAGCCTCATTCGTGGTATAAACCAGGGCGCGCCTGCAGGTAACGTTACCGCATTGTACAGGATACGAGCGGGTCCAATATCGGGAGCTACGCATGGAACTATAAAGAGCACACTAAAAGTTACAACTTTCTCTGGCATTTCTTGCCTCTTCACAGGTCTTTGTCCTTGCAACCCTCCTTATTAATGATGTTGAACAGCACGTGGGGATGATCCTGATCCGAGTGGACCAGGACTTTGCTGGATACTGGATCAATGCTGAATCAATTTGATTCGTCTGAAGGTGTAGCAGGAGGCTCGTTCTAATGCTAATGAAAGGGGATTCTGGGCCAAAGACGGAACGTCAATATCTTGCTTTTGAAGCAGTATTGAACTATCTCCTGCATCTCCGTCATCACAACCTCCGTGTTTCTTCATACTGCCAGTTTTACTGTCCGTATCTTATTGTTTTTATTGATGTAAATGACTTTGAGCTGCATTTTATGATATGAAAGGTGCTAGATAAAGTGTATTATCAATGAAAACAAAGTTTTTGTTATCAGAAAATGACAAAGCTAAACAGCTTAGCATTTAACCCACCTCCCGGTGTATTTTTTATATTTAATGCACATGCTTTTATGCTGGTGTTTGATGTTCCATCGCCACGTTCAGCTGAGATCTGGGAGTTCTGTCACAGCGTTTGTAATGTGATAGGCTGGGGAATGCTGGGAGGGGGAGAGAGGGTTTCTGCCTTTACATCATCCTTGTGTTTGAACCAACAGCATCCACAATGCAGATGCTTAAAACATTCAAGCAGAAGACAAATTTGATTTTGACATTCAGTCATGCTCAATAGATTGCTGCGCTCACGTGCTCTATCCATTTTTCATAGCCCTGAAACAAGCCTTGAACAGACTTTCTGTCAATTGAGCGGCTTGAATTGGACAATCGCACACATGTTCCGGAGAATTCTACTAAAAGGGATCATAGCACAGCTTTTGTTGATGTTAAAAACATGAGATGGGCGTATCATCCGCGCGGCGGTCTGCTTTTCCAGGCGAGCGCAGCTTTAAAGAGCTAACATCGTAGTTGACATTATCAATATTGCACTCAGGGTATTTGATAAATGAGCTGCCCTACTTTTCCACCTCAGTAATAACATGTATTAATACAAAATCAAGCACTTTACTCCACTCCTTTTAACCTTTGAGCTTTGTGTTGGGCTTCCACTCTGTTTAGGAGGCTGAGAGGCTGAGCCGTTGTCAGGTTTTGCTCTCATATCCCACTTTAAGGTTTCATTCAATCAGTCATTCTCTGTGTGTCTCAGCATGCTTCTTATCGATGTTGGTTTGTAGCCCTTTCTCCCACAGTGAGCCGCTAAACTTGATGTAGCCTTAGGGCAGAATAAGCAGCTCCCCAGCTGTGGATGGAGGGGGAGACAGACGTGCACATACACACAAACAAATGCACAGGCGATCTGCCGGCTTGTTATTGATCCGATCATCTCACTGCAATGTAGTGCACTCATGTCAAAAGGCCTTTGAAATACAGCACAGCTACATGGGGAGTATTCAATCAATCTGGTCATTACTTAAACTGCTGCGCTAGTTGTGCAGACCTGGTTTTAACGTCCTGGGTGATGCATCACCAGGAGACGGCCCTGAGAGCAGGTGTGAATGGATGCCATGGCGGGTCGTCCTGTCAAAGGCGCCGGCAATTATCCAAACATCTTTCTCTGTCCTCCTCCTGCGTCACATTTATGCAGGTTATCATGGACGCGTGCTGCATTAATTGTCACTGAAATGAATTTATCATGAGAGAAGCCTGAAACAACCCATGTGGTCTTTGCAAACAGAAATTAGGTCTGTCCTTATTTGAATGTCGAGCAGGGGAGTGCGATCAGATGGCCAGAGGTCACCCGAGGCTCATCCTGAGGGCCAACGATTGTAACGGGATGGTGGAAGAAGCACGTTTTCTGAAAAGGGCCTTGGTGACGCTCTCAGCATCCATCACTGGATCGGTTCAAACACGACCACTTGCTCTTCGATGAATTCCTGTGTGTGTCATGATACCGATCATTTAAGGGATCAGGCCACCCATATCTCCAAAAATAATTTCTCTCAACGACTAAAAAAAGAAAGAAAGAAATGGTGTTACTCCAAGTTTTCAACTTCCACTCATTAGTGGGGAGGCCTGCTGCACTGTGGGAAGTCAGAGATGTCCAGTGGTTCATTACCAGGCTAATGGACAAAGAGAAAATCCTATAACC
This sequence comes from Aulostomus chinensis, assembly GCF_037954235.1. Taxonomy (NCBI): domain Eukaryota; kingdom Metazoa; phylum Chordata; class Actinopteri; order Syngnathiformes; family Aulostomidae; genus Aulostomus; species Aulostomus chinensis. The sequence continues at coordinate 4,490,869 of NC_141343.1, read as the reverse complement.
TAGTTAGCGAAGGCCTTTATCTTGATGCCTTGAGCCTCTCTGTCTCACTCGGGCTGCACTGTGAACTCTTCACTGTTCGTCCCTTTTATAACCACATGCTGCTTTATTCCCCCTTTCCTAGTTTTCATTCTGGGCTTGGATGTGTTAAGACAATGCTTTGCCTGGTATGATTGTCTTTTATGACTAAACAGGCAAGAACAAGCAGTAGTTACGTATGCAACACACACGCACACACACACACAAACACACACACACACACGCACACACAAAAGGTAGCATCAGTGGCTGAGCGTGTAATAGATGCTCCTCAGATTTCCCCCAGTGCACATTTACATGAGTAACAACAGGGCTGAGGAGAGAAGGGGTAAGTGTCAGAAAGAGAGAGTGAAAGCTGGGGAGAGGGAGGGAGGGAGGGAGAGAGAGAAAGAAAGAGAGATAAGAACTTGTAAGTACTCCTCTTTGTATTATCCACCTAAAAGCATTCATTGTTATCACTCAGGCTCTTGCTCTATTGGTGCGAGACGGTGTTATGTTTCACCCTGGAGTTTGTGTGTGTGTGTGTGTGTGTGTGTGTTAGGGTTTTTAGGTGCATGATTATTTATCAGGGCCAAAGGCCTTACCAGACTTCACTTTGATGATGTTCTCCACAGCGCGCTGGTGATGAAAATAGCATTTTGTTTTCTCCGAGGCAAAAGAACAGCCCAGTCGTCAGAATAAGATGGTGGCACTGTGCATTTCTGCAAACCAGGGATGCATGTAATCTTAGTGTTAGCCAGAAATATGGTTTCTGATGAAAGCATGTGATATCTGCCTTTTATGAAGAATATTCGCTGTAGGTGGAGAGTTGGATGTCAGAGAATAACTCGCCACCTTAAAGGTGAGTCCACCTTAAGTGAGCTTTGGCCAAATTTGTTGCTAATTTCAGGGCTAACGCCCTTCCGAAAGACCCCGGTCTTGACAAGTTGAAGCACTTGTTCACTGAGAAATGAGTTAAACTCGTCCATGCGTGGTGCTGGTGTGAGTTCTATTTCAGGCTCGTGTGGATCGTGACACACAACTCCTGGAAAACTATTCTTCCTGAAACCGGCTATCCTCCCATCTAGGAATTGTAAATAATTTGCTGCGAAGCTTCTACTGAGCAACTGTCTCGCTCTGCCTCTCTCAACCCTTGAAGATCATGTCGTTCCTTAAATGTGTTTGCAACTAAAACATGTTTGAGTTCAACAAACATGTTAATAAGGCATCTAAAATGTGAACTGATGCCTGAGCCTAGCGAGCAGTGCAGTTGGATGCGTCGGGAAGGTCCCCTTCTTTAGGACAAATGTTTTCTTTGGCAGGAGGAAAAGCCTGGTGGCTCTTTGTAACTGCTTCCTCTTGACATCTATTGTGTACCTCTTATAACAAAATCTTTACAAGTGAGATAAAAGTACCCAATAAATGTAAATAGCCATCAGGCATTGATTCCTGTCTGGAAGATTACGTTCCTCTTGTGTGTACGAGGACATCTGTGCTTGACAGTGTTTCATGAATGGGCTCCACAACGTTTAGATTTTAGGAATCAGCCGTTTGCTGAGGAGTGAAATACCAATATTTTGTTCTGGTGATTGGGTTGGGCTCTCTTTTCTTTTCTTTTTTTTTAAAAATTTGATTATATTTTAGAGGAAAGCGCCGCAGCGACCGCGGAGAGAGCTCAATTTTGTTCTTCTCCAACTGCCACAACAGTGCTCTTGTCCAAAATGAATGGCTCACTGTCCTCCTTTGCAAATTTCACCTCTACCTCATAATCCTTCCATCTCCTCTCGTCTCCTCCTCCTCCTCCTCTTCCTCCCTGGACTGATCCTCTGTAGGGTCTTGCCTTTCATCCAGAGACTGCTAGTGGGGATCATCTCATGGTATTACTTATGCAGACAGCGTAATAGGACCCATGGATTGATCCCTGCTTTCCTCCAGGAGAGGATCTCTGTCCAGAGGCTCAGGTTACAAAGCTGACATCATTTTTACTGCCCTCCATCTCCCGCTCCATCCATCCCACTAATCTCCCCTCTTTGGAGAGGGAAGATTTGCATGAACGCATGAACAGTGAAGGGATACTATACTATATAAAAGTTAGGGCCTTGCTTCTTAAAATAATTAACCTGGAGACTTTAAGGTATCCTGAGCTCTTAAGTTAGCTGGATAAGCAGAATCTGCTCATGATTTCAGTTCTTTACAATCTAAACAATGTTGCGTTAATTAGCAAGAAATCCTTCACGAGGTATGCAAATAGTAATTGCTCCTAAAGGAATGGGGATAACCTAGTTTTCTCGGTCAAAAATCTGCCTTACCATTTAATGAAAAAGGAACTGCCCACATAATTAAACACAGCAGCGACTACAGCCCGACCACAGGGACAGGAATGTTTCAACGCCGCCTCATCACAGCCTGTTTCGAAGAAAAAGCAAACATTTTTTCACTTTGAGAATAGCACATTAAGTCTGGATGACAATGGCTGTGAACTCGCTGTTCAGGGGAACTGCTGCATCACAAAGTGCTGAATGTGTATAATTAAATGAGATTTGCGGGTGTAGAGTGCTGGAAATTAGTTCTCAGGGACTGAATACATTACCATCTCCTTTCAAGCACTTAGCCATATTTGGTTAAGAAACACACATATTCAGCTATCTTTTAAAATTCAACAGAGCATCACAATATGATATTTTGATAGATGATATTTTGGCTTCGTCATAACTTTGCAGCAGGAAAAGAAGATTTTTGAATCTTCATATCGGGAATTGTTTGTGTTCTTTGAATCGGAGTTTAAACAGTAAGTCGGATCATCATGAAGTGATACTTCACTCTTCAAACACCAGCCAAGAGTGACACCTCACATGTAATTGTCAGTCAAGATGTCACGTGGATCTGCACATGCTTTGTTCTCAACCAGAGACGTTGACTGGAAGAGCGAAATGAACGCTTGTGTGTGTTCGTGCCATCGAGAGGTTCAGTGCCCCGCTGCCAGCTCTTGTATCAAAATATGATCGAAATCCGAAAGGAGATTGTTTTCCACTTGTCCTGTGAACCAAAAAATAACGAGTCAAGTTAATCCCAACAATATCCTGGATTAATCACAATTAATTGCAAGATTAAATTACCATTTAGTTGTAATTTTTGGGGGGGAGATGAAACTAATCCATGTGTAAGATTGGATTAAACACAAGAAACTGATTAGAGGAGTTGATTTTCACTTTATTACATCTGTTTTATTTTGAAATCACAAATTGAAAGCACGGTGGCCCTGATGAGACCTGGATTAAAGCGATCAGATCCCAAGCGGACGGCTCTGAGTGAGTATGTCCACACTCGGCTTTCAGATGTGTCCCCACTCGCATTTCTGGTGGTCAGATCAGATCTCCCATCGTTGTTCTGCATGTTCAGAAACCAAAACACTCACATCACTTCATTACTCAGGATCCATCCATCACCACGTACAGGTTCTGCTCCTCGGTGTGTTGCTGACAAACCAAACCACCCAAGAGAAGGACCAGGTTGTTTCACACTGCTTTATATTTTCATGAATTTCCCGGGAATTGTTGTGTGGCTCTTCATGAAAATATTGAGGCACATGTGCAGTGACAATATTGATTAATGTGTTGGGTTTTGTGCACATGCAGCAGGCCAGTTCTGGTCTAAATTGGGACACTCTGGGCCTTGTAATGAGTTGGGCTCGGTGTCACTTATGGGCGAGATGTGGCTCGCATGCGGTGAGCCGAGCTTTATTTGGATGAGCTATAACGCAGCCACACAGTAATTCCACGCCACCCTACAAGGCCAGGGTTGGCCAAATATCCCTTGGCATCCAGGGCTGCGCTCTCTAAGTGCACGTCTAGCTAGACTGTAACTTGGACTCCTTTAGCATGCACATCCATCGCTGAAGGATTTTGCTGACGTGAGGCTTATGCAAACTCTCCTCAAGAGTTCCTAAAATGGCATTCCTGACGTTAGCCAGGTGTATGATTTATCAGTTGTGAGATGAGGCTTTGACTCTTGGCCAAAGATGACAGCTTTTTGTGCTCATTCCAACAGGGCAGGGACAGAACAGGAGCTAAATACAGCTCAGAGATCTCCCAGAATACACGCTTGCAGATCACAAACACAAATGCTCAGTGGAGAAAAAAAGCCTCCTGAATTATTCATGGTTCTTCATGGGCATGTTTCATCAAGTTTTACTCCCCCACTATCACTTCAAGTGGAGTGTGACAAATGATTTAGGGCCCCAAAACTCACTGTAGGGGGAAGAAATAGAAGAAATAAAATTAAAACAAAGAATAAACAAGGACAGTGAAACTCCCAAGTGAGGGAGCGCGGCAACTTGTTTGTCTGCAGTGGACTGACTGGAAAGCAACTGGAGTTCAGTGAACTGGTGTCACTGGTCTCCTGAGACCAGAACTCCTCCTTGAGTATATTCACTGGAGTTGAGGTGTGTTTTTCACAAGTGCAAAGTGATAGGTGAGGAACGCATTTGCTTCACATTCGTTTTACCTCAGATGACAAAAGTGGTTGATGGAAGCTGCAGATTACCGCCGTAAGGTGAACTTTTTTGCCTTCTTTTGTTAGAGAAAAATGACGTTTTTTATTTAATTGTCACAAAGGGCATTGCTAAAAGATGTCTTTTCATCCTCCACATGGCTCCATTATCTTTTGTTGAGGAGAGAGAGAGTAAAACTCAGGAATGGAAGATGGCAGGAATGCTACGACTACAGCGAGGCGTGGGAAGTGTGTAAAGGCTGCGTTTGTGTGTCTTTGTGTGCTGACAACAGCGAGAATGTATCTGACCATGAAAGTCCCTTTACGACCTGCTTTCCTTGCAACACCGTGTGGACAGTTTGATGTGACGACTGAACTGACGACTGTCTGTGAAGACAGAGGCTGGCCATCCATGTCTCCACACCTGCGAACTTTGGTCCTCCCTCCTGAGACAGACGCGAGGTGTGGGAGCGCGTGTGGTTCCTGCTTGACACTACAGAAGAGATGAATTCAAAAACGATGCACATCACGGAAGTGTTGTAGGCTCGCCTTTCTCCCTTTAGCCAGTAGCAGGCTTGCAAACCCTCTACTAATCAACTTTGTGGTCGGAGCAGGGGTTAAAACATGGGTCACTGGTACCAGTGATATTTCGAAACTGGATGAGGGTCTTTGTACTGGTTGGTGCATAGCGCCTCCTCTGGTCAGTCAGGGTGCCTGTTCCAGCATGTAGTCAGCAGAGTGGCTGAAGCAGTGACCACGGTTTGGGAAGAGAATCCAGGCAATAAAAAAAAATGCTAAATGTACCATAACTGTTTTTAACTCCAGACAGATTCATAGATGTTTTAGCTCCAATCTGAATTGTAGAAAATCTTTGTGCGTGATTTTTTTTTTTTTTTTTATGGAAGCCTGTTCTGTATGATTTCACAATGAAAATAAAAAAGTAACTCAGTATAGAAAAGTGCCTTATACTTTCTGTCATATTGGCCTTTCAGGTTGAATTGATGGAATTGAATGGGTATGAAAGTCATTTTTAATGCATTAACTTGCCCCCAAAGTAAACTGTCCTGTCAAAACCGAGTGCCCTCACATGTCCTCGGTAGACCTCAATGCTTCATGTCCCAGGGGATGAAACAGATGAAGGGATGGGAGGAAGAAGACAGAAGAGAAAGAGATGGTTAGACCCCTTAAATAATTCATTTCCATCTGCCGTTATGAAAGTTCTTCATTCCAATTGAAATAATACATGAAACGTCTGCCACAGACACGCCCGTATTAATTTTTGATGGTTGGCTCTTTTCTAGTGACTATGCCAAATCAATCATTGTCTTTAAGTCAAAACTTGGAGCTCCTTTTTCCTGCTCTACCCGATTTCATCCAATCAAAACGATATAAAGATTGGTTTTCAAGGTTCTAGTTTGAAGGGATGTGCAGGGACAAATTCTTCACAGTGCCATGGTTTTTCTAGCAAAGAAAACATGTTTTCCTTCTTCCTTTTTCCTCTTTTTCCTCATGTTGAAATATGCATCATGTTGTCAGAGATCCCTGAGTGCCTTCTTCTGTCCGAGACTTGAAAGCGGCGTACACTCATATTTTAGTAGCGTGCCACATTGAATTCTCTTTCCTCTGCACTAGTGTATTAATACATGCGCATCAGAATTGGTGACAGTCAAATGTCCACACAGTCTCAGTGCAGACTTGAGTGTTTGAAGTTGGTTGGATGTGCCTGTCATGCTTGAGTTTCTGTCAGATTTGGTCTTTGCAGCTGTATTTGTATGTATCTTTGACTCTGCGTGTGTTTGTGGCCTGGATAAACATGGCTGCCTCGTCTGTCTGTCCCTGTTGGACGTCTGTGCTGCAGTTTCTGTGCCTTGCATATTTTACAGGCTGTGGGCTCGTCAGTTGGCCACCTCACACCGATCCTGACAAGTGTTGTCCACGCCCGCCCCCCCCCCCCCTCCCCACACAAACACACACTGCAGACACACTAGTGCACATGAATCACACACAATACGCACAGCTCGCGCACAACTGCCGTGACAAAGTCAGATGTGTTTTGTTTTCTCCTGGTACAGTAGGTTTTCACTGCCAGTGTGGAGGGAGTGTTGTAGATTCAACATGACATGTACAACATTCTTTCTTCCTCAAAATGACACAAGGAAAGAAAGTTCCTGGTGAAATCAATTTTGCTGAGTCATAATGGCCTCTCTTCCTTATCAGCTGACATCTGTTTAATTAGTCTTCATATTGCCTTATCAAGTGCGTCTTCAGCACAATTTGTCGCAGCACAAAAATGCAGCGTGATAAGTAATCTGTAGGGTCATCTGTGCAATATCTTGTCATCTTTAGGTTTAATGACAGCATATTTAACTGAAAATGTCTACCTTTCAGGCAGGCACACCCAAAGCCAGCCCAGTGGAAAGATCAGCTTATTGGGGTTCCTCGTTTCATCTTTTCCTCGCCATGTTTCAAGCTTGTTTCCGTTCTCATTACTGACACCTCATGCTATTACCCTACGAGCTCTGGTGGCAATTTGAGGAAATGGAAAAGCAGGAATTGACCATTAGAGAACATTGAAATGATTAAAAGGAAGACTCGTTTGGGTTTCACAAAGTAGGCACTACAAGGGTGCCAGTTTCAGGCAGGAAGAGTTGAGGGTGACCGACTGTGAGAAAGGTGCGTGTCTTACATGTTTCGGGGTCTCTAGCCGCAGCTCCTTAATCCTTCCCACCTCGGGCCAACCTGATTAGACCACCTCTGCCTTGTTTTCATCCACTTTCTCTTTATTAGCTAATAGGCTTAACACTCTCTGGAGGCCACAGACACATTGGATCAGCACACCAACCTGTGCTCTGTCTGCGCCTCATTTCCTACCCCCCCCCCCCGCCATCACCACCGCCACCCACCACCTCCATCTTTCTCTCTCTCTCACTCTGCATCATTAACCGTCTTGTGCAAAATCTGTCGTTTCTATTTAGAGCATTGCAAACAGCAAAGATGCACGTTGGAATGTGCAATCCAGTTTGAATGCCATCGACGAACTTACACACGCATGCTCACAAACACACGCATGCACATCGTATTCACCCAATTGAAACTGGATGAATTATTCATGTTATTTCTTTTCTGCATTTAGGGACCCATCTCCTCCATCCTCTTCTGTGTTTGTCTGTGTTCCCTCGGGGGAGAAACACACACTCAGAAAGAAGGGCAAGTTTTACTATCGCTTTGCTACTACTACTGGGTGTGGAGTCATAAAACCAGACAGCATCATCTCTGACTTATCACTGGCAATATAAACATAATAACTCCACTGGGATGCTGCATTACACTGTAATTGACCCTTTCTCATCTGCAAAATTGAGCCCATCATTTCCAGCTCATGTGTGGTAAGTCTTTAGTCGGGGTGACGAATTGAATTAATATGAGGATGCTATCAAAGCACATCCACCTTGAAGTTAATTGTAACATTAAACAGGATAAAATATAATATGATGAACTGACTATCACGGTGCTGGAATTCTGCATTTTTCATCATCAGTCAGTTGGATGAGATGTTGAGCATCTGCATATTATCATATGCGTGGACCACCACGCTTACACTGGCATTTCAGATTCATAAGAGGGCTCGTATGAGTTATGGATTTTACCTGCTGGGAGCCGACAGCAGGAGAAGCAGCAGCTCTGATGCAAGGAGGATGGGGTCGGAATCAGGGCCTGGTTGGCTCCAAATAAATAGACTCAATCGTGATTTACATGTGCAGGCTATTTGTAAAGTTTACACTGCTTTACTTTTGAAGAGCCGCCTCTATTTGGGCTCTACAATTATAAATCATAGCGGCTCCTTGTATCCGGACGCATGCCCTGCAGCTGATCTGACAAAAATGATGTATGATGGTGAAAGTAAAGTGGTGAAGATCTTCAGTTTAGCCAGCTTGTAATGGATGTAGATTTTTGTTGAGGCGGGAGTTTGTGGCGGAGAACATGCGCCCTGATTTGGAGCCCGTCTTCTGCAGTCGCTGTTGTGCTGACTCTGATGAAGCTAAGCCCCCGACCGAAGATGGCGCCCTCATCCGACCCGACATCAGTTGATCTGAAATATCCCGTAGGATAGGTCCAGTTGGTGAGATCCAACCTGGATTTGCCCCCCCCCCCCCCCAGGAAAATGTAGCGCAGCTTGTTGCGTCATACAGAAAAGTCGTGTTTGTGTAGATTTGCACTCCAAAATGTGAAAACCCCTTTGGCGTCTGGCACATGCAGGATCTTTAACTATCATGTTTTATCTAGTAAACGATAAATGAGAGAGCACTGGGGCACCTCTCGGAAAGATGGGGACTCCTGGATCAGTGGGGCATCTCCTCCACCTCGTGAGCGGCTCCAAACTTGTTAATTTCCCTCTTGAGTTGTGCCTTGTTTCCACAGAGCTCTGTGAGCATGTTTCAGTCGGCCTGGAGGTACTTCTGGATGTCTGAAGTCTCTGTGATACACTAGAAGTCTATAAATTTCCGATCAGAAACCGCTGATCTCTGATGTTGCTGTTTTCGCCGAATCAAACCTGTGCTGCTTCCAGAGCTAGCGGCAGAGCTAGCGGCAGTGGTGGTAGCGCCGTTCTCTTTCTGGTCTCTGTGTTGTGGTTGTTGAGCTGTGCTTATCTTGCTGCTACTTCTTCAAATTTTAATTGGAGTTCTTTTCAGCTGCCTGACACTTATCACGCAGGGATGATGATCATGGTGTTTTTGTTCCTCCTTGAGTACTTCTACCACCTAGTACTGCCCCTCTGCTGTGTTTACAGTGGCACCAATTTGCGTTGTTACTGACCTGAGTGCAGGTCCTGCTGCCAACTAGAGCAGCAGAAGCTGAGTGACTGATCCGGGGCTTTTCCACACTAACACAGTAACAATTCACGTAATATCTGACGACCTGAATAGCACAAGTGACTGCTTTATGTTGCTAGTGCCAACAAAAAAAGCAGCCTTAGTACTCTAAACGCACACTTGGTCACGTTAGGAAAGGTTCAGCTCACACCTGGTTTGTGGCTAGTAAGCCGCCTGTGGCCTGACTCAGACATTGAGTGGAATGAAGTGAAATGAAGGTTCGCTCGCTTGATCATCACTTTCCTGGAGACGGTGCTGACGTGACGCTGAGCCAGTTGCGTAATCTAGGCTGTATACTCATGTCATAACCCGGTTCTTAGGTTTTGACAAACTGGGAACAGACAAGCGGCGGACGGCAATAAAGCAAATATTTATTTAAACAAGGTTGTCAACTGAAGTAAAACGATACAAAAATGGAGTGTGGAAGTCGGTAAGATCAGTTGTGTGAGTGTGGATGTGTGGAAAATGAAGTGCAGGGTGTTGAGGGTGAAACCAAACGGAAGACAAATGAAAATCACAGCTGCCAGCTGAGATGGAACCAGGTAGAAGAGAGAACCAGAACTGCACTGGTACCGGGCCCAGGTGCTCCCAATCAGTGGCCACGCCTACAAATACCTGGGAGGAGAGGAGGACAGAGAGTCTTACCACACCAGACATTTCGCTGTGCATCGGCTGGGCCGTCACACTCCCTTTAATCTGTGCGAGGATTCGTATCAACACACTAGTCAGTCGGAATCTTCCGAATGTGAAAAATTCCCAAGGGGACTCGTCAAACAAGGTCTCGTCTTGTGAGAATGCGTACCAGACCCTCTTTTGTTCTCTTGCATTGTGTGCAAATGCCTCTGAAGTGTTTGTGGTTTGGGTTGATGGGTGTGTCACTGCCAACAGCTCTCCACCACGACCTGGGGCGAGCCACTGCAGCACTAATTGCTCCTGATGAGCAGGTTGGCACCCTGCATGGCAGCCTCCACCATAAGTGAGAGAGTGGAAAGTGAGTTGTTAAGTGCTTTGAGTACCAGTAGGTAAAAGGTGCCATATAAATACAGTCCATCTATTATTTATTCCTACCCCTTGGAGGAGCTGGCCTTAATACCTCCAGGAAGTCAGTGTTTCCTCTAACACCTCTTTTTCATCCACCACAGCTGAGGTAACCATGGTGCTGCAGCCGTACTCATGAGTCTCAGCTACGCTGTAAAACCACACGCTGTCGCAGTCGCACACAAGTGTCTCCAGTTGAAGTGTTGCTTCAAACCTCTCCACCCTTTGACGTTCAAGTCCACCCTGACCCTCCCTGTCCACACATCCCCATTAAACAGAGCAATTATGATAAAAAACTACCATGTTGATGTTAATGTCCGTGGTCACAGAACGTAATCAAACTCTGTGTCACAGTCGCAAATAGATAATTGCACCTAGTACTGCTGTTGTGATAGGAGTGCATCTCTACCTCCAGCGTATGTGCATCTATATCTGTCTACGTGTCCATAGCAGGGGTCGGCAACCTTCAACGCTCAAGGAGCCATTTGGACCCGATGACCGTAGGAAAGAAAACATCGGGAGCCACAAAACTCCCTTGACATCTCAAATGAAGAGAACCCTGCACGCATCGTTATTGTTACCGTTATGAAAGCAACGAACTGCTACGGAGAAAACGAAATTCTATTTCTACGTGCAACAAAAACGTTTCCTCAGAAATTTTTCTTTGCTTGGATTTATCCATGGTTGGGCTACCGGGGATCAAAAAGTTCAATATGCGTGCTGGCGGGTGTTGCACATCCGCAAATGTAACGAGTATTTTGAGCTTCATGAAACTGAAAGCGTTTTTTTTTTTTTTTTTTTTTTTTTAAATGCCCCGAGATCACCACAATCTTCAAATTTAGATTTACCTTAGAAAAAACTGCTGACTTACAATAAAATCAATGGAAATCCAATCCTCATTTACTTTCCAAAACCACAGGGAGCCGCAGCAGAGGGTTGAGAGAGCCGCAGGTTGCAGACCCCTGGTCTGTAGCTTTATCCATCTCTAAAGAGATCATCCCCAGTGCCCCACCACCAGCAGGTGAGGAGCTCCAGAGAGAAATGGGAGTAGAGATCCTTCGTGCTTCAATGTTGCCTCATGAGGAACAAAGTGGTATTAAGAGACTAAATTACTGAATAAATGATCCCCTGATAAATGTACCTTTAAAGCTTGGTTTACTCAGCTCTGCCTCATAATGATCACAACTTCTTTTAAGACTGAAGTTCAGCAGCTTGTGAATGAAACACAGACCTTTTGAAAATGGGACTCGGTAGCACAGACGACTTAAGACAAAGCTAGTTGTGAAACGGTGGACTGGAACATGTTGAGGATGCACAGATGGATGGATTTCAAACAAGGTGAGTGAGAGATAGAGAGAGAAAAAGAGACAAGAGGAGCAAGCGAGCAAGCTCACTGGGAGATGGTGTCAGGAGATCTCTGGTCTTTCCTGCTTCGGAGAGACGCTGATCATAGAGTGCGTGGCTGTTGTGGGATCAAAGGCTTTGTCAGTCAAAGCCCCTTAACTCTCTCTGCAGAGCTGACTACAGGTACTCAGGCAGGCATGAACGTGGAATAATTCATGACCGGAGAGGCTAACCCTCAGATGCTCTCTCTGCCCGGAATGAGACGACGCGTTTGGGGTCACAGGTCTTAGAGCCTTATCAGCCCCCAGGCATGAAGTTGAGAACAGCTGCTGGGTTTGGCCCCTTTTCCTGTGCTGTATTATCTGCTTTACCACTGCACAATACTGTCTTTCACACACTCGCACTGTGTGTGGCATAGATGGCATGTTTTCCATGCACATGGGTGGGCAGGTGGGTGGATTTTTGGCACGAGATGTGTTGTTTTTCCTTGTATTTTTAGCTTTTCTTACCCGTGGCTCAGTTCTTCAGTAAACCAAACAGTTAAATCACATTCAAGTCACAGATCCAAGTTTCAAACAGCATATGGTTTGAGCTTGCTGGAAGCCAATATGAATATTATTAAATCATCCTTCGGTTGTTCTGTTTCACAAAAGTGTTATAGCCTCTAAAGAAATTTGCCAGGATTTACGAGAACTGAATATAGATTTACTTTAATCAGGAACTTTAATTGATATACTAGATTGTACGTGATTTCATTGTGAAGCACAATGAAACATATTTACAATGCCGAGTCACAAAAGTTGAATTTCAAATAAAAATGTTACAGCTTCCATCTCTGTTGTGGATCCTCTGTGAAGGATAATTAGGACTCAGCCAATGAGAGTACAGGCTTGAGAGACTGCAGATTGTGAATGAGGTAGGGCGGATTTGTGAAAGCATTCCGGTTGGACAGACGCTACAACAAAAACTGTCCACTGGGACACCAAAGCAGGAGAGACCAAGAGCTCCGGCACGAGATCAAACCCACTGCGAGGCCAGAGGGCCATCGTATGTATGCGTACAGGATCCCTCAGTCCCACGGAGAGGGCCCTGGTGCAGTCTGAGGACAGTCGGTGCTCCTGAGAGCAGGTTTGAGGGATTGTGACCCGAAGGGCTTTACCTCACGGGACTAAAGTGATAGCACGTGATAAACTTCACATGTTTGGGCAGAAATGCATCAATGAGCACATTCTGGGCCAGTGACAAAATAATTTAACTGTTCGCCCGACCAATTTCTCTCCTTAACTGTGCTTGTTCATTGTAACTGTTGGACTGAGGATAAACGTGGCTAAAAGCTCATTGTTACATGCAGCTAAAGTCTGTTCTAAGGACCGTAGCACAGAACCTCTCAACACCAGGAAGAACCTCATGTTTAAACTACTTTTAAATTTAGATTTCACCTCTTGGATTTCTAATTCTCATTAGAAACTGAAAGAAAAGCACCTGCGGAAGTGTTCATTGTTGTAGTTTTAGGCTTCCCAGAAGACTTGATTTGAAGAACAAAGCAATGCCACAGACGTCTGTTACCCAGAAGTGAAATATTTCTGTTTCCGATGGATGTTGTCTCATTCGTGTTGGCTGTGTAGCAGTGTGTGAACTCATCATGGGAATGTAAAAGCAAACATGCTTCTCGCTGTTCTTGGTTTTGACATGGAGTCCGAGAAGGAAGCTCCTACTTTCTGGAAGCCCACACGAGCAATATTTGGTGCATTAACTGCTCACGCCAACACAGATGACATGCAGGGAACCTGAAAGATGTGCCTGTGTTAAAATGTATTCCACATGTGCTCCAGGTGTTGTAACATGTGATGCCGTTTTTCCTACATGTGCTGGCATGTGGACATATGGAAAAATGTGTTTTTTGTGTAATATTTAGGTGTTTTTTCTGTATTTGAGTCAAGAGCAGGAGACGTCTCCGTCTGTTTCTATTCAGTGTTTCCCATGACCCTCTGACTCTATTTTTTTTTTAGGCTTTAAAAAGATTTAAAACTTGATTAAAACCTTATTGACTTGAATTTTGTCTGTTCACAGTTGGGTCAAGAGTCTTTTACTGTATTGATTCAGTGTGTAAGCGTATTCTATTGAACTTTTTAACCCTCATCAGGATCTTAGCTGTTCCTGCAAGGACGCGGCATCTTTGGGAGTCTGACGTTAAACCGACTGGACAAGCTAATGATGGGAGAGCTGTAAAAACGTAAGCGTTGGGGTCAGAAGACCAGTGACAGCGACGGCAACACATCAAAACAGACACATGTCCATCAGCTAATTGCATCCTCAGGTTACATAACAATGATCCAGTGAGCAGTTGGCCTCCCTCAACCTTGTGAGGTTTCCTCGTGGGACGACAAAACCGTGTGGTTAATTTTATCCCAGCTGATGAACGTTTGCCACCTATTCCTGCGTACTTTGATCTTACTCTTGACAGGGAAAGGTCCCTCATCAACCCTTTACTCCGTCTCGTACTCTCTCAGCTGTTGTTTTAGGACGTGGATGGGAGGGCACGGCGAAACTGAGAAAGTAGGTCAGGATGAATATGCAGCGTATGGAGTAGGAGGAGGAAATATACTGAAGAATGGGGAGGGCAATGGGGAAGTGTGGCAATAATGAAGTAAAATACAGAGCTTGCACTCCAACATAGATCTGAAACAGCAGTTTTAATTTTGATGGAATGTGAGGAAGTGCAGAAGCCACTTTATTAATGAAATTATTTATGTGAGGGTGGATGGCATCCGCCCCGACTCTAAGACTCGCTTGGCTGAACTCTTCCTCATACTTGCAAATTGCTGGCATGGGACAAACAAAGGTGACTCGGGGTTACATCTTCTTAGTGTACTACAAGCTGTGGAGACCAAGCGTGTAATGATCAGCTGATTTACATAATGTCCCTTCAATGCACTGAATTACATACCATAGATTTGTAAGGCTTCATTAATGTTTGACAGTTATGGAAGCGGGTGCATGGAGCCCAGCTGCTTGGACCAGCACTGCATGTATTTCTGAACTCAGTTTTGGAGGATTCACAAGTGCTGGAGCAGATAATCTCAAGTTTGACCCATAAAAAAAAAAAAAATCATCATATCATGTGACTGGGCTGCAGATTGACACGGATTTCCTCCAGTGATTCCAAATCACAAAGTCACAATTTGATTTCTGATTCAATTAAATCTGGATTATTTTAGGAATATTAATGGCAAAAGGTAGATACACTTAAAGAAATACAGGAATGTATCCCAGTGATACTGAAATGTTTTATTTTCTTACTGCATGGCATTATTCTTTAACATCTGCGTAGAATAAATCTGCCCTGATGGTCACTGATAAGATCATGTCAGAAAGCTCCGTCACCTGGAGTGTTCAGGGACTCACGTTCTTTGGGATTAAAGCTGTCCCCTGTGCTTTGTCCCTCCATGACAAAGAGCCCGTTTCCACTTGGTGGTCGTCTCCTCATCAATCCAGCTCCCCACTTCCGCTGCACTTTTTGATTTCACACCAACAATCCACTAAGAAGCTAAGAACTTCTAAACCTACCAAAGTGGGAACCAAAGTTCCACTTTTATTGGTGCAGAATTTATTTTTCACAGTGGGGGCGCCACAAGTGACAAATAATTGGTAATCCAAGTTTAACAAGGACACATTCTGCAATTTTTTTGGTACTTTGTTACTTTTGAGGTACTTTTGCTTCAAGTATTTGGGCTGTATTGTAGTCCTACTGCTATGATTATCCGTTTCTGAATTGCAGAGTATTGGAGTACCACATTGACAATCTTAAATACTTCCTCACTGCAAGGTTCTTTAGCTGCAGTTGAATCATGCTGTTGTTAAGATTAGGGTGCGAGAAGCAGTACTGTATCAACTTAATTACTGAAAATAGCTCATACTTGCAAAGTAATTCATTTTTCCACAAGGACTCATAATTTTTCTTTCAGAATAATTTCACCCACTTGTAAAATTTGGTTTCAGAAAAGGGGTGGTTTTCTCCTCACCTCGCTGCTCCTTCAAGCACACGTCTCTCAATAAATCATCTCTTGAGACGCCAGCAAACCTCTCCACAGAAGTGTATGCATGGTGAGGCTTACATGCTGTATGATGTATATGATATATCCACATTTTTTTCTTGTCATGATCATAAATTAAACATAGGTGGTGTGAGTGATTCAGTATAGCTGGTGAAGGATGGCAGGAGTAGGGTCTGGAGTTGCAGTTTGCACACATGGACCCGCCTGTTCTCGTGTGTGTGTGTGTGTGTGTGTGTGTGTGTGTGTGTGTGTGTGTGGAATGGTTTCATAGCTTCTAGTTGAGCATGAACCCCACAAGGGAGCTCGCATGTGATTGGCCTTCATCTCAACTCCCATCACTGCACCAGTAGCTTATTCATTCAACTTCTTCGACATTGAAACGTAACACGGCCAAACATGCATTACTTTAGGAACCTCGTCGTGATGATTGGGCAGGAGAGAATTTCCTGTACAGTATCAAATCCTTACATATTTCTAAAGACAGCAGATTCTAATTTACCTCTACAAGTGATGAATGGGCTGCAGGAACGAGTTTTAAAGAGCATAGTGCAGGTTAATGCTTTTATGAGATTTATACTTGACCTTGTCCATACGGGCATTTGAAAAATCAAGGCAGGATTTAATATTTCTAAAAACATGGGCAAAAAATGTAGTGGAGAAACCTTTTGGAAAGGCTTTTATTTTGTTATGTACCTCATGACACGTCACAGGAGGAATACACCCCAGAGTAGCTTGGTAACCTGTCAGACAGGCTTTCATTAGTCGGCCAGTTGGTAGGTTAGCCAGTAGTTAGTCAGTACTCATTTGACATTGGTCAGTAAATTTGGTCGCTGTCACTTCCCCAGTCATCTGAAGCTAGAAGCGGCTTATAGCATGCTAGCGGTCATTGTTTGTGAGGAGAATCATGCAGATGTTTGCGGGGCCTCAACTGTCTCCCTTGTTAACCTGGACAGATGTGAGCTGGTGGTTAAATTTCCATGTCATTTGCAGGCAACTGGTTGTTTTTGATGGTTGCACTGACATATTATGGGAGATGTGAGCTCCTCTGACAGCAAAGCTAGCAAGAGTACTCGGTACTCATGGGATGCCAGTCGGGCCACTAGCCAGAATCTTAGTGTGTGGTTTGCAAATGCAAGTGGCATATTGGTGAAAATGACCCCATATTAAATTTCCAAACACTCACAGTCTCAGGAAACATCCTGTAAATGTACTAAAATAGCAGCAGTATCCTCTCCTCTTTTCAAAGAACGCAGGGGAAACTCGTGTGTGTGATAGACCGATGCTAAGAGGCGAATAAACCATCGTTTGAGCGTCCAAGTTCGTGTGAAGGATGCAAATAAAAAGAGCAGAAAATATGAGCCCTGGGTTGTTGACGGACTGGGTGGCCAAGCCTGCACTGTGTTCCTCAACCTGAAGCACTGGTGAACGCCATTGGTTGGGCTACATGGCAACTAGCAGCTTCCCTGCGTCTGCTTGTATGCGTGTAGTTTCAGGTGCAGCATTAAACCCAGATGAGTCAGTTTCCATTTCACTGTGATTGTGTGAGAGTGACAGCATAAGCGGAGTCATTGTAGTGCAAACATCTTTGCAATGGATCAAACTTCAATGGTTAAAACAAACAACCTGAAAATGAACAAGTTTTTGAGCGTAACCACCAAGCTGAAGGACATAATTGCAGCAATTTGCCACTGCGCACATATAGCGTTGCCTCAACAGCTGTCTGATTCTATTTTCAGCAAGAAGAGCAGAAATGTCATCATGAAATATTTCCATACATTTGTGGCAGGCATACTGTCAGAGCTAATGGGTGAGATATGCTTGTTTTGATGGCTCCAATCTGCTGGGGCGTTACTTTTAGAAACTGTGATTGTTCCTGTAAAAGGGTACAGAACAGCCTTACCGTTGGTTTGGTACCTGGACATCTTCCTGTTTTAGTCGGGCTGAAGTGGAGGGGAGGCTGCTCTCATTTATTCAGAATGTGCCTCTATGAAAAGTTTACAAAGCCTTCCAACTGTCCGTGGCAAAGGGAGAAAATGGCCACTTCATACTGGTCTTGAACACGTGCACGTGGAGTGCAAGGAATGTTGTGTAACCTCAGCAATGGCGTGAGCGGCTCAGAGTGCATATGGATGGCACTCCGTCACACTGCCCAGAGAACCTGAAGGCTGTCTACCTTGTTGCAAGAAAACCGTGATCACATGGAGAAACACTACACTACCCACAATCCTAAGTGTTACAGGGATGTGTCTTATTGGTGGTGCGAGCTGTTTCCATGGAAATGTTGACTGCTCCTATCACTGCTGTGGACATGTTGAGTGGATCCTGGCTGCAGAACAACCTGTCCTCCCCCAGGAAACGACCCACTGTTTTTTTTTGTTCAAGCAGCTTGTTATGACCCATACTTAGGTTTTGAACGAACGCGCCCTCTAGTGGCCTTGTAGGTAATGATAGTCATTTTACTCTGAAAGGTCACTGAAAGGAGAAACTGGATATCCCTTTTCCTCCACGTTCCTGGCGACTTTCATAGATGCCGTAATATTTTCAGTTGTTTCATAGACTTGTAGTTTCACTTCAACCATGATGATTTTCTAACCCTAACAAAGCTTTTTGTGCCTAAAACAAACCAAACCTTTACCACAACACTGTCCGACAGACTGATCAATACTGCATATTAGTTAAAGGCATTCATAGCCTCCGAGCTCTGTAGAGCCAAGTTAACTACGCAGTCGTATGTCTGGTGTGGAAACCGATCATCCTGTCCACTTTAATTGGTTGTGGCCTCGTAGAACCTCATCAACATCTTAGTCATCTTGTGTTCTACCGTACTGAAGCAGTATTTCTTATTTGTCTGCGTCGCTGATTGGATGTTTGATAACTACACCCATTGAAGAACTCTGGCAGTTCGACGTCCCCACACCCGATGACCAGATCAGCGCATGTGCTTCTCGCTTCCGTCCAAAGTGGTGATTGTTTTCTTCCTCCTGTTTTTCCAGCAGGAAGATAACCTTTACATGTATCCGCCGACAGCCTGACTGCCGCAGGCGTCCTCTCTGGCGTAAATTAAAGCTGTAATGGTGCAGGCAGACTCGTCTCACATTACATCTAATCTTTGCTTTCAACCTGCTTGCTGTCCCCTGCTCAATTAAGTGAACTTGCTGTTGACGAGGCAGCATTTTGGAAAGAAGCTCAGGGTGAGAGGGAAGTAAATGAAGCTGGAAGTGTGAGCTGGACAGCTTCTGCTCTGACCACACTGACCTTCAGAGTTTCCTGTTTCAAGTCAGAGGCATGGTACATGACGGTTAACGTTGAGTTAAGGTGAAAGGTTGGAGTTGCAACAGATTGATTTTTGGTCATATTTATTACTTTATTGTTTACTTAATCTTGGACAAATGGTTTTGGAACAGTGAAAAAAAATCCAAAGCTCTTAGCAGATAATGTTACCTACGATACCATGATGACGGGGACGTTAAATGTCAGACCTGGTGCTACACGGTGGCATTTGTTTCTCTACCTTGACAGTAATGGGTTTCTAGAATGGATATAATATGATATTCTGCTTGATTTATCAAAGAGCATAAGCCTCTGATTTGTTAAAAGGGGGAGAAAAATGCCTAACATGCCCTGTTTACCTCTCTTTTGTTCTTGATAGATCAGAACCAACTGTTGTTCAAACTGGAGAGACCTCTGTCGCCTCTTCCACGTCCCCTGACTGTCTACATTCAGGGGACTGAAGTGGATTTAGCCTGACAGGATTTGGTGTAAAGAAAATCCTTCAGGGTTAACATTAGCATTATGGTATTGATTTGTCTCTTAGAAGGGATATCGGGAGGTAAAAGATTGATCAATGAGTAAAAATGAGATTAAGGAGGACAGTGAGACCTGAGCAGAGGAGTCACGTGCGTGTTTCTGCTTCAGGTTTCAGGGAACTTCTGTTATGAATCAACTTGAGCCCTGGTTTCTTGTGTATTTGGGTCAAAATGATGGATGAATACATTTTGATCAATGAAATGTAGCAATGAAGCAATGCAATGTCAGTATTTTAGAAGACAGAGAAAACTTAATTAATCTCCAAACAGTAAAAACAGCACAAGACAGGAAACTTATCACAGAATGATGTCTCCAAAACCATGGACGAGATGAGAAAATCAAGAGCCAAGCACGATGTGATTGTGTTCCTTGACTCGTCGTAAGGCAAAAGACATACTTGACAATTCTTCCAGTAGTTTCCTTCAAGCTGAGATGGTGGAGACTTCTCTCCGCTGCTGTGTGTGATCGTCATCTTAGACTCAGCTGCCTATAAAATCAAAAGTCAATGTGAAAACTCCGTTGAAGGACCATTTGGAGCTACAAAAAGTCATAAACTCTTTGTGAACATCTCCAAATTGATATGGATATACTCCTCAAGTACTGGTACTGGTTCTGCTCTCAGGGTCTGATTCATTGAACAAAGCCAGGATGCCGCGTTCCATCATGATGCGTAGCGTTGGCGCAGAGCCTCTGTTGCATCAGCGGCACAGACTCTCTGCTACTTTGAGTCCTTTAAACAGAAAACACCAAAGTTGGAAAAAAGGAGGGGGGGGGGGGACCTTTCTTTTGTATGTTCAGCAACAGGCAAAGAGGACTTGATGATAGTTTGAGTACTGAGTGAGAGCTGTGCAAGGTTAGCCTACAGGACAGCAGTTCCCAACGGTGTGTTTTTGCCTCTGACAGACTCAGGCTGTCATTATCAGTGCCTGAATGAATTTTCCTTTAAGGTGACCCCTTGGATGATGGAAAGTGAAGATCAGTATCTAAAACTGATCTTTGCTGGTGTCTGGTTGACCGACTGACAGAGGAAGCAACGGTCACACGTGTGTGATAAAGCACCCTCAAAGATCCACTTAAAACACATGTACATATTTAGTTGTTGTGCTAAATTTGTTCAAGAGACAGAGCTGTGGACTTCTTTTTTTAAAAAAAAGATTTTTCAAGTGTTTGGTGAAGAGAGTAAGTTTAACCTGAATGGTTTTAATTGGGATATGCTGTAAAAAGCATTTTATTGAACCATGGCACACCCTTCTTTTTTCAGTGGTAAGAGAAAACCATGGCCTCCTCCACAAATCTTTTGTGCAGGTATTGTGCCAGGCTGTCACAATTAAGTACTGAAAGGGACTCGAAAATGCCTTAATTATGTTCCTCAGAAGCCCCCGCGCCATTAAAGCCAAACACAAACCCTTTTGTTGTTGGGCAATTACATTGATTCTTCACTTATGCTCCCTTCGCTTTGTCTGGCATCCATTTTCTGGAATAGCCTCCATCCATGAGCCTTAGATATAACCAGAAAATGGAATACATATGAGAAGCTGGGTGATTGCTGCAGAAAAGAAAAGCAGCAGAGTGAAAGAAGTCAGACAGCAATGGAGAAAAAGGATTATTGAATATTGTGCCATTGTTAGTCAGGGACATCAGAGTGCAGTTGGAAGCGAGGGACACACAGAGCCATGCAAACTGCTGACGGCAGGCCGGCGGATTATTGCTGCACTTTCTCACTCCTTTATTATTGCCCACTCACCCCTGTACTGAGTAGCTACCATTTCTCCTCATCACAGCTATGATGATTTATTTCCTTTGATTGGAGCATACACAACATATTGTCATCCATGTAGGGCACATTAAGAATTTCCAACGACGGGGAATGTCGTTGGTGACATCCTGCATAAGGAGGCGGTGCTTGGCTGCTTCCATGGTGCCCATCAAGCACACAAGCTCATCTTACAAACGGTACACTGAGGTGTTTTTGCGTGTCTCCTCTTTAAGAAGCACTGGGATCAGCATCCTTGCCTCCCTCATGGAGGAGCAAAGTTAAGTTGTTCTGCACATCCCAGGATTTCGAAGTGTCGAGAACATCAGGAGTTCTTCTCAGTGGGAAATGCAGTGTTATATAAAAGTAGGTCTGGTTAGGGTCGGACAAAGAATGCAGTAGCTTTTAGGGCTCGGGTTGAAATAGAAAGAAATCACAAACAACAGCTGAAAATTTCTTGATCATCTTTCACAAAATATCCAGTTTTGTCCCCAGCGTCAGGGATAAAAGTGCCTCAATCGTCCCACGAAAAACACCTGAATGACTCGACATCTCATGAAAAAGAACAGGTTCTGTCACAGCTGAAAGTTTCCAGACGTTAATTCAGTCCCCCTGCTGCCTCACAGTTACGCAGGTTATATTGGTTACCTTTTCATGGGAATAACCACGACTTTATCATGAGAGCAGGAAGGCAAACTGGAAATGCTCTTTGTCACAATCTGGGCACGAAGTATTTTAAGGGGGAAATATTCATGCTGTCACACGTGCTTCACCTGGAGCATAATTAAGATCAGCAGTGCCCTTGGCTCACATGCTGGCACACTCCAGGTTCAAAGGTTAATGAAACATTTGCAGGTACAAGCACTGACCCTGATGTTTAAAGGCGCCACTCTATGAACTCAAAAATGCATGCATATTTTTAATTTTAGTATGCCTGGCAGAGAGGCTATACATAGCTTTTTGGCTGAGCTTTGTTGCTTCGACTGAGGGCAGTTTACCTCGTTAAAAGATCCTGTTTAATAATTGATCGAGTCCATCGGCTTCAAAGGCAGCGGTCAATCGATCGAGCATCTCCCTCACGAGAATTTCTGAGGAAGCTACAGCTTCAATGAATTTGTGATTCCCTCCTTAACAAAAGATTTTCTCTTCTCAATACTTCAAACTAAACAGGCTTGGACCAAGAAGTCAAATGGCAAATATGCAGAAATGCAATGTCCGCCCTGATATTTTCACATTTGCAAAAAGTTGCATGCTTTAATGAAAGCTGATTTGGTCCTGCAGTCATGGATGAAGGCGAGTTGGCTTGGGTAAGGGTACCGTGCAGTAGGGTGGAGATGATGGTGGTCATGAGGAAGACGGCCCCTGAGGGCCGTTGCTGAGCTGTCAGCGCCTCACCTCACCTCAGCATCAGCATCAGTGGCATATATCTCCGCCTTTACAATACAAACTGGATGGTGGCTGTATTTTACCATCCAGTTGACGCTGACGCCGTTAACCATCCTCATCTTCCTACCCGAGCTTCTCTTCCCTTCCGTTTACGCCCTCTCACCTCTTGATCGGCCCACGTTGTCTATAAGAGCAGACCTAGTTTAAATTCAGGACAGTATGACCAGCATGCAGTGCATGAATCGCTGACTGGCTGGTCTGAAGTCAGTCTTTAGTCATTCATGTATTTGTACCCAATCACACCTTTAATATTTAATGATTTTCTGTTGGCTAACCATTCAAAGCTAATATAACACAGCAGAGTACACAGTGTTCGATGTGTATTCATAAGAGGAATTTATTTGTACCTGTTTTGTGTTACACTGGACTAAAATCCTCAAGTTCTTTCACATATTGTTGAGGTAACTGAGACGATGAGGAACAGCTACGGGTTTTCCTAACTAGGATGATGTATAAGAGAGAAATTGCTAATTACCTTTGTGTCAGATAGCCAATTAAATCATCACCGTCTTCTTGTTCTTCCAAAAACTGCAGCCAGGCTGAGAACTTCTCTGCTCTAATGAGGACATTACTGTCATCACTCTAACAGGGTCATCCATTTTGTCTTTTTTCCCTCCAAATCCATCAAAACCAGCAACATCTCATAGCCTCGCAATCAATCGGGGAAAATGCAGAACTGGATTTTTCAGGGCTGTAGAGAAAATCGTTTAGTTCCGTGCCGTCTTGTCCTGGTGGTATTGTGTGATTGTATCGTAAGTCAGGTGACACACTGTCACCGCTCACGTGGCAGGGGACGTCATCGCTCTAGAGTGTTGGTTCGAACAGTCACATGACTGCTAATGGTGAAATTTACCAGACATATCAATCACTACTACACCTCACAGAGGTGCCCCCCCCCCCCCCCCCCCGGCCTCTGTTTCTACTGGCTACGAGCAATGCTTCATCATTTACGCACAGTTTAGGAGCAGTTCAGACCAAACATTTCAACCAAGACTAGATGCAACTTAGGCTGGAGCCTATCCCAGCGGCTTTTGGGCGAGAGACGGGGTTCACCCTGGACAGGTTGATAGCAGTGAACTGCTACATTAAAAAGTCAAGTCAAGTCAATTTTATTTCTAGAGCGCCAAATCACAACAAAAGTTATCTCATGACACTTTACAGGTAGAGCAGGTCTAGTACCTCACTCCTTCAATGAATCTACACCCAACAATTCTCCATCAGCAGCACATCCTGGTACAGCGAGGAAAACCTTCCTTTTAACAGGCAGGAACGTGGAGCAGATCCAGGATCAGTGGGGACGGCCTTCTCCTTTGACCAGTTGGGGGAAAGGAGAGCGGGGCAGAGACAAAGACAGATAATGGAGGAAGACAGAGAGACAGAAGGAAAGAGAGGGAGAGAGATAAAGAGAGAGAGAAAGGAGGAGAGACTGATGGACAGACGGGGAAGTGAGCAGGTGGAGCTACGGGTGGCAGCTGGAGCCTCTTCAGGTCTGCAGCCTCCTCCAGCAGCACCAGGATCTGGGATGAGGGGAGAAGAAGATGAATTAGTAACACGTATGAGTATGATTTATGTATGACACATATAGGAGGACAGAGAGGGAAGAGAGGAGGAGAGAGAAGCCCAGTGCACCATGGGAGATCCCCAGCAGTCTGACCCTATAGCAGCAGATCTAAGGGCCAGCCTAAGCAGCCCAACTATAAGCCTGATCAACGAGGAAGGTCTTTAGTCTGCTCTTAAAGGTGGAGAGGGTGTCTGCATCCCGGACTGAAACTGGGAGACGGTTCCATAGCAGGGGAGCCTGATAGCTGAAGGCTCTGGCTCCCCTCATGGCTCCCATTCTACTTTTAGAAATTCTCAGCACCATAAGTAACCCTGCATCCTGGGAGCGAAGTGTTCTAGCTGGATCATAGGGGACTATGAGCTCTGTCAGATATGAAGGAGCCTGACTGTTGAGGACTTTGTATGTTAGGAGGAGAATTTTGAATTCTATTCTAAATCTGACTGGGAGCCATGCAGAGAAGCCAGTACAGGAGAGACCTGGTCTCTTCTACCAGTTCTAGTCAACATGTGGCAACAGTGTTCTGGACCAGCTGGAGAGTCTTTAGGGACCTACTGGTGCTGCCTGATAGGAGGGAATTGCAATAATTCAGCCTGGAAGTGACAAAGGCATGGACTAGTTTTTCTGCATCCTTTTGAGACAGGATGTGTCTGATCTTAGCAATGTTTCATAAATAAAAGAAAGCAGTCCTAGAGATTTGCTTCATGTGGGCATGAAAGGACAGATCCTGATCAAAGAGAACTCCTAGGTTCCTTACGGTCGTGCTGGGGGCCAAGGTAATTCCTTCCAGGGTACCTGTCTCATGAGATAGGGTGTCTCTAAGATGTTTTGGGCCCAGGACAGTGACTTCAGTTTTATCAGAGTTTAATAAAAGGAAATTAAGGGTCATCCAAGTTTTTATCTCCTTCAGACAGGCCTCCAGTTTAGTCAGCTGATTTGTTTCATGAGGATCATTGATAAGTTCAGCTGTGTGTCGTCAGCATAGCAGTGAAAATTAATTGTTTCCTAATAATGTGACCGAGAGGAAGCAGATAAAGGGTGAAGAGGACTGGTCCAAGCACAGAGCCTTGTGGAACACCGTAAGTGACAGCAGTGGTGTCAGAGGGTTTATCATTAGTTAGTACCAACTGAGATGGACCTAGTAAATATGACCTGAACCAGTTTAAAAGGATTAAAGGGATTACAATTATTGCCAAGCAATCTTATTAGAATAAAATGCACTTGGAGTGTTGTTTCAGTTGCATTAAATATTAAATAAAAGCTTCAAAGATGAAATGAAACTGATCTTCTGTCCTCCAAATGCAAGTCCTGATGTCTCCTTACCGTGAAAACGTCTGGAGGAAATGCAGAAAACAGAACCTTCAGCTTCAGTCCACGTAGTCCTGAACCTTCTAACTCCAGGTCTGCAGAAACCTAGTATGACTACCCTCTTCAAGTTCTCACTCTTGTGTGGGTCCCCTTAGTGTCAACAGGGGCCCGAAGCACCTGATCAGTCAGCTCACACCTCAGGCCGGCTGCGCATGAGATGACGTGGAGGAATTCAGCGCTTTCTGAAAATATGTTCAATTATGTTCTGAAGAAATTATGTTATTTAGATTGCATGCTGATAATTCTATAATAGAGCAGAAATGATTCCTCTATAGATAATAGTGTTACTTTGCATAATGAGTCAAGGTGATTTATGAATAGAATGTAATCAAATGGCTCAAAACTGCAACTGGATCTTAAACCCTGAGTATAAGGTCCTCGAGAAGATGGTTTCTTTTTGTGCGTACGTCCGTATTTTACTCAGCTTTCCAGTGCGTTCCTGAACGTAGGATGTCTGCCAGTCCCTGCCTTTGCCCTCTCCAGGGTTGGGAAGTCAAAGCATCAAGCTTGACAAACAACACATTCACACAGAGAGCCTGGACCTTTTGTGTGTGTGCAAAAAAAGGGAGTGAAATGAAAAGAAACAATGATTTTGAGTAGGAGGTAGTACACACACAAACTTGTGGTCGGCTGAACTCTCCCTCACCTCACCTAAATCAGCAGGGCCTCTTTACAACACAGTCGAGGGAAAGCAGCCGTGTTCGCTCAGAATATCTCTGGTCTTCCCACTCAGTTGGCAACATGGATTTGGCTGTGTTCTTCAGGAAGGCTTTGGGTCAGTTCAGCAACAGACGACCACTATCCTCAATCCAAATGTTCACTGGCCCAGACTCTGTGACCAAACCCACATTTGCTGCAGTCTGTTTTCTTATGCCGTCAGGTTTATCCTCCATCTAAAGCCAAGTTTACATTTCAACACCTTCAAATTAGTTTGATGGGTGTCGTTTTCACATTGCTGAGCTCATCTTGATTTGGGACTCTTTGTGGAGTTGTGGTGAACGTGCACTACTGTGCACTACTGTACACGACTGAGCACTGACAGCCCCCGCTGAGTCTCCCTGCTCTCCTAATCATGTTTTGTCTTGAAAACACATGGAAGGAGTGACGTAGGAAATTAGGCAATTAGGCAAAACCGTGTATGAGGAAGGATCTTTTGTTCCAAAAATGGACGCCCTCCAGAAGCAACCCATCCAAGTTGTTTGTGCACTGATTTACAGGGAGGCTGTAAGAAAAAATATAAAAAGATGAAGTTGATGAAGATGCTTTTGGGGTTGCATTAGTTCCACTTGGGGCCTGTTGCATGGCAGAATAGAGGGTCAGCAGGGGAACTTTAGCTTGGTGACTTCCCAGTGGGGTAAATCACCACGGGAATGTATGCCGATGAGAACCTCCATGGATACTGAATGGATGGAATTCTGAACATTTGCTTGTTAGTGTGCCACATTGGAGATGACATGCACAGGCACAGGCTGCCACAGCACCACAGACAGTTGCATGTGTTTGAAGCTGGCACAGGGAAGGAGGATGTGGGTGATGCAGGGAGCACAGGAACAAACATGGTCTTTCACATGCGTGGGGCCTTAAACGAATGTTATCATGTCCTCCCTCCTCAGTTCCTAGGAGTGGCATGAACAGCATCAGGTCATCTGTTGCCAACCAGCAACCATGTGACTTTTAGCCTGAATTATGGATCTATAATCCTCATATTTGTTATAGTTTGGACCTCATGAGTAAAATAGGCAGCTCCCCACTTGGTCATCCAGCGCCGGCCCTGCCAGCGCTGGTGAACGTGTTCTCTGAGGGTTCGCTTTACTTTACCAGGCTGTCGTGGATGAAGCTCGTAGCAGACAGATCCAGATGTTTAGTCAGAGGGGACCATCTTCTTCAAGACTGTGTCTTATGGTCCACTGCCTCATCAGGTTCGATGGGTTATTTTCAGTTTGAAGTTTCCTTTATTCCCATTGTATATTTATAATGTGGGTGATTTGGCAAACTCGGTCGTCGTAGTTCCACCAACTTGCATGCCGTACTCTGAGAAGGAGTCCTCTGGAGGCTGATCGTGTCTGATTTGGGGTGTCAGTCCATAATTATTTAATGTGCAGTATTTAGCCCACATTGGGGTTTTGTAGTTACTTTATTCCACCTTAGCCTATAGCTGCATACCTGGGATGATCTGACTTGGAACATAATGAACACCACACTAATGCAAACCTGAAAGAGGAATTAACTGTAGATTAGACTATGACAGGTTGCTGTCGAGATCATTTTCTCCAGAATAGCCTTTTCCCGTATAAAGTGTCCTATTAATCTCCAATCTGTCAGGGAACGTCTTAGGAACCAAAGCTGCATGTGGGTCTTCATTTCCAGCCCCTGCATGTTCGTGACATTTGTCCTTTCCCATCATTGATCTGTGTCAGGCTGGTTTTACACCACTTTTGGCTTAACCACCACTGGCTCATTATAATGAGCCGGCGTCCTATAGGTGTCATTGGATCTCGATAGTGGATGGAGGCTTGATCTGCGATGCAAGAAACCTCGGCTCATTAGAGGCAGTGGAACTGGGGAGATTTCTATTTCCAGTTTGTGCCGCTGGTTTAGAAGCTGACGTTTCATTGGTTTGCTCCTGTATGACCAGCCAATGATTCTGAGCCATGTCAGCCCAGTCCTGATAAGATAAACCTTTATTCATCCCTCAGTGGGGAAATTGGCAATACAGTGAGTTTTGAAATGATCACTTGTTAAAAACACATACAGGATTCTGATAGTTTGTTTTTGCCTGCCTGAAAGCTAATAGGTTTGACATACTTGAGATATTTTTTTCATTGTACTGTGTGTGTGTGTGTGTGTGTGTGTGTGTGTGTGTGTGTGTGTGTGTGTGTGTTTGTCTGATGCGTTGTAATTTTCAACACCTCTGTCCTTGTCTCTGTTCTTCTTCTTAAAAAGACCTAAGGCTTAATCCAGGATGGGAAACACACACACACACACACACACACACACACACGTACACACGTACACACACACACACACAAAATCCTGGTGGAATATTGTGCATAATGAAGGATTTGAGAGTTTTTCTTACACTTAAAACAGTCTGCCCCGCACTCAGAAGTTTCATTGGACACCCGCCAAATATTATCTGCAAACTTGAATTAAATACGTATTAATATTTAACAAGGCTCAATAGATATTATAGTAAAAAGTTTGGTCGGGGGAATCGTTTTTTCCAACGTGGGAAATGATGTTGCTGACAGGTTTTCAGACATATTAGCAAGGACGTTGTTTGCTGTTTGATTTTTAACAAACTTCTCCTGTATTTTACATTGAAAAGTGGAAGAGAAAAACAAGAACAAAGCAACCCACTGCTGCAGAGATCCGTTCGGTGTGTGACACAGGTTGTCAAACTCGGAGAGGGACTGCTTTGTGAAGTGTTTTTAGGATCCCATTATGAAGAGGAATTAAGGAACAAAATGACATAGCCAGCTTGTTTCAGAAAGTGTTACTCGTCCATAAATTTTCAGAACATTTAATAAATGAAGTGCTACTGCTGATTTGTGAAGAGGCTTTTAAATATTTACTTTGTTGTGGCTCGGAGTCTGCAGTTGGAGTAGGTGTTGAGTTTCTCCTCACTGATGAGCAAATGGGGTCAAGCATGGCGCTGCAGATGTCGGCTAATGTCACAATAGGGTGACGCAAAGAAACGCACGCACGCACGCACACACACACACACACACACACACACACACACACACACACACACACACACACACACACACAGACTCTCTTGCTCTCTCTCCCACAGACCCACACATGTATCTTTCTCCAGTGAGAGGGTTCCAGCAGGACATTTACAGCTGTGGCCTCAGCTCTCCTCCACATGCAATTAAAAAGCTGTTTGGATGCACTCATGTGTTGCTCTCCTCCCATTTATTCCCCCGTCCCCCTTCCCCCTTTCCTTTTGTCTTTCTCCATTCTGCTCACTGAAGGGGATCTTTGTCATCGCACCACACATGGCATCTTTCTTTTTTGTCAAGGTCACACAGGAGATGTTCCCAGACGATAGCTGTCACCTGTCACCCACCCTTTTCTTCTCCGCATTGATTTTTCTTTTTTTCCAGGATTGTTGTGCCGTCATCATGCAAGCTAGTGCTGTGCTCGCTTGGCTGCCATGCTGATTGTTTTCCTCCCTGAGTGCAAAGTGTTTAGCCAAATCATTGTCGGAGTGCAAGTGGTGATTTGCGCAGGCTGCGTTCTCAATTATACGTTTCATGGGTTAAACGTCATGTCCTGCTGGTTGTGAGGGAGCAGGTCTGGCCACATCCTGCACTGCTTTGTTCACTAAAGTCAAGAGTGGCTGGGTCTGTGTGTTTGACAGTGCGATGCAGAGGCTGTTATTTCTCAGCTGACAAACAAATGGATGCACCTCCTCTTCACCTCCTTTTTCACACCTATGAATCACAGTTCACCTGCGATTCTCCTCCACCTCTCCTCGTGTTTGGTGCGTCCTACTCTAAACTGCTGCTACACCCTGGCATTCCTGCTTTACTCCCCCTCCCCTCAGCCTCAGAAGTTCCCAGAGGTGACAGGCAACGAATGAGGACACTCATTGTTACGCCAGTGAGAGCAAAACCATGCATTTTTAATCTGCTCTGACACCATCGTCCATCTCTCTCGCTTTTTTTCTCTGTTTTGGCTCCCTCTGTCCCTGGAATCCTGCCCCCCCCAGCCATGGTTTGATTCACACCCAGGCAAGAGGTATTTCACCTGGGACCACAAACCTCAGTGTCCTGCTTGTCCCTGGTGCTGAATCCCTGTTGTGTTTGTGCGAGTGGAAGACTGCTGACCTTCAGCCAGAAGGAGGCGCCCTCGTCTGCGCTCGCTCACTCACGCATTAATACTCGCCTGGCAGATAAATGTGAAAACGAATTGTGTTTTTTCTCCAGGCCTGTTGTGACCAGCTGATGCTTGGATGAACATATCGGAGGTTGATCAATAAGTCGATTGGCACTTATCAGTGAGGATGGAGTTGATCAACGACTGAGAACCTCATCCAGGAAGTAGATACATCCCCTTTGCCCATCCGATGCGATCAAGTATTTAGAGTGACATCAAAACCATCCACACACTTCAGTCTGTATTACTGACATTTATAATCGCTGGCAAAGTCGAAACACAACAAACACTTTCAGTATCATTTGTTTCGCAGTCCCACGCACGACAATTAACAAATGAATCAATGCGAACCATTGTCACACGATGAGCATCCATCCACTCATTGCATCTGTGATACCACGTAATATAAAAAGTCATAAAAATGAAATTCAACTGCAAATAATAACTTCAGCGTTTATTAAAGAGGGAATCAACAAAATCTACCTCAACACGAGTGATGCAATTGTTATCACGATGATGTGAAGCCTGTATCTCATAAAAGAAGAAATCCTAAAAGTGGAGTTTATCTGTGGAGATCAATCTGAACGCAGGGTGGAGGTCTCACAGCTTATTTCCAGTGTGAAATGTGAGCAGCTTGTGGCTGAGGGGACTCGAGGCCATGCTGGCGTCCCGGTTTGTCCACAAACGCCTCATCCCTGAGGCATTCGCGGTGCCATCAGAGAGCTTCGCCCATCTAAATCGAGAGATCTCTGAGTACTTTGACAGCAGTATGAGTGACTGCTAACAAACTCCCGCTCCTTCCATGTAGTCAACAACACGGCTTTCTGGAAATGATGCTCACCACCTGCGGCCCTCTGCAGTGAAACGATCCACAGATGTGGGACACGACAAATGGAGAAGCTTTTTGAAGCGTTAGAACTGGTCGTTGGTTGAAAGTGTTGTAGTGTTTAATATGCTGAGGTGGAAACACAAAATACTTTGCCTCTGTGACTCTGCTGGGCCGCGTTACAATGCCCATGTTGCTGGTAGGACAGTGTTTACCGCGACACCACTGCTGCACCTTGTGCCATCATTCAGATACTCACTGCTGGACGAGTTCCTCTGGTGGAAGACACGATGAGCGTGTTCACTCCTGCCTGCAAGAAATCGGATCATTTAGATACACTGACCCAGTTACCACTGGTTTATTTTTCATTTTGATATTAGCAAGATTAGCTGGGTGTGATGAAGAAGGGTGACAGTGGGCCGCAGAGCACCTGGAGATTTCCCCATTCATGTTTCAAAAATGGCTCATTTATTTTCTCTCAAGCTGGAATTGTCTCTTAGTGGATAATAAGAATCATTATCATTGACTACTGTCCTGTGTGTGTGTGTGTGTGTGTGTGTGTGTGTGTGGGAGCCCATTCCTCCCTCAGAGGAGGGTAAAACTGCTTTGTTACCCTGTATATTTCTACTCCAACTGTCAGTCATCATTGTCAATATTCTATTTGTACTCGTCATCATCCTGTTAGTTTGCTGCTGGCTGTGCAGAGAGGCAGTAGCACTTCACGCACCCTTCATGTACCATGTGATGTAGCTTTACGTGTTCATATCCACACTTGAGTTTCCCTGCTGAGATTTAGTTTTTTTGTTCTCCTTGGTCTTAATGTGAATATAAAGACACTTGCTGCAATTATTGGTTTAAACTTCCTTCACCAGAATATTACCATTTATTTTTGTCTTATTTATCGGTCAATTCTACATTAGCCCACATATGTTGTGCATGGCTTGCAAGCAGATTTATGAAAGCAATAAGGTGCCTCGCGCATACGTGGTTCTCCTACGTGTGTGGACACCATAATGGAAGTCATTACTCTAGCGCCTTGTGCTCGTTTCTAATAGAGCATTATTTGCTCCACTGGTATTGAACTCTCTCTCTCTCCTTCAGACTAACTGCTGCTGGATCTTTCTGTCATTCTCCCTGTCTACTCACCCTGACTCCTCTCTGGCTCTCTTGTTGCTCCCCCCGTATACACCTCCACCTCCCCGTCAAGCTGTTTTTTTTCCCTCTTCGCGCTTAAAGACGGTGAATTAGCTTCAGGCTTCAGCTGGGATCTGCCAGTAATGAAACCTTTGTGTTTGTACTCTGAGCCGGCACCGTTTTGAAATTGAATTGGATGTTCTTGCCCCGCTCGGTTCCTCTTACCTTCCCACTCCTAACACGGTTCGGGCTTTCCCTATTATCTGCGGCATACCTCATTACAGTGCTCTTCATTGTGTGGCTCACTATGCTAGCATGTAGTTTGCACGCGTGCAAACACACTCCGGCACGTGTCCAAATCTCCACACCTGGTTGTATAAAATGCAACACACACGTATGAACCACTTTGCTGGGCGATACACAGCTGGGTAGACTGGTACACTCCATTACCCCCCCCCCCTCCCCATTACGTCCGTCACCCTCGTTCCACAAACGCTTTGCTCAGTCTGTTTCTTTGCGTTTTCAGCAGGTAGTTGTGGTGCCGTTAGAAGGAAGTTGTAGACCCAAATGACGACTTCCAGACAAACTAGGTTTCTACTCATTCATCACCAAGCAATGACTCGGCTTTTCTGCCTCTGATGAGCAGCATTCTTTTTTCCTTGGTTGGGCCAAACTCAAATTCTGTTTTTACAAAGTAATTTTTCTCAGGCAAGTAATGAATTGCAGTTTGAATCCATGATCTTTTATAGCTGATAAACCCTTAACGGTTCTGCGGGTCCAGACAGATTTTCTCCAGGTCGCACTGATGCAAACATGTGTTGTGGTTACCGAGTTATTTTTTCTTTTTCGTGCCGCGGAACCAATTCCCCTGGAGAAGTTTTGTACAAGCCGTCAACTGAAATGACTAAAGTCACCTGATCGTGCCATTTTCAGCACCGTGATGGTGTCAGAGCAAGATGGCAACAGTTGCCGACAAACCACTTCCAGATTGCCCAAGTCCCTCTGCCACCCACAAAGCAGTGGCAACATGTCTCCTAAATAATCAATAATCCATCACTGGTCGGAGCTGGTGATGGCTCCCTCATTTCTGCTACGATGCTAGCCTTGTTAGCCGTCCCAGTCTAGAACTCTGCAGCCGTATTGAAACAGCATCCTCTCAGCCACTCTCTCTCTTCACTTCCACTGTCATCAGTGCTTATCTGTCTAGCTGGGTTCTTCCTCTGTTTGTGTTTTTCCCTCTGACAACTGGGAAGGCATCAACATAGATCTGCTCTCACTAAATCCTGCCTGGGTAGCGGGGGGCCTTTCTGTGTCCCCTTGCCATGCTGAGGCTCTTACCAAGCACTTTAGTCACACTTGCCTCCTCTCCATCTGCCCCCCCTCACTCTCTCTCTCTCTGTCTCCCTCCTATCCAGTATCTACTCCACTAGTAATGGTCAGGGATAAAAAGAGGGTTTGTTTCTGTTCACACTTGGCTCTTTGCCTTTCTACCACTGTTGTCGAGGCTTAGCGACGGTTAGTTGGTGCTTAGGAAGCCTAAAAGTAGGAGGCCTGACAGGTACACGACAGAATACATGCAGCCAGGGGTGATTTAGGGGGACGAATGCATGCAATCACAGGTGGAGGTGGACATGGTGATCGACATGCAGACACTTTGATGAGAACTCCAAGCACGTCAGAAGCAAAAGATTGAACAACCACAGCTCAATTTTCAGTTTACGTTGCTGTTTTAACCCCCCCCCCCCTTTTTTTTTTGAACTTGTCTTGACATACAGCAACTTGACAAAAATCCAGTGGCATCGCCTCTGGCCCAACATGTCACATTTTCACAGAATACCTCCCCAAACTCTCTTTGACAGTGACAGTTTTTGTAAGGATTAAAGAAAAAAGATGCAAACCTGACATTTTGACTCACTGCTTGACTTTGCAGAAAAATAACCTAGAACAGGAGTCTGGTTGCAGAGGCGGACGAGGCTGCACCGGGTTCAGGTCCCACTCGGAGCAGGAGACGGTGGGCTGGTGGGACAGCCTGGTGTCCTAAAACTGAGGAGAGAGAGCAGTCCAGGTTCTACTAAGAAGGGAACCACGTGTTAAGTTAGATTGTTATTATTGCATGAGTGACAGCAAGTGGTTCTGTTCACACAGGCGAAGGTGATTCCCCCAGCCGTGGCTCCGTTTCCCATGGGAATTATTAAACACAATGTAATACCGTACTATGAAATATGGAAACATTTAATAAAGTCTGTTCCTGTCAGTGTCTCACACGTTACACTTGCGAACGTTGCTGTGATGGAAATTAATAGTTCTGACTGCTTTTCTAGGAGAGAGACTTGATGGGCGTTTGGCATCGTTATAGAAGAGGTGAAAATGTTCTACTGAGAGTCAAATGCAGCCCAACGTCCAATCATAGTTGATTAGACGCATGCCTCCTTCATGCTGATGCTCACAGCTGAATGTCAAGTTTCCTCACCCACGAAATGTGAACCGATTCAATCACCCCCCCAGTGGCTCAGTCCTTATTTCACACACACCAAGGGAGGAGGTCCAACATTTTTACTTGCAAAGACATTCTGTATTAAAAGCTCCCAGCTGGGTGTTTGGAGGAGAGTGCATTTGGTGGACACAGAGCCTAAATCATTGCATTTAGAGGTGAGGATTTAAGATTGGAGATTAGAGTGAGTTTAGGGTGAGGCAAGCAGAGCTGGGGTGAGCCCCTGTGAAATGAAATCAAGGTTATTTATGCCAAGTCCATGTAGTATCATCTGAGGTGGGCTTGAAAGGTTGAAGGTTCCTCTCTGCATCACTGATGTGTTCATAGACTCAGATGCGGGTGGTGTGAGGACAAAGGAGATGATGACACACACACACACACACACACGATGCAGGCACCTGCAGCACACACAACAGTCCACTGCTCAAAAGCAGGTGTGATGACACCAAATCAATAGGCGATTATATTGACCTGATGTGAAGATAAACATGGTCATCAGCATCTTACATTACGAAGCCAACACACCTGAGACAACAGCTACGCTTCCTCCTATGAGGATGGATTTTACAAGGTCATAGCCTCTCGTATTGATCAGCTCAACCACTGTCTTTTACGGTTTCCACTTGGTTTTTGTAGTAAATCCTGAGACACAGAGTGGTTTCAGTTGGCCTCAGGGCAGCCTGTATATTATTTTATTCTGCGAGTCATAATTTATCCTGTCTGTAATATCCCCGCTGAGGCTGTGGGGGGAGGATGCTGCTTGCCTTGTGAGTTCAGGTTGGATGCTCAAAGGATTCCTCCTGCAATTTTTTTTGTCTTCAGAGAGAGAAAGTGAGCATTAGCAGTGCTTACATAATCTACACACACATGCACACACACGCGCACGCACACACACACACACACACACACACAAACACTCTTACTTCTGCCCAGGGGCTTGTAAATACACGCACATTATGCCCCCCCCCCCCTTCACAGCTCTCCATGTGTCTCCATGTCCATATGTGTGTGTGCACACTCGAAGCTGCGTGTCACCTCAAATCTTTTCAAACCAAATTTGTGCCACTTTTTTATTCTGAGTCACAAAGCGGCACCGCATGCCTGTGCATGTTCCCGCTCACTCAGATTTAGAGCTGAACTAAAGGAGACCTGAATCAATGTTTTCAGAGGGGCGTCAGTTCCATTTTTCATCAGTTATTCTTAGTTCCTTCCTTCTCTCTCCTTCAAAAGAGGAAAGGGAGCCGCAGAGACACGGCCATGATACTGAGGACTATGTGCAAGGCGAGCTGGGTGAGAGGTCTTTTGTAAGGTGCTGCTTTCAACCATATTGCCCAGATCAATATGCCACCATAGGAAGTACACTAAGTGAATTGAGAGGCCTATAATGAGCCCGGCGAGTCTACAAGGTCTTTCAAATTAAAGACGTTGCTCACAACTACGGATCTAAGTGGGCATTGACTCCCAGTATTGGTGCACAGATGTCAATGGAAATCACTAAGCCGGAACCTGGAGTAGAGTATCCAAGCCCCAGTTTATTGCTTCCGCCGGTCCCCGGGTCTCCAGTGTGCTTGTGTTTCTTTTGATTCCTCTGAATACAAGAACTCTTACACAGCCTGAGTTGGGTTATTGAAATGTCAAATGTTCCATCTGCAAATCTGCCTTTGCAGTGAATCCTCTCAAAGACTGGCGCTATCTTCTCCTGCTGAGTTTGCTGGCTCTGAGTTGTAAAAGCCAATAAACATAAAAGCACCAGTTTCTGGGAAATACCCCTCTGTTCCATCCTCCCCAGAGCCATTAAAGAAGACCCTTCTCTCCTCTGGTAGGGACCTCAGATTCTATGTGAGAACGCTATGTAGCTTAGCACAGAGAATGCTAGTTGATGGGCAGGGTAGCATACCTC
Organism: Aulostomus chinensis; assembly: GCF_037954235.1. Lineage (NCBI taxonomy): Eukaryota > Metazoa > Chordata > Actinopteri > Syngnathiformes > Aulostomidae > Aulostomus > Aulostomus chinensis. Next base: position 4,453,885 of record NC_141343.1, on the reverse strand, counting down.
TGTCCAACCTCAGGTTCAGGGTCTCGGCCTGTACCACAGTACCCCCTCCTCATTAGTAGCAGCAGTGCCTCTTCTACGTACAACAGAGTGCTGCATCAAATCAGTGCACACAGCAGTTTTGTCATGAAAGTGGAAAGAAAAACATCTCATAATTGTGATTGATTTCATTAAAAATGTTGTGCTCTACCTGAATGATGGTCATGATGGAGAGAATGGCATTCGCTTTATGCAGGAGGTACGCTAACACACTCAGCCACGTCCATCCACATTCATTGTTCTAAGCTAACTAGCAGTGAACTTGGGTTTCCCCTCCTACTGCAGCAGCCATGATGGCTGGTGAAGCTTTGCAGTGTCAGTATTCCATCTGCACTTAAATCCATAAAATTAGATGCGTTAGCTTTATTGGTATAAATGTGTGATTCAAATCTTCTACAAGTAAAACTCCAATGAAGAATGTGTGTTGATATGTTTGTAAGGTGCTGCTTTCAGCCACATTGCCCAGATTTACACGGCTGTCCACCTCCCCACTCACCTGTCACTTCTACTCAAACCACGTCCTGTCAGATGGGTACATACGTGTAAATTGGAGCTCAGGGAATGTGGGAGTTTGGCCCCTTAAACGTGTCACCCTATTAAGAAGCAAATATCAGCATGGGTGAAGCAACCTGTTTTTTGGCAGCATGTTTAAAATGGTAAAGGACTGACATTTGGCGGAGCCTCATGCTGAGCTGCTACGTTTCTCCTCTCCTCCTTTTTTCTTTCCCTCTGTCGACTCTTATTTTTCCTGCTCTCCCTCTCATAGTTTTCCCATGGTGACCCCCAGCTATACACTCCTACTCACTCACCTCTTCTTCTCTGCCTCTGTTTCATAGGAACGGGCTGAAACATTTGCACACACACACACAAACACACACAATCAAACAGGTTGTGTTGCAAACCCAAGTGCGTACCCAGGTGTACTCTCATTTTCATATAGTTTAAATCCATCACCTCAATTAAAATCCAAATTGTTGGCAGATACATGACCAAAATAATACCGTGCACATATTCTTGAAGGGGCTCCGTGGTCTAACGCTTCTTGTCATTGGCCACTCAGGAACCAGAAATGGAGCCTAATTGGACCTGCCACTGCACCAATTATCATGGAGGGATGCTCCCACTAAAAGAACTTTGCTGGTCCAATTATTATACTGGCAATATCAAGTTGGAGCATTCTCCCTGTGAAATTAATACACAGTTTCAGGCTCGTGTAGTCAGCAATTACAGCGAGATCCATCCTGGGGCCTGAAGGATAAATGCTGTGTCTGCACAAAAACATACTTTCTCTACACCAAAAAGGGTATTTAGGTATTTAAGATAAAAAAGAGTGCTGTGAGGGCGTGAGATCACTTTCCAGAGAGCGGGGCTGCGGGCTGATGGAGAAGCAGCAGAAAATATGACATATTTTCACCTGTTTAATTAATTAATCATGAGTGACAACAGGTCACGCAATATCACCAACTGCTGTGATTGTTTTATTGGCACAGTGCGATCGTTCGGTCGTCTCCGTGGCGACAGTGAGCAGGCTTAGCCTTGCCGACCGCCGCAGCTGCTTTGATGAAGTGGGACGTGGCTGGGCGTCACTCGTGTCTGAGAGGGGGAGGCGGGGTCTTCTCTCCTCCACCTGTGGCTTGCACGCTGATGCACTTCTTCGCCTCCTGCTTCAAATCTCTGCATTTCTTCTTTACTTCGTCTGGGGTCCTGTGCTCACAACGAACCGAATGAATTGCTTCAGTCACTTTTTACAAGGCTACATATTTTACTTTGCTGGCGGTACAGAATAGATCTCTCCTCCTGTCAACCAATTCAAAGTATTACTTCTGCTTTTCTGAAATAGAAATATGAGAAAAGAGCAAACAGCAACAGGGATTTATAAGGAAATGACCTAATTAGGGGCGTGTCAACCCCCATTTATGACAGTCTGTCCAATCTGAATATCAACTTACTTTATTCACGGATCATACTACGTGATAATTACCTGAACATGCACACATTTTCAGAGGGGAAAAAGACCTTATTTATAATATGATAATATAATATTCGACAGACAGAGCTGTCACTCAAAGTGACAATGCAGCAATTAAAAATCCACTGATTCAACCACCAGTGCAGCAAAGAGCTCCAGCAGCAGACAGTAGCACCTCTCCACCAACAAACTAGGCTAGAAAATCCAATATCTGGCATTTTCCTGTGACTTGTTTTAATCCCATCTTGTATTGTTCATTATTGCAGAAACACACAAACACTCTCACACGATGACAGCAGCTGTTTTATTGGCCAGAAAATGGTGTTCTTATGCAGACAGTAAAAATGAAGGGAGAAGTGTCTGTATTCAAGTGTGATCATCTGGATTCATTTTGAGATCCGGGTGCATCTCTAAAGTACACAGTGCTTTATATTTATAAAACCAAACTGTGAATGCTGTGTGTTTGCATACACACAGATTTATTCATGAATTCAGAGGTTTATCTGACTCCTGGCTCCAAATTGTTGGAGAATGTGTGAAACCAAACCACAACGCGAAGCCACAAAGAGACGCGTCCTCAGCGGCTGTGATGAGTGATGTGGGACTCCGAGTGGTTGCATAGTGAAGATATTTATTATTTATTGCCTCATAACTCAGATTCAGAGATAATGTCTGGAAGATTCCTAATTAAAGTTGAGATTTAATTCTCACCAAGCGAGTTGTGAGCTGTACAAACGGTGATTTATGCCTTTTGTTTTTGCATGATTCAAAGAAGAAAATCTATATTTTACAAGTGAAATAAGGGCAGAGAACAGAATCTTCCCATCATGACCACATGACATGAAATCTAGAAGTGACTCATGAGTGTTGGCGTATTTGTATCTGTCAGTTGAAATGATCCTTGACTCTTGTGCTTGTGTTGGAGGGATGCAGGGGCCAGTGCTACACGCTGGCTCTTCAGAGCTTCCTGATCTTGAAACTCTCTGCAGGACGTACCGGCGTTGCAACACAGGGGTTTGAGTCCTGCGCTGCCTCCAGCTTGGTTGGTCTGCAGGCGGGGAGCTGTACGAGGGCGTGCGCCCCGGTCGCTTCACAAACATCACCTCTGGTTGGTCGAAGGCAAGGTGACTGGGGGGCGGGGGCTGTCATGTGCTACGTCCCTCTGTTGAAGCTGCTCACCTGTGAAGGAGGAAGCAGAGGAAAGGCTGGGATGACGACTGGTCCTAGAAATATTGTAACTGGCTGTCCAACTGTTTAAAAAAAAAAAGAAGAAGAAAAGAATGTGATACACTGTGGCATTTGGGTGACCAGCACGGGGGAGAAGAGACACGGGAGGGTGGGACAATCATCCACATGATGAGTTGTGCCTGTTTTGCTTGAAACTGGGTCGCTGGCTGTTAAACGTGGAGACGACTAAAACACGTCGTCTCTGCTGCTACATCATCAGGGTAGGTAGACTTGAAAAGGGACTGTTTTCCTAGTAATGCATCAGTTCACACCTCTCTAACTCTCGTCTCCTGGCCATTATAAGGTCGAGTTTAATGAGCGTCTGCTGCTGAATGAGTGTCCTTTTTTTGACCCTCAAGTCAACAATGGCTTTAGAAAAGACCTGCTGGCTTTATTGACAGCGTGGTGTTTACCTCCTAAAATAGACACAATACTTGTGTCAACAGCAGACGATCAGTTTCCTGTTCACAACATGTCTTTGTTCCTCACCAAGATGGTTCTCTCCTGTCTGATAGAAGACAAAGGAAGGAGGGAAGAACAGTGTGTGTGTGTGTGTGTGTGTGTGTGTGTGTGTGTAAAGGAAGCATCGCCTGACAATATCACCATGGAGTGGCTTGTCCCTTCTCTGTTTCTCCTCTTCTAGCTCTCCCAAGCCTTACTTTCTTCTTTCTATCTGTTCCAAGCGCCTCTCTTCCCCACATCATGTCTCACTCTATCGCCCACCCCTTGTCTCTTCTCCCTCAGATAAGGCCAGCAGAGCTGCAGGCTGCTGGGCTGGTTAATTGGAGAGTCTCGAGGCCTGGCCACTGAGCCTTGTGCTTCCTACCAAAACATCTCCGAGCACCAAGACAGCCACACGCATGCCAGCGGGCACACACACACACGCACACGCACACACACACACACACAAACCTAATCGGCCATATTCCCACATGCCCACAGCAAACATTTTACATTTCACGCATGCAAAACAACTTAGAAGTTGGTGAGCAGGAAGGAGTTCAGTATCTCACTCAATGAAAGTTGAGGAGGAAAACAGCTCTTACACATGAATAAACTGTAAATATACTGGAGACGCCCACAGCAGACTGTGACTGCATTAACTTTGCTACTTTCTGACTACAGGAATGTTAAAGGACCCATGATATGGAAAACACCCGTTCCATCTTTCTGGACTTCCTGTGCTCATTATCTGTGTGTCGTTTGGCTCTTCTCTTCCTGTTGAAACATTCAGACATTTGACGACTCATCCTGCATCAGCGTTGTAATTTAGTGTCAGATATTTTTGTCCCCTCCTCATCAATACTTTTCCCCATTGACTGACTGTAGTGGGAAATCTGAAGGGGCACACGGGTAAATTATTGATCCTATTGATTAGAAGAAGCCAAATCACCTGGTGAAAGTCTTCAGTGTGGCAGAGCCTTATGGTGTTCCCTCCTTCCTCCTATGAGATGCTCCATTGCTTAATGTTTGTCCTGGAAACCTAATAACACTCCAACTTGTGTTTCACAGGGACTTTAAAAACATCCTTTGTCATTGGGTTCACTGGACTGACACAAACCAGTATTTATCTCTGACTTCTATCACCCACACACAACCAGGTTCAATCAAATTTAGCAGGCGCAAATGATTCATTTGAATTTACACTTGCAGTAGAGGCTCACCCATCTGAAAGCTCAAACGCCTCGTAAAGTAGCTGCAACCACTGTGGGATGGTGCTGCATGGCTGATGAACCGAGCCCGGGAGTTAAAGGGGGAGCGATGGGGAATGAGAGGCATGATGAGGTGGTTAGTGTCAAAAGGGGGAGGAAGAAGGAGGATGGAAGGACAAGCAGAAGAGGTATTTAGGGCTTGGATGAGCAAGAAGCCATATGCTAATGTAACAGTGTGTAGGCAAATCCTCACACAGATCAAACGCTGCTGTTGTGTGTGGAGGACGATGAGCGCGTGATGCAGCGTGTCAGTAGCATTGAGTCTCAGCTGGTGGCAGGTTAAGTGTCACTGTTGTCCTCTTTCACATTTTCTTTAAGTCCATCAGGCTCAGTCCCTCTCCCTCCCCTGCACGCTGCTGTTGTCAGCCATTTTGTCTTCTTGATCAGGACTGTAATAATGTGACTCGCCGTGGCCTCTGGCCTACATGATGCCGCATGCCTGTCTGTCCATCAGCAGCAGCAGCACCGTCCCCTCGCCTCGTGTCTGTGTTTGATCTCTGACTAGCCAGCATAGCTGAAAATAACCTTACACTCAAAGTCTGCCCTAAAAATAGAACCATCATTAATCCTCAGCAGTGGTTATTGATTGACATCATGAAAGGGAAATTAGGTAACATGTTACTATAGAACCAAGCAGTCTGACTGTATCCAGCTTTACTGTCTCCACGGCCTTAAAACCTCTGCCTGTAGCCCTGGTCGTCCTCGCTTTTCGCCCTCGCAACATTCCAGCTCACGGAGCAAATTCATTTATTCCCCATGATTCACCTTGTCAAGGTGTCGCAGTAAAAGAAGCAACAAAGAGCGCTGCTAAAGTCATTATTAATCTGGCTGTTGCAGAGCTAACAGCAAGGCTAAAGCCCTTGATCTGTTTCATTAGCATCTCTTCATCTGGGCTAAATGCAGTTAGCACTAACAGCCAGAGCTAGTCACTGGCGGCTTATAGCTGACAGAGGCTGATCAAAGGCAGGAGTAGAATAAAGGCTCACCACCTCTGTGTTAGCTCATGTGGTCCACAGAACTGGAGGGGCTTGGCTTCTGCAACACTGATTAATTCATTTTTAACCCATAAAGCCGTCAGATTTGGAGTCTCCTTCATTCTCTCCTCGTAGTTCAGGGTTTTTCAATTGCAGTTCTTTGTAATTCCTCTCACCCTCTAAAATCAGGTCATAAGGCTGTAGTTGTTTCTATAAAAGGATTGTGATGCAGATTTTGGCATTTTATGCATTTGGTTTTTATGGAAGTGTATATAATGTTCAAATGGGACTTAAAATTTGCAAAAGGTTTTTTTTGTGCTAACGTTTAAAAAGAGTAGATGCACGAATTGGGAGATGTCAAGTCTTACTTCCAATAAACTATGACGCCGTCGTCTTCCTGGTTATTCCCAAACTTTGTCTTTGTCTCCGTGGGAGCAGCAGCATGTCCAATACCAGCTGGTACCCAGCGTGTCCCGCTGAACGTACGTCCTCCAGACCTCCATCCAGTCTAACCTGCCTCACGTCTGTCGACCAAAACAATGAATACCCCTGTTTCCTTCTACGCTGCCTGTCGCTCTATATTTGATAAAACATGGAGCCATCTGTCTTTTTTTATAAATTATGAAGTGTCGTCATCACGCCACACGGGCCTATCACATTCAGAAATTTGTCTTTTTTTTTTTCGAGCCACATTTGATACTCGATTAAAAATTCCAACTCAACTTTTCCGTACCCTCACAAGCATTTGCACTGAAGTAAATGATGAAGCATTTTTGAGCCGTAGAGTCACCGTCTTTGTTGTCAAGGAGCATTTTAATTCATGATGCTGAAAATAACAGAAAGACGACAACCCTTTCTGCCTAAACTGATGAAATACTTTAATAGAACTGTCAGAAACTGAAATTAAGAAAAGTAAAGCGATTCCATTCACATCAGAGTTGCAAGTTTGTCAGAAATTATGCGCCACTGCAGAAGCCAAGAAAGGCCACACTTGTAATTACTTAGTTCATCATCGTCTCAAGATAACAAGATGGTTAACCCATCACCATGAGATAATTACCTTTTACTCCAGATAACGGGGACACTGGATCACCGTCACAAAGCAACAACTCTCTCTTTCTCAAGATAACAAGATAATGTTCCCATTATCACAAGATAACAGCATTCAAAAGTAATTGAAAGTACAGCGTGTCTCACCTTCCGTACACAACTTTCAATTATGCACTTTGTGACCTGTCAGTAGTGTCTCTGTAATTTAACATTTTTAAGCAGTTTGTGTTTCCATGACGACTGTGGATGATTAACAAACACGGAAGTTGCCGAAGGTCTTGTTAAAAACATCGAACCCTCTCTTATCTCCTCTGTCCGACCTGCTTGTCATTCTGAATATCCAAAATGCCTCATTTCTTATATACTTGCCATGATGTTTTAAAAAAAGAAAAGAAAAAGAAGCATGTTCTCCATCTTGACCGGGAATATTAAAAGTGTCTCAGCGTGCCTCTCTGGTTAATTAGAGCGCAGCGGCAGCGGCAGCCTCATGCTGACGGATGGTACACCGCTGAGCTTCTTACAGGCCAGGATTAATGACTCCTGCCTGACGAGGATACGGTTTGTGTGTGTTAGCATGTGGAAAACGTGTAGATTACACAGGTGTGGCCTGATGATTGTGTGTGCTTGACATGTTTTATCCTTTATCTAGATTACTGCATTGTACCTGCAGCTGTTTCAGATATTGTGAAAAGTATCTGTCATATTTATGATTCTAAATAAGTCACCTTAGGAGGGAGGAAAAAATCATCATGCACAACAAGAAACGCCGTGTAGCACTGGTGGGCAGTGAAGTACTCAAACCAGCCGATGCATCTGTAAGCATCATCTGTAAGTGTGGCGAAGGAGGAAGATGAAAGCCTGGCACAACTTCACACAACAGGTGTAGTCTGGTCTGTGGGGAGTCTGAGGTCTCGGGGCCAAGGCGGAGCTCTGCAAGAGATGGATTAAACCCCAACACACAATCATTTATGCCCACAGAAACAGTGCATGTGTGAACACACACCCTCGCGCATTCACAAACAAAATGGGACAAATTACAGGACAGTGACTGAACCACAGACAAGAAAAACTATCCAAGCATAGTAACCACAGTATTCTGATTCTAAGCTTATCATGTATGACCCGTACGCATGTTTCCTGTCTGACCTGCTCACAAGTAATGATCCTGTATCATTCGTTGAGGCAGTGGTTAAAGGTCTGCTCACATTTGAGGTTAAAGAAAGATCTTGGCTGAGGGATCACGGAGGACGTGATCATTGGATCAGGAGATCCACGTGTCCAGGTGGTCATCGTCTGATGTTAGTGGTAACCATTCACCAGCCCAGTCTTCCTCAAGATGCAGATTTTCCGATTTGATGGTTTAATCTAAATTCCTGCTTCGCAAGGGTTTTAATTACGATGACACTTGAATGGCACTCTTGGTCATTTGCAGTATTTACGCGTACAGCCGGTGGTCATGACTGAGGACTGTCTCACAAGGTTTATTTTTAAATCTACGTTTATACGAAAGACCTTTTACTTTAGTAGCTTAATGCTGTCTTGTTTTTGTGCATTTTCTCTATAGAATGAATTCTAGACTACTCAGTATCATAGCAGCTGAGTCTAAAACACAAAAGCTACCACACCAGTTTACAGCAAACGGGAGAATGTGTCCAAAGAGGCCAAGTGACTCTACGAAGGAGAGTTATGGCTTCAGAGACGCTGTCAATGGACGCAACACCTGCACTGGAGGACTGGGACCACAAATGAGACGTTGTGCCAAAATGTAAAACATCCCCTCTGCCATACTTGGGCTGAATTCAGACATCTTCCTCCACTGGAGCCAAAAAAAGAGTCATAGCAGGAGTTTTGTCCCTCTCCTTTCAGGTGTAACAAATCAGTAATATGGTGCAAGTGTCCTTGAATTTATTATCCCATCCCCTTTTACTCTCCACAGCAAATAATTGAGAATGCCATTCCAGGGAATATTTAGATCTCTTCTGGTGCATTTGGTAATGGGAAAACTGGTCACGCTTGATCAGTGTCGGGCTGCTGATGACGCCGTTACTGTTGAGGCTGGACAGGTTCTGACAGTCAGTGTCCATTCGGCATTGAGAGGCTTCTCACACACTCGACCCCCCCCCCCCCCGTGCACAGTGGACACAAGCGTGTATAGAACAAAGCACCTCGCATCCTCTTGCTGCACCACGAGTGGGGGAAGCACCACCACTGTGAGACAGCAGCCACGCTTTCTAATGAACGGATGAACATGACGCTTCTAGCGTTTGCTTCTAGAAGGAACCTGATAGAAAGAGCAGATCCACTGTAAACCACATTTCTGTTTTAGAAGAAACAGTTTTTAGCTGAAACTGGAACATGGCCTCGCCTCAATCTCCTCCATCACTGCTGACCTAAACCACGACTCAAAATAAGTAGATTTAGAGGTTTAGTTAGTAGTACTGTCTTGTCTGTTTGTTAATGCCAGTTTAGCGTAGCTGTTATGTGCATGAAAATCGTAATTGTCCCAGAATAATCATTTGAAATTAAATTATGGAATCAAGCAGTGCGTTCGGACCGACTTCAAAACATTTTGTGTTACACAACCAGAAAACTATGAAGTATTCTATCCTTGACACAGATTTGAAAGTGTTGGCATAAGTCGTGGATATAAAAATATTAAATGGGACGAGTTGGATGTCACCAAAGTCTCTTAAAGAGATGAAGCGGAGTTCCTGTCAAGAGCATGCCAACATTCCCCTTGGGTTGATGTAAGAGGAAATGGGTCGGTGCTGGCTCACATGACTTATCCTGAGGGTCGCAGAGCTTCGCTTTGACAAGAAGTCGGGTCAGGGTGGATGTGGCCGGGCGCGGATCGGTCTTTCAGTCAAGCTGTCCAGTGATGCTTCAGCTTAAACAAACACTGGGAAAGAGGGCTGTCCCTTTTTATTCTTAAGGAAGGAATTGAAGCAGGCGGCTGTTGCAGTAGATGGTTATTTTTGGATTGTAACTGGACCATGCATCCCTTCTACTTTGGAGAAATGCCGGAGAGGAGACATTATGGACTACAAATTGGACAAAAATCACAATCCCCAAATGCAGGCACAAATATAGACGTGCAAAAACCCCATGCTGAGTAGACAGACTTTCAGATGAACACAGCACTGTCACACAAAGACAGTTGCTCTGTTGAATGCAGACAGCTGCACACACAACTAGAATCAATCACCGCTACACGCACACGCAGCACAATCCTCACAGCTCTAGTTATCTCTCGGGGCTTGTTATGTTTCCTCGGTGTCCTTGGGATTTAATAGTACCATCAGGCTAGCCCGCCATACTCCCTAGTCACTATCAACATAATGCATAGATACACTAAAACGGAACATGGTCAACCTTCATGGACACACTGGTGCTCAAAGAGAGGCAGGCGCCGTCCCCAACCAGACAGAAATAACTCGCTGGATATTCAGTCAGGCTGGGGAATTCTCCAGCTATTTAGCCTTTAGGAACACAGATGTGCCTCAAAGAATGGTTGCTTCCCCAAGCGTGAACTCTCAGATTGTGATTCTTTTGGCCCCATCTGTTCAGAGGTTTTATCGTGGTTAAAATATCCAGATATGTATCTAAGCTTGTGAATTTACAGTAACGTGTAAGCTTTGCGTGTGCGTGCTTATGTGCAGATTAGACTCAGTCACTGGGAGACAAAAATAACAGCCTTGGCTTGATCATGCCTGGAGGCATGTTGTGCCTGCCACATATTAGAAGACATTTTGTCTGACAGCTTCTCACATTTAACAACAGTGTGACGTACAGTACAGTGTTAGTGGTTGATGTGTACACATGAGATTGTGTCAAGAGTGGGAATCGTGAAGCATTTCTGTCAGAAACTCTGCCATTCACGCCACCATAAAGAGCTAATCAAGACACACAAAGAGGAGATGATGGAGCATCTCCAGAAGGAAAAAGAAGCGCCTCATGGAAAACGATGAAAACAACACCACAGGTCAACTGCCTGGCTGTGTCTTTGTGTGCTGTACGTGTGCCAGTTGAAATGAATGGGCTCAGATGCAATGACGGAGAAACGGCCATTTGTATCGTCACCGGCGAAGTCGGTGAAAAATGTGTTAAGACTTCAAGCCATTTTATAACATTAGATTTAGTTGAAATGATGAAAAGGCCACGTTAGATACTGAGAAATACAATAAAATATGAGGCCAGGGTTGCATTGATCACTGGTAGATTCTTTCTTGGGGGGTTGTTGCTATTCATCATAAAGACGGGACTAACACACATCCATACCTCAACTAATTTGATGCATTATGTGTTGTTTGACCTCACAGGTCCCATTTGGAGGCAACATTGCTCCCCTTCTCTCACACACACACACACACACACACACACACACACACACACACACACACACACACTTCCTCCATCAGCATCCTGCCTCTGACATCATGATTATGCATCTCTCTGACCCTCCCTCCTTTGCTTGAATCTTAACGCCACCACTGTTGTCACTTTGATGCCGGCGAGGAGAGCAAGCAGATGTGAGTCCATCTTAAACTGTGGTGGAAATTAAATCTCACTCAAGACATAACAGTGGGGGGGATTAGGCCAAGTCTAAGGGGTCAACACCAACCTCTCAAAGAGCTATTAAATCTGCAGCACCCCACCAAGAGTTGCATTTGGTTTAATGGGGTGTGAGTTTGCATATGCATGTGTGTCACTGCTGATTGGTTGAAAAGGGCAAACAGAGAAAACATCATGTTGTGGTTCGTGCTTTGCTTGACATACACGACTGAGAGGGAGCAGATGAAATAAGATGCTGTTGTTGCCGAATCATGGAGCAGCAGAAGAGTCAGAGTCGACTGAAGGGGGAAGCAGACTACTGGCAAAGCAGAAGCTAGAATGGATTAAACCGCGTGCAGAAAAAAATCTTCTCGGAAATCGGGAGGCTTTGCTGATCAGTTAGCTCTATTTTTACGTGTCTTTCTCTGTTCTGTGTTGTTGGCAGTATGAGTGCATATCATTTACAGGTGTTTCATGCTTTTTCTTCCAGATCTCTGCCTGCCACCACAATGATGGGACTCTGATCTACCTGAAGCTCTGTGGTCAGGACAAGGATGGCGCTACGCTGAAACCATGAATGCATCTCATGCTTGTACTGCCCTTCTAGAAAGATCAGAATCGGACAACTCCCCCTCCAAGCTTCTGGCAGCCGTTCATATTTCCTGGAAGTTACACTGAGATCTGGATTCTAGAGAAAAAGATTCTATTTTCGGTCCAGGATCGACCGAGAGGCTTCTTGAAATTACCATATTCTCCCCTCTTATAGTCTCCCCCTATTCTTCATTCCTATCCTCCAAGTCCCAGAGGCACCAACTGATGGAGAGACAAAGGAGAGAGTCAGGATAAGAATTAGAGCATCTGGGAGATCAGGAAAAAAAAAAGCAAAAACTGCTGATTCGTTAGGAAAATTAGAGTGGGCCCCCCCGAGGCTTACTCAGTGAGCTGCATATCTTTGTTACATAGAAAGATAATTGTTTACATCTGAAATCTGTTGGCCAAAGCAAAGTCTCACCTCTGTGCTTCAGTCAGACTCATCAGGCATCCATCAGAGAAGGGGACGTCTTCAGTATGACGAGGGTGCTGAGATTCCTGTGTTGGCCTCTGTGGCTGCTGGCCTTCCTCAGCCTGCTCACTCGGGTGAGGATGCTGGAGTTCGGTGGGGCGCCCGGCCAGTGGGCACGCTACGGACGCTGGGAAGCTGGATCAGTGGGTGAGTTGAGCTTCAGCCTCAAGACCAACATCAGCAAAGCTTTAGTACTCTACCTGGACGATGGTGGCAACTGTGACTTCTTGGAGCTGCTGATCGCTGGCGGGCGCCTCCAGCTGCGCTTCGCCATCCACTGTGCTGAGCCCGCCACTTTGCATATGGAGACACGGGTGAACGATGACCGCTGGCACATGGTTTTACTCACCCGCAATTTCCGTGAGACCCTTCTGATGGTGGATGGGGAGACCAAAGTGGCCGAGGTGAAGTCCAAGAGGAAGGAGATGGCGGTGGTCAGCGATCTGTTTGTAGGTGGGATCCCACCTGACGTTCGCCTCTCTGCACTGACGTCGAGCACGGTGAAGTACGAGCCCCCGTTCCAGGGATTGATCTCCAACCTGAAGGTGGGAGAGATGCCTCCTACTTTGCTAAATAGCCAAGGCATTCAGAGCGACCTGGAGTACCTCTGCACCAAACAGAACCCGTGCTTCAATGGAGGATTCTGCTCGATTCAGTACGGGGAGGTTCACTGTGACTGCACCCACACCCGCTTCAAGGGGAAGTACTGCAAGGAAGGTAAGCAGCCGACACGATTTCCTCACTCTGGCCGGGTTTATGCAGTCACTGTAAGGATACGCTCCTCATTGGGCCGATGAAACCAACCTTCTCTAGATGGAGATAGCCTCTGTTTGATAGGCATGTTGGAGGTTAGCCTCTAACTTCCCTCAAAACACTCCTGTCTTTCACCTTTCCAAGGCTTTTGTCGTGAGGTCAAAAGTGACCAACAGCTGTGGCAGAAAGACGGTGTCGAAAATGTCAATGTTCAGTCTTTTGTCAAGTTTCCTGGGCTGAAAGATTGAGTTGTTGTGTGAGTCATACGTGAGATTTAGACATGGCAAAGAAGCAACTTTGAATGTGACTGAGATTTTGTTTTGTTTTTTATCCCCGACATCAAAAGAGCCGAACATTGCGGCAGAGGATTTGAAATGTCTCACTTTCTTTCCCAGCCTATTGTCTCCGGCCTGCACCTCGCTCCTGCCTTCATTTGCTCTTGCAGTATGCTCCTGTGCTGTCAGCTCATGTCAAACTCGGTTCTGTTTTAAACCTTGGGCTTCCTTCTTCACTGACACATCCCATTTCCATATCTATGTTTTTCCTTCACGTTCATCCATCTCTCTCTCTCTCTCTGTCTGTTCATCCTGCTGCATTCCCACCGCCTGCCTCCTACCAGTCAAGGCTATCTGGGCTTTCCATCTCTCTTCGCCTCCCTCCCCCACTCTCCCGAGTTCACTCCCTTACTCCACTTATCTCTTTCACCTTTACCCACTGTCAGCACTTCCTGCCTCCTCTCCTCCTGCACTTACTGCCCTCCGCTCTCTCTTTCATTCCATCTGCATCTCCACACTTTGCTTATGAATTTTTATTCCCTTTGCTGCCGTCAGAAATCGCTTGCTCTGTCGAGATCATTTGTAATGTGGCAAAACCATTTTAACCTACATGTCTTCTGTTGATATCATCTATTGATATTGCATTGAACCATCCACAATAATCAGTAGGCTCCGTTCCATCTACCTTGTCCTGTGTGATGAAATGACTTGTAATTACTGAATCTGAGGTTTTGCCTGCAGTTACGTCCTAATTGTTTGAAGTGTTTCATTTTTGTGGCGTTCAGAGATAAGCTGTGACAGAAAAGAAGAAATCAACCACAACAAAATATTTTCTTCAAATATATTTATCTGCGTATTGCTTTTGACAGATCTGAAATAATAAGAATAAAATCAGCAGGAGTCCAGTGTTTAGATCAAAGCCCTAAATGGTTTTGATGTCCAGCTTTCGTTCGCAGCTCAGGAGTTTGTGGTACTGCGTCTTTTTTTGCTCTCTGAAGATGCCGGACGAGCAAAACCCTTCATTTCTTGTTTAGAAAGAGCACTGAAAACGATGTCATCGCTGGACAACCATGTGCGTGTCTGTCTCCGTCTTTCTTCCTGTCCTTGTTGCCTTAATTCTTCAAGCTCGTTCTGGTTCTCTCTCTCCCTGGGCTCCGTGTCAGATTGCTGTGTGGTTGCTGGAAGCAGATACTGCTGCTTGGCTCTTGGCTAAATTGAGAGCAGAATACCAATGCAGTGCTACAGTGACTGCAGGAAACATTTGTCCTTTTGAAATAGAGAGAGGGAAAGAGAGAAGGAGTGGGGGTGCCATGGAGATGGAGGTGAGGAGGAGAGAAAGAACAAGAGGAGAGGAGAGAAAGCAATGGCTGATCAGAAATAAAAGGAGGACTAGAAAGAGAAAGACACCGTGGAGATATTAACTTGCTCTGTGTTAATATATTTTCAGAGATGTTCTTTGGTCTGAGGATTGTAAATTAGGTCATTATGGCAGACTGCCAGTGCAGTGGTGTATTTATTCCTTTTACCTCGCTGGGAATGTAAAGGTCTCTCTCTCCCTCTTTAGTTAGTTTTAAGGCACTCTGGATATCCGAACTAACAAATTCCTGCCTGGCTGTGTTAGCTCTGGAGGTGGAAGGGCCGGCGTCATGGGAACGCTTACTCTGAAAGGTCTTCTGCCTGCTCACTTCAGTGAGGAAGGGAGTTTTTAATAATTGAGATATGGCACTTGCAGTATATTCATGCGTCTCGTTCTAGATGATGTATGATTTGCTAGCTGCTCATCCAAGAGGACGCTCTCCTCCTGAAGGCTGTAATTATAACCCATATTGAAGGGGACTCATTCCCCTAATACACAAATTTGCTCAAAAGCAAGACACTAAAAATAGGAGTACAAATCTATGCTGTGATCAGCACCCTGTGGACGATGATCCCCATATGCGAATATTTCTCGATGCCGTTAAAAGTCTCTTGAGCAGCACTGAAGTCGTCCTTCAACAGACAACAGCGGGGTTAACGAGCTCCACTGATATTCCTCAGACGTATATTTCTGAGGATTTCTCCACAGATAAAACACTGGTTAGATAGCGGTACAGTTAAGGGTTTGATGCCCGCTAGTCACCACACATGCGTCACCATTTGCAGGGATCAGGGAAATTCTTGGTTTTCTCTCCCACTGTTTTTACTGATAGCTGCTGCGCTACAATCACGAATACAAGACTTTGGGGGGGGGGGGGGGGGGCTGCCTTTGAAGTACCATTAGAGAATTCCAAAAGAGAATGGAGTCTGACACTAAGAAGTTGCTTTCAAGTCAGCCTGAAGCAGAGATGGAAGGAGAGAAAGCAAAACTTCAATAATCTGATCTGATTGTGTGAAAAAGCTGCGCACGTTCCTGCTTTGACAGCCTTCAATGCACTCTGGACGAAGAATGGAAATAAAAGCTACTGGTCACCAGGGTCTGATTGATCACACACAGTGTCAGTCTGGAAAGGAATCACTAAAGTCTGGAAATTGAAGATGACACCAGTTGTTTGGTAATTGTTTCTGCCCCCCCAGCGTCTTTCTCCTCCTGTTGCATTCATCTGAATATTAGTGATGTCACTCAGCTGTTGCCTGCAGGTAGTGCTGCGCTGGGAGTCATCCCCGCTCCCTGACTGATGCTACTGAATCCCTGCTAGCACGCCCACCTTCCGTTCAGAGGGTTCAGGGCTCAAGTCCGGCAGCGGTCGGTGCGGGCGCAGCTCAGGTTAGCGCTGCCACTGACGGGTTCCAGTATTTACACCGTCAGCCTCGTCTGAGCAGAGGCAGAGGCCTGTTGCAGTCTGTTCAGTTGAATAACGTGAAGCTTCAAAAGTATCAACTCCGTCACCAGACAATGCGTCTGATCTGACAGGAAATAAATACCCCTGCTGCGTGGTACTTCTACTAGGTACCATCACAAGCCCAGCATCAGCGTGGGGGTGCGTCTTCCCTGCTGCCCTGTGTTTGGATGTAAGCGCAGCAGGCTGAGGAGCCTAATTAAACCTGCTATCACGGGCTGCTGGTTGTTGACCCCGGCTTTGTTTTCTGCTGTGATATTTGTACATACATTTACTCCTGAAATTATGAACCTACTCAGGTTCGTAATTTACAGTAGAATGAACTGTAAGTGTTTAACAGCTGGAGGTCTCAGGACCAGTTTGGCTTCACACCCAGAATGTAAATATTGAACCTATTGATCTCTGACCATTTCACTTCACTATCAATCTGCAAATCACTTTTTTTCAAGGTCGGACGGTGAACATTTTCAGTCCTGGCGAAAGATTTAATGAATATCTTATTTTGCTGTTGAAGGTAGCTGGCCGTGGACGGTTCTGTCTTCTATCTTCAGTCGATTATCTGTAGTTTTCATTTTCAAAATTGATTTTCATGCAGTTTTTGGGGAGATGATCAGCAGCCAGTTTCCTTTTAAGATGTAAGAAAAAAATATTCATCCTCGGCCAAATCAGGAACACACGGTCGGTGTGTGTTTCTTCTTGACAGCTTTGACGTGAAATGTGATCCGTGTGTGTCAAAGGAAACTGCTGTCCATCCATATTTGCTGCCTCTGTGTGGCAGCGGAAGAAACACCACCTCACTATTTACCCAGAGAAAGGAAAAGGTTGATGCAGCAGCTCTTTTCTGTTTGGCAGCACCGTATAGAGACGTGTTTGAAAACAGCTGCTTAGCTCATTACGGCGCACGCTCTCCAATTCACTTTCATCATCACTTTTTATTATATATGGTGGAATAAAGCAGAAGGCCGGGTCCCTGCAGAGCCCTGCAGTTAACTGGTCTAGATCTTGTGTGTTAGGGGGCGGCCTCCCTCAAAGGCAAGAAGCCGTGACCTGGGGGGGGGGCGGTGGGTCTAACTGCAGACTGATTTAGAATCAGAGAGCTGAGGCGCCACTTTCAAACACACACTGTCCTTTTTATGGCCTGAGGAGACATTTTAACACACTCTTCCGTGAGCAGATGCTATTTCCCCGACAGGCAGGTGGGTAATCTAGGTTTATCAGCTGTTGTAATTCATGAACAATAAGAGCTCTCTTAAAGCCACAACACATGAACGTGGCCTTTATACTCAGCAGCCCGACATCCAGGGTTAGAAATTAGCTGCTGAATCGTCTCGTTCTAGCCGCCACGGCGGCAGTGACAAAGTGGCGCATGTCCTGTATCTGCATTAATGAGGAGTGTTAACATTAACATTAAACTGCTGCTGAACAACAGTTAAAAGGATCCCCTCGGGGTCGGTGGCCCCGTCCCCCTTCCCCTCACTCTTCTGCTCACACAGAGGTTCGCTGTCATCGTGTTAGCATAACTGTGGATTATTAAAACAATAAAATGAAGCATAATCTTTATGTGGGGGTCAGTTTTGATATTTGTGGAGCCACTATGAATAATTCAGTCTAGAGAACTGCGTTCCACTGCAGGCCGTACCAATAACCTTGGGGGGGGGGGGGGGGGTTGCAAGGGAAGTGGAAGAAGCTCTAAAATGTGCTTCTTTCCGCTTTGCATCTCTTCTTTTACAAGAAACACCGAGCTCATTTAGAGCAGCAGCAGTGGGAACAGAACGATTGCTTTGTACTATTACACTGCAAGTGTGTGTGTGTGTGTGTGTGTGTGTGTGTGTGTGTGTATAAAAGAGAGAGAATATTAGTACTGACCTCAAGGGTTTGAATACTTCATGAAATAAAACACCGATGTCAATTTTCTAGTCCTTGTTCATAACAAGAAATACAAATGTACATGAATGAATAAGTACAAATTAAGTGGCTGGTAAATGTTTGGATCCACCAGCCACCGCAGCAGCTGGACAGTTGATTAAGTTAATTCCCAATCCTGTCAACATCATTTTTAACGAATGTTTGATTTTTTTTCTGAATACTACGTTCATTCAAAGACAGATGTGTTCCACATATCTAATTCTTCTCGCCTCTTAGAGCACCACTGAGTCTTAGATATTAAATTAATCCAAGTATTGCATTCTTTTTAGTGTTCATTTTTATTTCAGTTTTTAACATTTACATTATTACATGTCAAAAACTTGCATTTGGGGAGGCGGGACTGTGATTTTTGCGAGTATCTAATGGTGTGACATTGACGGAACGGTTCCGGGCTAAAGGAACACGCGAATCATACATCATGGTGATAATTGTGACCCACAGGCAACCACAGAGGGGGGGAGTGAATTGTGGGTGCAGTGAATTGTGGGTTGGAGTGTGTGATGGTGTGGTTAGAGAGGGACCTCATTGCCAGATAATTGAACTCCAAATTAACTTGGCCTGTATACATAAATAAGTATGGAGCTAATGAGGGGGCTGCACCCTGCAAGACCGCCTGAAGAGCTTCCTTATCAGCAACGCACTGGGCTGTGATGATGGAGGCTGACAGTGTTCAAGACTTTGTGCCCACACAAACCAACTCTGCTGATAAAGTCTAATGAAGCCCTCCATGCCTGCAGTCTGCATGGCTGTGCTGAGAGCTGCGACTCACCGTTGATCACATTTGCCGCCGCCGCTCCTCAGACTTGGACTGTAACCGTCGCTATCGTTCCAGCGCAACCTTCCTCTTGGTCAGTGTGAGCAATCCCCCGCTTTCAGTGTGTTCGCTGCTGCCCTCCAGCCACACGTGCTACAGTATGGACATATTTTGCTTTGGCTAACTGCTTGAAGAGAGAGAGTCGAAAGGGAAATATCAGTACTATTGAAAGAGGGTCGAGGTGGTTTTTGTCGACAGTTGGTGTCTCAGTGGGTCGCCTCAAACAAACATGAGCTGATTACATGTTGAATAATTACTGGAAAACAAAGCTCAAAAGTGTATGACTCTACACCTTCAATGAAGAGCAGCCCTTTTTTCATATTTTGGACCATACGTGCAGTAGTTTCCTTCTGAGCTGGCTCAGGCCTGCATGGAAGGACCATGGACCCCTGGACTGCGTCCTTTTCAAGGCCCCCTGCCACACCACCCTCCCCCAGCCAACCTGTGGGCTTGTTGTTAGCACCTAAAGAAGCTTCACTGTGAAGCTAAGTACCTGCCTATGAAACGGAGCCTCCCGCTGCCCCTTTCCTTGTTTAATGTCGTGAAATTTTGGGGGGGCTTCACCCTCTTGCTTCTCTTCATGGTTACAAATGTAGCTTCTGACTCTGAAACACATTTCTGCTAAAGCCACAGAACTACATGGAAACAAAGAACTATAAATACAGTACAAATGACTGCAACAAGCAGAGGGATTTCACAATTTCAGCACTTGTGGGTGGTAGCAACACACACACACACACACACACACACACACACACACACACACACACACACACACACGATGCTGCAGTCTGAGATTTAACCTGTTATCTGTATACAAATGGAAGAAGAAGAATTCGGTTGCTGACCGAACCGTGTTCAGTGAATTATCAAAATATTTACCACCAAGCCAGTTCCTGGTAATTCTGGCACTTTAATCAATCATGCATCCATGTGATGATTTTTGTGTCATGGTTTTGCTGTCAATGAAATTTTTTATCATGGGGATCAAAGTACTGGCTATCAAAAAAGTGCTTTAAAAACTCATCACATTACTTCCTGGCCTCATCTCACTTCCTTAAACTTCTCTTCTTCTGGTTTTGGCTACCCATCACCCACTCATTCATTTTCTCTTTTTGCTGGCTGAGCAATCCCACGTTCAAAGGACACATGCTCCTGGGCTTCCATTCTCCTGTTGACAGATTTCCAGACTTCTCGAACTGACAGCAAAGCAAAAATACAGTATTTAGACATGGATGCCCGGTATTCCGACACCGCTCCTATATCATTCTCTCTTGCCATGCTGTCTTCCTCTCATGGAAGCTAAGTAATTGTTTCTTTATCAGCCTTTTTGTTTTTTCCCCAGAATCTGGCTTTAAGAAAAGAGGGGAATAGCTCCAGTTGATATCCCTCCATCCATCCCTCCATCATCCCTCCATGTTCCCCCTCTTCTCCTGTTCAGGGTGGTGGGGGTGGAGCCTATCCCAGCAGCCTTCCCCCTGGACAGGTCACCAGTCCATGGCAGGGCCAACACATAGAGACAGACAACCATTGGCTCTCCCAGCCACGCCTACGGTCAATTTAGAGTCTGGATTAACCTGGTCCCTCTTGATGTCTTTGGACTGTGGAGGAAGCTGGAGTACCAGAGAGAACCCAGCAGGAACAGGGAGAACATGGAGACTCACACAGAAAGACCCCGTGCTGCAGCCGGGGCTCCACCCACAACCTTCTTGCTGGGGGGCCACAGTGAGGACCACTGCACCACCGTGCCGCCCCTCCAGTTGATCGACTTCCTTAAATCCTCAATCCCCTAATTCCTCCTCTCTTCTCTGCACCGGGTGAATACCACAGTATAATACAGATTGCTGTTCCTCATGGCAGCGTGAAGCAAGAATCAGTGGATTTAGAGTGAGGTTAAGCGCGCTCCAAACAGTCTCATTGGTGTCATGCAATGTGCTCGTGGATGTAACGCAGGGTGGGTACAGTCAAGTCAGCAGCTGCCAAGGAGGGTGTCATGTGATGTGTCCACCCCATCACCCTCTCCTCTTTAGTCAGGTGAGTCTTTCCCTGGCTGGAAGGTCCCTGCCGGCGTGATCGTCTGTCGTATGCAATTAAATCTCACTCTTTACCCCTGCTGTCAGTCAGTGAGGTGAAGAGTGAGCGAGAGCTTTCCCTCTCTCTCTCTCTCTCTCTCTCTCTCTCTCTCTCTCACACACACACACACGCCATTTGCTATTCATGCCGGTTCTAGCTGAGCTGGGGGCATTGCGAGGGGTCCCAAAACATAGCAGTGTAACATAAGTTTAGCATATTGATTTGCCTGGCATGGATTTTTTATTATAATAGGTGGGAATGCTGATGCCTGTCATCCCAACCCTCTGCAGGAGCGCGTTGGTTTCCTGATGCAAATCAATGAGGAATCCTCGGATGGCTTGTTTGAGATGTGAGAATGCAGCTTCAGTATGTAGATCTGCTCACATTAATGGCTTTAAATTTCATCTGCTAATAATAGATGAGGATATCGACGTGCTTCTCATTGCAATACATGCATTTAACACATTACTGGAAAACATTAGATGGCAACAACAAGGCAGATCAATAGTGGATCACCTGACGGCTTGTTTTAAGTGTCAGAATGCCGCATCAGTATCAAAATGTCAATGACTTTAAATTTCATATAGGCTTTGGAGTATCTGGTACAAAGTCTGTATTGATTTTTTTTTTTTTTTTTTCCTGGAACCCTCTGGGTTTACTTGTGTGTGCTGTTATTTAACAGACAGGTGGCTCCCCATAGGCTTTACCTACCAGAAAAGGTGGATTATCAGCTGCAGTGTCAGACATTTTCTATTTCAATATCTGCTCTTGTGCTCTGCCGTTTGAGAGCTGACTGAGTGTTTCCCCTCTATAGAGAAATGTTTACTGCTGCAACTTTTTAATTAAAGTTATTCGGGGGCTTTTAGATAAAACTGAGATTCTCTTCTGTATCTTCTCTATGGTAAGAATGAGGATTAAGATTAATTTTGCTAATTGTTCTAATCAATGAAATGTTTTCATTGCGTGATGAAGTGATGCAATTATATCACATTGTAGCAGGAATTGTAAGTGCCTTGCTAAATACCAGAGCCATTCATGGTATTCTAGCCTTAAAGTAGGTTTTTATTTGATTGGAGCTCAAACTCTGCTGTAATTAAAACCAATATAGCTGCACCCTTCAAGAAGAACCCCTACTTTTTGGGGAAATATGCTTACGGTCCATCCAGAGCCAGTCAAGAAGATGGGTACTCTCAGGAGAGGGTCCGTCCAGAGACCAGCTAGTTAGCTTAGCACAATGGATGGATAAAGGTTCATAACTCAGTCAGAAGAAATCAAATGCACTCTGTTCCAACAGTTTGCCTGCGTCGATGGAACAGGGGCCCAGCAAAACCTTCATTTCGGAGGCACAGTTTGAATTTAGTTTGTCTACTTCTTCAACCAGACACAAAGAGATAATTTCCTTTAAAAAAAAACAACAACACGTAGATGACGAAGTAGTTCCAGCTCAGTCGGCGATTCCGGAATTACAATGTTTTTATCACTTTGGATGTTTTCATTTCAAATTTGATCTGCAAACCTTTTCATGACAAAATGTGGTTCACTAACCTGCCCATCCACGTCCATTCACTGTGCTCAGCCACTAAAAGTAGCAGGTCTGAGCTCCCTGACGCACAGAGAGGAGAGAAGGGTATCTGTCAGGCTCTGGGGGAACAAGCAAACAAACACATTTCCTAAAATGTTGCTCCTTCAATCACACATCTCTCTGAAAAGGGTATGAGACGTTACAACGCTGTACAGTTCAACAGACAATTGACATATTTATTTTCAAGAAAGGCCCTCAAGAGGCTACCTTCAGAAGTCATATTCTTGTATGCACTGTATTATATTCACTCCATTGTACCCTTAGGAGGAGAAGTTGCAACATGTTTGCCTCTGATAATGTTCTTAAACATTTTATTAGAACACTGGAATAATCAAAGAAGCACGAGCAATCCCTCTCCGTCCTGCTGCCACTTTTACAGCGTAGGCAGCAGTATATGTTCAAGCTACATAGAATATTCATGGTGTCTTGCTTTTATTCTTTTATTATCAGCGTGTTGCACCTCTGGCATCATTTTTATATGGTAGTGTCCCCATTCACATTTCATATTTCAGCACTGGGATGAATGATTACACGCAGCTATTAATCTGGAGCCGAGTCGTCGATCACTGGCGAGAATGGATGACTCATTTACAAACCAGGCCACTTTGTTTCATAAGCTAACAAGCTAACTTTGTTTGAGGGGTTGCCATAGTTCTGAGGACATTACATCATTCAGCTCTCTCACTCGCATAGTGTTAGCATGAAGCCAGATTGTGGCATTTTGCAGCTTCTCTGTGAGCTGCGTGGTCAGTGACTGCACCGTCCCCCTGAGTCTTCAGGAGGCTCAACAATGCATCGTTACTTTTGCCCTCACAAGAGTTCTCCGTCGCAGGAGCAACTCAACTTAGGTGCCATCAAGGCTGATTTCTGGTGGCATTCATTATTACTTGGTAGATCTCCTGTGACTTGGGCTTGATCTCTGACATTTATTTATTTATTTCGCCTTCCAAATAGACGGGACCACCTATTGAGTTAATAAAGTGCCTGTGACATCAAATTACAAGGAAATGAGGTCTGATTGCTGATGTGCCTGCTGCTGTTATGCCGTCACTCAAATTGCAAGCTGTTTGTGCTCGTGGCTTATCAGCGCTCTCCCGCCTCGCTGCTGAGTGAGACCGAGGATCACATTTCTGGTTTATTTATTTATTTTGCAAATACTTCCAATTTTATTTGAGTTTTTTTTTTAAAAATATGACAGCCATGCGAGAGTATTACAAGGGAAGCAAGTGGTTTGGGGAGAAATTGCATCATGATTCACTTCCTGTTCTTACTGACTGCAAAGTTTCCCTCAGTTTTCGCTCTGTGCTGAGCAGTGTGTTGGTGATGAGCGTCAGGTCCTCACCCAGCCAAGTGACTGATGGAGGTCAGAGCAGTTAAACTCACATAACATGGGTTTGAGTAGCTGAGGTAAACCTGTGCTAGTTTAGTGGAAGCGCTGCACCGGAGGATGACCTCAGCACGCGGAGGGATAGAAAGAGAGGCGGCCGCTGTTTGAAATCAACATGGCGGTGGTCGTGACAAAGTCACCCGATGCCATGTGAATGCTCTCATGTCTGCGGTGGGTTGCCAGGTGGGCTGTCTGCCAGGGAAAGTGAAATGGTTTTAGGAGCAAACTGTGAGTAGTGGGGGGGTCAGTGCATAGTGGTGCCAGCCTGTAGATTGTGTGTCTGTGGGGAAGCGTAGTTGATGCAGGGCCTCTGTGGAGAGGCTTTCATGGTCTCCCTGTGTCTCACCGGTAGGTTCACAGATGGAAATATCAACATAAGAGGGGCAACAAATAGGATTGCAGCGTTTGGGTGGTGCGGCGTGCGATGGTGCACTGTGTGACAGCATGACGTGTCATCAAAGTTGACCCTCCTGGGGTTCTACGCGATGATGCAACATCGCCTCCACCGACAAACGTAAGCGTGCTACCTGTGATTTGCGGATAACATCCATTTGGTAACACTTTACCATCTTCAACCGTTAGTAAATGCTGAATGAAAGCATAATTAACCCTTTAGTCACATTCAATCACAAATTTTGCCACCATACAATTTAGTTTTGATATGAGATGGTATCACACATCCACTGAACACAATCTACATCCCACTGAAAGCATCAGCAATTCTAGCTGGACAATTTCATGTCCAGTGAAGATACACTTGGGTGCTAACATTGTGCGTTGCATGTGATTGCTGGCCGCTAAAGCAGCGTGCTGATGTCGACTGACGTGTCGCCGTCCCCTACTGTTCACTCCTGTGTCTTCCAGGGTGACCAGAAAACAAATGTCCATGACTGCTTAGCACCGCGTTGTGGTGGTGAAACAATAAATGTTAAAACTATGTCACAACACCACATAAAGGATGCCAGAATAAATGAATCATCGTGGTGTTGTTGGCGTTTTCAGCCCTGATGAGGGGGAGGACGGATGGATGATGGATGGAGGACCCAGAGACTCGGCATCATTGCAGCTTCCCCACAGGAAGTGCCACATTGTATCTCAGTGTGTGGAAGGAAGTTTCACATTTTCCTCCCTTTTTACAGCAACTATTTTTTCCATGGATCCGTCATCATCAACACAATGTGATAATTTGATGCACAAAAACAGACTGAAATGTTTATTTTAATTGTTCAGTCTTCTCTGGCTTTTGGTGCAGTCTTTGCAATATAAAACATTTATTCACTGCCTCAGCGAAAGGACTTAATCACACATTTCCATAAACACACAAACACATTGACACACATCCTCTGGCGTCACTCTTCACAAACTGAGCGGGGAAGGAAAATATTGACTCATATTCTTCTCATTAAATGGCATTTTGACTGTCGGAGGCTGAAAAGGACATATAGTACACTAATTGCAAATGGTAGAATGCCAGGAGCAGTGTGAGCTGGAGATAATGGTCACCCTTTATCTTCTGCTCCTCGAGGGGAGAGCTTGTGTAGGCCTATTGCCAAAGGATAAGTTTGGCTGAAGGGTGGAGTCAGATTGGAGGTCATCCCGGATGTTAGGAATTACACGATTCCAGTGTAAAGGCAGAAAACATAGTTCATAAGAAAAAAGGGTTAATCTTGTTATGCCAGGAGATCATGCCAAGTTTTTACAATGGACACGGCTTCTAGCCCCAGCTTCTCTGCCAGCTGTTGTTTGTGTTCCACTAAGCCATGCAGTTTTTTTTAAATTTTTTTAAAAAAGGTCTTTTCAGCTCCGAGTTATACGAAAATACAATGGTTGTTGTTCAGCTATGGATTAAATTATCCATCATGGCTGCAAAGTCATGCAAAGTCACCACTGTTGGTAAAATGGGAAATATTGGAGAATTCAACTGTGCAGCTGCGACTTACCTCATGAATACTCAGCAAGACAGTCGAGAGATCGGCTATAAAGAAATCACAGCCCCAAAGAGAACGTTCACATGTCTGATCAGGCTTAAAAATGCTATTACTCTATTGTTCTCCCTGGTTTAACTTGACCTTTCACATCTGGTTTATTACACACTGATGCCCCCCCCCCCCCTCCTTACTAGAGAATAATACCGACTCTTTTTTTATTGTGATGGAAAGGCAGCGCTGGCTTTAGTGCGGTTTCATTTCCTCTGCGCTTAGAGCTTCTATAGGCCCAAGTCCTGACAGTGACTGTACGTGAAAGCAATCACCGGGAACGACCATTACTTTGCCGGGTGATTGAATACCGATAAATCGGGCCCACTTATTCCCTTCAAACACAGAACGCTGGATAGACTCCAGACCAGAGTGGATTATCTTCCCTGGTGGATTTATGGCAACATGATCCTGCGTCAGGACGCGGAGCTTCCATCAAATAAACAAAGTTGATAGAGAAGTATTCAGAACAATTGTTTTGTTTTGTGCTTGCGTAAGCACAGTTTGAACAATGCAACTATGTGCATTGAAAATAGGTATGCAAAATAGAGCCTAAAATATAAGTTTTTAGATTATCTTGAAATGTGGGTCCCCCTCTTCTTATGGCTCGCAGTGGTTTGGTCCAACCCTCCCTGCCCAATCAAACATTAGCAGAGCTTGGTTTGAGTGGAAGTCGTGACTGTCGGAGCGCTTTGGTGGTGATGGCTGACTTCCCGCTGGCGAGTGCTTTGCTGAGGTTAAAAGAACAGTGACCGTGCTGCGCTGTAGGTGGTCCCCTCAGGCGTCGCGGCTGCACCTCCGATCGCGTTGCGATCCGTCAGGCAGGAGGTCAGCTCTTTGGTTAGGAGCTCGCTGATGGGTCAACCCTTTTTTCAAGCAGGTTTTGTTTTGTTAGAAATCTCAGATTTGACACTGTCAGGACACTTGGTTGAGTTAGAAAGGGAATATCATGAGATGGTAACAGCAAAGCTCAGTCGTGAGGTGAGCGGCCAGATTGTTAACCCTTTAATTATTCAGTGTCGTTGAAGAGGAATTATCATGTCTGCTCAACACAGGTACTTCCATTTTATGGCACTTTTATTCCCAAACATTATGGTTTTCAACGTTGTCCCTCTCAGAAACTATTCTGGACAAGACTCCTTGTTTATGCCCCCCCAACAGTGGAGACAGATCTCTCCCCATGTTGCCGTAGGGGGGGGTTAGAGCAGCAGCATCGTGATGACTCAGTGCTGGTCGTCCTCCCCCTGGAACTCCCATATCTGTCCATTTTTGCTGTTTTTCTCTTGGCTCGCCATCTGTGTGATTATGTACACAGTGATTCAGTGACTAAACCACGGCACTGAAGCATCTCAAAATGGCTTCCTGAGGGATTTTGGAGGGTATGGAAGGAGAGGAGTAGGGATTCATTTCAAGATGAGAGAAAACTTAAAGATTTGTACCAAAAATCACTACTACTTTATAAAAATTAGCCAAGTCCACAGCCACGTAGCTGATGAAGGATCAACCAGGTATTAACCCTCCAGCCTCGAGGAATGTGCAAGGTGTATGTCATTGGGTTTCTATCGTCTTATTTTAATGCAAATTTTACATGATTGTCTTGTAAAAAATTTGATAAAGATCCAAGAAAATTCCTCAAATTTACATAAGAATAAATACAAAAATCTCCACAACAACAACAAAAAAAAGGATTTCTTGAGGTGGTTTTTGACTTTTTCAAAGACAGTAAATCATCTTTGATGTAGCGAATCTTTCACTGGTGTTTCCTCCCTCATCATCTTCTCAGATAGTCCTACAGTTTGTGTTCCACTTTGAACAGTGGGCAACATGTCCCGTGCTCGCTGGTACCAGTCCTCCGTGCAGGCTGTTTTTCTTCTTCTACTGTGTTTGTCCCAGCTACAGACGTGTATCGTTGTCTATACCGCCATCCTCTGGCAATTTGCTTGAAAATCACATGGAAACAACAAATGTTTGAACTTGTGTCCGGGCTGAATTTTAGTTTTTGCATAAAATCTAAGCTTAACTGACTCACTGGATTGGAACACAGACAGGGACGGACACAGAACCCTCCCCCCAGATGAGCGAAAGATGGATCTGTTTACGCCGTCTGTCATCCGCCAGGTAACTACTGTGATATGGCCTGGTTTTCCAATCGTGCGCGTGTGTGGGAGGTTGTATGTTCGTGTGTCGTCACAGCGCACAGGTGGCGTGCAGCAGCAGGCCAGTGATCAGGTAGAACACCACTGAGGTGGAAATAACACAGTCTGGACTCCTCGCTGCTAGAGGAGACCTGGCGTGAAATGCTGCAGGTAATGTTGACCGCACACTGTTGCTCCCCCTGTGCTGAACAAAATCTGGTACAGGTGCATCCGTGTGGTTTTGTATATCTGGGCAAGTCATGCAGGTATTTGCTGGCATCAGTGCATAAACAAACAAAAGCCATAAATACATGAGAAAAGCGGTTGTTCAGCCCTTGTGATGGTCGTGTGTTACTGGTTTTGTTAACGTTCTGCTTGTAAGGCTCAAACATGCCAAAAAAGGAATTGTGTGTCAAATAACAGATAATGCAGCAGCAAAGATACTGTGGATTAATTGGTGGCAGAACAATGATGCTTCCTGTGTGTGATCACTGTGTCCAGGGGCCTGTGTGTTCTGTGCCTCGATGACACATCAGGGTCTCTGTTCTCATCCTTGCACTTATCGTGCCTGACTAAAGCCAGCACCAAGTGTCTCACTGAGACTCCAGCTGCTGTTCCTCTTGCATCTTAAATAGACAGGTGTCATTGCCAGAGGCACTCATGAACTCATATTTGTCCAAAAGTGAAGTTGTGTAGCATCATCTGACTCTCTGATTACACCAAAGACTGGCACCACACAGATGAAGCAAGACAGCCCAAGTGAGGAAATCAAAACTGCTTGGCAGCTGGTAAAAATAGTCAATTCTAACACTCAGTGCTGGGGGGGCTTTGGTTACTGAAACATGTATTATCCGCTTGACTCTGTCTGACCTGCATACAAGAGTGATCAAGTGTGACAGTGGTTACGAGGAGGTGGATAAAGGAGAACTCCCCTCTGTTTTGTCTCTTCCAGAGCCCTTCTTTTGTTCCTAGGTGTTTGGCAGCAGGCCGAAATCTAGTCAACTTCCACTGCAGTGATTTGTCGGTGACACATCAGTAGCTCACAGAGCCTCTCGCAGGGCTCATCTGAAAGAGTTATTTGCTCCTCCACAAATAGGTAAACTTCCACCCAGCAGACAAACAGATTGACAGACAATCATGGAGGCAGGCTGGAGGGCAGCTGGGCTTTCTGTGTATCATCCGCTGTCTAATTGTCCTTCGGAAGCTCTTTAGCAGCAGACATCTGCATGAAGTTAAGACGGGAACTCCAAGTTAGTGGACAGCAGAGGTCTTCACGGGTCCTAAAATCCCTGCCCGACTCGGAACGAAGCCACGCCCCTAAAGTACACCACCCCAAATGTCCTCCATGTTGATACAAACCAGACCCAGCAAGTCACCATTCTACAGTGTAGCTGGCAGGACATGCGACTTCTGTGAGCGATTCCCTGTCCCAGTGACAGTTAAGACACTGACATGGGAGTCTACCTGGAAAAGAGGGCTGAACTCCAACTGGGAGACGAACAACTGGGCGTTTTACCTGGACCACTGTCATTGTTGCAGTATACATGAGGAAGAACCGCTGAATTCACTGAAGTTTGTCCTCCAGAACAGAAGGTGGCAGTGTGTCACCTCATGACTGGTTACAATTAGATATTCTCCCATTTGCATCAAATACAAAAACAAGATAATCAGTGGCGAGTGGCGCCCATGTCAGATGAAAAACTGTAATTAAATAACATGCATATAAAAGCAAAACCTGACAGCTTCTTCAGCTGAGATGTCGGAATCTGATGTTGCTGGACGGATGACCTGTAATGTTGAGACTGGTGACATGTTGAAATGCTGTGTACCCTCAGCTGCTACGAGCATTCTCATCACCAGTCGTGCGTCTCATTAATATGGTAACGATGACATGAGTGGGCAAATGTATGTGGTTCAGGAACAAATCACTGTGGATGATGCTGGAGCAACATTTTAATGTGAAATCTTCATTCCCAGGCATGTCGTGACGATTATGTGCTCCTTCAGATTGACATTGAGCTTCTCTTGTATGGAGCTGTGTGTGAAATATTGTGTCTGCTACGTGCCAGCTACCTACACATTCTATATGTGTTCCAGCGATGCCGCTCTCTGCTCTGCATCACGTGGATGGGGCTCATGCGGGGACTCCCTGACCCTGCTTCTCATGTACAGACCTGAACGCTCCACTCCAACTCGTTTCCTCCTCAGTTTTCCCTCCCCATGGTTCAACGACCGCTGTCTCATTGAGGATTGGAGGGCTGATGTTCCCATTGCCATGATCACACAAGGGAATAATTAATGTTTCAGTCCAATGGGCAACAGTGTGGGCTGGAGACGAGGTCGTGGCTCGGTGTGGTACTATAATGCATATGTCTCAGGCACAAATGAATGTCCCAAATCCCTTGAAGGAGACCTGGCTGGTACTGCCACCGGCCAAAACCCATTCCCTCAAACACAATTTAGCCACCTCGGCAGGGCTGAGGGAGGAGAGGGCTGCAGTCCGTGCACGGCAAACACAATGCTCTCCATTTAGAAATGCAATTTGTCACAAAAGGATGGTTTTTAGTTGTGTTGTCTCCTGTCTCGTCAGGTGTACTGTGCTCTGTTGTCCTCATCGGAGAAAGCAGGTCCTTGAGATCTGTGCTGCCCGTGATCTCTCCATCCTTGGCTTCCTCCCTCCCTTCCTTTTTTACTTCGTCTTTTGCCTGCTTTTTACACTATTGTATGAACAATAGTAACACTAGTCAGTTTTAATCACTGGGGAAGTCAAATGTCCTGGCAATGTTTTTCAATCCATTCTTTCATCAGTATATGATGGGGAATACACGATTTAGTAGTTTTAGCAATGGAATGGATGTTGAACCAAATACAGAGATGCTAAACTTCAATATCAGCAGCTCTCACCGTTGGAAGGCCAAAGAAATCAAACGTCCGCAGGGGAATCAGACATTTACATGAACCCTGTTACAGATGCAGTAGTGCTACTTTGTCTTGGTTTGATGTGAAAGTGGATACTTTGATTTGGAGGAGTTCTGTATTCATGTAACTACTTACTTGATTCCAGAAATATGTATTATGGAATGCACATACAGTAACAGTGTTCAAGGTCATCTGCCTACACATTCAAAAATATTGACTTTGTAAAAGTGTTGGAGCTTCTGTGAGCGATCCCCACCGTATTCACTTATATTTCTGAGGCTTAGGACAATAAAATAAGAGAGGCATTGCTTGCAGGTTAATACATGAGATGCATGACTATAGCAACGTTTCTACATCAAGGTGTTCAGCGCATTATCTCATTCAACCTTCTGTTGGTGGAAGGCGACGTGCAAGCTGCTGATCAGGAGGATTTTGAAGCTCAATCTGTGAAATTCTCACCTTTCTGATGAAATTAGTCTCTGTTCACCATCAAAAACTGCTCTGATACTGAATCAACAGAGGGTAAATGGCTAATTCTTTGCCAGCCTGTCAGCTGATGTAAACACACGAGCACTAATTTCAGAGAGGACAAAGGGAGTGGGGAGAATCTTCCCGCCTCCTCGTCATGTCACAGCGACATTTGGGAGCGTGCACAAGTCGGCTCATCAGCAGCGCTCGGCTCCTGGAGCTGCAGGGGTCCCTCCTGTGTCAGGACAGATGTTGCTGCTCCGTCCTTGACAAGTGTGTGGTTCACTCAAGTACCTCAAAGCCAAACCAAGTAACCAATCCTTCACTTGAAGTTGTTGTATGTCATGTCAGCAGTGATTATTTTCAATCTTTTTAAACTACTTCTGTTAGCATAGTTCATGTCTCCCATGTCACCCGCTCACCTCCTCCCAGGAGCTCTGCAGGCGAGCCTGCGCCCGAGTGGGACTGAACATTCCTTCACTTCTCTACTGATTGTTCAAGATGAAATTCCACATACTCCTATCATCAAAGTCAGCCCAACCGGCAGGCTGGACTCTGCCCATGCTGACGTTCACCCTCTGGGGTTGAGGTGCTGCCTCACAAGAGCGTCTGCAGATTTCTGGATGACGTGGCTAAACGCTCTGTGGATTGTAGCCGTGAAGTGAAGAGTGTGTGTTTGTGTGTATTTTGGATAAGTTTGTCCATCCTTCCAAACTTGAACATATAAGAGAATTTCAATATAACCAGGAAGAGTGGTGTGTGTGTGTGTGTGTGTGTGTGTGTGTGTGTGTGCGTGTGTGTGTGCATGTGCGCACATGCGTATTGGGGAGTATGAATTATTAATGGACTAATAAAAAGGTCACATCAAGCCATTTTCATAAGAGCTCATTAACTTTTATTTGCTGAAAGAAGATGTCGGTGTAATTAGAATAACAGAGATTTAGCTAATGAAAATACCATAAACAGTAGTGGAGTGGAACCAAGGAATAATCACGCGCAGCTCAGACACGTCTCAGACTTAACTGCACATTATTGGCAGGTGACCTTTCAAGGAAATTGAGGGAGATCCCAGGTGTTCTCAAGGTGCCGCTCTGTTTGCCGTGCATGAAAGTCTTTGCTGTATTATCTTGAAGTTTCGCACCGACTTATTTTGAGCCTATGAATGTGTGACATGTTGTGATAAGATTATTGCTTTCCACCCCAAGCGTGACCTTACTCGGATTAAGGTCATGAAATACTGTAGTTGTGATCTGTCTGTGGAGTATTGTCTTCAAGATGAGAGCGGTAATACAGCAGATCTGATATTTCAGGATATATTGAAGCCATACTTCACACACAAGTGTATTTTACTGTTCAACGACTCCCTAATAGGAGTTTTGGGCTCACAAAGATGTCTTTACGGCCACACATAGCTTGAAGCTAATGGCGACTAATGGCTAACAACCGCTAAAATGTCCAAAAGCAACTTTTTAACACTGTCGAGGTCGTCTGGAATAATCCAGGTCTTTTTAAAACAGCCGCATGCTCAGTAATCCACAAACACTTTGATGTAACCTAAAAAGACACGGGACAGGTTCATTACCGTTGAGACGACAAGTGGACGGGCACAGACGAGCCGGTTCAATGCTGGTTGTACTCGTGCCGTAAACCAGAAGAGATGTGCAGTTCCGCTGAAAGACGGGGCGAAGGGAGACCGTCGCCAGTGCTAATATGCACTGCTGATATACTTGTGGAATCTGCCCGTGAACGTCTTCCCCGGACCAGGCTGCAGTCCTGCGAACGGCAATGAAAACATAACCGCCTTTGTGGGGGTGGTGAGTACAAGCTGAGAAGAAAGATTTAATTAGGCAAATGTTCTGGGCTCAGTGTTGAGGCTGCACGCCTGGCCCTCCATGGTCAGACCTTGTGGTGAACATGATTGGACACCAGCCCTCTGCTCTCATGTATTATTGACGGTGGATAAGTATAGGTTTCAGTGTGTGTCATTAGGCAGAGCCCACCATGAATGATGAATGATGGTAAATTGTAAAAAGTGAAGGAGTAAAGCTCTTTGTACAGCAGTAATCAATTCTTGGTGAGTTTAATCACCTCATTGGTCTGACCTTCGCAGGAGGAAGTCACACGGAGCAGAGATGTGTACTTGAAAGCATTTTAACAAAACTGAAAGGTGTGCAAGAGATTAAGAGAGAAAGAAAGGAAGGGTTTGTATGTGGCTGAGATTGAAAGGATTTCCTATCGACACATGCCCCATTCCATATTCCAACACCTCACCTTTCTAACCTTTGTCATATCTGGCTTGGTTCCGCAGATATCAGGGAGATTTGACAGCCGCCCTGTTTGTTCACTGTGTGTGCTGATAGCCTGGCAGCTTGTTTGTTTGTTTATTCCCTGTCTAGGTCAAAGCTGATGCCCTCTATCTTCTTTTCTGCCTTCCTGCCACTCTCTCACCAAGCCCTCGAATCGGAGTGTCTGAACTCAAAGCAGACCCTGTTGCTCTGACCTTTTCACAGAACGATATTTGCTGTAAGGTAATGTCACAAAATCCAATTTTCGGATCAATTGCGTGTTGTCTAAAGAAGCGGAGGCTTGCTTTTGGTGATGGGTAGATTTATGAATCAGCTGTTGATTTGAAAAAGTTGAAGGTTAACAATTCACATGGGTTGGTTCAAACCTCTGAGTTTACATTTACTTGCTGTGGTTAGAATGCATCTCATAAAATTTAATCCTGGACACAAAGACTGGGGGCATTGAGTGGACTTGCTCGTGGTTGTGAGTCACAGCTTCCATGCATTTCTTGCACCTCCTTTCACCTGACTGTAGTATTATTTAAATGAGGGAAGATGCTTCTCCTCAGACTATTATAACCAAAGCTGAACTATTTTAAGATGTGATTGAATTATTTTTTTTTTCCAAAAATGAACATGTTTTTCAGTGAAGTGCATGAAATTAAATCTTTTAATGGACAAATTAATATCTGTGTATAGCAGAGGATGGAAGTCCTGAAGGAGAATCTGAGGCTCTAATTGAAAGTTGGACTTCCTTCATTCGGTCATGAATAGAATAAGAAAGATCGATTCATTTTGATGACATCATATGAAACCCCTGGGAGAGAGACTGCAGGTCTGCAAGACTCATGCATTTCCCCATCGTGAGGTACATTTTGCCTTCCACGCATCTGACAGAGGCAACGATGGAATACGCAGGAAGTCATTTATTTGAACGAATACTGATCTCAGAGCTGCAGGTGCTTCAGAAATTGCTGTTCTCAGCTTGTGATGTAGCTGTTTCTTCTGATGTGGGCGGTGGATGAGTCTCAACATGCATGCTGAGTTCGTTGTTGTTCTGGTTAGTTCTGACTCACAGGAACAGGTTCCGGGTTCAAATCTGCCGGCTGGCAGGGGCCTTTCTGTGTGGAGCCTGTTCTCCCTGTGCCTCCGTGGATTTGTGTTCCTCCCACACACCAAAAACATACAGGTTAGGTTTATTTGAAATGTTGAGCGTTGCTGCCGTCCCACCATGACGACACCTGACCCCGGGCTGAGCGGGGGTCTGAAGGGCTGAACCTCCTCCACATGTGTCCCATCCTCTAGCAGCTTTGGGTCTTCAGGAGGATCTCTATGCCCACTCTCTCCACAGAGCACAAGATAAAGGGTGGACTCATGGGTGTTGAAGTCAGAGAGGAGGCATCTCTCAACTGCCAGGCAGCAAAGAAGGATGACTTCCTGGGCCTTGATGATTTTGACAGTGTCGCTTGGCTCCACCCTCAGGGTGGTGGTCTTGCAGATCAGGGTCGTGGCCAAATTTGCTGCAGAAGATGAACCTCGGTGTCTTGCTCGTGTTGCTATCTAAGTGTTGGAGACCCTGCATCACACCCTTAACCCGCATTGACTCTTTGAGTCGGGGTCTCACAGAAGCTCCGGTCAGTGCTCAACTTCTTATGGCATCTCAGAAAATGGAGGCCCACACAGTCTGGTAGATGACTGCACCTTAAACGCTGACTTTTAAACGAAATGCTAATATGGTCAAACATACAACGGTGCATCATGTTACTATCCACTGTGGGGAAACTGAGCTGGTGGCAAATTTAGGCATGTTCCAACAATGTGGGATGCTGTGCCATGCTAACTTGGTATGCTAATGCAGTGTCTAGCCGTACAGTACTCGGGCTGTCAGGGAGCAGGTTAGTGGTGCTGCAGGCCTCTGCCACGGACAGCCTCAGATGTTGGAGATGTGCGGTTCTGCTAGCGGTGGCAGCAAGCGTTCACCCACAGCTCATAAACAGACCGCTGTTTATGAGCAGAGCTGCTGCTTCTCAGCGCATATGTTTCACTATTCTGTCGAGAGTGTAACAGCGAAAACACTTACCAAACTGAGACAGCGGCAAGAGCTGTCATATGTGTGGATTAGAAAGTGTTTGGGACAGATAATGTGCTGCTGACTAGCACGCGCGCACAGAAAAAGCGATGATCCACTCCATCATCTGTGAGTGTTCATGAACACACTTTGATGTTCTGGTTTTAAGAGTGGGGGTTTAAATGCTGAATCTCAAAGGCCAATTTTCATTTTTACCTTTTGTTGATGAAATGAAAAATGCTCCGTTCACCTGAGTCTTTTGAAGGTTGGATGCATCACTGCAGAATACACAACCTTGACCCGCCGTCAATAAGAGTGTTGACATCACAGCGCTTATCTTAAACGATTCAGTGAGCTCAAGTGTTTCTCTGTCTGATGGATGCAGTCAGATGTGAGGAATACAATGCTGAAGACCGCTCACTGCAAACTCTGTTTCAAGTGAAGTAGATTTATGGACAAGAGCAGCTCAGGCTGTCGAGTCTGCACTGAAAAAGCATTGCAGTTTCTTGTGTCAAACAATAGTTATTCATTGATACTTAGGAAATATACTCTAGTCAACAGTAAATGCATTTGCGTAACACAAGTTTAGCGCTGCATATGAATCCACTTTACCACTGTGGTACATTGGGCTGTAGAGGTTTTGTCACACATGTGACGCACTTTTCCACAACATCAAGGAAACTCACTCTTTTTTTCTGGAAGTTTACATGTGCATGGGTTCCCTTGTCCCAAAGCCAATGGGATCTGTCAGCTCTGTGGTGAACAAAAGTTTATGAAACAACATTTTTTTTAGAAAGATAATCACCACAAAGGGGTGGCACAGTGGAGCAGTGGTCCTCACTGTGGCCCCCCAGCAAGAAGGTTGTGGGTGGAGCCCCGGCTGCAGCACGGGGTCTTTCTGTGTGAGTCTCCATGTTCTCCCTGTTCCTGCTGGGTTCTCTCTGGTACTCCAGCTTCCTCCACAGTCCAAAGACATCAAGAGGGACCAGGTTAATCCAGACTCTAAATTGACCGTAGGTGTGGCTGTGAGAGCCAATGGTTGTCTGTCTCTATGTGTTGGCCCTGATGGACTGGTGACCTGTCCAGGGGGAAGGCTGCTGGGATAGGCTCCACCCCCACCACCCTGAACAGGAAAAGAGGGAGAAAATTCCTCCAGGAATTGTAAAAAGTTGCCAGTGAAAACTGCAAGAAACAGACTGATTCTGTCCTCCCAGCCCACAGATATCAGCTGAATCTTTTTAACTTGTAGTTATTGAAAAGTTTAACTTCAAACCTTGACATTACTAATATTCAGATGAATGCAACAGGAAGAGAAAATGGTGCTTGAGAAAGTTGAGGTTGCGTAACCTCCATAAATTCTCCAAACAACTGGAGTCATTCAATTCTCAGACTTTACACACTATATTTCAGCCAATTATAATAACAATCTGAGTCTGTCGGGGTGGAAAAATGCATTTTTAGTGGGTGTAATTTGATGACAGTTACTTTCCCCATCGGATTACATGATGGCTGCTCTGGGGCTGCAGGCTGGAGCTCTGCTTCATCTCCATACTGGAGAGATTTCAAAAATGGGTTTCCATCCTCACTTGGACTGAAAAATTAGAAAAATAGGGTCCAGCTTGAAAAAAAGAGGAAGTTCCCCTGTAATGACGATTGTTTCTCTTTCCTTCGGTGGGAAAACACATATGTCATCATAATTTCTGCCTTGAAGAACAACAATTAGGCTTTTGCAGTGAATCGGTCATGAGGGTGTTCCAGTTTGCACAGCTACTGCAGTAAGAACCCTTTAGCTCTACTTTCGTTGGCTGGTTTATTTTTGGATTGCTTTTCTAGGAACGCTGTTCAGGTTTTCCTCCTGATCCTGATCTCCATACAGAGCATCAGCCTTATTACCAGCTCAACACGCTCCTGCTCTAATCATCGGCATGCCACGTACTTTCATAGCAAATCTCATGTGGGTAGTGGGATTATGACAGAGTGCAGAGAAACACATTAGCGCACAGTGAGGTAATATAGGTCAGCACGCATCATGTACTGAACACACATCACAACACACAGTATTGATTTACTGCCGACACCTTGAAGGAAGGCAGGTGGAGGGCTGCACCTGCCCTACAACTCTGTTCTGAAAACTTCACATATTACTTTACTTTTCTTTTTTTCTTCCTTTTTTGAATATATAAAGCATACACTCTTAAAGACAGCTGCAGAATTGTGAGTTGTATGAAAATTGGCACCTGGCAAGATGGAGGAATCTCTGAAGCAATTATTTTGACAATTGCATGTCTTCTTGGGGAGGTTGAAACTCTGAGTTCTTACTTTTTTAACACTTTACATGTCTAAGACTTTCGATCTGTCACAGACAGATAGACACAGTTTCTTAATGATGACGGTGCTTGAAAGGTCAGCCTTTCCTTTTCACACTGATTCCAACATCTTCCCCATCTCCTTCTCCGGAGGTGAGCAGCAGATAAAATTCCTGAGGTGCCATTGCACAGCAGGTGGCATATACATTCCCAGCGTTTTACCTTCTACAACTCGACTTCTGTTCATGTAGAAACAATTCTGAGTCTGGCTGGAAGGGTTATTTTCAGTGGGTGCAGGTTATGACAACAGGAGTTCATCAGGATTGACTCCAAATGTGCTTGAAGTGTGGCCTACGAGGAACATGGTGGCATTCCTCCATTCTGTAATTTCAGCTGGCCTTCTTTCCGCTGCTGTGTCTGCCACAGTCACAGCTGGAGGCTCAGTGCTTTTGACTCGTCTGTCCAAGGAACGTTTTGAGATCATTTTTTTTCCTCAAAAATGGCACAAACGTCCACTTGGAGCCAAAGATGAACTGATTGAATTCTAATGTTCAAGGTCTCTGTGACGCTGCATCCGTCCACTAAAACCGTCCTTGCGACAGCTTTCCAGTCGACAGCCAGAGAAAAAGTGTGTGTGTGTGTTTTTTAAATTTCTCACTGTAGAAGCTGTGCTGATGTGCAGTTAAATGATTAAAAGTATACTAAGTTCTTCTCCGGAGCCTTCGGGCTCCCCTCATCCCAGATCCTGCTGCTGCTGGAGGAGGCAACAGACCTGAAGAGGCTCAAGCTGCCACCCGTAGCTCCACCTGCTCACGTCCCTGTCTGTCCATCAGTCTCTTCCTTTTCTCTCTCTCTTTATCTCTGTCCCACTCTTTCCTTCTACATAAATGTCTTCCTCCATTATTTGTCTTTGTTTCTGCCCTGCTCTCCTGCTCTCTTTCCCCCCAACCGGTCAAAGCAGAAGGCCGTCCCCACTGATCCTGGATCTGCTCCACGTTCCTGCCTGTTAAAAGGAAGGTTTTCCTCGCTGTACCAGGATGTGCTGCTGATGGAGAATTGTTGGGTGGAGGTTCATTGAAGGAGCGTGGTTCTAGACCTGCTCTACCTGTAAAGTGTCATGAGATAACTTTTGTTGTGATTCGACGCTTTAGAAATAAAACTGACTTGACTTGACTTAAGTTTACCTGGGAAGGTTCTGCTCCGGTGCCTCCATTTGGAGCAGGAAGCACACGAGGACAACAAACTCCACACAAAGGAACTGGGGCTCAAACGTTTTGGCCATAAATAAAGAAATCATGCACTGACTAAGAGAGATTCCACACTAATTTCTAACAGAATTAATTCACGAGAGGATGATTTGATGATGACACAACATCACTTTGCCATCTGTCCATTGTGTGCGGCCCCACTCGGCCGTAACCAGGGTACACTCATTGCTCAGTCACGCTCCTTGGATGAACGGTGGGCTGTCGACTGACGTGGACGTAAACTGCAACCTGACTGGTTGGCAAACTCTCCACTTGAGAATGTGAAATGGGTCAACAACATTCAAGCAAGTGTTGGTTTATTCATTATTTTTTAAATCAGAAACAAGCAGAAGTAAATTCAGGTATTTCTAGGTCAGTAGGCAGATGCACTGCACTATCATGCAACTTTTTTTTTTCTCAAGCAGCCACATCACTTTCCAGGAAAACTAGGAAAAGAGCAACAATTGTCGGTGCATCCATGCGTTCACGTATCGATGCAGAAAACCAGCTTGATCCCACGCTGAAGAAAGTATGAAAAGGAACTTGAAATGTGTGACCAGAATCAAAAAATGGATTCATTCTACGAATTTATCGAATCGCTTACTGCCTTGCAAAAAGAAGAAAAGTATATCTCTGTAAACATTTTACGGAATGGAATGAAAACCATCTCTCAACAACTTTCCAGGTAACTACTGGAAGTCTGTAACAAAGTATAACATTTAGGAAACATAAAAGACATTTTTATTTCTCTACAGTTTACAGTTGAAGATGAAATGTTTTAAGTCAGAGGAGAATGTGTAGGTCTTCTCTGCAGCACGTTATTCTGCACCTTACGCTGTAGCTTTCAAAGCTTTGGAGAAGCAAATCAATACTCCTCTGATGAAACAGACAAGAAATAGAACAAGAATTCTCCCGTGTTTATGAGATTTTGCTCTTTCTTAAGCTTTTGCAAACAAAGCCTACTTTGTATTGAATCCTTGGGAGTGTGTACTTTTTTATTTCAGAATCCTTTCGTCCATGTAATCCAGGGTCGTGCTGCTCAGCACCTCAGGGCCACACCAGGCATTTCCAGACAAAGTCATATTAGCTTCCCTTGACCTCACCACTGTAATCGGCTCTGGGGGGGATGTGGTGGCGCGCGCGCGCGGGGGGGGGGGGGGGGGGGGGTTGCGGTGTTTTGCAAGAGGGATGTAAGTGTTACGACAGCTTACCTAGAGATTACAGCATCAGCAGTTCACTCACAATGCAACCCAGCAGAATTTAACTGCTATTACCATACTGTGACTTTTTAAGATTTTGTTCAATTTTTTACCCGTAGTACTGAGGGATTTGCATTGACTTCATTGGGCAGTTGTCAGAAGAAGGGAGAATTGAGCTGTGACTCCGTCTCAGCACACGCACTCGTACCCTTCTCCTACTGCCGCATCCATGCAGGTTTGGACACCCGGATGGACCAGTGTTGGAAAGCTGGTCGTGTTTGTCTTTTAATTGTTCCCCGAGTGTCATGTTCTACGTCAGGGACACACACTGGATAGACATGTAGGGTGCCGGTAGAATAGAAGCAGAGAGTGGCGTCATGGGCTTGCTCTCTTTCAAGGTGACGTTATGGCTGCTGCGCTGCTCAGTGTAAACTTTAGCGGCGCTCTAAGAAATGGCAACGGAAAATCTGAAGAAGTAAAAAGTTTTCACTGCCTGTTGACTTATCAATGCAAGGTGATGTGCAAATGATTAAACTCCCCAGAGCGAGTAGTACTCTCAGCTCTACTGTCATTTTCTTGAGTTAATTATGAGTGTCTCAATATGTACCTCATCACAGCGTGTCCTGATGACATTCTGTGTGTCCTGCGATGCAGCTGCATGTGGGTCACGCCCGCAGCTGCTCTGTTGCCAGCGTCCCGATGGATGACGGCGT
Organism: Aulostomus chinensis; assembly: GCF_037954235.1. Taxonomy (NCBI): domain Eukaryota; kingdom Metazoa; phylum Chordata; class Actinopteri; order Syngnathiformes; family Aulostomidae; genus Aulostomus; species Aulostomus chinensis. The sequence goes on along the minus strand of NC_141343.1, from coordinate 4,412,361 downwards.
CTCCAGGGTGAGGTGCTCCATACTGTACGTTGTCTCTTTTTATCAAATGAGAGTCCATTTCAGAGACAAATGGAAGGGAGAGAGGATTGCTCGCTTCGTCTTCCTTGGAGGATCCCTGACACTGAGAGCCATGTTGCTGGAGAGGAGCAGCTGGCGAGCTCAATCCTAACTCAATCGAGGATCATCAATAATTGTCAGTAAATCAGCCCCTTTAGTCTTTAGCTTCTCTCTCAATTCATTACCAGTGAATGGGCTTTTATTGGCGTGACCATTTTAACAGGGACTCGGGGAGTGTGTGGAAGCTTGTAAGGCTGGATCGACACAGGCAATTTACAAGGGGATCGACGGTCGACTGGAGGCCAAAACCGGCACAAAACAAACAGAGCTAGAGAGAGTTTGAGAGAGATTAAGAGATTTGTGAGACACTCCCCCACCCCTCCCTGCACTTTATTGTTGTTTGTTTTGCACCACTCATCCTCCTCCACCATGGATGCTGCTAAACTTCTACGCTGCTTTTGTTTGGCAGATTTTCTCCCGCTCACACTTGTATGCGAACTGTACTCTCTCGCGCGGTGCTTTTTTTTTTTTTTTCCTCTTTTTTTTTCCCCCCGTTTCCTGAAACGGTGGATATGAATTTAAAAGGCAGAGAGCTTAAGAGCCATTTCAATTGTTAACTTTCCTCACTCAAACAGCTTATTGTTTCCAGGAGTGCAAAAAGAGATTTCAAAACCGAGGAGATGTTCTGTGTTTGCCAAAGTAGAAAAATAAGAATGCTGGGAAAAGGTTGTCGTGGCCGTCTGGTTGTTTGAAGCCACCTCCGTCAAATCCTCCAGAACTAAAGATGCCAGGTTGGTCCTTCATTGGTCTTTTGTTGTTTTTACAGTTTTGGGACACTTTTCATGGGTTTTTGCAGTCAAGTTGATTACAAGGTTTTCTGTTTATGTTTTCACGTCCAACTCTGACCTCAGCCTCAGACTGACATCATCGCTTGAAGAAACTCAGGCAGAGTTTATTCGCTGACTAGCTAAACAGGAGTTGATGGGAAGTTCAGGGGATGCGACAAAAGAGGTCAAAACTTGTCCACTGAGTCCCACATTTCCAGCAAGCGTGCGCTTCCCTTCCAGGACGCAGGTGTTCCCGCCCCCTTTGTCATTTGTCTGTGTAAGGCTAATCCTGGACACGGGGCATGTCCGTGGAGCAAGGCGCTTCTCCTGCGACACCAGTCAGAGTTCAATGAGGAGATCTTAACCTGGATACTCGGTGTACTGCTGCTATAGCAGTATTCCTACATGATCAGCTGTTCCCCATATTGATCGGTTTAATTCCAGGGTCCTTGATCCACATTGATCTGATTTGAAAGCGTCTGCACGGTACCAGTGCTCCCTCACATCGATGAAGCTACAGACACCGTTGGGTTCTTTGTTGGTACGTTTGGCGTTCCAGAAGTCAGATTTCTGAGATTAAAATCAAAACAGTCTCTAATAGAACACCCTTATTTTTATATTTTTCATATTCCTCTGAAAACTGCATTGCTTTTTCCAAGTTTATCGAAAGTATGAATTCAGCATGTTATGGAATCCCACCTACATGTCAAAGACACTGAATCTACTGCGTCCAGTATTTGGATGAATTCACGTTCGCCTTTGATCCTTGAAAGATTGGGACGATGAATTACTACATTCATGTAAAAGATGTGTTGTCGTTTCCCTGAAAAGAATCAACAGAGACGAACTCAGGCAGGATGATCGATGACCTTGACAGAATCATGGAGTGAGCAGATGAGCTTCAACGTAGAAAGCAACAGATTGTGAGACCCTCCTGCGGGAGAATCTCATCTCTGTGTCAGAATTGGACCTTCATTTATCATTTGAACTGCGAAAACACCAAATCACGCAGGGTGTTACGGTGCAACTGGAACCGCCTCCACGAGTTTTTGCTTCTTTTCTTATTTCATCAAAATATTTTTTTTTTATTCAGCTTTCACCCTCGTCCAGCGTATTATTTCAGATAAGAGATATTCTGTTTTCCAAGGTTCCTTACATCTCGTACCCCCCCGCCACCTCTCTTCTTTCCCATTATCTCGCCCTCACTCCCATCTCCCCTGTCTTCCCAGCTTTGAAAAGATAAGGTTTGCTCTCCCCGGTGAGTTCCCGGTGTCGATACTAATGTGCCGCTAACATCAATGAACTGTCAGACCACCTCCTCCCTTCCCATTTTTGTACTGACCTTCATGCAGCAGCAGTAACACAAAAAAAGCCCTCATTTTATGACATTCCATATGAGCGTTTAGAGGTTCAGCTTGCTTTGTTCAATGACTCCAGGAACTTTTGCGCATCTCAACTGAGTCAGAGAGATGTTTTTAATCAGAGGTATGAATTAAACATGATGAAAAATACTTCATTAAATCACAGAAGAGCACATGATGGGAGCGGCAAGAGGCATCAGCCTACACAGTCAGAGGTCTGGTTGAGAAATGGAGCAGCAAACATGTCACTTAATATTTGCTAATGGGTCTTTGTTTACAGTTGTTGGGCTCCGGGTGGGAGCTGAGTGGCTGCCAGCCAACCGTCAGCGACACCAGCGAGGTGGATCTTCAGCTGCTGATTGAGCTGAAGTACTTGAGTCGTACCGGTGAACCTTGTTAGCCACCTCTCAGCGTCGTCATAATTGTAGCGGAGCGAACCCCGGTAGGAAATTTCCAGCTGTGACGACCAGTGGAGCAATGCACAGAAACAACTTTGCAAATTGTCTTTGCCATCTGGGGGGAGATTCGAGGTGCTGCAGGCCAGGGCGTGGCTTGACTTGTTTGATTTTTGACTGTACGTCAATCGCATAAACATGAAAGCATGAATCGAATGTTTAAAAGTCGACTCTACGAAGTGTGGCAGCCACGCTAACGGCTGATGTCACTGCTGATGTCACTGCTGATGGCTTCAGAAGAGTCTTCAAATGGGCAGCGACTTCAGAGAGAGGATTCTAGCAGGCTGTGTCCATGTCCTCCCCTCTGCACCTTCTCCTCTGAGATCAGTCTCACAGACAATCTTGCAAATGTTAGCTTTATTAAAGGCCTGTCGTAGCTCTGAGAGCTAAAGGCCACAGACTTGGACCAGCTTTTATAGCCTTGTTGCCATAAAAAGCACTGTAGTTAATTCAGTGAGTCACGATGGTACCTGCACACTCGCAGGCCTTCATGCTGTTATTCTTCTTCTAAATTCACATTTTGTTGAAAGTCTGGACAGGAGAAATAAGAGTGAGCTGAACAGGGGTGGATCAGACACAAACACACACCAGGAAAGACAAGAAATGCGCTTCAGGAATTACGTCCTCTGGCTAAGACTCTGTTTCCCTTCAGGTCCTCCAAACCTCCAAGAATTTTAAACCAAGAAACCCATAAAATACATTTTAAAGCCATGAATTAAAAGAACCAGGAGTTAAAATATTTGTATTTAATTAAAAAGAAGACTAAACGTCCTTCCAGGTTAAATGAATAATAAACTACAACAGCAAATGCAGTCAACTGTCTGCCGTTGACAGAATTCTGTTGGCTCCAGATAATAGCACACCGCTTGGATTCATACGCAGTCATGCCATGATTCTTCCATTTACTACTGGAATCTATTTGAAATGCTTGACACAGATACATTTCATATACCATACACACTTAATTCAGACTGATTACAAAACATATAATTGATGAGATGAATTTTGTAATAAATTAGCAGCCCTGATTGCTCCTAAATGAACCTCCCTTCCCGGCGTAGAGACGCTGATGAGGCGTCTAAAGTGGTCCCGTGAGAATGTTTCTTCCATCGGTATGTTAGCAGTTTATCTTCGGATGCTAAAAATATCAAAAATAATCAATATCCCTGCTGTCAATCATTAGATGCATGTTCATCCAGGTGTAAATGTGTGGAGTTTGTCTTGGGTGAAAGGATGTAGATAATTGGCGAAGCAGGTACGACCTCCTCCTGCTGCACTCCAGCAGCGTGGCTTCAGGGAGGAGGAGCCGCTCCGCACAACACAAAGGGAACAATAAAACCTCCTTCAGTAGATTAAATGAAGATTAAAACCAAACCTTTTTGAACACATTATTGTATGTTTGTCTTTTAATCATGGAAAGGAATTCACGTCAGGATAATCTGAGAGGATTTGATGACGGAGGACCAATTGAACATCCTGGTGGTTTGATTTGAGCTCATGAGCAGATTCCAGGAGCAACGAGGACAGGAGCGTTTTCAGGCCACCTTGAGCAGAGCTTTGGACGGACACAAGCCCTCGTTCCCAATATCATTTTAATAACATTTGGCTTGATATAGAACAAGATTCTACAATATCCAGGGATGCGTTTTCTCCTCCGTTACTCTTGGATCTGCGATCGTCTCATATTCCAGATTACTGTCACCATAGATCCTGTGACTGTAAAAACTGCACCAGTTGCATGAACAGAGCGCTAAACATTCCCGGTAAGGTTTTATTTCAGGCCTGAAGAGAAACGGCCCTCCAGAGCTTTGCACATACGTGAAGAAACTCAGCGTTCCTCATGCATCAATCATGCATGGCCCTAGAAGGTGATTTGATCTCAAAACTGTTCATTTCGGCCGTCAGTGACATTTAGTGCTGCAGTCCGCTACACTGAAATATAGCTTTGTTATGACGATGTTATTTCTCTTGTTTTACTTTTGCAGGCGTGGGCATGTGGGTGGGATGGTGGGTTATTGGCTGTGAGTGTGTGAGCGTGTAGACCAACACTGGCTGAGGCTGCAGCAGCGTCGGCGTAACGATGAGCAGGAGGCTGCCCACTCACACCTGAGTACACACCTGAGGGATACGACTGCACAGACGCGCAGCTGGAACCTGAGAGCGACTCGTTTCGCCTGTTTTCAGTGTATCAAGGTTACTTTTGGCAGAATGACGTGAACCTCCCGTGAACTAAAGGCAAACCCTTGTCATGACTTTTCTGTTGTTGCTGCGTTCGCGTGGCGTCTCCCTTGACTTTCAGTTTCTTCTTCTTTTGCTTGCATTTAAAACGACCTGTCTTGTCTGCTGACCTTGGCGAGCATCATCCCCTCCTCTGGAATAAATAACCCAGCAGCTGCACTCCCATGTCAATCACAATACTTTCTGACAACTGCTGTAATTAACTAGATCAGCTACAGTATGTAGGCCTGTCAGCTGCCAGGGGACAACCTCTGGCACCCGTTAAATTCATCTCACTACTTTTAAGCTCATTTTGATTTGTTTCAACATCCAAAATAAAACCATTTTGGGAAATTTTGTAAGACGTTTGCTGATGTAGAACAGTGTAAGCGTGTAATAGCTCCTGAAATACTTTGAACATCACGGAGTAATGAAGTGTAATGATTGCCGGTTTAATTAGGAACCTCTACAGGGGCGGAAAAAAGAAGGTTTACTCAATTTGGTAAAGAAGTAGATCGTCCTCTTGAATGAATGTGTTACTTAACTGGGCACTCCGTCTTCACTTTCGAATTTAATTGCTGTGGCACATCGATGATATTAATATAACCTTCAGTGGAGTTTAAAACAAGGTTAAATGTAGTGAAAAATGAGCCAGTTTGAAAATCAGATGTCATTAAGTGCGCTAGGCTGGAGGACCCTAATGGACAGCAGGACAGCCAAGCCAGGTCAAGGAGTGATGGGCGAGAGACACACTCGTCCGCTGGCCTCGCACACTCAAGAGGCTCGGTGTTAGCAGGTCCTTAGCGAGGATCGTCTCTGTGGTTCCCTGCAGCAGATATCACGCCACTCTCCTTTTTCTTCACTTCATATCTCAGCCATTTGCTGCCATCTGTCCTTGTATGCTGTGAAAAACACGTTTCACAGGCTTGAACACGGATCCAGGTAATCCATCACAGCGCACACGAAGCCTTCCTTGAGTTCAGTGGAAGTCAGAGTCGTCTGCTTTTTTCCAACATTTCATGACATCATGGTTGTTTTCCCTCTCATGTGGGATCATAGGATCTCATTATGTTTCCCTTTGCATCCTGTCAATCACCTGACAGCCACAGGAAGAAATAGTCAGAAATACACAGGTAGATCAAGTCAACTTGCAGACTTTGAAGTAGCAACCATGTATTTGTATTAGGTCGGTGAGTTGGATAGTTTTATTCCACCTTTTTAGCAGCTTTCTCCTCAGGACACAGTTGGATAACACTTATTTCAGATAAAACCTCTTCGCCTGTATCTTTGTGAGCATAAACACTTCATCTTTACTTTCACACTCCTTGCTTTCCCAAGTGGGACCTGCATTCAGTTCTTGCTTAATTAGCCCAGGCAGCTTGGAGTCACTTCTGTTCTCACCTGCTCAAACACGTTGTCACGCTTCTGTTTTTAACCTTAGAAAGGACTAAAGGTGTTTTCACACCTGCTTTGTAGCATCTGGTACACTCAAACAGCCTCAGTGTGCTTCATTTTAGCATATGTGACTCTAGTAATCACACTCAGACAATGACAACAGAAACAGGGGCCAGGTCCAGGTCCGGGTCCAGGTCCAGGTCCAGGTAAAAAACGCTCACTGTGCTACTGATCAGACTTCTATCCAACCGGGTGAATTCCACAACTTTGAGCTTGACATTGCCGGTAACTGGATGTACTTCATCCTGATCAAGTAATACTCTGGTAAAAGTAGAAGTCTCCATTTACAAGTCTACTTCAGTAAAAGCAGAGCGATATTTGATACTGAGTTCACTTGCCTGGGTGTGTACAACCTTGAACCTGTGACCTCTAAAGGTCATGTTACAACCGCGTGTGTTCTTAAAAGAACCTCCATCTTTTCAGTGGAGTTCACCAGAGTCATGTGACCAGGTTCCCGGCACCGCTGCTGCTGTCCCGGTGCTGCTGATGGAATGGCTCTTGTCCAATCAAATTACTTGGTCAGAAGTAACTTTTGGATAATTTTCTGAACACTGGAAGAGCAGAAATCTACTTCTGAGGCAGCAAACGCAGCACTCCTCCACACCTGCGAGTACACAAGTGTTCATGGGTATCCGCCCAGCCGTTGTGGTCGTGTCCTGTCTCTTTTCTATTCGTCACTGGTCTGTCCGTGCCTCTCGACCTCCTCCTCTACTGGTAACTGATGGTGATCTGAGGACATTGATAGAAATTGTGCACCCTCATTGATTTTGCAAGTCATTACCTCTCCCTTCCTCTGCCTTGAGTCAGCAGGATGAGAGGTTAGTGTGAAGGTGCTACTGATACATCTTGATTATGTCGGGGAGACCGAGAGCTCTCAGTGCAGCTGCTCTGAAGCCCTAAATTGAATAGAGAACTGTAGATTCAGCCTGCATGAGGAACACATTTTGGATGTTGGGTGATATTTTATTATGAGAAAAAAACGGACAAAGCCATTCATAGACAACAAGAAAGAATTTGGAATGATCTCATTATTTTAGGTATAAAGGCACATGAGTTATCTCTCTCTCTCTCTCTCTCACACACACACACACACACAGGCACACACACACACACGTGGCTGAAGGAATTCAAGGTGCAGTCTGACTGGATATCATGACCACAAATAAAAGAGCATAAGCTAGTTTTCCATTTCTGCTCATCCTCATCATTAATTGCCCCAGTCTAAGTCTCCCTCACTCACACCCCGGTATACCACCATGGCATCATAGGACCGCCTCCCTATTATACCTTGTGTAACCACTGGGTGTTGCTAGGCAACCCGGTTTGTTGCTAACAGCATTGAGGAGCAGTTTCTACCAGGGTAACGACCCCTCGCTGGTTGGAGTTACATTTTTTTCCCCTTCTATTCATCCACCATAACCCATAATTCACCTGATGATAGATGAGACCATTTTAGTTAAAGCCATCAACAAAGAGATGGAGCTTGATTTTGACAGGGTTACATGCACTTGAAGGTGCAGGTGTTTTATTAATTTTAGACAAAAAACAAATTGCGCACCGAGTCATTTAACCTTTACTGCTGCTATTAAAACAACAATTAAATATCAGGATATTTTTACCACTGCGGCACAGTGCAGCAGTGGTCCTCACTGTGGCCCCCCAGCAAGAAGGTTGAGGGTGGAGTCCCGGCTGCAGCACGGGGTCTTTCTGTGTGTGTCTCCATGTTCTCCCTGTTCCCGCTGGGTTCTCTCTGGTACTCCAGCTTCCTCCACAGTCCAAAGACATCAAGAGGGACCAGGTTAATCCAGACTCTAAATTGACCGTAGGTGTGGCTGTGAGAGCCAATGGTTGTCTGTCTCTATGTGTTGGCCCTGCCATGGACTGGTGACCTGTCCAGGGAGAAGGCTGCTGGGATAGGCTCCACCCCCACCACCCTGAACAGGAGAATCAGTTGAAAATCGATTACCTATCAACTTTAGCTTTTGAAAAACTAGGTGCATCAGGGTAATTTTTTTGTCCTGTGACGCATAGCTCGAGGTAACATCTTCCAGCTGCTGTGTTCAAGACTGAAACGGCCTCAGCAGAGGCGAGCAAACATCTGTTGGATGGGTTTATATTTGCGTCGCTCTGATCCTTCCCATTGACCCCAAATCTCTTTTGCCTCCTTTCATCCGGTGGGTACTGTGTCTGCTGTGTTGTTGCTAGATAAAGTCAATCAGTTGCTGTTTTTCTTTTTTCTTTATCAGGATTGGAAAGCCTGAACTGTAATTGCACATTCGTCGGGTTGGAAGTTTTGTGTTTTGCTGTTGAGATTTGGTGTGAAATCTGCAAAGGCCATGTCTCACGGATTAACTTGTCAGTCAAAGAGAAAGTTTCTGACAATGTGGGAGAGTTCAGGACAAAGCATCCTCGATTAGAATGTAAAGAGGACGGAAGAGGGATGCAGGGAGGTTGTGTGCGCACACGTCCATCCACGTACTCCCTCCATCTCTGTTATTAACTCGAGTTGTCATTTCTTTTCCTCTTTGCCTCTTTGAAATTATGTCAAATCGCCATGGATTGAGGGCTGTTTCCCTTGTTTCAGTCTGCTGAGTGACATCTTCTGGCCACAATAATTGACTTTCAACAACTTTGCTGTGCACCTCGGACAAAATGGAAACGTCTGGTTTGTGTTTGGAGTGAGGAAGAAGACTCCAGGTGAGATGCAAGACATTTAAAATTGTGGTTTACCATGCACAACTCTGTTTGAGGCAGACCGAAGAAAACTAGTGTTGTTCAAAGCCCTGCGAGGCTCTTTGTTGGTAATTGTTGCCCAGAAAGCAGCAACGCCTCACTTAAACTCTACCCCAGCATTGTTTGTGTAATGTGTTAACCTTTGTGTATCCAATTTCCACTCTGTTGACTTGTTTGCGCTACGCCGCGTTTGAGCTACAAAACACAAGGTGAGCAAACTGCAGCTGGAAAACAAATGATCTCCACTGACAGGTGTGCTCAGAATGGTGGAATTTCAAACCTACAGTGTTCTACATTATTTGATTACGTTCTGTCACAGCGCAGGGGGAACTGGTCATAGTGTTTGTGACGTGAAGGGCAGAGTCGCCGCCATAACTGACCTTTTACTGCCACGCTCCAAACACTTGGTGATCCTGATAAAACTGCCTTATTTTTGATTAAATACCCACTGGAAGTGTTCAAATTAGCTCAGCCAAACATTTCCAGCAGTAAAACGCCATCACAATCCAAACAGCCATATGTTAAAGTGCCAGGGGACTTTAAAAAAAAAATTTTTTTTCAACTCCTGATACTTTTGCAGATTTTGCTGACTATAGAGAAAGTCATCAGTGATGCTTTTTTGTTTTAGTGAGATAAAGTTCCTGACAGAACAGTGGCACATTCATGGAATAACTTGTAGTATCAGACATCGAGTATATAGAAGTCATGATGATGAAGTCATGATGATGAAGTCATGACGGGCGGCATGGCTCAGGGGGAGAGTGGCCGTCTAGCAACCGAAGGGTCGCTGGTTCGATCCTCATTTCCCCCGGTGACCATGTCCAAGTGTCCTTGAGCAAGATACTGAACCCCTGATTGCTCCTGATAAGTAGGTTGGCGCCTTGCATGGCAGCCTCCACCATCAGTGTGTGAGTGTGTGTGTGAACGGGTGAATGAGACGACACTGTGAAGCGCTTTGAGTGCCGCTCAGGTAGAAAAGCGCGATATAAAGTTGAGTCCATTTACCATGACGTTTTGACTCTGTGTCCAGGTCACATTATTTTAACAATTAATGTGGAAATATTTCAGGACCCACATTCACGCCTGCGAGATGCTGCTGATTGTGCGTGCGCCTTCATGGAGAGGCAGCAGTGGTTTTACGGTGGCGTTTCTGCCCTGCTCGCCATCCCTGGGCAACAGCAGCAGGTCTGAAGAGCTCTGGCTGCCTGGCGAAGCCTGCAGGGATTCTTTGGAGAGGAAATACTTTCTCCGCTGCTTCGATCTGAATTTCATTATAGTATTCATTTATTTATTTTAATTGCAGACTGTCTGATTTGTGGTTTTTCAGCCTTAGATGCTGTTTTAAAAAACCTTTTTTCTCTGCTTTTGTTTGCCTGGGGGACACACTCACAAATTGCGAGGAACAATGTTTAATTTGACTTTCTGTCAATTTTATGCCAGTTTACACTTCAGCTTTTTACAATTTATTTTTGGCTTCGATTGGATGGAAAATATTAGAATGGAGATATGTGTTCTTTTTTTCTTCCTCAGACAGCATTGCAAACACACACACACACACAAACACACACACACACACACACACACACTCTAAAGCTTTTGAACGTTTTTCCTTTGAAAAGCACTGAAGATTCCCCAATGAGTAACAAAGTACACCGAATAGACGCGAGGATCCCAGTGGAGCTTATAGCCTGATGCTAAGTGGGATGCACCATCACGGGGATGTTTTCAACCAAGTGACGAACTGAACTATAAAATCTTTCTCACTTTAAAGACTAAGGTTTATTTCAAGTCCCCAGTAGGAAACCATCCCAAGAAGGAAGATCAATTAACCGTGTTCGCTGTATAATAGATCCTCTCGTTGTGTTTAGTATCGGGACTACGACAAAAAAACGCGACTTATTTCAACATTCGGGGTTGAAATGTGTTTTTGCGTTTCACGTTAGAGGTGCGAAGTATCTTGGGCAGAATTTTGATGAAGTTTTCGAGTATTTTACAGTGACGCTGTTCGGTACTTCCGCTGCATTTCAGAGGGGAATCTTGTACTTTCTACTACTCTACATACATCTGAGTGTTCAGTTAGTTTTTATGAGGATGCAAACGTATCGAATGGTGTGAAAAGCTGCCAGGATAAAACCAGATGTCTTCCAGGACAAATAGCATCAGCCTGCAGTCAGGATCCCGCTTCAGATGTTGCGTAGTTATGGACGGCTTCTCCAGTTTGGTGCCAAATAGTGATTCTTTTTTCTTCTGACCTCTCAACTTCCAACATGCTTTCATTTCAATAAAAACTCATTCCTCATGATCCCCAAAACAATTTCATCTGAACTTTGATATCAAATATTGATATTACACACACGCACACCAGAGACTCCCTCAAAAAGACGACAAACGTGTCGATGTCTTAAAGTGGCGGCTGCTAACAAGCGGCTAAACCAAAATGCAGAGGTTGTTGTGAATATTACAGATCTTTTAATTGCAATGGAGTAATTCATTTTGCCAAAGTAGTTTATTTGCTGTACTGGTAGTAAAAGGTAAGAATACTACTCCCAGAACTGCTCTAACTTGTTTTATGTAGCATTTATGTGCAGCCACAAAACTTGTGCCTTAAAATAAGAACGATTGTCAGGGTTTCCTTGCATGTAAGTAGAACAAAATGCGAGACGTTAATGGTTTTTGCAATTATCCGTCCATCAAAAGTTTATGAACCTTGAGTTGCATTTTAGGAGTGCGCTATTATTCATTAATTGAAATAAAGCAACATCCAGGCTATCTAAGAGATTCTCAGTGTTTCAGAAGGAAAATGTAATTATTTGGAATGGAAGCAGTATCCCTGTGTGTCAGGGAAATGAAAGGAAGGACAATGAAAGGATGATGGACTCTGATCAGAGATGGCTTGAAAGCAAAGCCAGAGTCATAGCCAATTATATATAAATAGCTTCTTCTCTCCATCAGACAAACAGTGTCTCCACGCTCCAGCTTGATAAAGGCTCTTTCTGTCAGCTTTATACTGTTTAATGACACCCCAAAGTATCTCCAATCTTTATAGTTTCAGTCTCCTTGGTTTTATGGCCAACGGTAGTACTCTGACCGATATAACTCCTTTCAAGTAGTAGGGATGGCATTGTGAGACCTTCCTTCAACTTAAGAAGTTCCACATTCTTGCTTGGACATCTTTGAGTCTTCTGTACCACCGTCTAACTTTGATAGCAGGCAGAAGTCAACCTTTAACGCAGAACGGGAGCGAGCGTTGGAGACCTCTGAGGCGCTGCTTCCAGCCTGGTTTGTCCCCCCCCCAGCGACGGCCTCCCGCGTACATCACTGCCTGGCTTTGTGCTCGTATGAATGTTGGATGTTATGTAGCTCAGAAGGGAGATATGTAGGATCCTTCTGCAGCTGTTTATGATGTGACTTGAACACACACACACCCAGTACAGTGTAGAGTGACAATGAAATATTATTGACCGTGTAACAACTTAATAAAGCGGCATCTGTTGGAGACTCAGGGCCCAGAATCCACAATAACAGATCAAAATGCCAAGTTCTCCACAGGGAAAGCGCGCCAAGCTTGAGGTTATTTTATTTTCCTAGATATCGTCCTCATCTTCCAGCGTGTAACTTGTGCCATTTATTACACATTGAGCTCTGCTGCTGCTTTTGGGCAGCTTTTTCAGAGTCCCGGTCTCTTTGAGTCCCCCTCAGTGTATCATTAAGCCAGAGTGAGGTAAGAGAGTCACTGTCTCTCAGTTGGGGATCATCTATGATTGAATTCTTCTGTTCCCCAGGAGAGGCAGTCTAGCGGTTGGTTCTACTCCCATAGATTATGTCTCCATGCCTCTTAGTTAGATTTGATCTCCAATAGAAAAGAAGTAGGAAGACATTTATTTGAAAATGATGCATCTAATGAGTCTCATCTTTCTGTCTTTTCTCTCGTTTCCATGCTCTTCCCTGAAGCTGAGGAGTATGCCGTTGAAGGTAAGACTGATGCTTTACTCCTCAGGCCCTCTGATGCCTTCCCTTCATGCTGTCATGGATGCTGATGCTGGCTGCTTCTCAATGCTCTGTTCCCTCCCTCTGGGGAGGGGCATTGTCAGCTTGGACTGCGGTTACACGTGACTTCCAGGGGGCCTAAATTACTGTCTCTGAATAAGACAAAAGTGAATTACACAAACTATTCTGTTACTTCTCTTTTTTTTTTCTTTTTCATTTTGTTCTGATTGTGGTAAAATTCCCTCAATTCTTTCACTTCCAAAAAGAAAAGTATTCTTGAGTCAGAACTTGAGAGGCTTCTGCTGTGACACTGTGAAGGTGAGATGCCGTCTTCCTGCCTGTCCTGTACGTGGGCAAAGGCGGGAGAGGGTTGCTCGCTCTCTGCTAGTTCTGCTCGCGCACTTGATTGTCTCGCTCACTTCCCTCTTTAGTTCAAGAAGATGTTCACCCGCAGCTTGACTGCATCTGTTTGTCAAATCAGACAGTCGGATCAAGAAGGGTGCTGAGCTCCTTTCTAGCTGTGTGAGCGCGAGTGTGTGTGTGTGCATGTTTGGAGTGTTCTCTTTGCTGAGCACCAGGTGATGGATTGCCTATCGCATGGCCCAACCCAGCAGGGGAAATCACTAAGACAAACTCTGGTTGCAGGTTGGTCTTTCAGCTGAACATGTAAATGCTGCAGGTTTTTGGTTTTTCTAGTCCTCACACTAGCAAGGGTTGTTTATCAGGTGGCACATTTGAGAAATAGAAGCATGTGTCATTGTGTAATTTCACTGTTATCAGCTCCACACGTGAATATTAGAATTCTGATCTGCTCAGAGTAGAATACAGGCACGCGTCCAGATATTTGATGCTTACCTCCACTTCGTCCAATGAGAAATGCAGGTCTGATCTAATAACAGAGCGCTCACTGTTTTATTTGGATTTGCGTCTTTGGAGGTCCGTGTCATTCGCTGCCAGCTAGCTTGTAAATCGTTGGGCTGAGTGTGTAGGAAATGCAGACTGCATGTCGTCAGAGGGGAGGAGTGGGTCCAGCAGGGCCTCGCACCAGTCCTCTTAGGTTTGTCAGTTATTAGAGGGGGAAAAAAAAGCTATAAAATGTCAGGTGGGCAATTATAAAACGGCACTGAGAGGAAAATATTTTTTCCTGGTGTTATTCATTTGACCAAAACTTTCACAAATGAACTTGTTTGGAACTAATTAATACTCAAAATTCTGTCTTAAGAGAAAGTTTGGACACCTTCGCTGGCTGGTGAGCCAGTGCGGTGTAACTTCAGGTTTGTTATTTTATTGCAGCAGAGCTTCTCTTGACAATTTGACACTGTTTTTCCCCACAGAATTATATTTTAGGCATGTACTAAAGTGTGACTTTGTCTTCCCAGCCGAGGCCCGTGGTTCTTTTCATGTACTTTTCCATCGGTGTTGCTTACTGAGCTGCTGCTGTATGGAGTTGCAGGGAAGAGGATTCAGGAGTGAAGAAATTAAGTGATTGATGGGGCAAAAAAAATGGAAAATAGAGATTTTGTAAACTCACACACACACTGTCTCTGTCATCAAGTTCACAACAAATCAATGCATAAATAGATAAACTCCAGCAGGCTTCTCCCCGAGGGACGCCGCACTCTCCTGTTGAATTTCCTGCAAATTAAGCAATGTATCAAACACAGAGGACTGCTGTTAGCTGCTTTTGTTCTGATTTGAACGGACACCTTCAGACGTGTCTCTGCGCTGGACAAGGGCAGGTATTGCAGGTTCAGTTGCTCTGTGTGCGCTGCAGAGGTCTCGGTGTTTCCCGCGGTTGCACCTTAAGTGTCATGTGAAGGACCCTTGGGCTTCTACAGAATGGGAAAACAGCTGTGGAGTTTATACAGACCTAAAAACCCAGTGCACAGAATCACATTACAGAGTAAGTGAGCCTCATATGCGTGCATGTGAATGTAATGTAAACACGGATGTGCTCTCTGAAGTCATGTAATTTAATTTAGAACAAGTAGTTTTGTTCCCAAGACAGCTTTATAGGAAATGAATTTAATGGATCATTGTCTCTCCCAGTCCCTTAGAGTGCAACTGGTTTATCTTCTCCTCTATTTTTAGGGTTTCCCTCTGACCCTGGTTGAGCTAATTAGTGTTAGTGACCATGTGTCCAAAGGTTGTTTGAGATTGATGATGCGGAGGACCGATGAAAGCTCTGGGGAGGCCCGTGTCCCTGGAAGGTGGCCGGTGGCCCTTGCTCTCTCGCTGCAGGTCCTCGATTGATGATGTGCCTGTGACACTGACCTGCTTTCCCTGCATTGCCATCTGCGCCCTGATCAAGCATGTCCTCTCCCCGGAGGACTGTGCTCAGGATGTGCAGGTTCATATGTAAATACAGGGTTTGCTACATTGCTGCGGTGGAGCTCCTGTGGTGGCGGTAAAGAGGGCTGACAAATGGCTCGATGGCTAATTGAACCAGTTTTGTTGGGCTGTTAAGAAAGAAAGTGGCATCACGAGTTATGGTTTTACATGCACACTGACGTTCCAGTGCTCTGCGAAAATATGGCAGTATTCAGGGTTATTAGTGGATCAGTTATTTTTCACAGCCAAGGAAACAGCATAGGTGGGACATTGCTATTTTGTGAATCATGTCAGAAGACGGGATTGTAGTGGAACATCGAGTGTGTCTCAGCACAGCACCAACTTGTCAGTTGGGGACAGTCGTGGCCAGGAGTCGCCCCGCGGCCATTCACCTGAGGATAACTGTGGGAAGTGATGGCGTAGCGATGAAGAGTTGAGGGCTCGCTGACGGCCCGCTGGAAGTAAGGAGAGTGATGTCAGGCTCATCGTCACCACACGCCCCGAATTCTAGATTGACTTGGTCCATCGATGCATTCAGCCTGGTAATTTGGGTCTTGTACAAACTATGAGTCCGATCAATCCTATATGTTGCTGGCAAGCTAACGAGAAAAAGTGTCCACTGAAAGTGGAGGAACTCTTCATCTCTGAGGCAGCGAAACACACCCAGCTATTTAAGTTGGATGTGCGTCGCTGCTTTCACAGACCGCGAGCATGAACGTGGCTGAGATAAGAGCCAGCTCATATCCTATTGGGCAGATCAGCTGTAACCCGGGTCAGAGCGGCTGGCCTCTGAGACTTGGTCATGTGGTGTCTGGGGGAGGGATGTTTTCAGCTGCCCAGTCTCATCTGAACCAATCTGATCAGGGCTAATGATCTTTCCTCTCTCAGCCATCAGAACTCAACTAAATCTCCTCCTTGGGGGGGGGGGGGGGGGGACGACAATAACATTTTCATCATTTTTTATACCCCTCTAGTAAAAAATTGTTTGATGTTGTCTGGAGATCCAGGATTATAGATTTGAATGGACCTTGTAGTTAAATGAGATTACTTTGAACCATCCAAACCAGATTATAGATTTTGTTCTTATTTGCTCAGGAGAGAAACAAAAAAACAGAATCATGACTTATTTTCTAAATGCTTGTGCAACAAAAGGAGAAAGCGGTAAAGCGAGTAATAAATGTACCATGTCATTGTGGTATTAACCCAGATTTAGTTTGTTCCTAGAACAAATAGTGCTTGTAGATTATCTTCATTCAAATTGCAACTATTGTTCTGAACACCAGTGACTAAAAGGTCAACAACCCTTCGCAAACTGATTTGATCTCACAAAAAAATACAACATTGTAAGAGCAAAGCACGGCATTTATTCATAGGAGAGACATACCGTAACAATGCAACGTCTCCGCCTCCCAATCCATAGCGCTTAACTGTGCATTTTTCATTTAACACGAGAGAGATTTGCAGTGTTCAAACAAAGTAATCAATAGTAGAAGATTGCTAGCTTGTGCTTTACTCACAAGCACTTGAGAACAAAAGGCTACACACACACACACACACACACACACACACACGTGCGCACACACATGCACATGTATGCACACAGCGGGTAGCTTGAATAGAAGAAGAAGAGGGGGAGACAGCTGAATGGCTCCTTTCTTCAGCTCTGAAATTGCTCAAGAGCCTTTGGACAGGAGGACGCCTCGATGTTGCCCACAGCTGCCCAGATGCTGCCAGATGTTGCAGTGAGATTAAGCCTCCTCAGGTCCTGGATGAGCCAAAGGCCAGCCATGCTTGGTCTCATAAGACTTTAATTTCACCCCACACAGCTTGCACCCATTTTCCTCTTTCCATCTTTCTGCTTTGTGTGAAGAGAAAAAATCTACTGGGTTGAAGTAGGCGTCCACTTGTGACCAAGTCCAGATGCTTCAGTGTCAACATGTGAAGCCTGAGGCAGTGCGGCTTTGAAGGAGGGGAAACGGAGTGGATGGTGTCTGGCCTGGAGCTCGGGTGTTGCATTGTTGCTGCGTGTGGAAGAATGTGCTGCTGCTCAAGTTCTCCTTGTTTCCTTTTGCACGGGCAGAGCTGTCATTTTCCTCCACTGAGCCTCTGTATTCTGTACATCCTGTATTGAGTGACTGGTACCCTGATGCAGGGCACATCAGACACCCATCCATTATTTGAGAAGCAAACTCATCCATGTGTCTCTTTTTTTTTTTGCAAATACACTCCAAAACTATGAGGAAGAGGCTTTAATCAGTATTGAGTTCATTGCACGGTGGTATTTACTACTTTATGTGTACACGATCATCAATACCTGTGAATCACTTGGTGTTTATCAGAGTAAGAGCTTTGTCAAACTGTTCTGTGGCTTTCTTACGCCGATCTGACGGCGAATAATCAAAAATTAAAATAGCAGCGAAAGAGACTCTGACCTACAAATAACAAGTTTCTTTCACATGAAGGGTTTTGTTTTTATGCACAAATTACAGAGTAACCTACAAGACGTCATGATGATTCTCACACACACACACACACACACACACACACAGACACACACACTTGCACAGGTGCTATGAACAGAGAAACACTGCGTGGGATCATAGCCAGCAGCATCAACGAGGAGTTCCTACATACAGGACAATGTTAGCCTGCTGCCTCTCATACAGGGGTCTGCCTGCCTCATACAGTGGTCCCCCTGCCTCATACAGGGGTCTGCCTGCCTCATACAGGGGTCCCCCTGCCTCATACAGGGGTCCGCCTGCCTCATACAGTGGTCCCCCTGCCTCATACAGTGGTCCCCCTGCCTCATACAGGGGTCCCCCTGCCTCATACAGTGGTCCCCCTGCCTCATACAGGGGTCTGCCTGCCTCATACAGGGGTCTGCCTGCCTCATACAGGGGTCTGCCTGCCTCATACAGGGGTCCCCCTGTCTCTCATACAGGGTCCGCCTGCCTCATACAGGGGTCCCCCTGTCTCTCATACAGGGTCCGCCTGCCTCATACAGGGGTCCCCCTGTCTCTCATACAGGGTCCGCCTGCCTCGGGGTCAATAGCTTGTTCAGGGTCCATAGTTATAGTCGGTGATACAAACTTGAATTGTTAAACTGGTTTTACTAACCAGTTCTCATTTCTGGACCCCCTGCTTGTTCAGGTTCTGTTATCAGAAACACTACATTCCTCACAGATTTGTTGCTGGTCTTGTGTCGACTCTCTTCCCTCCCACTACCTCATGTAGCGGTGAGTCTGCAGAGAGGTGCATTCTTCAAAGTGCTCCTTCCTCCTGTGTACTAAAATTAAAGTTTGCTGTGCACCTCTGTGCTGTTGTTGCATTTCAGAAAAGAAGGCGTCTTTTCAGCGTTTCCCAGAGGACTTGGAGGTTATGGGGTATTTGGAGTCTGTGTTGGCTCATCTCTCATTTGCTTGTCTTTGTCAACTAATTTATGCCCGGTCAGGAATATATTCTTAGTAATCCTGCTCTCATTTCAGTCCCTCTCAATCTATCACTGCATATCCCCACTCCTATCTAAAGCTTTATCCCTGTCTCATCAATCTATCTTTTTCTTTTCTTGCCACCTGGACGTATCTGCCTTCCTTTCACTCCGCCGATACTCAAATTTTTCTGTCCCCTCGCCATCTCAATCACCCTCTTCCCTCCGCCGGTAGATAAACTTGCAGGTTGTAGCTAAGAGGCTTACTGGGGAGATGCTGCCGTAAGAAGCTGTGAAATGCAGCTTTACTGGGTTAGTGAAAGCTATAGAGAGTGGGACGCAGAAGCGAATGCAGAGGAATAAGAGGTGGAGCAGGGTTTATGTGGTGGTGCCCACATTCTCTACTAAAATGTGTGACATTTCAATTTTAAATCGTTTCTACTTTTCTATGCCCACATATCGACTATATACCAAGGAACCACTTTGTTAGCAAGGCACAGGGGCGTTTGATGTTTGACTCATAAAAGACTACTAGTCGTTAATGCCGGGTTGTCGCCAAATCATGTTTGAGAGACGCTATTTAGTCCCCTAGACTAGACATACGTTCTAAACTTGAAACTTCCTGCCTGCAGTGGTTAAAACTATGATTGGACCAGAAAGATGTCACAGCTCTACTTTGCTCTGCACCGCCGTCAGAGGTCACGTCCAAAAACCAGACTCTTGATGAGGGATTGTTTCACTGACCTGAACATTTGGCCACAGCAGGTCAGTAAAATTAGCTTCAGACGTCTGGTAGTAGTAGTAGTAGTAATAATAATAGTAGTCGTAGTAGTAGCAGTAGTAGTGATGCCCCCTCCCCCACCCACTTAGTTTTGTGTTGACAGACTAAATCATAGATTTTCTGCTTTAGATGTCTCTGAATAACTGCACTGCCAACATGTGTCCATGTGTTCACATTACTGAGGTAACTGGACATCACGTACAGATAAATCTGTTGTAGTTTTACGGGCGTGGACAATGTTACGGTAGTTTTTATACTTCGTTCTCGTACTGTGCCTCACCCCTGCTGGCATGCATTCACAAGCTCTGCTGCTTTTATTTCAACTTGTGGCGTTCAGATTGTGAGATTTACCGTCACAGGATTCTCAGTCCTTGACGTGTCGCCAGGATGAACTTCCTGCGTTCATGAGGAAAGAGCGTGGTTTCGTTATTGTGTGTGGTTTGCATGATGAATAATGCCACCATAAAAACAACACACGTCAGGTTTCCAGCTGTCAGCAGAGCTCATTCAGCAGTTCATCAGTTCAACCTGGGAATGAGTGTGGGCTGTGTTTACCGTCACTGGCTTCCCGTCATGCATCCACTTTGTTCGAGGCAGGTGAACCGAATGGAGTGATGAGAGGGCTTGGCGGGGGCGGGGCTACAGCAGGTGTGGTTCTTGACTCGTTCGGATATTTCAGTGCAAAGAGGAGGTCGGACGTGGAGACGTTCTGATTGACGCACGCCTCGACTGTTTATTTATATTCAGTTTTTATTCATGCAAGAAAAAAAAAGCGATGGCTGCACACAGGAAGTGTGTCTTGGTTGCTCAGTGCTTAGTTTCCTAACGTAAAGCTGAAGTTCTTGGCAGGTCTGAGTCTGACAGACTCAGACCGTAAAATCAACTGATCCTGTAAGCCATTGTGATGTTTCATAAGTGCACAGCGTGGAGTTTGCCAAGGAAGTGATGCATGTTTTTGTAATTTAGAAACATAAATGTAAGGATAAGGCTTTGGCGGGCAGACGAGCGTAGTTTATTCAGTCATTATCTCTGCGGCCCCCTGCTGTGACACTAAAATCGACTCCATGGAGCCACTCCTTCAGAAGTATCTGAGCTGAGCATGTAGACTGGCACAGTGGAAGCATGTAGAAGCTGACACATTCCTATTTTCCACCTGACACCGACCGTCACTTTCATAACCAGATTTGTCTGTGGCTCAAGTCAAGAGTCACTGCTTTATATTTTCCTCTCTCTTCTCTACACACAAAAAAACATCATTTCATGAATGTTAGTAGACTCCTGTTGTATACCTGCAGCCTTTGCTGAATTCAATTATACCGTGAAATGCCACCAACTGCAAAGCTGAAAGTCCATGCTGGCCAGGTGACACTGTGAGAGATTGCATTTGGACAGAGCCCGGTGAAAAGTGCATCTGCTGCCCATCCCCCAACCATCAGCCAGCAATAACTCCTGTTCGGCTGGGAAGCTAAAAGGTTGAGGGAAGTTTTTTTAGGAGGGGCTCTAATCTCAGGACTCTGGCTTTTGTGTGCGTCACTGTGAGATCTGACTGTGCGTCTGTAGCCAATCTCCTGTGAGATCTCATACCCCACAAATTTGTCTCCCTCAGTCCCAAACAAACAAGTTCTTCACTCTGATGGCTTCACCATGTGAACATTTGTTTCATCTTTCTTTGTTGTCCAACATTCATTTCGGGGGCCCACAATTATGTATGACAGGCTGATGGAGGTATGGAGGCAGCGTAGAGAGAATTACTCTGGTAAAATAGAGATCAATAAGCTGGATAGATGGATGAGAGTGACCAACAAAATAAGAGGGTGAGGAGAGCAAAGGCAGACACACTGTCTGTACCCAGCACTCTCTGCATTTGAGTTGTTAGCGCATATGTCTTGTTTACCTTGGACGCTAAGTATGATACAATTTGAATGTATGGCAAGGGATACAGTAGGTCTAGGCAGCTCAGTCACTGAGGGATGCATTAATGCCGTTGATTACTTCCTGAGTGGACCATGAGTGCTCATCAAGTCAGACACGTTACAAAGCGCATTGGTTCCTGCAGATTCCCTTCAACCAAGCTCAAATATTTCCAGCGTAAACACTGGGAATGCCTTTGTAGCCAGGCCCTGAGTACGCAGCGAGCTAGGGCTGCTGCCCCAAACCTGAACCTGCGACTCATCAATTTAACACGCAAAACATTCACTGACACTTTTACTCCTTAAAGCGATCTGTGATGGGAAAATTGGTTTTATTCCACCGGCTTTTCAGACACCTTAAAGAGACTTTACTGCTCTGCATCAGGAAGAGCACTCACCGGCTATTTTTGGCAGAAGTTGTTTCAAAGTAAGTAGGTGATTATTTCCCATCGACCTGTAAGAGCTCAGAGAGAGGAAGGTAGTAAAATCTAGTATTCCTGTGGATCACCTGCGGTACAGGTAGTTTCTGCTGATAAAAGACAGGCTTGCACTCAAAGCACTGACTGACAAGAATGCAGACACTGAGGTGTTGTGATAAATCTCGTCATCCCCCGGCTCACTGAAAACATTCAATTCAATTTCTGTATCCTGATCGTTCAAGATTTGGTGTGTCCAGAGGTGCACAAGGTGACAAAGTCCAAAACCAGGAAAGAAAACTATGTGTAAACGCAGGACATGTGACTGAGCTAAATTAAGTATGTCAGACTCAATTCTTGTGTCTGTTAGGGGACATTACTCCAGTCAACAAGCATGCATCATTGCAGATATCTAGATATATCACACATATTCAGAATATTACTACACATAGAGTACACAGGATGTTCAGCTAGTTGTTATACAGGTTTTTTTTACAGATTGACCAGAGAGCACAAGTGTCTGTGTCTGTGTGCGCTCCTCTCAGTAACCATCACTTTCTAACTTCAACTCAATATTCAGTTCAGGTTTGGATGCGATTATAAAAACACGCATTTAATGGGGCTAATAATCCAGCTGCTCTGGTCGTGCCAGAATATAATGTAAATATGGAAAAACTCAGCACTTCAGAGCACGACTTTGTCACCGCCTCATTTTCTTATTTTCAATGCTTATAAACAAAGTATCCGTACATACACAGCAGCCAGGAAGCAGCTGTTTGTAATCTGTGTTGGTCATGTCAGGACACGCTTCACTAATTCAGACCCAAACACTTAACGAGCTCCTCCTTGCCGCGTCCAACGGGCTTTTCTTAATAATGACCTCGTCCTCACTTTTGTCAAAACAAATAGGAAACTACAGTCTGGCTTCATGTCCCCGACCAAAAGTTACACACGGCCTCTTTAATTTAACTCAGTTTATCGTGAACCCCGGTTCCGTGTCTTCTCAGTGAATGATTGCTTTTCAAGCCAAAATAATTCAAGATTAGACGTGTTTGTCAGTTGCTGTTGGAGTCACTTCCTCACCCTGAGTGTGTCAGATGTTTGGCTGCTCATTTCATGTGTTTGTGCTTGAAGCCGTGGTGCTGGCACTCCGTTTTACCACATTGATTTAGGAAAGTGATGTGTGTTGCAGTACTCGTTGGTTCGTCACCTCTGTTTTCAGAACTTCTCTGTTCACCTCCCTTGTGTGTCCAGCGGTGCTGGGGTTTCGTACAAAGACGAGCGGACCTGGATCTCATCATATTACCTTTGAAGCTGTTAGCATCAGTTGAAGTGTGTGCTAACACCAAAGTCATGAATGTAAAGGGAACGATTGGAAGTTATGCTCTCCAAAACTTTGCAGAAATAAACTCCAACTCCTCCTAAAATGAGTGATTCAGTTGTAAATGGATTTCACGGAGGGGCAGTGTAGGCTAATGGCTGTGGGGGATTTCTGCTGCTATAGGTGAAGAAGTGAGAACAGTTCGTCTCCACTGTTGATTTAAATCCAAAATGACAAAATTACCGTCAACACTGATGCCAACGAGGATACGTCCTCGTTCAGAGCAGCCCATCTGCTGCCAGGGTTAATCACCATCCACTAAAGGACGGCTTAAGTTGGCCTCCTTTTACTGGTTTATGATAAACAAAACAGACATCTCTGAGAACAAAATGCTGAATTGTCCATTTCACAACATCGCAGCAGACAAGCTTCCCTACTTTTTCTGTCTGCACTGCGATGAGCTATCAGAAACACCTTACATTTCTTCAGCAGCTGCCAAAACTCCTCAGTCCCTCCTGCTCTTATTCATTCATCTGCTGCTTCTCTGATTCTCTGGGATAGAGAGGAGGAGCTTTAATGTCACGGACCCTTTGCACTCCCTCAGGAGGCACAATGGCCAGTGGAAAGTGCCAGAAAGGGAGGAATAAATAGCAAGTCACGGAGAGGAAACAGGAGAAAATGCTCCCCAAACCTTATAAAGCCCTGCTGTGCCTGAAAAATTCAACCCCCTGTTGTATTTGTGCCTGTAAATTAATCTTGATGGAACAAATATATGACTTTCCATTGTATTTCATGAATATTGTGCATCTTTAAGATAGCACTACCGACATGCTGAGTTCAAACCATACATCTGCTGCAAGGTATTAAGTCAATGTTCAGGATTGTTTGAGCCATCATTTATACAAAAGTTCCATAACCATCCTTTAAATTTATCTGCCAGTTTGACAGGGAAGCTAATCTGCAGGACGTCATGAGCTCACACAGGGGAGACAAAGTCCATCAGAGAGCCACACGGCTGTTAAACAGTGGGAACCTCACCAACTATGATTTTAACCGATGAATTTTCCTGTGCGTCTCATCCATTCACCCGCTGTGGACGGCTGGCTGGCTATCGCTCTTTGTCACATGGACATTTTATCACCAGACTTCCCGTCTGTCTTTTTTTCGGCTAGATAGCCTGACTGAAGACGAACCACTCACCTCTTCATCCTTTTTCCCATTTCACTGACTTTAAAACACGCAAGACTCACACCAGAACTCAGAGTGCATCCACATCTCTTTGTAATTTGTGTGTTTGTGTGCGTGTGTGCGAATAGGCCGTCGCACTGGCTGTCAGTGGTCACAGACACACTGATCAATGTGGACAAGCTTGTGGATAATAAAGTGGTTTGGTCTGCCATGATGCCTTTAATTGAACAAGTGTCGCTGGCTCGGTTCATCTGGACACAAAGCATCTTGGGAATTAGGTGTGTGTCCATGTGAACTGTGTTCTGGATGGCAAAGAGCAGCTTCAGAGCCTCGGCGCTCTGAGTAGCACTAAGGTGTAATAATGCTGCCGTAGATGGAACCATCTGTAGAATTCAAACGCCGCACTCAAACCAGACGGCATATTTAAGATTATATTATAGAAATAATGATTTTCTACAAGGTGACAAACCTGTCAGTGAATTTTTTTTAATCCACAAGAGCTGATTTGTGTAGACCTGTCAAGTTCCTTTAAGTCAAAACATAACTAAAGTTTGGACTCTTTTCTGCAGATTCAGCATTACACACATTCATATTTAGCCTACAGTTCCAATATGAAATGAGCCGTTAAGGTTATTGACAGGCTTTACTTTGCAGGATCATATAATAATTCCTTTCTGCAGGACACCAATCAGTGTCCTTCGGGAGATGAGGACGTGGTTTACGTGTGACGGCAGCCCGGTAATCCGTCAGAACCCGGGGAGGATCCTGGAGAGGTTAGCCGAGACGCTGCGTTAGCATGGGCTGCATCAGAGCCGGAGAAAGAACGCCGCTGGAGGCTTTTCCCAGTGGAAACAGTGTTTTCACTCTTCTGCCCGACAGATTTCAGGCTCCTACGTGACTTTGTTGATCTGTTTGGTCGAAATTTAAACTTAATGACAAACGACTCCAAAAAGGTCATTTACAACTTTAGTCCTCAACTGTGATATTTGAATGAGTGAAAAGTCGTGGAAACTAATTAATTTACGGTGCAATTATAACAGAACAAATGTCTGTTAGCCGGCTCTTTCAGGTGGCTGTCCTCCCCTCGTCTGTTGCTCCTCCGAGCTCAGCCAGCCGAGTCTGCAGCCCAGCAACGATCTGAGCAGCTTAAACCCTCTCATTTTAGTTTCTCTGCCTTCAGTCTCTCAACAACTCGTCCATGTTTTGTTTTGGTTGAGATTTCTTTTTTTGTGTGTGTGTTGAATTGATCTATAGAAGTTTCAGGCGGTGCTGTTGATTTATTTGCATGCGTCTACGTCCGTGGCTCTGGCTGAAGTCAACAGTACAAGCTCCCCGTTCTCATCCAGAGTGATTTGCACTTTTTCTTCTCTCGGAGCCAAAACTTCGAAAAGAAAGCAGTCACTGTTGCTTTAGTTTATTTTAAAATGCGAAAACAGAATAATGTGTGAGCACTCATTTCTATCCTTGAGGAGCAAAGGCATAACCATGAACTGCCTCATACTCTGGCTTCTGCAAGAGGGGGGAGTTTTTTTCAATGATTTACTTTTGCTCATGTATCTTTTCACCATCTAATTCTTAAGCTGCTGTTGAAGAATCTGCAGGTGGTGGAGATTGCAAGCTAGACAAATCAGCAGTTGATGTCAAGGCCCAGGTGAGTAAGAGGGTCGGAGGTCCGCTCTTGATCTAGGGGATATGGAGCAGCTCCTGTCTTGACAATGAACAGATGAACAGACCCCCCCCCCCCACACACACACACACACACACACACACACACACACCTGTGTAGACGAGTCAATGAAGAGACCTACTTGCCTTGTTCGCTATTTCTCGCGTCCGTCAGCCAGAGCCCCTATACACTATTCATAAACTTGAGCAGAGGGTTGTCTGACCTTTTTGCTGAAATGTTAGGGCAAATTAGTTGTCAGAGCAGTGGACGTGGCAGCCATGCTAAGCCCCAACTCAACTCCCTGCACTGCTGCCGGCCCCTTTCTCACCAGGAACATGTCTTTATGCTTCTGTAGCGTTAGTCCACCTCCACCACCTACTGTCATGCGCTTCGGACTGCCGAACAAGGCAGGAAGGAAATACGCTTACAATTTTCAACCATGGTATTCACACGAGTTAGCAGAAAAAGTCACATATAATTTGGACACTCTGTGCTTCATGACTGCTCTGAAGAAACTGGCCTTCACAATCTACTTTAATGCGAAACAAAACAAAACAAAAAAACAACCACGTTGTCCTTTGCTGCTGAAAGCTTGTTCTTTATATTGCATAATGGGCTTTTAAACAAACACGATTGCATTTAGCATGCATTCGTTATTCCTGCATAGTAATTAGCTTCAGAGTGCTTTTTGTATATGCTGGCGTGTTTTTCCAAAACACTGAAGAAAAAGAAAGCTTTATCCAACAAATTTCATTACAATAAAACAAAGAAGAAGCAGACAACACAATATCGAGCATCTGCAACACAGTGGCAGAACAACAGCAGCTAATAGAATCGCAAAGTCCCTCCTCTGCCAAGGCCAATGTAATAATTCCAAAGAAATGAATGAAACCGTCCAGAGACAAAAGTCTCTGCACATTAGCAGCAACAGCTTCAGGTGCAGGGTGGTTCCCAATGTGTTTAAATAATCATCTGAGTTCAAATATAAATGTTAGATTGACACAATGTCACTCAAATGTTCGGTCACCAGCAGAGACACCAGAGAGCGGTCTGATCAGCTGAGCTGATGGAGCTCACCCAGAGAACAGAGCTGCTATCAGCTTTGATTTGAGAGGCCTGTTGAGGGATGTAGTGAGCAGCTCAGAAACACATCCATGTCCAGCCTTGACAACCAAATGAGAGATTTTGAAGTGAATACTCAGGTGGATGGGAAGCCAAAAAAGGAGCTTTAATATTTGAATAAACGCCATGTGCTCTTGTGTTTGTATTGTGTGCGTCCAAGCTAACCTCTAATCCAGCGAGGAGAGCTTTGCGGTAATCTAATCTGGTCGAGAGGACAGCACATTCACGTTACTTTGGATCTGTTCCTCAAACGGTAGCAGTGATCCTGGAGTAGGAGATGTGAGTTTCACTCGGATGGGTTTCTCATCACTGAATCTCTGGATGTGTATCGGAGTATTACCAGTAGTATTACTGTAGTAGTGGGTTAAGGGTGGAGCCTTGTTGGACTCCAGTTAAAACCCGGAGCTCTTTTGATAACTGAACGACATGCAGATAACCTTCTGAGGTTATATAATGATGTCATGACATCAGAAGCAGCTGTAAAGATCAGGTTTCTAATCACTGAGAGTAGCTTAGCATCCATGGTTAATTTAATACAGTGCTTTGATGAGATCCAAAACCTGATCGGAGCAGATCAAAGACATTTATCAGGTAGACGTTTTAGTACATGCAGTGGCCTGTAGTAAGGTGTGATATGTATTAAAGCCATTTTAAACTGCAAGGAGTCAGTGTGGTGGCTGAATTCCTTCCAAGACATCTGGAGGGTTGAGGTACGAGTCACCGGAGCGCCGACGTAAAGAGTTAATGAGCTTTTGTCTGTCCGAATGATGTCCCTGCAGGACTGAGGAGTCCGGTCATTGTTTAAACCAGTGGGATCCAGCGATGTTTGGATGATGAAGGTCATGCCTGAAAAGTTGACTCCTGTTCCAGGCAGCCATGAACCATCTAGAAAGAGGGTGTTCCTCTCTAGTTGTCCAGTAACCTTGAAGTCAGATGGGGCATTTCCTCACGTGGCTGAATGTGAAGTCATCAAAACACGTGGGAAGTTGAATGACTGAAAGGCTGATCCCTCTTGATGGCTGCTGTTTAAAATGTTTATTTCTGAGCTGTAAACTACATGAGCTGCATGATTGTCCAGTAGCTTGGTGGTCATGGACCTGCACAGCGGCTGAGCGATGGGGGACTGCTGCAGACCACAGCCCCCAGCTGGACAGCATTTGATTGAATGAAACAGTAAGTTAGGAAGTCTTCCACTCAGCTGTGGATGTGTGTTTTCCTCCCTGCTGGCTTGCCCTCAGAAGGGATCTATACGCACATACACACGGATATTTTTGTGATTGAAAACAGCCCTCATATGTATCCTCCCCTCTACTTGCCAATTTGTTCTCTGGTTGAATTTGATCTTATCTTGCGGTTGAGGGCTAAAGCTCATCCCCTCTCCCTATAGGCCTCTTGCCTTTCCTTGCTGACCTTAGCCTGACACTTATCCTGCCTTTTGAAGACAAGTAAAGATCAAGTGCGGATCAAGAGGTTAGTCAATGTGGGGATACGGGGCTTTTTGCCTGTCTGTCTGGAGTGTGTCTGCTTCGCTCCGGGTCAATGATCCCTGCGTGCTAAATTCATGGGGTTACTGGACATGTGCCTGTTTGCTGCTGGATTCATCATTCCGTCTGAGAGGAAATCTATGGCAGGGTGATAAACATATTGCGAAGTAAGGGGAATGTCGGTGTCACTGCTCGCAACATTGTGTTCATAGAATGGCAGCGGTGAATGCATGATTGACTGAAGATACACACCTCTTTATCTTTAGTATCCCTTCATTTTTTTCATATGCCAAGACCCGTCTTCACATGCGGAGAACATCCTCCCCCTCCTCCTCCTGTCTTGAGTGACCAGTGAGCCGGTAGTCAGCACGTCACTTCTCTTACCCCCGACTGCAGGCCATGATTACGTGCCACGATGGAGAGCATCAACATGCATTTCATCCATATTTGATGAGTGAACGTCTTCCTCCCATTACACAAAACAAGGGGAAGCTGTAATCAACATTCACACACTGTGAATAATTATTTACCCAGATAATTGCTCTGTTTATGCAAGCGCAGAAAAAGGTTGATATGTTTTTTTTCTTTAATCTATGTGGGTTTTTTTCGGTGATGATAAAGAGAGCTCTGATTAGGTAATAGCATGACTGATTTCCTGTCGCTTTTATCATTTGGCTCGTTCAGGCTGCCTCCTCATCTGTCAACTCATGTTATTAGCCCCCTTCACAGAAAAACCTTCGTCAACTCCAGGACAGCAGTCCCAGAATAAATCTGTAAAGGGCTGATCCGACATCTGTTCTGTATTCGGCTCACACGCAGACTCAGAGGGGGAGATCATCGCTGCACTACCTTGTGTTACACTCGGTTTTCAGAGTAAACCTCCGACTTTAATGAGCAGGACCCCGTTTCTGTGGGGCAGCAGCACATTAAAGAGAATATGGATCCACGGATGAGGCCAGGCTGTTACATTAAGGGCACAGGAATCCAAGTATGCGGCTGCGGCTGTTACAAGCGGCACGGAAGTATTGGTGCATAGAAACTGCAGTATAATTCACATCGCCACTGTGATGTACCAAGCATTTGATTCAGTTCTTACTCCCCCGTTTCATACAGCTGTAACATTTGAGCTGCACTCGGTTCACTTCTTAAAACGGAACTGTTGCCCTGTCATTACTTCTTGTCCTGCACTCGACTAAAGCATGACAGTCTCTCCTGATAAGAAGTGTTCAGGTTCAAAGTTAGAGACACACTTCCTACTCCTTTCTTTTTTTTGGACAACATCATGCCCTCAACCCAGATTTCAGCGTCCTGCTCCTTCGCGTTACCGTCTCATATTTCTCTTAGTTGGAGGATCGTAGGCGATGCAGGTCACACCTTTGTATGACGGGCAGACTCATGCACACTCTGGGCCTCTCACCCTCCAGGCCCCGGGCTCACAAAACGCTTCATTTCCAGAAGTCACCAAGGTAGTCAGATGGGATGGGAGTTCCTCCACCTCATGAGGAGAAAATGCTCGAATAACTGAAAATGAAAAACAACAAATCAAACTAAAAGCTTTACGTATCTATAAATGTGAATGCGTCCACTATGGCCAGAGTTGATGGGCGGGGCATGGAGTGAAGCGATTTATTATGGTGTGATGATGTGATGGCCCAGCAGAAATGTGGAAGTAAGAATCTCTTGGTAACAGTCCTATGAGCAGGACGGCTTCGGAATGGTGTGAATTTGATGACGAGCAATGAGGGGAGGAAAAAAAAGATGAATCGTTGAATAAATAAGCAAAGTTACTCTGAAAAGGGCCACACACACACACACACACACACACACACAGTGACATGACTTTTTGTCATTTACAGCCATTTACGCAGATTTGCTGCTCTCTGTTAAGCAGCAAAGATAAAAGTAAAGCACTCTTTATGTGTAGTGCAATCTGTCATTCTCCAGCATGGCGTAAGAAGAGTGGAGAGACAACAGCGGGACAGCTGCAGTTTTAACGTGGAGGCCAGAAATGTCCGCTGGCCTGTCTGGGAACAGTTCCTCTGTGTTTACTTGAGATTTCTGCTGAGTGAGGATTGACATACATGGATGTATTTAGCATGAGCAGCAGTCGCTAAGCCTGCTCTCTCAGGAACGTGCAGCGAATAAATCACCAGATTCCTATTGATCCACGTCCCGTGCAGTTTCAAGAGCATCCCGGACACCGCCGTCCACTTAAGTGTTGTTTTCTGGCCGCTGCTCGCTGAGGATTTTAATCCTCATAATGAAATAATTGAGCAGTGACGACATTTTATTGCTCCTCTTAATAGTCCTCTTTGCAGTTTTCTCTCTTGCTCTTGGAGGCAACTTTCGATTGTTAACAGAGAAGGAAATTTGCCTCAACATTAGCAGAAAATAATTGGTGTTTTTACACAAGTGTATCAGGAGGTAGCACACAGCCACAGTAACCATTTTTCCACGAAGCAATCCTAAAGTCCCTGAAGAGGTACATTTACCTGCCATTTACTGCCACAACATTCTTAATAGAAGACATCTAGAATTACAGTGTTAATGGCATTTCTCTGCTTAATTATTTTCATCATTTTGGTCCCCCGACAGTGTCGTCCTCTCTGGTCCCCTGCTTTTTTTTTCATAATAAACATCTGCTATTAGTAGCCATTAGCGTTAGCTGTGGTGAACAGCACACTTAAGATCCACAGCTGCCAAACTCCTATCAAGACCGCTTTCCCCAGGCAGCAGAGATTAGCACATCTAAGCAGCTGAATCTCCAAAGTAGGAGCTACTATCCACTCTTTATCCCACTCATAAAGCCAGTCTAATAGATGTGACTCAACTCTTCCTCTCTCATGTAAAATAGCTGGGTTCTGTGAAATGTAATAAGTGGCTCCATTCTGCAGTTAGTCGCTCTATAGAGAGCACACAATATTGGTGAGCAATATTCTTCGGGCACCACCGTCGTGCGCCTTTGGACTGCATGTAAGTGACGCCTCGCGCCTCTGTGAAAGGTTCACATAAATAATACATGTCAAATGCCAAAGTGTGATTGTAGTCGGTCACTGGACCTTGGTGCGTGCGTGAGCGACATGCTGGTAGCAGGCCTAAACTAGGCAGGGGCCCGGGTGTAGAGGGTCATTAGTCTCTGTCTCTGTCAGTGAGTAGATTTGCTCTGGTGTTGGTGCTGTTTCACACTGTGTTCTGACTCCCTGACATCCAAGGAGCTCTGAGCTGCCCTATTAAGTTTGCTGCTGCTTTTATATGACCTGAGATGGCAAATCCTTGAAAATGAAGAAAGCCCCCTTCTGAATTATGAAGCAGTCAGGTGTGTGTGTGTGTGTGTGTGTGTGTGTGTGTACGCATTTTTTTTCCAGGTAAAAGAACAGAATCTACTTTGGAGAGTATTCGGGTTCTTGCAGCTGCCTTTTCACAATACCTACTTATGCTTTCATAGCAACACTGTGTATCACTGCCTCATACATGCACGCTAATGCACACCGACATACGTGTTCTGATGAGCCCCATTCTCATCTATTATTCCCCAGGCTGCACTGAAGCTCACCACTGTGTAAAGCTCTGCACTTACGCACACAGTGTCCAATCAGCGCACACAGGCTCCTGTAAGAGTTCCATTAAGAACATTTCATTTGAGACTGATGCTTCACCCATAAAGCATTTCAAGAACTCACTAATAGGGAGTCTTGAGCTCACAAACACGTTTTTTTTCCCCTCCTGCATCTCTTTTTAGTGACTCCAGAATGTAAAAAAACAGCAGCCATGTGTTTTTACCTTGAAGCTTTAAAGAAAAAGCACAGACCTGATTCCTCTGGACATGTGCTCATTGTGTCAGTGAGTCCTCACTCCTGTCCGGACCAAATGGAAGAGGCTGATGTTGGTCCAAATGCTGTAGAAATGATTTTGGATCCCTGAGCATACAGCTGGACACACAAGACATGAACTGTACCATGAACAGGGTTTGAGAGGTGGTAAAATGACATTTTTGGGGCAATTCTCTGTTGTTTTGTGAAAGCAGCTGTCGTAAGCCTTACGTCACCATTAGCTTCAAGCTAAATATGTGTCGCTGGCTCTTTCTGCAGTCTGCAAACACGAAAGGAAGTACAGGAGGGAAACAAAGAAACATTTTTTTTTTTGCTGAAGACACATGAGTGAATACCAGGCACACTTGAACCTGGCTTTCATCTGTGGACCTGGGGTTGATTCGCTACGTGAGTTTTTTCTGAGCACATTGGTTGAAATCTACAATCACATTTCAACACACCCTCTATACAGTCCGTACATGAAAATGTCCCCATGATATAACGATGGCATAAAAGCCTCAGCTAAAATGTAACCATCATGAATTATGAATAGCTTTTATTATAAACTTGGCACAAAAGCTGAGGGGGGAAAAAAAAAAAAAGAAGTCTTAAATCATTCACCAGTACAGTTCTGCATCTGTATGGACCGGCCCATTTTATGTTGTAATTAAGTTGATGAATGTAAATGAAACTCCCATCCTTGTAGGGGTCATCTGGAAGCTAATAATAGCCGCGTTAGCTGGAGTCACACCGCTTCCTTGAAAAATAGTGCCGTTATTACCATAACAGAAATAATTGAACGTTTCAACATTTTTCTGGGATTTTACGGCCGCATCTGTCAGCCAGTGCATCTGATATGCACCTATACAAAGACAGTGACTGTATAGCTAAGAGATGCCCTGAAGCAGGACTTCATCAGAGGTGTGTCATACATCCAAAGTATGTATATCCATAGGGGGGGGGGGGGGGGGGTGTGCAGCCCCAGAGAGCAGTAAACAGTGGGCGAGGTTGATGCTGGATTGAGGGCGAAGACGTTAGAAGATGAGGGGACTCGGAGGTTTGATGTCCCTATTTATTCATCCCAGCACTGCAGGGAACCCCATCAGTGTGTTTAAAGCCCTCCCCACCGCATTTCTGAAAAGTGGGCAATGTGAAGGGAGGGGCTGAGGGAGGGATGTGGGTCGAGTGTGTGTGCAGGGCTTCAGTGACATGAGACCCACAGCATCACTTCCCCGCGCTGAAGTTGCCTCTCGTTTCCACTCACGTGTGGCTCCTCTACAGCTCTGGAGTCTGAACAGTCCGGTGGGGGCCCGCAAAGCAGCGTTGGTGTAGTCAACCCATAAAATGAATATTTGGATAAAAACCAGTCAATATTAGCACCATCATTGATGTGTTCCATCTCGGTACAGTCGTATCCTTTTGTTTGCAGCTCCAAGACATGGTTTAGTGTGTACGACCGCTTTAATATCAAGAGTTGTAATTCAAAACTCTTTTCAGCGTGTGCAGTTTTTTCCCCTACTTGCAGTATTTCCTCTCCTCCTGCATTCTCGCTTCCCTTTCTCTTGACATCGAATGACATCAGACACCTAATAAATATTTTATCACTCTACTTTACCCCTGTGGAAATAATGGATGCTATAAAAACCATAAATACATCTTGCTTCAATGGGGCGATGGGCAGGCGTGTGTGTGTGTGTGTGTGTGTGTGTGTGTGTGTGTTGGAGGGGTGCCTACTGTATATCCATGTCAAGGTGCTTGTGCCATCAAGGATCCTGTTTGGATTCATGCATGGTGCAGCTGTTCTCTTCACATCATGTCGACACTTGAATGAACCGATTCATGTGGAACAGATTTCTTTCTTCTTTTCTTCTCCCACGTTGCCCCAGATTTCACATTCCCACTAAATACACTTCACTCTGAATCCAGATGTGACTTCATTACCTCTGAGGAAGGCAGGATTGAGTGGCGGTGTTTGAAGAAGAGTACTGTATAAACAGTGCTCAGGTAAGGCTCGGCTGTCTTCAGGTAAGAGTTTCAAATTGCAGCAACTGTCTTTGTGATGAAACACAGATGGAAGGAAGCCACTCAAGAGTCCTTGGCAGCTCCCTGAGCTGTTTCACTGCTTTCAATAATCACAGAATACCTGGATCCTACTTCCTTACATCCCCTTTATGCATGACATTAAAGGAAACCTACACCTCCATGAAGAGAACGGCATCTTTCAACCATGAGGTAGAAGTGTGAAGTCAATTAAACATCAGTGTCTCCCTTGAATAAAATACAAATATCATTGGCTTCTAATAATTACTTCAAGGTTTCCTGCCAGACCGCTTGAACCTGGAATTGAATGAAATTGCCCTGAATCCTTTAACAGATGATGAAACTGTCTTTTCAAATGCAATGAGAGTTTCTGTGGTAGGAATCCAAAGGGATGCTTTCATTGTAAAAATAATATCAACCACAACATGAGCCTGTCACCCTGAGCCTGACCTCCGACCACCACAACTTTGAGAGTTCATTCTTGAGTCCCAGGGGCCGTTTGTACCTGAGGTGGTGTGTGACATGTCACACTCATCTCAGACGACTCGTGGTCGTTTTTTTTTTTTTGTTGTTTTTTTTTAGTTCCTCTTCAAATCGGGGACGGACATCTGCTGCGGTTCGAGGAGGTTCTCCCTGGCGACTGCTACAGCTCACGTTTCCCACTGCGTTGAGATGGATGACTTTGTTCCAACCTCTCAGCCAAGTGACCAACCAAAGGAGCAGACACGCGTCGTGTGCTCTATCCTCACCTCCTGAGTGGCTGAGAAAACGGGAAGTGTTGTGTAGCTGCAGGAGGGCGTGGAGATTGGAGCCAGTGCTCATCATGGCTCCGCCTCCAAGGGTCAGCGTTGCTCCCAGACGATCCTGATGTTATCATTGTGGGCTGTTACGTCACGTGTGCTGCGCCTGTGGAACATTCGTCCGTGGAACTCCATTCACAGTCATATTTCCGACCTGGGAAGCCTTTGCAGAGCTGCTTGAGAGGATTTGGGCCAGGATGTAGTTTTCAAATTAGCACGAGAGGCAGAGTGGGAGGTTTATCTTTTGCTTCTGTCTAAGTGGGGAAGGCACAGCAAGATCCTGCTTCTGACAGTTTCACCTTGAGACTCCTCCCACTTTATTTGTCTAAGGATGTCATGAACACATCACCATTCTATGCTCTTGTAATGTTTTCAGGAGACACTCAAAAAAAACCAAAAACAAAACTTTTTTCCCAGGTCATTATTTTGTTTTTTTTTTTAATGTTTTTTTGTTTTTATAGACTTTCATACTTTTTAATGAATTCAAACATTATTGAAAAGAATTTCTGTGAATCTTTAGGCGCTTTCACACTGGCCGCCGAGCCGCGAATTCGCCCATCTTTTTTGCAGCTCGGTGCGAGGTTTCAGACCGAGTGCAGCAAATTTGGGGTCCGTTTCAGCCCGGCAACATTCCTCCTCCGAGGGTTCACTTATTGCTTCCTCCACTGCAATGTGAATCCAAGCTGTTAATGTGCCGGCTCGGCGTGAGGTGTGCGGAGGTGTCAATGATGACGACGGCGGTTCTCCCACGTCAAACACCTCAGACAATGTCGACACAGACGCTGCTGGCAGCCGGAGCGGCGAACTGCTGTTGTGAAACGTACCGACTGTCACAGGGTTAAATATTCCTCAGACGCATCATCACTTCAGCAAGGTGAGCGCCTGAGGAGCCGCTGAGATCAGGGAGCTGCTGACCATCACTGCTGAGAGGAGCGTGGACAACCGCCTCACGGGAATGTGAGGGAGGGCTTGTTGCATGAAAAGGTCACAGAGGTGCTTGGTGGACGTGGCGATCGCCGGATCGGACACCAGCATCCACGGCAGAGGAACGTTGGACTGGGACACCACGAGGTTTGCCAGACTGTCACGAGGCTGAATGTTCTCCTGACGTATATGTTGAACGCCACTGTTCACGCGCAACTGCGTGCTGCACGCCACCTCACATGTTTACACCCACGCAAGTGGCAGCTTTTTTGGAAAGAGGAATATTCCGCCTCCATTTCACAGAGACAGGACAGCAAATTCCCGCCTTTACCGGGCCGCAAATTTGGCGCATTCTGTGTCTAAAGAGGGCTTTTGACTCATTTTCTGGGTAAACTGGTCACTTGGATTACTTCTGTAATTTGAAGTACAGTAATACTACATGTGAAATGTTGCTCATAAATTCATAATCTGTTAATAGTTGGGGAGGTGTTTGGATTTTTGTTTGCTTGTGAAAACTTCAATAATGTGCCAGGGACATCATTTTGCTGTGGATTCTGGGTTCTTATATCAAGTTTAGATAAAATCGTCAGGTGAAATGTATGATGACGTGTCACCTTTGGAACACTTTTCCATGAAACGGGTGCTTGAGGACTCCAACAGCGTTTATTCCGAGTGCCTCTCTGTCTCACACCAGCCAATCAATGGCTAATGGACACTGATACGAAGAGCAGAGCAAATCTCACGCGCCGCGAGTGACCAATCAGCCGGTGTGTTTCAAATCAAGTGTTCTTCAGTGGTAACTGACGGAGGCCTGTGGATTAACAGAAATATCCCCACGTGACCTTGCATTGCCCCGTCTCTGCTGCTCAGGCTGATGTCTGAGGCCAGTCATACATGTACAAACCTATAGCTCACAATCACATCATAAAGACAAGAGTCTCCTTAAGGCCCACATACCTAATCTGAGTTCAAAGACGTGATTATACATTGTGGGACTGCAATCAGCCCACACTTCCTCTTTCCATACAGAAATCAACTCCTTAGCAAATGAATTCATGTATTCTCTGATGTGTCTTTAAAGCATTTATTGTGGAAGTGGCTCCCTCTTATGCTTTCAAGTCTGAAAGAGTAAGCGACACCCACAGTGTCGGCACCACTTCTGATTGACTCTTATTTTCACAACTGACACATGCAGTTTCTTTTTGAT
The DNA here is from genome assembly GCF_037954235.1 of Aulostomus chinensis. Lineage (NCBI taxonomy): Eukaryota > Metazoa > Chordata > Actinopteri > Syngnathiformes > Aulostomidae > Aulostomus > Aulostomus chinensis. The sequence continues at coordinate 4,374,843 of NC_141343.1, read as the reverse complement.
TGCTATGCAAGCACAGAAACTCATCCATATTCCTGTCATTATTCACCAGCTTCCCAGAGTGAATACATCTACATTTTCTTTCAGTTCCATTAATCGCAAACTGTTTACAATGAAGGCAGAGTTTTTTTTGTTTTTGTTGTTTCTGGATACGCACACACACACTCTCTCTCACGCACACATACACACACACACACACACACACACACACACACACACACACACACACACACACACACAGCAGCCTTGACATTTCACCTCGTACCCAGTAATCTTTGATCATCTCTCGTAAACTCTCATGGCAGCAGGGGCCTGTTTTGGGGGGGGGGCTTTTTATAGATAAATGCATCAATCTGGTGCACTTTGAGAGGCTGGATCGGTGACAGGTTTTACCTCTTGAAACACTTATACTTTAAATTAAGGGTACAAACATGAAGCTTGGGATTCTGCAGCCTGCATTGTTTGTTAATATTAAGATAAAGATGTCAACCATTGCAAGCCCTCCTTTTGACCTAAAAAACACGAAGGAGGCACAACCAGAATTGGCACCAGAGAGGTGTGGAATTCAGTAAATCACCTCATCACCAATGTTTCCAGGACATTTGCCTTTTCAGGTCATGTTGGATCGCTGAAGCCTGATTTCCCAATCGGGAAGAAGAGGAGTTGAAAAGAAACTTTTCAGGGCACAGAACATTTGGAGGTGTGTAAATATGATAAGGTCTGGAGCGATTCAGGGCCCAAATGCTCCACAGTTTAAAAAGCCTGCAGCTCAGAGGCGGCGCCACAGAAGAAGAGCTGTCTGTAACCTTCAGATCCCCTTCTCATTAAATTCTGGTTGTAAATAAATCACCCGTAAAAGGGCAAATAAATATTTGTCAGAAGTTGAACTCCAAGCTCACCTGCTCACACACTGTGACACACGCAGTTGTTGTAGTTTTTGGCTGAATCTCATCACGTGAAAGAAAAAAAAACTAAAAACTTTCTCATTTTCTTCTCATCCCTGATTCAATATTCCTACGGAAAACAGCGTTCCGAGTGTCGCGGGGGTCAAAAGAGATATCTTTGGCTGTTGCTCTTCCTTTGCTGCCTTGAATTAGCCTGTTGCCATGGCGCCACCTGAGAAAACATACAGCTCACTTATTTTCGGTGTGTGTGTGACGACAAGCAACAAGCTGTTGTTCGTGAATTAGCCTCTTGGAGGTGCTCCAAATGGAGCTGGTTTGGTGGAGGTCGTTCATCCTCATCATGACCTGCCTGCACCGTGAGCCCTTGTGTAAAAATGGCTACACCCAGCAACGCTGTTTCTGGCCCCAATTTGCAAATAGTCTCATGTTGCATGATGGCCGAGATGTTCCCCACACACAGAACAGTCCTGATGCTACCATTAATGTGGAGCTAATTAGCCCTTGTTCCCTGTAACGTTAGCAGCTCCTCTTCTCAGGAGACGGGTCGCCCTCGTTGATGTTTATATGACGTAAGTCAGCAGTTTGCTGTCATAACATTGATGAAATCATATTTGGACAATAATTGGAGTGGATAATTTGATGTTAGTCGATGCTGTGTACCGCTATGCTGTGCTGTTTTACTGGATTTGAGATTGTGTTCCCAGGGCTCTCACAAAAAGCTATAAAATACAAATCGTCAACAATAAGATACTTGAAACAAACAAGCAGGGACGCATTAATTTAAACCAAATCCAGTGATCAATATAGAAAAATAACCTAATAATAATCTACCAGAAGATCAACCTACAGTATGTGTCCTCAACACGCAGCCAGGAAAGTGTGTGTGTGTGTGTGTGTGTGTGTGTGAGAGACAGCAGCAGAGGGAAGTGTTGACTGAGATGATTTGGTGAAACACAACATTAGAAATCTGTTGTGTTCTGGTGAGAGGTGTAGGAATGTTTCATTATGGAACCCTGACAGGTTGCGTCTAATTAGGGAGAGACACATCACTGGAGTTAACCAGTCACTCTGAAGGCAGCAGAGAAAACGAGCCCTGATGGAGGAGTGGATATGTGGTTCACGGGGTGAACGGCTTCCCACAGCAGGCCAGCAACACACACACACACACACACACACACACACACACACACACACTTGACAAAGATCAGGCCAACTTGGCAGTCTGACACACTGGGTAACTGTGAGGTCTTTACTGCAGGATTTACTCTGCCATTGCAGTTTCTTATCTTATCGCTTCCCTGTTGGCTGCAGGCCTGCCCTGACAGCATGTAGCTTAAGAGGATCCATCATTAGGGAAAACTATACTGTGTTCACACAGCAGCCAAAAGTGTCCCACCACTGATTCTGTTTTCCTCACCTCATGTTTCCCAGATGGGATCTTTGAGAATCGATGTGAAGGCCAAAGAAGCTGAGCGTGCAGTTTGTGCTATTAGACGGAAAGAAGACACGAGCCACGGAACTTATAGTTCCCCTGATCTTCTGTTTTCTCTCCTCGGTCCTGTTAGAAGACCCGTAGCTATGAAGTCGCTGGCTTGTTTCGACAATGTCGGCGTCAGTGGGTAGAGTATACCAGCAGCTGCTGGTCAGTTGTGTGTAACTGGAATTCTAGTGTCACTTTTTGCACTATTAATATGACATTTTTCGATGTACATTCCACGTTTCTTTGGCAACACCTTATGGGCCCGGAACATCCCAAATACAGAGGACCGAATTCTGGGTGTGTTCGGACACTGAATGTTAGTCCAATTGTCAGGGAGCTCAATGGGAGGAAGAACTGGCGTCTGTCTGCAGCTCCAGCCGGACCCTGCTGTGTTCTGGTGGTCTGTAAGCAGCTCTCACGCAGCGACAAGCCTGGCTCTGAGAGTTGAGAGGCTGATACGGACACGCAAGCATCCCCTTGATCAGCGTGGTTTGACCTGTGAAGAATTCCTCGACGCCGACGTTCACGTCTCCTTTCCGTGATGATGTTCCCCTTTTAAAGACATTCAAAGCCAAACTGATAGCGGCCATAGCGGAAACCGGCAGAAACACAAACTCTGTACCGTTGGCGTCTGGTGGTGTCTGAGTCAGCTATCAAGAGCTTCGTTAATAACAACAGTCATGTAATAATTGAATTGCTGATGTAAGCTCTGGAGTGTGTATGTGCCCGCTGCACTGGTGAGCTTAATGGAGATGCAGTGTGTGATTGTATGTGCATGTTCTCCCTGCAGCTCTGTGTTTAACATGAGAAAGATAAGGACAATCACTTCAAGGGGGCCGCTGCTTTAAAATATTCGACAGTGAAAGTGGGAGATAACCATCAGCACCAGCACTCCCAGACATGATGTGCTTCAGCATCCCAAAATGATGGAGGAGAAAAAGAACATTGTGCAGGGGCTGCGTACCAGTATGACTTATTTGCATCACACATAAGACTCCCTGTTAACAACTGCTGGTGTGAACAGATGGTAGCCTGGCTACACACACACACACACACACACACACACACACACTCACATAGTTATATATACACAAGAGACTGAGAGAGATTGTAATGGAACTGTCTGTCAAGTCAAATCAGAGAAAAAATGGAATGCTTTCAATCTACTCCAGCGGTAGGAGAGAGCGCGAGGGCACAAAAAGACTCTGAAATGTGGTCAAAATACAGATTCTTCCCAGATATTTCAAGCTATTTAGGAATACTTTTGTCTCTTCAGTGCTTCCATTTGCCAATATGCTAGCTAGCTTATTTATATTTTCTGATAAGGTAGATATTCAAAAACCCCTGGCTGAAACATGTTGCTGTCAAGGCAAAATATGAGTAAAATAAGAACGTGTTCTCAGCAATTTTATTTCTTAATTTTGTTTTTGTCCACCATAAATAATGGTGGAAGTCAACAATTTCTCAGTTTGATTTTGATTGCGTCATTTTTGTGTGCATCGATGGTACTTGTGTGTGTGTGTGTGTGCGTGCGTGCGTGCGTGCGCGCCCGTGCGACGGTCTTTGCTCGTGCACCTGCATGCACAAGGTAAAAGGGTTATAAATCACTGTCTGTGTGTGTGAGCATATGTTTTTGTTTTTCTTGCCTTTCAGTCGGTTATGAGGCGCCGCTCGTCCTGACAGTTAGAATGGATGGCAGTCATTATTTATGATGCCGTCCACTCGTCACCGTTTGTTGTCACCAAGCGAGCTGTCAGCTGCCACAATATGGTAATCGCACGACTGCTATTTGGCTCGGACCTGATAAAGCTGTATCTGTAGTGAATAAGTGAACGCTGTCTTCTGCTGCTTGTGTGTCTCACCAAGAATAAGATGGATTCCACCGAGGTCTGGGCCGACGCCACTCTGATCACTTTATTACTATTTAACGCTCACCCTGAATCCAGTTTTGTCTCGAATCACTTTTTTTATTGGTGTTTTCAGAGTGAAGCCTGCAGCTGAACAGTACAGAGTAACAAAGACGGAATGTCTGTGCAGCAATCTTTTTCATCGAGAGGAGATTACACAGGTGAATCGAAAAAACAGGGCCAAAATGTCAGTGCCATGGAACGCCATATAGTATTGATGATTAGTTTAGGACGTTAAAGATTCTGTCAAACTGCAGACAACAGGAAAATATATGAAATAATAACTGCAATCGTGGAGAGTAAAGAAGAAAGTCAGAGTACAAGCTCGAAAAAACAAGAACATAAAATCATGGTTTGTCCTCTCACCTCAAGGTCAAACTTCCCCATCCTTCAGTTATGACACACAAACAAACCGCGGGATCATGGCTGCTGCGTTGAGCTTTGCTGGCAGGCTTGGGCTGGTAATCCGGTGATTCTGGTAATTCTGGCAAATATTGTTTGTTAGTTTGTTTGTTGTACAACTTTGAGCCTCTCTCACCAGTGCAGTTGTGGTCTCTTTGATACGTCAGCGGAGCGTGAGGGTTAAGAGGGTACCCCCACCGTTTCTCCCACCGGTGGCAGATGTCCTGCACTGTTGTTGTAAAAAACTCAGGCTGAAACCAAGCCAGGACACAAAGGCTTCCCTCCTTCCAGTTGGGAATAATTTGAGTTCTTTCATAGTGATGGCTTAAGCCAAAGGAGCATTTTGGGACATTCTTTTATTCTCTGCTCAAGTTGGCAGTAAATTCCTTGGTTTGGATCCATTTTGAAATGAATCAAAAAGAGAAATGTCAGTCACTCTACCACACCTACCTTGGTACAGTGCGACTGAAACAAAGTGGGGGGGGGGGGGAGAGCTGGACAAAATTGGTGTTTGTGTTGCTGACACAAAAAGTTTGGAAGAATCCTCCACTGTTTGTGTCTGGCAGTTTGGGGGCTGGTGTTGTGTTACAGTGTTGATTCACCCATTTAAAAAAAAAAAAAAAAATACAAATGTAGTGGTTTGAAACCCATCTCCTGGCTCTTAATTTCACGCCCCCTTGCCGTAGAATGCACCGACAGAAGGGAGGGAGGTGGAGGTGTAGTCAACAAGAGCGAGTCGGCCGCAAGCCCTAGCCGCCTGCGCCTGCGCGTCATTGTGGATGCTTTCATCAGACCATGCAAAAACACTCGATGATATAAACTAAGCTGCTCACACTGCAGCTCAGCCTGGTCCTGCTGCTCAGCCTTTGGCGTCCACCACATTTGTGCCTGCATGTGTGCAGGTGCTGCTGCAGGAGGGGTGAGGTAGAAGAGCACAGATGCCGGTTGGTCAGGTTTCAAATTCACAACGCTTGACACTCTCTCTCTCTCTCTCTCTCTCTCTCTCTCTCTCCCACTCCCTCCCTCTCTGTGCATTCTCTCTCTCTATTTGTCTTCCTTTTCCTCTTTTATGGTGACATTTTTCGAGGATGTGTGATGCCATGAATGACAACTAGGAGTTCTTTAAAGAGTATGTCGACAGAGTGGCCTGGCAGAAGGAGATAAGGAGAGAGGAGGCCGCACACATGAACACACACGCCCACACGCATGCACGCTGTCCATGCTGGTAAGAAAAAGGGCACAAAGATCTACAAAGGCTACACGTAATCCAGAAGAAGTCCTGAAGCATTCTTTAAAATCTCTTAAAAATGTGACTGAGGGCTCGTTGAGTTCCACACCCTCCGAGCTTTTCTGTTATCCATTAGTGTCAGCAGTTGGACTCTTAAGTCTTTCCCTCCTGTGAGGACATTTCCTGTCACTCCACACATAAGTGATTCTTCCGCTGAACGGCGGGATCGCTGGCATCCGTAAGATCTTCCAGCTCCATGACTGTGATATGATCGTGTAGTGTATCTGAACAGAACTGAAGTAACCATCTGAGAGGAAGGGGGAAATCCAAAAATCAAATCCATTTCATGCTTGAAAAATTCTTGTTTATCTTACAAAAAAAATACAAGATTGAATTTAAACAGGGCTTGATGAGATCTGATATTATCTTTTGTTGTTTTGACTTCATTCATGCTTCTGGAAGATGGGTGAACACGTTCAAAAACCGCTGGTGTGAAAAGAGAAAAGGTGTATCAGTTCTAAATGTCCCAGTATTTCACAAAGTATTTTAGCAGTAAAACCAGCTTCCAAAGAAAAGTCTGGGGTGAGGAGGAGGAGGAATCATCAAGAACCCCAACATGGCTGCTGCGGCGCCGCATCGTCACTGGTTTCTCCACTCTCCTATGTTGGAGTGCAACATACACCTGTAGCGTGGCCCTACTTCAAATTCTGTGAAAACACTAAAAGCATTTCAACAAGCGTGTTCCCTGTGAGCCACAGATGCTCATTAATATGTAGAAGCGTACAAGTAACTCCTGGTGCGCGCGCGCGCACACACACACACACACACACACACACACACACTTATGCCTGTGCTGTCCGCTGCACAGGCAGAGAGCCCCAACCCCAGCTTGCCACCACGCCTCAAGGATGGCAGCGGCAGATGGCGCCCGCTCAGAACTGCAGCGTAGCCAGATCTGTTGGTTGAAGCCTCCAGAGACACCGTTGATCACGGAGATGAAGCGGCGATGACACTGATCACTCCGCTGCTCCAGCTCAGAGGGAGACGGCGAAGAGGATGGTAGCAATATGGAAGGTTCGTGCAAACAAAACTGATTTTAGATGCAGGCAAGGCTGAGTTGTTAAGGCAAACAATGGGTGAACGAGTGACAATCCCAACAAAGATGATGGGTTTTAGTGAGCCAGCTCTAATTATATGCTTTTGTTTCACTGATGAAGCACTCACAGACAGTTATTGATTTGGCTGCCTGACTTTTGTGTTTTTCTGTTGCAGATCCATTTCACTAGAGCTGGTATCAATCTTGATCCCAGTTTCAAATGCATCATTTAGCTTGCTATTAGTTTTAATTGCAGGAGTGTTTATGGAAAAGGATGGATCTGGATCACTGCAGAATGGCCCATTTCTTAGAAAGTACAAGCTACTATTAATGTTCTCTAAATTTGACACACAGCAAATGAGTCCAAGGAGCATATTCCTCCAAACCAGGTCCAGATACGACCACAACAGCACTTACAGTCACTCAGTGATGCGGCCTGAGGAGCTTGACAGCAGTACTGTCGAAAAACATATAGTATTTATATATATACTTATATTTACATATATATGTGTGTATATGTATATATATGGGTGTGTGTGTGTGTATATATGTATATATATAATGTATATGTATAATATACTTATATGTACTATACGTATTTGATTACATGTTAAGGTATTGAATTTATGTCAAGTTTCATGGACGTATTGTTTAAATTCCTCAGCTTTGGTATTTTGGCTTTTCAACATAAATATGGTGCAAATATTTTTGGGTGACTTTTTTTCAAAAACATCTCGAGATTCATTCCTTTTCCGTCACATGGTAACTTAACAAGCACACACACACACGCACGCAAGCACACACACACGCACACACACACGCACTTCCCTGAAGAGCCCCAGCAGAGAGGAATTCTTTTCCTTCTTCTCATCTTGTGAGCTGAGAGTTGACTCTGGGGTGTCTCTGGAGGAAGCTCACATTGGGAAATGCATAATTGGGTTTTGAAGTTCAGAAAGCTTGTGGTCTTGGTGTGTTGGACTCTGACAGCAGCTAGGGGGAGGTGGTGGAGAGGTGGGGGCGTTGGAACGACCATCGTGGCTGATGTGGTTGTCCTGCGCGTGTCTTATTTAGTCTTGTGAGAGACAAGCTGACCCAGACAGGTCATCTCAGCCTGATCCCTGCTGACCTGATGTCACATACTCAAGAGTCCTCACACAGCACTGTGTACGTGTTTTGACTGTTCACCGCATGCTAATTTGATCTCTCTTGTGTATTACGGGGATCTTTTTTTTATAGTATTACATAATGAGAAGTTTTAATAAGTAACGGAGAGCAGTGAAAGGCCGCAGGGGATTTCAGTTCTTTCTGCCATAAGCCGCTACATTAGCATTCATAGAATATCATGGATTAACATGCTAATCCACATGAAGCTTTTTCCAGATTTGTGCGATAGCTCTGGTGCTAACTAGTCAGCTCTTTGTGTTTTTTCACAGCGTTACACTGAGACTGTGTGTCAAGGAGTGCAGCCGCGACAGCAGCATCCCCGCTCACGTCATTCTCCTCCACCTGGTGAAGCCACTCGTCTGTTTCCATCACAGTGACTCACCGGTTATGTTCAGTCCAAATAAACCTGACATCAAGCCAAAGGGAACATCTCCCTCCCAAACGCATGTCGTCATGGGTTCATAAACCTCAAAGCATTTGATTCTTTTATGATAAAATGAGCTGGAAACATCAGTGGGAAGCAGCTTTCTCTCTAAGTGTCTTATCTGCCCTCTTAAACTTGTTAACTAGAGAGAAAGAAATGACCCCCTGCCACTACACAGAGTGAGGGACAAAGACCACATTTCAGGGCCTCTCTCATGTGCATTCTGAGCTTCTAATCCAGTTTCCTTCAGGCTCCCTGGGGATAAGATGATCCAGCAGGCGTCTGGTATTCAGGCCCAAACACACTGTTAGGAAATGCTGTGATGAAGGCTAGGAAAGCATCAAGAGCCAAATAGCTGGTGACTAAAGCAGCACCGAGCCCCTCTGATATGGTGCCAGATCCCTGTTTGGAGGTGGAGGTAGTAGTTGGGGAGGGTAGGACTGCAGACCAGGCTTCCTACCAGCTGAAGGGAAAATTTGGAGCAGGCACTTTTTAGTGCTTCCTTTTTTCTTTCTTTCTTTCTTTCTTTCTTTCTTTCTTTCTTTCTTTCTTTTTAAGACGAAAAATAGCAAAGGATGGAAAAAATTGCCTAGAGAACAGATTGTTTTTCTTAAAGAGCTGCCATGGTGCTAGAAGCAGCATGGCGGATCTGAGAATGAAGTCGTGACAGATGGGATCAGCGGAGCCTAGCATAACAACCCTGTCTTATTAAGCAATCCCACACTGTAGGAGGAGTAGCCAAAACCACCGAGGTGGTGGCGGCGATTGGTTTTGGCGGCAGTAGTGATGATTTACTGTGTGTAAGGTACCGAAGTCCCAAAGGAACTGGCAAAGTACACTTGTATACACACACACACACACACACACACACACAGCCATGTTGCCATCACTTGAGAGGACAATAGCTTGATTTACATTAATTTCCTGCTGACTTCGCATCACTGAAAGCATTTCCTACTGTCTGTAGTTCAAGAATCCCCTCTAGAGAAAGTGAAATACTGCATGGGCCTACAGTCGGTGTGTGGAACGCTCTTCTTCCAGGTGTTGTGGCGTTGCAGTGTCCTACTTCACTCTCTCTCTTTGTCGGAGGTGTGAACACTGGTGTCATCCGCCCCCATGAACTCCGTCACTGCTGTGCTTGACCAAGAAAAGTATCCTTACACTTGGAGCCCAACAGACTCTCCTATAATCATGTAGAATTAAAACCCCAAACTTTTAGGAAGTCGAAGTGTAGCAGTGAGGCCTGGTCCTGGTCCCCACAACAAGCTTTCGTAGTGTCTCTGTGCCTTGTGGTCTTTGCACCAGATGGGGTCCAGCTGTAGTCCAGGAGTTCATCAGTGAGTCAGTGGTGTGTCTCAGGATTGTTGCTGTCACGCTGGTGTCTGCTGTCCAGGTCAAAAATGGAAGTTTGTCCTGAGCTTCGTCACCACCGACTCCCACCTCGTAACAGTGGGAGTGGGAGGACCTTCTCTGAGGACTGACCTGAGAGCTGCTCAGGCAGTCTTGATTTAGTTCGGACCAGACCTCCAGTGCTCTCACAGCCTCACAGGTTACAATATTGAATTTGTGTGTATTGTGGGCCACGGAACAACGATTTGTGTGTTTTTACTGCTGTCAAATGTTAAATTTGACCATGAAGCTTAATTTACGGCCCTCCAGACTGTCTGAACAAATTCACAGGTATGTCCCCCCTCTCATGAGGCATACCTGCATGCTACACACACTCTCACACAGGGACACACACTCTGACGAGAGAGCGCTATCAGGTGTGGCTGTGAGATAACATGGACGTCTTGCTCCTGAGGCTAGCGCTGGTCTCCAGAGAGCTCCTCAGGCTGCTTCAATCTGTAACTCTTGTTATTTTAGGATTGCCAGGTGCCAGAGAAATGGAAATGATTAATATATTCCCACATCTCCATCTTATTATATTTGGCGCAGTGAAATGCACATAACACACACACACGCGCACAAAAGAAAATGGCAGTTCATTCCCTCGAGTTTGATTTTGTTCAACTATGATCTCCACTTGCTGGTTTTAGATGATGGTAATGTAATAAAATGTAAATGGAGAGCAGATTTGTGGTGGCTGCACTCATCGGCACTTCATCAGAGTTGTCCTGTATGCTGGTGGATGCTTGAACAATACAATCCAATGTGGACTTAATGGCCTACAGAATCCCGACTAATGGATGGAGCCCCAAAAGGCAATTTTGCCACAGCGGAAAGATTTATGAAAGGGTTAGGTTTATTACATCGCCCTATACCTGCAATCTCTGCTGAGTGTATCTCTGTGGGCAATGAACCGGCGACAATATTCTTTGTTACATCGCTTATTCAAATGCACCCTTAATATAATTACTGCCGTGTCTTATTTGCTCCTATAAAGTTTTTCCAAGTGCAAATCCCACTTGACTTCTCATTGTTGAGCATTATGTATTTAGTGTTAAAAACACACAATGGCAAGCTTAATTGCTTGCAGAGAGAGAGAGAGACACTGGGACGGGAGAAGTGAGAGTCGCAGCGTTGAATCCAAATTAAAAAGGGGGACAAAAGACACGGGGGACGATCGAGGTTAGGGAGCGGGGTGACTGAAAGGTGAAAGTCAGGGAGAGGAAGAGAAAAAGCAGGACAGAAAAGACCATCGGTAGACGAAAGAAAGCAGAGGAATGTGAAGCAGAGGCACCAGTATGGTGGTCGTCATGGAAGGCGAGATACTGGAGCCAGTTGCCATGCCAACAGGGGTCATGCAGCATCTCATTTCCACTAAAGGCCTACAAAAAAAAGTGATGGGTGACTTTCAAGTGAGACAAAACTCAGGAACAACAACAAAAAAAAAAAACAGTGTTGTTGAGAGGAAAGGAATGGACCCCCCCCCCACACACACACACACACACACACACACACGCACTCGCTCTCTGACTATAGCTCATATATTTCAGGGAAACGCACCTGACGTTTCAAGGTGGAACAGCACATCGGTAAAGGATAAATTACTAATGAGGCCAATGACGGGCTTCAGGTATTACCCAGGCAGGTGGCGCGATAAACAGAAATATGTGCTTAACCTCCCCCTCTCCTGCCTCACGTTGATGTCTGACTTCTGTATTAAAGCCTCCCTATTAGCATTTTTATCGATACCCTCCCACACCAAGTTTCTTCTCCTTTTTGTGTCTTGGTAAAGCTTTTTTTTTTTCCGGAGCCCATCAGACTTGAACCAGCGTTCCAAGCAGAGCTGGGCTATTTCACACCAGACGTCTCCTACACTGTGTTTAACATTGTTGAAATATTTGTTTACAAGGTTCAGTGCCGTTTATTTTGCTTGTGATCAGCTCCCTCCCTCCCTCCCTCCCTCTCTCTCTCCTCTCACTCGCTCAAACTCAGGGGCCCTTGTGTTTGAACATGCAGAGGACTCTTCTCTCCTTGCTGGTATTTGTTCAGTTTGCCTAATTAGTTTGGCGAGATGAAAGCAAACTGTGGGGCTTTTTGCTCAGCAGCTGAAACTAAATGAGATTCTTGTGTGTGAGGAACCAACTTGAGATTTATTGTGCCTTTAATCTGGGCCCGTCGTTTATGCCACGCCACCTTTAAAATAGATGAGGACAGTCGATACGTAATATTTTAATCATAAAGATTGATTTTTCACTTGAAAGGTTTTATTGGGGACAGGCCTTCATCTCCAATCCTCTGTTTGATGAGTGTATTCTCCCAAATTTTCCTCATATTTTTTCCCAGCTGGTAATTATAGCCAGATCATGTTTAATTGTGTCAGCCACGCCCCCAGTGAGGACATGCCGAATAGCTGCTTTTTTTGTTTTGGCCTTTGACATTTCCCATCCGTTGAACACCTCAGCAGAAAATGATGCTTTAAAAGAGAGTGCAGGTGGACTCTCATCCCAAGAATTTCTCTCACGCCCGTGTTAAAAGAATGGAACTCGTTCGATGATCGTAAAGTCAGAATTGTCGGGCTGATCTACCACAGCATGGAGAGAGAGAGTGAACGAACAACATTGTTAACAAGTTGCAGCTCTGGTTGCTTTCCAACAAAGGAAACAAGAGTAGAAGTGTGTAAGTAGCGCATCGGACCTGAAACAAGAGTCTAAATTAACCTGAAATGAGCCGAGATCGTAAGCCACAGTGCCCTGGCAACTTGTTGTCACAAGCACCGGTCGCTGGATCATCTTTGCACCGACCGCCAAAAAATGGCATGAAGTAGAATTAAAACAAGGTTAATAGAATAAAAGTTTCAAATTGAATGAGAGCGTTAAAAATAGGGGCAGCCGAGAGCCAGCGTGTGTAGCGAGCGCCATAGCGACAGATGAACATATTTTCTTCCATCTCCGTAAAATTGAAACCAAATCTTTCTTTTAAATGACTAAACTTGTAAGAGCGCTGCAGATACGGTCTAATGGTGTGTACCCAACTCAATTAGATAAATGAAGTTAGTGTGTTTTCTCAGTTGGAGGACATTAATTTTCCATTATGGGATGTTGCTGTTACCTGCTGAGACCCACCCCCTGCCACAAAACAGGAATTCCTCACGGGGGAAAACTGCTAAAGCCTCACGGGGAGCCACATTTCCAGGAAAAGCCGCAGTGATTTTATTCACCGCAGTGCTGTTAAGTGGCGAGGAACAGGATGTGAGCTCCTAAACACCGGCTGAGGGGAGAAAATTGTCAAAATGAAACATTAAACATCAACAACTGCTCAAGGCAAGGTGCTTTTTTTTGCGCTAATGTCCCTGTAGATTACTTTGCTTCTGACTTGAGCTTCCATGGCTGAGAGGAACAGGAGATGTTGTCTTTATCTCACTGATATGTGTTTCGCTTCTGCAACAGAAGTCGCGATGGAACCAAAAATAAACAGTAATGAAACATTATTTTCCTCGTTCCTTGAGTGTTTTGACTGATACCAGAATAAGCTGATACTCTGAGACACATCTTGAGTAGACTGAAATGATGATCAGATTTGAACCCTGGACGTATCGGGTTGATTGGTGTCTTTACTTTGCTATCGAACGTAACCGATTTAAAGCGGAATTTCCAACATCCTTTTAAAATCACATGAACTTGTGATTGTCGTAAGGTTTACTTTGCAATTCAAACGTTCAAAAAGCTTTGGTGGTGGATTGAAAATGTTTTGTTGGAAATGAGGCTCTGTTAGGTCTTGTGGGCGGGACCTTCACTGAATGGAAGACTGGTCTCCACTGGCTCTTCCTGATTGGAGCAACAGCTCCAAAGCAGCTACAGTGGAAGCCAAAGCTTGCTTCAAATCATTTGATGATAACAATTTTGAAAGTTTTGCTCTCATAATTGTTTGATACATCATAAAAGCACAAATTCACCTCCATAAAGGCATAGCAGGTTTTTTTGTGAGCTAAGATATGGTGAACCTGGACACTCCAGACTGAGACAAAATGGAGGAGCAATGGGATGAAATGCTGCACTTGGCTGGTTGGGTTATGAAAGCTGGTGTCAGAGAATGGGTGTGGCTGCATGTGGCGATACTGGAGTGCTGGCTTCCTTCCTCCCGTTAATGCTGCCAGTGTCTCCATCACATCTGACGTTACGATTACAGCTTCCAACATCACTAGAAAAGAGGACAGCGTGTATTTCAAGCTTCACTGATGAGCGGGGTCCAGGAGTGGCAATCAGAGGCATTCATTCCATTAAATCGACTATGGAAAGAGGGCGGATGGAGCGGTTGTAGGATGCATCTGCAGCACTGGCAGTTAAAGATTAGGGAGAGAAGAGGAAGGACAGGTGGATACTCTGAGAGAGGACACCACCGCCATCTCATCGGGGACTAATCATTAGTTCTGACCTCATAAATGAATGGAAAATAGAGGTCAGACACAATATTTATTGGTTTTCACAAGATGAACCCAGCTTGGCTGTACCAGGCCAGACAACATTTGGTTACTGGGAAACGTACAGGCAGGACAGACAGCAGTACCAGGTTACACGCGCACGCACGCACGCACGCACGCACGCACGCACGCACGCACGCACGCACGCACGCGCGCAGAGGGATGCCACCACAGTCACTGCTTTTTCTTCTGCTCTGAAATCAGCGGTGTGGAAATATTTTATGTTCTGGGGGTGTTGAGCCTCATCCATACTCAAGCCAGTGCATGGAGACAGATGATCATGTGACTCGCGGAGCAGATCGGTCAGACAAACACACAGAAAGCACACAGGTCTGATGAGCTGGCAGGTAAAAGCATTTCGAACAGAAATCCACCTCTGACTACTGACGAGCTGCTGGGTTTGCACCCAATTCAGGACTTCTTCTTACGTTTATGCCTTCAAATCAATGATCTAAACTCGGATTGAATGGCTTCAGAGTGGTGCACTGGAACAAAATATGGAGGTTTACCTTAACTGTCATACAGTGCGGGATAGTATGAGACACATCTTTTTGAAGAACAAAACTAAATGACAGCAGTCATCACCCCACAAGATTAATGATCGCTGATCCTTATAAATCAAGACTTCGTAGTCTGGCAGTGGCATCATGTGTCTGTCTGCTGCTTTAGTTCTTTTTTGCTAAATCAAAAAACAAACTGTAACCGTAAAATCAAGTCCAGTCAACTCAAGGATTTTGCAGAATTGTGACACAGCTAATGAGGGTGCTTGTTTATATGCAGGCAGCCTTTGAGCGTTGACTGCAGCGATATTTTATAAAATTGTAAAACGAAACAGGATCAGGATGAAGATGAGCATAAGTGAAGATATCTTCATTAGCATCCTATCTGTACATTAGCTTCCGCTGTCTAAAACATGAAATCAGTCCAAGTTGCCTGCCTCGGCATATGGAGGTCCTATTTATTTATGAACTGTTTCATTAGGCTGGAACAGCAGCTGCTCAGATCTCTACCGCTCACCAGTCTCCAAGAAGATTTGATTTATTTTTCCAGACATATCCCATGACATATTAGCCGTGTTTTAATGAACAAAATGCCTGAGTCAAAGTGATTCACTCAGCAATGTGCAGTTAATTAGGGGATGTGGGGGAGTGCAGTATCTCAGTTTGAGATATTTCCTCTCCAAGATTTGATTATAATCGTCTACAGAAAAGACAGATTTGAAGCCAAAAAATAAAACTCATCTTGTTTTTATTTAGCCCACAGTCATTGCACACGTGTTTGTGTGACATTGTCATCTATATACAATAGCTATAATACATGTGTGTATGTTTTTCCTTCTGTAACGAAATGAAATGTGAACCCCAAAGCAACGGCGTCAAGTTTGGATTTACTCAGGAATATTGTGAATAACCTCCCACATCTTTGGTGTGCATCCTCCCTGGCAGCTCAGCCTGCTGTGTGCATTCTTAATTATGTGGTGTGTCTGTGTATAATTGTAACTCTGAATAGTAAATCACATCTTTTGAAAGGTTTCCCAACAACTTAGTGCATCACTCCTGACAGATGATGGCCGCTGCCGCTGCGCAAAGTAGAGAGTGACCATAAAGATTTAATGCTTCACTCGCTCAGCATAAGTGCTGCACCTGGGGTTAACAGTTCCCTCGTGGTATTTCAAAGGAAATATCATGCGTGCGCGCGCACACACACACACGCACACGCACACACACACACACACACACACACACACACACAATTGTAAAATGCTGTAAAAGATTTTTAGTCTGGTTCTTTGAGAATCTGGGGCAGTGTGTCAGTAAGCAACACACAAACCTAACACCCATAAGCATTCAGATTCTTGTGTGTACTCAGTGCTTTATATTTATCTCCGTTAAAGCAATGTTGGCATGGGGGGGGGGGGGTTTACTATTTTATTGCTGAGCTGATGTGCTCAAGCTCACCTCAATGTAGACGCCACCATGCAAATAAAAAAAGCCTCCTGAGGGAGGTGGAGGCTGTGTGGTGTACCAAGGACCAGGTGGAGGGCCTGGGAGCGCCTCAGGATCCCCCAGTCAGAGCTGCTTCGTGTAGCCAGGGAAAGAGAAGCAGTCAGGAGGAAGGCTGAAGTTACATGTTTGGCTCCCAACAGTTGAAGTTATTAACTGTGCAGAAGAGAAGATGAATAAAAGCTGTGTGAGCCAAGCAGTTGCTCAATCTGGCTCACCAACCACAAGCTGGTCATTTCTAGAAGTGAAGTCTGTGGTATTTTGGAGTGTGTGTGTGTGTGTGTGTGTGTGTGTGTGTGTGTGTTTATATACACATGTACATATTTATATTTATTAGGGCCCAACCAATATGGACTTTTTGGGGCTAATGCTAATGACTGATATATCGCCCGGTTAAATTCTTAAAAAAAAAAATTTTGAGGTACTGTAACGTTACTGTCACACCACTCATGCTGCTGTGACTGACTCTGTTAGCCAGTTTAGCAAGGTAGCTTTATATGTACTGTATACATATGTACATACAGCACAGTCCTGATCAAAATCTTAAGACCAGTTAAAAAATTGCATGAATTTACATTTTGCACTGTTGGATCTTAGGAAGGTTCTAAGTTGAGCTTCAAAATGCAGAAAGAAGAAATGGGAACAAGAGAGCAAAGGTTGTGAGCAGGCGATTTATTGAAAATGATTTAACTGGAACAGGCTGTTGATCAGCTGATCAAAGTTTTAGACCACAGTCTTCAAAAGCCAAAATCTGTGATTGCTTGTCATTTCCTGTCATCACACTGTAAAGATCTCTTGATGGCAAAGCCAACAAAGCTGACTGTCTCTGAAGGTGGTAGGATTGCTGAGCTGCAGAAACAACGTGCGTGGAACAAAACAATCAAGTGGTAGACCCCTAAAAATCTCACCGGTGCTGAGCCGGAGGATCCGAATGTCTGTCCATCAAGACGTCCCAAAATGAAGGCCATTACTGGTGGGGGTGCTGACTGCAGCCCAGGAACCATCAGACGGCATCTAAGAAGGAGGGGCTTCAAAAACAAAAAAACCTCTTCAAAGGCCACGCCTCCTTCAACGCCACAAAATTGCCTGTTTGGACTCTGCAAGGGAGCGCCAAGCATGGGACATTCAAAGGTCGGAGAAAGTTTTATTCTCTAATGAGAAAAAAATTAACCTTCATGGCCCTGATGGCTTCCAAAGTTACAGGTATGACAAGTGATATAGTAAGTGTGTGTGTATATATATATATATATATATATGTATATATACACACACACGTATGTATATGTGCGTGTGTGTATGTATATATACATATATATGTATATATATATACATATGAATATATGTATGTATATATATGTATATGTATATACGGATGTATATGTATGTATTCACAGATATATACGGATGTATATCTGTATATAGCCTATGTATGTATGTGTATATATGTATGTATATCTATATACATACAGTACATATATGTTTATATATGTACATGTAGATGGTAGAGGAAATCGTTTTTTTAATGAAGCAAAATTATCTGATTCCTAAATTAATCAATGGCATTTTCATGTAAAATATTCATTCATATACTTTCATTTCAGTGTGACGCCTTCAGATTCGTACTGTCCCAATCTGGCTCCTTTCACCTGTCGTATCTGCATTTATTAAACTAAGGCTACCAAACTGACAGTCACTTGATGCGGGCGGGCATGAGTCAAGGAAGAACCCTTAACATTTTGAGTATTAATTTCTTAAGAATTATTATTACCTGGATCTTAATTTTTGATTTTCTTCTTTCTCCTTTCATGTTTGAATGGTTGGTTTGTAGTTTGCACCAAAACACAGGTCAGCTGTCCCACTGTGGCTCTCTCTCATATTGTGTGGAATGTGCATCAGTGCAGGATAAAATGAGCTCATCTGTTCAAAACAGGCATTTTTCCCTTTAATTGTTTTGAGTAAGAACCAGCACTAAAGAGGCCAGTTGCTCCTGCTGTTTCTAGACCGTTGCCAAGAGCTAAATGTGTGGACTGGTGTGTTTGCAAACTCATGACACATATTGTGAGATTTTTTAAAAGTAAAACACGCTTACGAGGAAATATTTCGCATCATTACATTTTCTCCACTCCTGCTTCCTTCGAATGCGTATCTTTGTTGGAAAGTTCTGCTCGTCTGTGCTCCACTGACGCTCTACGGACCTCATCAAGCACAGCCTGGCAGCTCATGCAGGCGTTCCTTGAGGAGCCCTCACTCAATGTAGTGTCACGAACAGAGGAAAGCTTAACCTGCTGACCATATGAGGATCACTTCATCAAAGCCTTACGGTTGTGTTGCTAAGCAGTTGTGTCTCTGTGCAGATATCAACCCTTCATCTCAGCGGGCAACACTCCCCTCTGTTTTCCTTACTGTTTGAGGCATTAATACAGCAATTATTGTATATGTTAGTATACGCAGCAAGTGCTATAATATGAACCAGTTGGATTTTTCAATGCATCTTTTCCTGCTTTATTGGAATCACACCTTCCCTGAAGCCAGACTGTCAGTTAGTCACTGTGGAGCCAGTGAGCTCTTGGATCTTCAAGTATAGAATATTCGATGTTTCTTCTTTTGAATTACAGCACACTCTGTTAATAATTTAAAGCACTGAAAGATATGGAAGCCTTTAAGATCAATGAATAATTCTCCGCAATATTTTATGAGTCTCCTCAGCCTCTTACCTCCCACTATCTGAACCGGTCTCTCATTCACAGAATAGATATCCACAATGGATCATTACAGCACTTTAAATTCTACCACAGTCTCTATATTACTTAAGCTGTGCAAAGGCACTATGCATTATAGATGAGCCTACAGAGAAGAATTCTGTTCACATTCAGTCCGAACCGTTTTCCAGCATTATTTTAACAGACGGTTTTACAAATTGCCCTTTTATTTTATTTTATTTTTTCAAAGCTGTCATGGCCCATGTCTGCACTTTTTGGCAATGGGAGACATACTGCAATGATTACATTGTAAAACTTAATCTGTGCCCAGGCCTAGTAAAAGCCAGTGATTTGTGGAAGTGTCAAATATTTTGGATATTGGGCAGTTTTATGGGTACACAAAGCAACAAGCTGCATATAAACCAATTTATTGGTTTTATTTTATTCATTTTGAACTTTATTAACTTCTTGTTCTTGCTTTTTGCTCCATGTTACCATTTTACATTTACTTCTATCTTATTTTGGGATTGGAACCCCCACCCCCTAAACAAAACCACACATAACCAAATCAACCAAGACCCATTGAAACCCAGGATAAGGCTTGACTTCTGGACAGAAAGCCACATTGTGTAGTTGCATACATCAGTGTGTAGTTGTGCCCATAGTGTGTGTTCCTGGGTGTCGTACGTCCATTTGTTGTCCGCACTGGTTCACTCGAAGTAGCCCCTTAAGAAGTCTGAAGCAGCAGAACATGTAACATGGTTCAGCTGGAGGGATTTTAAATTCTCGATAGATTTTAAACTTGTCACTTATATTTCTAGATGTTTGATTTGTGTATGAAAGTTGGGCTGCAATAATTTTTTTTCTCCAAGAGTAGTGAGGCTTTAATGACCCTGAGTACTGTAAGAGGCAGAGAAACACAACACTGGCACGAGCACTCAGTGTCAAACTATCTGCCATATCACGAAGTCACAGATCAGAATTTCCCTCCAGGGGCATAACAATACACACACAGTGAAACACACTCAGTCCTGAGACCCTCCATCAGGTGAGGAAAAACTGCCTAAAAATAAAAAGCCTTTTAACAGGGGTTAAAAGGGCAGAAACCTCTATATGCCCCCTACCTGGTGTGTTAGCCACACAGAAACGTGCCGTTTTTTTCAGATGTTCACTTGTAAACGGTTTGCTAGAGACGGCTTATTCCCCCTCTTCTTCAGTTCCTGCAGCCATGTTTTCAGATCATCTCATGCCTTCTAAGCCGTTCAGATGCGGTGTAATCAGGTCTGCAACTGTCTTAAGGTGTTCCGTGAGGTTTGCGAATTGTGCAGAATCCTCATCTGTTGACTGACTCATCTCTGTTGTCTTCGATCCACTTCTTCAATCCCCTGATAGATAATACATAGATAGACATTGTCCATATTGATGGGCGTGTGCAGTGAGGACTTCTGGCCATCATTGGCATTGCTGCCTGACTCCGAGTCCTCTGACCTCTCCTGGTCCAGTT
Source organism: Aulostomus chinensis (assembly GCF_037954235.1). Classification (NCBI taxonomy): domain Eukaryota; kingdom Metazoa; phylum Chordata; class Actinopteri; order Syngnathiformes; family Aulostomidae; genus Aulostomus; species Aulostomus chinensis. The sequence continues at coordinate 4,354,168 of NC_141343.1, read as the reverse complement.
ATTGGAAGCACCTCAGCTACATACAGCTGCTACAAGGAAATGAAAGAAAGAAGCAATTTAACATCTGACATTCTGAGCCCCTTTGACATTCCAATATGGAATCACTTCACGGTTTAGACTTCCATCTCCAAAACTAAAACTCTCAACACTTTCATACCTACATCGTTGGTTTCAGGACAACTTCTCATTCACCTCTGTGGGCGAGAGGAGGAGAATGCCCGTAACAACGCTGCTTGCAGCTTTAATTTGCACTTAGTTTTCAACGACTTCTTTCACCAGTGCGATGCGCCAATAGTCCCATCCTACACTAAAAAAAAACCTGAAGAGTTAGTTGAACTCAATTCATTTGAGGAAACCGTTTGCCTTAAATCATTTAAGTGTGCTAATTTAAATCAAATAACTTTCTGCAATTTCATCGTTAAAGTTCCAATAACTCAATTATTTATTGTTAAATTACCATAATAATACAGCGGATTACCAAAAAATTGCGCACTATTTGAGAGAAGCATTTAACTTCTGTGATAGTTAGATGATACCATGAGGTTTATTTTCAGATGTGGAGGCAAGTCAGATTTGACCCCTAAGGCCCGGTAGAGGTCAAATTAAAATGGCCGCCAAAAATATTGAAAAATGCTTAACTTCGGAACCAAACGCAGTGAAATACAATTAAGGTTCCATTTTCTCCTGATTTTTGGGTGCCCGGTGAGTTGGTGACACATTTGAGACCAGTATAATTTCAAAAAATGCCTTTTGATCAATTTCAAGGTCAAATTATCCAGAAAAAGAGAGGCAAAAGGTGGTTTATTTTCCAAATAATGAAAGCAATGAGTGAAATGTTTTTTTATGATGAAAATCAGAATTATGATAATAACTTATATGTCATACTGCACCTGTCATAGAACACACAGTTTCTTAACAAAACAAAAAATAACCAGCGTATGGAGAAATGGCAAATGGACAGTCCTTAATGCCACGTAATGGAAATAATCACATTTCTTAACCGTCTATTAGTAATGGTTAGCGCCCCCGGGTTCCCCACCTATTCACCCCTGGCTGACTCCCCTGCCCAGATACTTGTCTTCCCTCTGCACCCTGTTACCCTTGCACTTTCCTGGATTCTTGGACAACGATGGTGAATCATTAAACCCTAACACAGTCTCCTGAACAAAAACAAAGTTCTGTACATGCAAGTGCAGCTTTGACACACAAGCACCGTCCAGTGCACCCTTTCTGGCTGTTACAGCAGATCAGCTCCTGGCAAGATTTTGCTGTTTCAGGGAGAGCTGTCCAGAATGGTTGCCACCCAGTGGATTCTTTTATCCAGCCCCCGTCAGATGGCTCTGGTAACTTTGGATCCAAGACCAGTGACTGGTTCCACAGGTTGGATTGAAAGCAAGTCCTCTTGATATGCTCTTTAAGGGCTGCCTGGGTTGGAGGGATGTTTTCCCAGGTACTGGACTTCTGGAAGAAAAGGTGTTTCCTGGCATCGTTACCCTCCATCCATTCACTGGTTCGGTCGTACATCAGCACCACAATTCGTTCTATCAGTGACTGTGATCCGTCACTGACCTCACTTGGCATGGCCAGGAGTTCCTGCAGAGCATCTGTGACCTCTGGGAAGGTCTTCCAAGTCTTCCAGGCTGTCTTCTTTCCTCGGCCAGCAGACAGTGTCACACCCAGTGAAAGCATGAAAGACAGGGAGAGTGAGGCACTTGGCAGGAGTCATTGTGGCAACGATTTGGTGAACAGCAATGAATCGGAAGCTCTGCCCAACACCAAAGGCAACCCACAGCTCATCAGGAGCTATTTGGCAAAATGAAGCCACTACCAATACAACCACATCTGTATCAACTGTATGAATGGTGACCTTCCTACAACCCTTCTGCAGAGCATCTACCACATGCAGAAGTAGCCGAGTGTCAGCCTCCTCTTGCAGACATGGGGCAAGGCAGGTCACACTTGAGTCAGCAGGAGAGCAGAGGACCTCAATTCCATCTGTTGTATACAGTTCCTTGCCCTGTGCGACAGGCAGGCGAATGGCTTCTCGTGTCAGGAAAGAAAACAACTCTGTTGTGTTTTCATCACATCGAAGTAAGTCCTTCCAGTTCTTGGGCATCATACTATGGGGAGCCACTCTTCTCCTCACGCCCTGTTCCCTTTTCTGTCTTCTGTCTTGTTGAGGCTTTCAGACAGGCTGATAGGTATACATCCCAGACAAGGTCAACACAGGAGCTTACATCAAGTTGAGCAGAGATGTATGGTGCAAAAACAGTTTCTCCATACTCTTGGAATGTTCGTGATGTATTTGGTTTCAGCATTTGAACCACAGCTGTGCCATCTAGAATAACTGCATCAGCCTCAGGAACATTCTTGTTTTTCGGGCAGATTTGACTCAAGGCAGCAAAGCAGATCAGCCTTCACCCCAAACCGAAGATTTCCTCCACTTGACAGAGCTGGGGGGTGGCGCCTGGTTTTCATGGAAAAAGAAATGGTTGATGTCTCCATCTCTTGTTTGACATGAGATGTACAGCCATGAAAAAAGACCACACTCACTCTTCAGTGCAGCAAGTTGTGCCTTCTCTTTTGATTTGACCTTGACAGGTGGCCTGCTAACAGTGGCAACTTGTTCTTTGGAAGAGGATGTGTAATAGGTGTTGTGCACTTTTCCAGCCTTTCAGTCACAAACTTTGTGTACTGCTCCTTACCAAGGGTATCAATTCTTCTTACAGTGTCAGCTATTTGAGTATGAACACTGTCTCTCATGTCAATGACTAGAAGATCCTGGCTGTGTTCTAAAAAGGGATTCCCCATCTCCTCCAGCACTGACACAAGGGCTTGGACCTCCTTGAATTTTGCTTGTACTGCAGGTTGCTGCTCATGTTGTCTTGAGTCACTAGGTTCACACTGTTGCTTGGTTGCCTGTTCTTCAAACTCTTTAGTGATCCTTGCAATCTCTGGCCCAGCTACCATCCAGCGTCTCAGTGCTCCTGGATTCCCAATCGATCCAATTGCCCCCCAGAACATTTCACTATAGCATTATTCTGTTCATGGTACTGGTTGATTGCCATAGCAGAGAATTCATTGGTAGTTCTGTGCATGACAAAATGTCCTGACATGAACTCTGCAAGGACATCTGGGTGTGTGTCCACAAGAGCCATCATGTCCCAGATGTGCACCGACAGCCACCTGCTGTAGTGCGTATGATCAAGGGCAAACATCCAGGGCATAACCTGTGTTAGGGATTCCATGTACAGCTGGAAGTTGCCTTCTCCGATGGACCTGATGTACCGTAGAATGAGGAGCTCTAATGACAATGTTTTGGACCAGTAGTCAAAGTGAATACTAGCCTTTGCTTGCTGAATACACCACTCCTCAAAAGATACACTGTCAAGTGGCATGGTATTGTCATCATCCAATATGCATTCGTCATTGTAAGCTCATTGCAGGAGTGTATAGAAGCTTGCAGCCATGACCTGGTGTGCATGATGGGTCTTGGTGACGTGGTGAGCATGTATGAAGAAATTGGCAGTGCCCGAACTTGCAATGTCAGCCTGGACCAGCGCGTTGGTCTTCAAGCCATCACCCAGCAACTTCATCATGGCCATTTTGATGTGTAGACCATGTGAAGACTTCTGATAAATCTTCCTTTAAGCCAGCAGGCTCATTTAAGTAGTGTGGTAGGCCAGCCAGGGCTGCTGTTGAAGCTGCACAGATGTCATTTTTGTCCTGTTACACAAAGACAGTGTATGCAAGGGGATGTTCACTGTTAACATTCAACAGTGTAATGCATTAAATAAAAAAAAAGGACCTGATCCTCAAATGCCATCATAATCGCTTCTCGCTTCCATCTTCTGTCCAAAAATGCAAGTCTTCTTTTTGCAGAGCTGTAGCAGCTGAGCTGCATAATTGTTGGGTGAAGCATAGAATGTCAATGGTAGATTTAGATTTGTGATCCTGCGGAATTCACTGTAGAGCTGCATGAAAAACAAAAGACAAGGCAAGGCGAAATCTCCTGATTACTTTGGTTATACAGGCACATTTTTCAAGCATTATTTGTAAGGTTTTTCTCCCTTGGGCTTCACAAAAGAGTGCAGGCCATCTGTCCTTCAGTTCAGCAACTGGAGGAGCTAAATCCACAATGTCTTCACGCCCGAGTGCAAAGGTACGTTGCATTTGTTGATGGGTGGATATCATGTCTCTTTTCATTTATGTCCTCTTGAACTGTTCGACCATTGCAACCCTCTGGGTCTCGAGTGTTGGCCTTTTTTCTCCGTGGGGATAATTGGGAAGGAAGTTAACTTCCCCTCCTCTGGGTCTTTTGATGCTTGCCAGGGATGCCGCAGCCTCTGGATTGGTCCCTCCCAAGATAGTGACATTGGACGCGACTCTGGGGAGTAATCACATGATGATGATGAAACTGGCCCAGTAGCAGGCATTAGCCCTGAGGGATTAGCAGAGCAGTTAGAGTACAACTATAGTTGGGGTCTTCGCCTGATGTTTGCTCGGCAGAGCAACACATTAGCAGCACTAAATACACTAAAAACACCCACTAAACAGTGTCCCTAACTATAGTTGTACTCTAACTGCTCTGCTAATCCCTCAGGGCTAGTGCCTGCTACTGGGCCAGTTTCATCATCATCATGTGATTACTCCCCATAGTCGCGTCCAATGTCACTATCTTGGGAAACATCCAGAACGTTTTGCACGACAACTGCTGCTGCGGTCTGATGCATTCTGATGTTCTCTGCATCTGTGAGCATTGTATGTTGAGTAGACATTTGTTTTAAACTTCCTAGCTGTAAATGGACATGGCACCACTTCCCTCTGTCTTAAATGCCCCCTTAGATGACAGTGCATTGCCCTCTCAACCATCAAATCATGACCCTCACCACCTACCACTCTTCTTTCTAGCTGAACGATTTCTGAACAAATGAACCTTCAGTGGATTAAAAGTGATTAAAAGAAAAATGTGCACATGCTACTGATATACAGGCAAGGCAAAGGTGAAACCGCAGAATACTGGCCATGGTAGAGCCTGTAACATCCTAATAACTGTATTTTCAAGCAACTACAAAACTCACATAATTTACATTTTCCACATCTTTTTAGCAATGTGAGGAACATTTGAAAAGTTCGTCCATCCACTGTTAGCCATTAGCACGAATGCCAATTCATGCTAGCAGCATTAGCATCCATTTTGATTGAGAGCTAAGAGTGGAAGTTTCTTGTGTGAAGTCACAAGATCAGTGGAGGTGAAACCTTGCTGGTCATGTTTCCTCCCAGGAAGTTTTCTTGGTGTCCATCCATCCATCCATCCATCCATTTTCTAATGCTTATCCTGTTAAGGGTGGTGGGGGCTGGAGCCTATCCCAGCAGCCTTCAGGTGAGAGGCGAATTTCACCCTGGATGGGTCACCAGTCCATGGCAGTGCCAACACATATTGACAGACAACTATTGGCTCTCCCAGCCACGCCTACGGTCAATTTAGAGTCTGGATTAACCTCGTGCCCCCTTGATGTCTTTGGACCGTGCCCCAGCCGGGGCTCCAACCACAACCTACTTGCTGTGAGGCAACAGCGCTAACCACTGCACCACCGTGCTGCTTCTGCTGAAATATACAAGCATAAAGCATATCCTAGTACCAAACAGATTAGCTTGGCTATGGATGTTTTGGTGAGCAAACACCCTTGTCTAAAAGAAAATGGGTCCAAATAAGGCTATGGGGGAATGGCAGAACAGTTTGCGCTTCAAGATGGGCAACTACAGGACCAAAATGAGTAAGGCTGGCATGAAGGATGTGGCTGTGAATGCAGGAAAGCGTAGCAGGACCAATCCAGAGGCTGCGGCATCCCTGGCAAGCATCAAAAGGCCCAGAGGAGGGGAAGTTAACTTCCTTCCCAATTATCCCCACGGAGAAACAAGGCCAACACTCGAGACCCAGAGGGTTGCAATGGTCGAACAGTTCAAGAGGACATAAATAAAAAGAGACATGATATCCACCCATCAAGAAATGCAACGTACCTTTGCACTCGGGCGTGAAGACATTGTGGATTTAGCTCCTCCAGTTGCTGAACTGAAGGACAGATGGCCTGCACTCTTTTGTGAAGCCCAAGGGAGTAAAACCTTACAAATAATACTTGAAAAATATGCCTGCCCCCACTGCTCCACCGTGCCACCCCATTGAAAAGTGTTAATCTAAAGCTAACGTTAATGTTACACTCTCTCCAGCATTCACGTTCTGCTGTTTTAACTCAAACAGCCCGATAATCAAAAAATGAAAACTGTATATGCAGCCTCAGTAGCCAAAAGCACAACAGTTATCTTGGAACCACGCTGCTTGCTAGCACATTTAAAAGCTAACGTTAACGTAGCCCTCACTCCAGCGCACACAACGTTCTCCAACAGTCTGAAACAAACATCTCACTCGATCAGATCGAAGCGCGAGGAGATGCGCGGCGTAGAAGAAGCGCTTACATGTTGATGAAAACCTCAGGATGTTTGGCTGGTTGGTAGCTACGGCTTCATGGTTCATCTCAAGCTGACCACTGGGATCATCTTTTCATAACTGAGTGCGTAGCCCAAGATGAAATGCGCAAGGATGCAATGCAACCCTGGTCTGTTTTTGCACCATTCAATTCTTAAGCAGTCAATAGCATTCACAGCGCATTGCATTACGTTACACATCTTGTGTGTTGGGGCCTTTTAACTGCTTTTTCTCCCTCCATGGAGCCTGGGATGACCCAGGGGCCAGGAGCATCTCAACTCAGTCAGTCAGCGTCCACAGACAGCTGTTACAGTGTTTGCCATCTGAACGTCAATCCAAAAAACTAAAACCCTTTTGTTTCAGAATGGTATGAGCCTTAAGGAGACATGTAAAGTCTGGTGGCCATGTGCTGCTGAGAATGATGCTATTTAACATGCCGTTCCACCACCTGAGGGGCTCCAGAAGCAAACACATTCTACCTCCTGACTTCATCTGTGTCCATCTGATGAACGAGGGATAGAGAAAGTGAGAGGGAAGGCGGTGCATAAGGGGATAATGATGATGGCTACCATTTTTCTCTGTCCCGTCCAATTGTGTGGTGTTGCTGCTGCTCTGAGACCCAGCACATCTGTTTGTGTGTGTGTGTGTGATGATGATGATGATGATGATGAAGTTCATCATATTTACTGAATATTTGAGAGACACTGATGGATTCATGTCTAACAAGGTAATTCAAGAACGTGCACTACCTGTTGCTGTATCAATTCTGAAATCAGGATTAGAGATCAGGGTTGTCATGTTGCATGTTTGAGTTTAATAAAAGCTTAATTGAGCAGTAATGTTAATCCAGCACTCTTGTATTTATTATCACAACACATTACTCTCCAGAAATGTGTGTTATGCCTTTCAGTGTCTAGTGTTTAGTGATGAATGCTCCTTCAGGGAGCGCCGTGCAGGGAGGGTTACAGTTTGTGTGGTTTTGGCTCAAATCAAAGTGTTTTTAGATTACTGAGCATAATGAAGCTGTGGATTTTACCAAATTATACAATAAAGAATTTGTCCGCTCACATGTTTGGACAGTTTTGCAGTTTGTTGTCATGGGGATCCAAAAGCATCATGCTAATGATATTTTGCTGGCTCTTTCTCCATTACGGGGCAATCATGCAGCGGTGAAAACGCATGGTGAGCTCAAGACATGTATTCCTGTTGGTTACTCTGTGTGTCCAGCTTCATGTAAAAACTAATTATAAATATTATCAGAATTTCATTTGATATTTTGAACTTTAGGGTGGAATGGTGGAGCAGTGGTCAGCACTGTCACCTCATAGCAAGACAGTTGTGGGTGGAGCCCCGGCTGCAGCATGGGGTCTTTCTGTGTGAGTCTCCATGTTCTCCCTGTTCCTGCTGGGTTCTCTCTGGTACTCCAGCTTCCTCCACAGTCCAAAGACATCAAGAGGGACCAGGTTAATCCAGACTCTAAATTGACTGTAGGTGTGACTGGGAGAGCCAATGGTTGTCTGTCTCTATGTGTTGGCCCTGATGGACTGGTGACCTGTCCAGGGGGAAGGCTGCTGGGATAGGCTCCACCCCCTGCAACCTTTAACAGGATATGCTGAAGAAAGTGGATGGATGGATGTATTTTGAACTTTTTATCTGATTTGACATTCAGTCGGTTGCAGGCGCAGATACGACTACTAGGTTAATAATACGAGTCACAGGAGGAAGCGTAGGGGTTGGGGTCCTATGTCCACTCCGTGTGGAGTTTGTATGATCTGCCTGTGTCTCCAGTCCCTCGATCAACAACATTCATGGTACGTTAACTGTTGCTTAGAGCAGAGGACATATTTCACTGTACAGTTTACATGTGACAATGAAGACATCTTCATCTTCTTCATCAAGTCCTCATTCCAAGCCAAAACACACATTCCTTTGTGCAGCAGCCAAATTTCCTGAATTTTTTTAACCAAATTTTACAGTGTATATTTTTTTTGTAATTCCAGAAGGAAACATTACATAACTCTGGGGGACTGCTTCAATTAAAGAAAACCCTTGTACAATTGTATTTATTAAGTTAATTTCGAAAGTTGCTTAATTCCATAAAAGTTTGGGGGTCTGGTACCCCCATTTTCTTTATGAAAAAGTTACACTTTCTGATTCACTCACTCTTGGTCCATGTTGGCAAAATCTGAGATTGATTTTGAAAACTACAGAGGTTTTTTTTACACCAATCATAAAAGTCACAACTCACTTGGAGCCATGCACGCACGCACGCACGCACTCACGCACACACTCGTTCATCTTCATACAAATCTTGAATACTTGCGGCTCGTCTGTATCATCCAGTTCATGTTATAGCACCAGTGCTGCAGCCACCAGCAGCCATTTGAATGAATTCAGTTATTTGCCAAACAAAAGTGGCTTGTGGCTTCATGTGACCTGAAAGCAGAATAAAGTGGCAGAGCAGGATGCAGCTGCAGCTGGCTGATGGAAGGCTGGATGTGGAGACGGGGACCGTGACAAGATGGCAAAAACAGAGTGGAAGAGGAGTGGGCCAGATTAGGCCTACACGTGTCTCCTCCTAATGACAGAATTATGACTCTGCTCCATCTGCAACCCAATCATAACCAGCCAGTCGGAGCTCCTCTCCCATCCGGACTGGTTCCGTTAGGTACCTCCATCTGTACTTGCTGCAGAGGTGAGGATGTATTCAAATGGTCGGATGAAATGGATGCGGAGGGGTGCCAGTTTAGGCTAAGTTTGATTTGTGGTTCTACTGATGTAGAGTTAGAAGAGAGGGACCAGTAATTTACATTCTTAGTTACTTCTTTCCTCTGTCACCCTGCTTCCTAGTGAGCCATCACATGCTGAGCGAGATCTGGCAAGTCTGACATCGTGATGAGGCAGCATCATGGAGTGACCTGACTCTGTGGGACTGAGTGTGTGTGTGTGTCTGTGTGCAGTTTTTGTGTCTTTCTGAATGAAACAAATAACAATAAGTTTGCCAGTTTGCATGGATCCAATTACCACTTTCTAATCTCACCATCAGAAGCAGTACCTTTGAATTAATAACCACATTTCTGCCTCTTCTTCAACACCATGCCGCACACCTGCCCCAAAATGTCCATTAACTCTGGCAGTGAAGATGCCATTTGACTGCCGTCACTCTTCCTTTTTCTCCTCTTTTTCTCTGAGCATTGTTCTTACTCATTTTTTTCTCTCATCTTCTTCTGCCATGAAATTGCGCCCCTTGTCGTTTCCCTGCCTGAGCTGGATGAGGCTGGAGTGGGGTATTTGAATGATTTGGTATGCAGCGACAGTACCATTCTATTTCATTGCAGGAGTCTTCGCCTTATCTGCTTAATGGATTATGAGCAAGGGAACAAAAACAGAGGGAGGCAGAGTGAAAATGATTGGACTCCCTGCAAAGGGGCCGGCAGGAAACAGACTGCAGCCAGATAAATAAAACACTCTGCCTGTACATTTCCTCTGCCCCTGAATCACAGCTGTTTGTAGGAATGAGGACATTATGACCAACTAGTCGAGTCATGTGAGCTTCTGTAGTCATTGCATTCTGATTTACCTCCTCACAGATGTGTTTTATACATTCAGAGGAGCAGCCAGCCCCCAGGTTGTGTTTAAGTACCTTACCACTCTGGTAAAATGTGCTTTTGATGCCTATCCACAGCCAAAGTAAACTGCATGATGTTCTCCATCCATTTGGATCAAAAATGGTTTGGGCTTTTGAAAGGTGGCACTCATATCCCTGTAAGTGTCAATAGAATTTTGAAATAGAAGCTTCATTCTGCCTGATTTTTTCTTGTATTGGAAATACTGACATGCCAACGTTAGCCAAAGAACAGTAACTACACTTGAGAGGAAATCGGAGTTAAGACTGGAATCTCTCTCGGGGTTCGATTGCATTCCATGTCCAAAAAGATACGAAAAATAATATGAAGGTAAAAAAACAAAGTCCCAAGGCCAACCACAGTCCATCAGGTCCAAGCTGCAACCTTCCCCAGCGTTTGACCTCAGCTGGTCTGTGTTGGTGTTCCTCACAGTCCCAACAGTTCCGTGCACTCAACTGAGATCAAATGTTCTAAACAACTGAGTGAGAAGACCAATGCACTTTGCAAAAGATTTATACTGTAAAGATCATCAAAGGTGCTGCCTGCATTTCCTCTTCCTATGATTGTTGCATGGATGTATAACCAACCACCTACCTGTAACATGTTTGGTTGGACAGCGTAAATAAAACCCTTTCCTTCTTCCTCAGTTTGGCCGTTTGTGTCGTTACTGCACTTATTGGGAAGTATCGCTGGGATTTTATTAGCTGGGAAAAACAACGGATTTATCCGATTAGTTTGAAGGTGGAGGCAGTGATTGTACCTGCTGACGTCATCAGATTGAAATGGAATGATGCATGAGCACATGACATAATAATCTGATGCTCATGCTAACTGGTTTTCTTGATGCTAGCTTCTTCTTCCTCCCTCAGACGCAGCTCTTGTATGTTTAGTGTGCAGGTGCTGCTCTTCTCTCCTTCTGGAGATGCAGTGTCATTATTTTAGCACTTTATTGAATCCAGAGGATGAGCGAAAGGTTGTTGAGACTCATCAGAGCTCTGGGTTTCAGCATTTATGATCCGGCGCATGTCCTATTCATTGACCGACTCCATCAGTCACATCATTTTCCACAAAAGGGTTATATGATCTGTATATAAATATACTTGAGAGGCATTTGTGAGTACAGAATGTCTTATTTAATGAGTCAGTTCCAAAACTGAATCCCTGTTGGCTAAAGTCTATTCAAGTCTGGAGGGCTATAAGACTCCTGGAGCCGGTGAATCATGATGTTGTAAGATTCCACACTCCTTGATGTCGAGGAGATGGTTAGACTGAGCTGTTCGCTGGTTGTGTCGAGTTAAATCTGAAATTCCATTGATCATGTAAGACAGATCCGACATGGTAGCATTTGACCTTGTGGGGCTTTGAGACTAACAAACTATTGGAATTCCTCTCTGCCTGGGGCTGAATCCAGTTTTGCCAGTCTGCTGTTCCTTTTGTGAACTTGTTGTTTTTTTATTTGTTTTTTGAGTAACCCTTACTTTAAGCTTTGGCAAAGATCATATTTTATTTTTACAATTTCTGTTTTCCTGTGTTACGGTTTGCTTCCTGGACTTTAATCCTGGTGTGTGTTGCCAGCACATGAGCTCTGGCAGCTGGGATGCTATTTTTCCTTCTTCGAGGCATTTCTCCCTCATGATCCTTTGTACACTGGTGGATTGTATCATGTAGTGCTTTATTTTGCCAAATGCAGGTATTTTTTAACCAGGACCCTAACTTGTTTTGTGTTTTTGGTCTAATTGATTAGAAGAAACCAGAGTTCTTGGTGATATAGACTAACTCTGACAGCCACAAGGTGAAATTGTTTCATTGTACAACTGACATACTCAGATTATCATTCTAAGTGTCTGGCGACTTACGGAAAATCTTCCTATGGTGAAAGATGCTTGTGTAATATGGAGTAGGAGTCTTGTTCAGTAGGTGTGTAATAGCAGTGGAGCTGATGTCCCAGCACGATGAAGGTCCTTGGATGGACCACTGTCCTCGTCCCTGTAAACATGAAAGAGGAGGAATTGATTTGCCCATCAAAGCTCTCTGCCTCCAGGACACTAGGCGGCAGTATGTCCCCTCACAATTATTCTTGTTCACCTTTTTCCCCACATACCGAGCAAGTTAAGGAGCTGTGTATCTTTTCAACAGCTGGGTTGAATTTAAAGACAATTAGAGGAAAACTGAGAACTCTTAAAGCCAAATCAGCATCAAGTTGGTCTCTTTGCAAAGAAACCGAAAGAAAACACTGCCGAGGAGCATGTGGAGAGCGCCAGGCTGGAGGCTGTTCGAAGCTTATGCACGGAGAGTACTTTTATTCCCAACTCACGTGTCATTTTTAAAATCTAGTTTTAGTCGAACAAACCCAAGAATTTGACTTTTCATAAATTATGTACATGTGTTGTTTCCCCAGGCCATTCAGGTAGGGATTATCATAGGACTAAAAGATAAATAAATCCATAAATAAATCAGCATTGATACTCCCTGTAGACAGTAATATCCTTTCGTTCCCTCTACTTTTCTCAGCCTGTCGTTTCTTCCTTCTGCAATTTTTGCAGCAATTGTGTCACAGCTGAGTTGATAATTGTGTTTGACCAGACGGCGGAGGTGTTTTGATGTCATTGTTTTTCTCATGAATCCCAAATGTTATGATTAATTTATCCGAAAATTGTGAATATATTTGCATGTACGGCTTCTTACCATGTGTGAAATTGCTTGCTGGTTATTATTTGTGGATCCAGAAGTTACTTGATGCTAGCTTTCCTTCACCAACGCATACGGAAGCTCCTTGTGGATGTCTTTTCTGAGTAATGTTCACTTTGTTTTAGTAAGGTGATTGTGTTTTTTCAGCTGCTGTTGTTTTCTTGTACATGTGTGTTGGAACAATCTTTGGCTTTTTGGTTTCTACATTCAACACAAAACATTGTGTCCTGAAGCCTTTTTCACGGTTTATCTCCGTGACCTCCTCCGTGTGAGACCTTGCAGAGCTCAGATTGTCTTTCATGATTTGAGTACAGTAAGAAATGAGAAATCCAGTTCAAGCCTTTTTTTTGCCAAACAGTTCTCTTTGTGTTCCATAAGTACTCCAAGGGAAAAAAAAGCATTTGAGAGAGCAATAGCCTTCGGGGGTTGCGCCAAATGAAAATGCTTTTTTTTCTAAACCCCCCACACTTCACTCAAAAAAGTGTTTGCTTGTTTTCTGTTAGTATTCTCTCTCTTTCTCTCTTTATCTCTCTTTGTCTCTCTTTCTAGTTTTTTGCCTTTGATTTTAAACTCTGACATCCAAATCTGCCCCAGGATGTCTGTCACAAACTGCAGTCCAACGTTGTGACAATGCTTTTTTTCTTCCCGTGCCTTTTATGACCTTCTTTTCTTCCTCTTTCTGTTCTTTTTTTCTATTTTTCCCTTTTCAAGGTCTGGCGCACCTGACGTTAAACGACCAAGGTATGGGTTCATTCCTTTTTGGTTCTGTTTTTATTTTTTTTAGAGGAATTGACTCAGCCTCTTCCCCCTCCAGCCCCTTGACACTGCTGCTTTCCCTCACAATTTCCTTCTCTGCTTCTTAACTTTCCTCTGTGCCATTTAAGTTCTTCTCAAAATGCGCCTGTCTTTTTTACCCCTTTGCAACATCCTTCCCTACTGCTCCCCCCTTCCCCTCCACATCTCCGCATTTTTTTGTTGTTGTGCCTCCTGCTTCTCCTCCCTCTCCCTTACGCCTTGTCTTTGTGATTTGCTGTGACCTCCACCAATGTGTGTGTCCCACCCCTTGTCCTGTCCTATGGCTCACGTCCTGGACCTTCACCTCTGACCACCTTTGACCCCCGACGACCTGACCCTGGGGCTGAAGGTAACACTTTTCTGCTATCCCTTCTGCTTGGGTTTGAACAACAACAAAAATGCTGATTCTATTGGAAATGTGTTTTCTGGTCAAAAGCAATGTGTGTCCACACTCCCATCCACTAACACATCGAGGTGAAAGTGTTGTCGAATGTGCAGAGTTTTTGTCACCACTCTGCTGACATTCCCATTGTTTGGCAATCAGATTCTTTGAAAGGGCTACTATTCCATTTCTGGTATAAACTGTTAGCAGAAAGGGCTCCTTCTGTTGCTTTGGTGTAGTACTTTTACAGCACAAATACATCTAAAACAGCTGGGTATGTTTTTTCTGAAGTGTTCCAATCATCTGCAACGTATATTTGATGTGGCTATTTCATGCAAATATGTGTACTTGTTGGAATGAAATGCATCTTTAACTGTGCACCAAGCTCTAGTCCTACTCTTTTCCATCCCTCCCAGTTGTGTTCTGTTCATTCACTGACCTTTTTCTGCTGCTGGCCTCCAAGTGAGGAGTGTCTACCCTTCACAGTTCTGTTCTCCTCATTTGTTGACCTTTCTGTGCCGCTGGCCTCTTACTGAGGACTGTCCACAGTGTTAAAGCAAAGATTATACAATCGAAGAGTGTGAACAAGTGCAGTAGCCAGTGAATGTTCTGACCTTTATTGGTTTGTGTGCTTCCTCACCTCCATCGTCATACTGCATGATTTACAGGATGTGGGCTCAAGTCACAATCACTTCTTTTCGCCTACACCTAACACAGGAATAGAAAAATCAGACATGATCTTATCCACAAAAGTAGCACTAATTCCATTCACGAACTCCTTGACTTGACCTGGACTGCATTTGATAGAAATGCCACCAACAATGTCGGTTCCAAAGCTTTTTCTAAGGGTAGGACAAGGACCGAGACCCCTTGAATATCCGTCTGGTATCGTAGGACAACTGCCACATTGTTTGTCTTGTGAGTTCTTGCAGGAGTCTAGGTCGCTGGACTCACTGATATATAATGGACAGGGACCAAAGTATGAACAAGCTACATGACATGATAGGACAGCACACTTTTTGCATCATGCGCTCCCTCCTGTATGCATAAATCAAATCCTCCTCGCATCGTCCCCCCTGCGTTTATGCATGTCTTCCTGTGTGCATCCATCACATCATCCCTCTTGCGTGTATGTGACACACCATCTCCCTCCTGCGTGCATCACGTCACTTCCTGTGTGCCTGCATAACATTCTCCCTCCTGCGTTCATCACATCCTCTTACCTGCATGTGTCACATTCTCCCTCCTGCATACCCTCCCCAGGCGCCATCCCTTGCCTAAGCCGCAGTCATCCTCGGCGTTAAATCCAAACACAGTATCATGATGGTCAAGCATCACAAAGTCTTGGTGTCAATGCTCTGACATGCACCGTCATTTTTTAAACCAGACAACACTCTGAGACAAAGACTGGTTCACCCCAAAGATCCCACCCCTCACAGCCAGAAAAGCAATCTGGTATACGCTGTCAGATGCAGTGAGGCCTGCACGGATCTCTACATAGGGGAAACCAAACAGCCCCTCAACAAGCGCATGGCCCAACATAGAAGAGCCAACTCTGGAGGACAGGACTCAGCGGTTTTCCTCCACCTCAAGGAGGAAAGCCACTCCTTCCAGGACGACCATGTCCAAATCCTCGACAGAGAGGACAGATGGTTTGAAAGAGGAGTTAAAGAAGCCATCCACGTCAGGATAGAGAAACCATCTTTGAACAGAGGAGGTGGACTGCGACATTTCCTTTCACCTATTTACAACCAAGTCCTTTCAAAACTTCCCCAAAGAGCTCAGCTGAAAGACCCATGTGGAACGGCTGATGCCAGCACAGCCCATTAGCATCTGAGTGGTCGGTGAAACTCCCTAACGACCACCCCTGAAACTCCCTGACACCGCACAACGACTGTCGTTTGGGGAGGCCAGGTGAGTCTCGGGAGGGTCGTTTCCACCACAATAGCACTGACCACTCCCACATAGGTTTATAAGCTGGAGTTTCCACACTCTTCACTAGAACTGAAGAAGCCTCTCGGATGAGAGGTGAAACGTCTTCAAGATAAACTTACGTCCAGTTGACCAGATTTTACTTCGCTTCGACCGTCATGAAAATGCTATTGAATGATTGAGTTCAACTGCATGACCCAGTCATTTAAAACAAATGATGACAGTTGCACCTCAACTGATATGAATGCAGTTTGGTGCTCCTACAATGATTTCGAAATATAAATATCGAACTTTGCCCAAAATGACCAATAACCTCATGCTTTAAATATATTTATGGAATTTCATGATAACATTTCTTTCCTCCTCGCTATCTTGATTTTCCTTGGTTGTGTTCATGAGTTTTAACACAGTTATGGTTTGTAACAGCCACCTCTCTAACTTCGGCTCTTACGCTCTGGCCAATCAAACTTATCGCCATCCTCACCTTCACTTTTCAGCTCATCCAAGTCGAATTAGTACGTTTAAGTAAAGTATTTTTAACTAGAAAGATGCTTACCAGTTTATTCCGCGTTCATGTCACAACACAAAGGAGGGATATAGCATACGCTCACTACCATCAGCTGATGAATCACAACTATAATCCCTTCCTCTTGATGCAGCCGATACTGTGTCTCCCTATAACATCTTCAACAACCTCCTGCCATTTAACGCCGATGCTTGGCTGTAGTCCATCCAAGACAGAACGGACTGTTAACTCCAACCAAATGCTTGTAATGAAATGAACATGCACAAAGATAATAGAACAGAAAAATGTCAAATCTGACATAAGAAAATCTCACAATCTCTTCGGAGACACACCCTGATCTCAGCATACCTCTTAACCTATAATCCGGCACAGCATGTAGCTCAGAAAATTTCATAACTTGTTTTGAAATGACACAAAAAAAGAGGTGGTAAAAGTTTTGTAAAAATAAATTCAAATAGTCAGTGTAGACAATGCATTACTTACATCTTTGTAGATATCCAAGCTACCACTGTAGAGGTGTATTAATTTCTAGCATAGCTACAGTAACACAGAGAAGATAAATTAAGCTTACACAATGAGCTGATTGAAAAAAGTAGCTGAATATTCATCAAACATTGCCAAGCCAACCGTTAATATTGATCACTGTGTAGCCAAATTAATAAGGTTTGTTCCCTTGTGGAAAAGCCAAAAACATCTTCAAAGAGACAAATCAATAAACCTATTTGGTAAAGGTCGGAACGCATGACATGTTCACAAATTAGCTCTTTTTTCACCCAAGGATTTAGGCACATCTTATTTCCAGACATCCACCTTCCTAGAATCTCTGTGTGCACACATGTGCATCCATTTGAAACAGCCATGTATTTAACAAAGGTTTTGGGCAACGTTAATGATCAGAAGCAGGTGCCTCAGCCATCATATAACAGAAGCAAGAAAATCAATGTCAGTCTCCTTAAACCCAAGGCTGTCCTTCACAGCTGCAGGAAGGACAAACCCCAGGCTTCAGTCACTGCTGATCTCTATCGTCCTGTCTGTAAGACTGCTGCCAGCCCCACACACTGGGCTGTTCACTCAGCAAGCAACAGATTGCTTTGAACAAATACAATGGTGATTATTATGGAAACAGAGCTACGACTGACAGGATCTCTTAGCAGTTTTCGCATTTTAGGGTAAACATCACATATTTCCATATGAAAGCAAATGATGCTATTATATGTAATTATTTGCACAATTGACAAATAAGAAATCATTTTCTGGCATTATCTACTGCTGCCTTCACCTGAAAGCACAACCACCTACACTCAAATATTATAATTCATAGAGTATGAATCTTTTTCAAAGCTAATGATGGGAGCAATGTGGTACAGTATGTAGTCAACTTTCAACATCCATATATCTAAAAGTTTCTCAGCACTGTTGCAAAGATAATTTTTGTTAGTGAGAAATGAAATTTTTTTATCATTATGTGTGATAAATGTTTATTTCATATATTTGCAGGTATTGAATTAAAAGAGAAAAAAAAAACATACAAAGGAAACAAAATACAGCGTTCAATTTCCATTTGTTTGTTTTTTCCAAGTTGTTTGAAGGCAGTTTAAAGGTGACTATGAGTAAATGTTAAACCTTTATTTATATGGACCAACTCTTCATAGAAAGAAGCATTTAACTTCATTACCATTGCGGTTAACAACAGTGAGACGAAAGGCCATGAAGGATCTTAAGATTTGTAGAGAAAATATTTATAAGATTTATTAAGATTTATGAGAGTATATGCCCTGTCCTCAAGTAGCTAGTGCCCAATACCACTGTTCTTAATGAACAAAGAGTGCTTGTGTGGAAAGATCTGCAAAAAATGAGAAGGGCCTGAAGATTCATCAAACAAGGATGACATGCAAGGAGTGATGGGCAAGCATCACAATGCACTGGTCCAGTACTTGGTGAGACAGAGGAGGAGCCGGACCCGGAAACACCCCACAGAGCCCAGAGCCTCCAAGTGATGCAAACAGTCCCTTTGACCAGGGAGTATGACAAAAGAAGGATCAGATGGACCTGAAAGTCTCTGGAGCAGGGGTAGCAGTGAGAACTGGCAGGAAATGGAGAGCTGAGGCTGCAGTGGAACAGGCGGAGTCACGGCTGCGCCATAGAGTCCTGGTGGAAACAGTGGCCAAAGGAAGGGCTGGACTGGGAACAATCGCCCAAAAGCTCTGCGGGAAGGCCGATACCGATGGCAACATGTCCAGGTCCTCAAGACCATCGCAGAGAGCATATGTAGTATCGTCATAAACTGTCAGAGGTTCAAACCTTCATCAGAGCTGGGAAGAAACCAACACCAGCATCTAGAGCAACATGGGACTGGCAGTCCTCAGCTGGGTCGCTAGAGCGAGGATGTCTGATGTTCGAAAGACCCGAAACACCGAATGACCTCAGGTAACATCACTGCAGATGTGCCCTAGCTTTGATGTGCAGTTGTTATCAACTGTGAGATAAACGGGAACATACAGAGCAAACAAAATACAGCATTCAGTTTTCATTTGTGTTGTGAAGGCAGTTGTGAAGTCAAGGTGCCAATGAATAAATGTTAAACCTTTATTTATATGGACCAGCTCTTAATAGAAGTGAGCATTGAATTCCATTAACATTAACAACAGTGAGCCAAAAAGCCATGAAGGATTTTAAGACTTTCATAAGGGTAGTTGTGCTGTCTTCCAGTCAGCTACTGCATGATACTGCTGTTCTTTTATGACTCCCCTGGCAGTGACACGATTTGAGGGGCGAGGTCATGAGTTATTTAATTTCAGAAAAGTGCGCTGACAAATCTCTGGCTTTGATCTCTTTGACTTTGGACTCTGAGTTCTCTTTGGCCGACACACAGAGAGGCTGTGACAACACCAAAGCTATCCAGAACGCTGATTGTGATCTTCATCATTTTGACTGAACTTATAATGACAATGTGACTTCACAGAAATAAAAAAACAACAACTCTTGGTGGCAAGAAACAACATCCAGATATCTTAATACTCAAACACAATACCTTCAGAGGTGCTCATACTCAAGCTGCTTCCGCACCAAACGCAAATTTAATCATTTGTTTTCATTCACGTTGTTGAATATTATCAACTTCCGTGTTGACATGAAATTCATGTATTTGCGTCGTGTTAATTGCGTCATTCATGCCGCAAATTCGCCTCTCGACATAGAGTTTACATGTAATCTTAACGTGCGAAATATTTGCGTCCCATTTGGTGTGAACACACCTTTAGATTGAAGCAGGGGGGGGGCAACTACATCCTTTCAGACAACTCAAGAGAGTTCCTTGCTTTATTAAACTTGGGCAATGCTCACTGTTTTAAAGGATGATAAGGAAGGCCAAGCTCAGATCATGTTTGCTTTTCCAAAAGATGAGGTGGTGGCAGAGGGAATGTGTTTGCATGCGCATTAATTAACTCAAGTTGTGCAAGCGGTGGACAGCATAGCGTGATAAACTATGCTGAACAGAGGCGTTCTTAGATTATGAGAAATCCAATCTATACCTCCGTCATCCCGACTGATACTGACTGACGCCTGTCACTATCGTTGGTTAAACAAGTCTTGTTCTTATTCTTCTTGTTATCAGGAAGAAACCCAAATCTCCTCAGATGCCACCCAAGCACAATGTGACCTACAAATAGTTGGTGCTCAAAAGTTGTCTGCAAAAAGAAAAAACAAAAAAAAACATTTTGAGGTCACATTCAGGTCTTTTTTTTTTAATCCTGCCTCTCATACATATATTCAGAGATTTCCCTTAATTTTTCATCTCAGCCATTAGAATACAAAAAAAAGTCTTATTAAGTAAAATGTCTGTTGACTCAACCTATGACTCAATGAGGTAAAACCATGCAGACTGAGTCTGTGGCCCACTGATGAAAGCCCTTACATTAACAGTCATGCCAAGTGCGATGTGCACTGGATGTCTGTGGGGACATTCATTCTCCTGCTTGCAAACACACAAACAAAATAACCACACCAGTCATGTCAGTCAGTCAACCAAACTAATCCCTCATGTGAGATCAGTAACTTAGCTCGAGTGATTAGACTGGAAGCTGTCATGATGACTGAACTTGACTAGAGCATTGAACCAAAACTATAAATGCCTCACACTTGCCTTGTTTGACGGTAGTTTAAACTCTAACCATGTTTGATTGGAACATTGTACTGGTAACTGGACTTAGTGCTGCTCTGCTGGCTGGAATGGTGTCTAAACTTGGCTCTCTGATCATATCAAATGCTAACTGGATGTGGATGGGCGGTGATAACTGGACTTTTAGCTTTGAAAATGGATGGACTTGGGACTTCAACTGTATTTGGAGAGCTTTTTAGCTTAAACAGTGACTGGACTTGGACTGATTCCAATGATTTAGAGTCCTCACATGTAAAAAAACTGCATCCACTCATGATTACTAATTTATGATCTCCTCACAATGACTAGTCTTTCTCTCAGGATGACAAGAGTTGACTGAACTTTGGAGCTCGAATCATCACTGCACTTAACTGACAGTGGTTGGCTGATGGCAGCTTTAACTATAATTATATCTTTTTGGACTTCACGGCTGTCTACCTGACCTCAGTCAACTTTCGCAGTAGAGAAATAGAAACCTGGTGGCAGACATGTCAGGGGAGGAGCCCACATATAACCTTTATGAGCTACTAAACATATCACTTGGAGCGCCACACATGGACAATGTAAACATCAGTGGGCTTTACAAGCTGCTCCATGTCATTCTGGAACATCAGGGAATCAAGGATATGAGGGTCAATTGGCAGAAGGCCTCTCCTGGTGGGATGCAGCTGGAGCTCCCTGAAGATCCAGACCAGGCCCAGGAGAACAGAGCACAGCTGACACTGAAGGATGCCCCTGCAGGAGAGCAGGAGGCTCTGGCGGATGCAGAGCTCCACAAACAAAACATGGGGGATGAGGATGGGGTTGATGAGGGTGATGGGTACAATGAGCAAACCGCTTCCATTGCATTTGAGATGGGGATTGAGGAAGGGGTCAGTGAGGAGAAAATGAAGGATCAGGAGGAGGAGCTCCACCAGGTGCAGATGGAGGCTTCTGGTAGGGTAGATAGTCTCTCTGATATGGAGAAGTTTTGCAAACGTGTAGATGCTCTGGAGGAAACTATGAGATACTTGAGTGAGACACTTAAAAGGTATCCAGACCCAGAGGAGCTGAATCACCCAGTCTCACAGCAGGTTATTGAGTTTGCTCTGCAAACACCAGGAGAAATGCTACAAAGCAAGCCTGATGAAGGGGAGAAGTTGACCGAGCAGGAAGATGTTCAACCAACCACCGACGCACAACAGATGGGGTACACATCCCAGTGGCCCGAAGACTCTGAGGAGTCAAACTGCCCCATTGTGTGCGATAACATGCCCATTGAGAAAGAAACCTTGAAGGATCCGGGGGTTGTTGATGAATCTTCAGGCTCCACTTTGGACAGCAACCTGACCTCTTTGGACATAGATGTTTCTCACCCCAGCATCCTGTCCTCCCCCTGTGAGGAGGATAAAAAGATGCCTAGACAGCTCAAGCTGGATGATGAAGAAGCTGAAGAAACCCTGCAGCAGCTCATGTTAAATAAGGCAGAGGCCCCGGGGCACTTTGACAAATTGTCCGGCAAAACCTCGGCAAGTTGGGATTCAGAGCTCACACAGCAAATACACTACCTTGTGACTGCTGTGCAGACACTGGAGGAGGACATGAGGCAGCTGAAGACGGATGAGATCATGTCACAGGATCAGGATGTGGACCAGGTGAATTACATCCAGAAGGACATACTCAAACTTCAAGCTGAGTGTGAACAACTGTTTGAAACCACTAACAATCTGCACAAGGACAAACAACAGCAGCAGAGAGACATTGAGAAACTGTTCAAGACAACAAACGAACTTGAGGAAAAGAAAGCAGACAAAGAGAAGGTAGGGACTGAAATCCAACTGCAAAAATGTGCATTGGACCTAAAGGTGAGTTGTTTGCATTTTGACTCTGTGACAGATGAGCTTAACAATCAGTTCCGTGAGCTGCTGGACAAAGTGGCGACTCATGAGCTTGACTGGCACAAGCTTGTTGATGAACTGACCACAAAGATTGAACATAAGTTGGACCAATCAGAGTTGGACAAGTTGAAGAAGTGGGTGGAAAGCCGCTGTAAGAAGTTTCAGCAGAAGTTTGAGGCCAATGAAAAGTCAGAGAGCCTGGGCTCAGACGCTGCTGGGACCACCAGACAACTTGTCGAAAAGCTTCAGTGCCTCTCCTGCAAACGACCAGTTGTCAAGCACTCACAAAAACCACACTTAACTTCTGAGTCTTCCTTATGCAAGTCCATCCAGCCTCATGCCCTGGTGCAGAGCCAGCACACCACTGACAGGGACATATCAGTTCAGCAATTACATTCTGGAAATGTCACCATGAATGACAAGATGCAACGAGATTGTAAAGGGATGGCTGGCATTATTGGAATAGATGGGCGCATTTATAAAGGGGACCTGAATTCATTGTCTATTAACACTAAAGTAAAAATCTCCACCAAAGGCGAAGACAAACACACCCATAAAGTCTGACTTGTCAGTGAGGATGAAACAATGATTGGTTAGAATGTCCTCTTCCAGTTACAGGACTGGAAGTCAGAGTTTCAAAAACTTTAGGTAATATTTAGCTGATTGTGGGAGGGATGAACAAGATGTTTGTAATTATGGATGACCACTTGGTGAAGATGAGTTTGAAGGGATGGGGCATGATGAAGATGTCCCTCGCTGAGGTTAACACACTCTGAAGTTAGATCTATTAAGCTAGGATTAAAAGCAAGAGCAGGAGACACACATGCACACTCGCACGCACACACACACTTGGAAGGGAACTTAATCAAATTTGGCCCATAGGGCATTAATCTTGGGGCATTGTGGATGAAGTCTGGAAATTGGATTGAGGTTGGGTTTGTACATGTTGTAATTAAGGCCACTGGGGTCACGGTAGGGTAACATGACGGGAGGGGGTGCATGTAGGTGTGTGTGTGTGTGTGTGTGGAGAATGGAGAGAATAGGTTTGCCAAGGGGAGTATGTGATTTCGGATGACTAATGAATTGGAGAGGAATCCTTTCACAAGTCTTACAATAATGGCATTTACATACACAGAACTTACAGGTCAACAGTGAGGAGACGTTCAGTTATTTTATAATTTATTGAAGAAAGGGAGTGTGGAGTCTCCATGTTCTCCCTGTTCCTGCGTGGGTTCTCTCTGGTACTCCAGCTTCCTCCACAGTCCAAAGACATCAAGAGGGGACCAGGTTAATCCAGACTCTAAATTGACCGTAGGCGTGGCTGGATGGATGGATGCAGTTATAATGTCATTAGAAAAGGTAATAAATCAACACCAGAAATTCGAGTCAGAACCTCAAGATCAGAGTGAACCCACGTTATATTCAGGAAGTACAAAGACACAGGTGGGAAGTGATGTCAAAATAGAACAGGAACTGACTTGAGCACAAGAAAACAAGGAGCAGCATGAAAA
Source organism: Aulostomus chinensis (assembly GCF_037954235.1). Lineage (NCBI taxonomy): Eukaryota > Metazoa > Chordata > Actinopteri > Syngnathiformes > Aulostomidae > Aulostomus > Aulostomus chinensis. Next base: position 4,330,191 of record NC_141343.1, on the reverse strand, counting down.
AAAAATGCATAAACCGCCACAGAACATGAGTACGCAGTGTTCTCACTGAGTCCATCAATAAAAATGCACTTGGTCCAGATGGAACCGTTCAAAACTGATAAATGTGTGTGTGTGTGTGTGTGCGTGTAAATATTAGAGCTTATCTTATATGTACAGTGTTGGCCACGTTACTTTAAAAAGTAATTAGTTATAGTTACTAGTTACTTCTCCCAAAAAGTAAATTAGTTACTCCACGATGAAAGTAACTAGTTACCAGGGAAAGTAACTACTGCATTACTCTTTTTTCTTTTGGATTTTTAATTATTCCTAAAATCCAGCTGTGGCTGCTTGGACGCATGGCTCCTGTCCTTCTTTGTTAGCGGAGCTCACGTTAGCAGCACCTGCTGGCTGTCACCATTAGCGGTGTTTCTGGCCTCTAGTTTGGTAGAAGCCTGGGCCGTCGAGAGGAGCTTCATTAAACTGGAGTTGCTGACATTGGACGTCGACAGCCTCTTTGCTCTGGGACGACATCGCCTACATTCAACATGACCTTTAACCTCCATGAAGTTAGAGTAGAGCCTATATTTCCATCTTGAAAACGCCGTCTTCCCCAGCGACTCCGTACTCGCCATCTCTGATAGTTTGTGTGTGTGTGCTGCTACGTGCTGGGTTTGTGTGTAAAAACCCGCCCACCTGATGTCTGTTGTTGGCTCAACATGAAATCTTACTCTATCTTAGCCAATCATCATTACTTGGGCGGTTATTTCAACCCCACCCCCCTCACCAAAGGAGAGAAAAAAAAACACACGCATTTGCGGTTCCCATGTGTGTGTGAGCTGAGTCGGATGACAGCATCAATGAGTAGCTTCAGTAACGCGTAGGAACGGCGTGTTGTTAATGGTAACGGCGTTGTAACGACAGAGAAAGTACTAAGTTAGATTACCTGTTACTGAAAAAAGTAACGCCGTTATTCCCATCACTGCAAAAGTATGACAGTATTATGGCCACAGTGAGAGGAAAAAAATGATGTTTTGAGAATCCAGAGCCATCGGGACCTGCGTGAGCCAGACTAACTCAGGTAAGCAGATGAAACCAGTGATTGTGTGGATGCTGTGTTGTTGTCACTGGTGAGATGACTTCCCTTCAGAGCGATAGTGAGGCACCTGTTACAGGGAGCCAAGCAACAACCTTCCACGTCATGTCCAATTCATCCTCTGCCTCCCTTTGTTTCTGGATGTCTCCCTTTCTTTGTTCTCCTCTGCGCTCCAGAGACACAAAATCAGAAGGTGAGGGGAAACTGATGAAGACAGGAGTGTGTGTAGGAATGAAGAGGGGATGGTGAAGGAGGGAGGATGAAGGCAATAGGCCCATCAGGAGACAGATGAGTGTAGAATGTTAAAGACCAGCGAGTCCTTGTTCTGTCTCTCAGCAGTGTCACGGGGAAAACTCTCGGAAGCATACATGTACTGTAATGTCTAATTTAAACCTCCTTGGCCTCTGTGCTCTCCTACTTAGTGCAACAATACCACAGCTGCCGTGAGTCCCCGCGATTATCACAACCAACATCAAAAGCAAGGCATGGAATGAATCAGCTCCTTTCTGCCATGCATGTAGTTGGGCTTCAGTCTTTGCTGGTGCTCTGTTACTCAAAGCTCATGAATACTTGCCGTGTGATAAATGCAAGAAGTTTAAAACCACTTTCCACATAGTAACCCACTCCCTTAATGCTCTTAAACATTTAATGTAGACTGCAGCAAAATTGAATAAGTCTGTTTACTCTTTTGAGAAGAAGAAAAAAAAAACGCTCTGGCTGGTCGACTGGGATGTAATGAACAAAGATAATTACTTTGTCTCAGTTTCTCTTCCTCTGGCCCGAGGAATATTCCATTCCTGCATTTAGTAAGTACAAAGAAAGACAGGAGCTTATCTCTTTAGTTGGAAAGGAGGATGGACAAATGAAACATGTTGAGATGTAAAAGAGAACGCTATAATTGAACAAAGGCTTGGACATAATTAAGATGTATAGGGGGTTAAAACAGAGGAGATGGGACAGGGAGGCAAAGGCAGCCCGCACCGAGAAAAACATCTGCTCAAGCTGCTGAGATGGAGGCGCAGTTTGTTTCAGCCGTCCTTTGGAAGTCAGGCCTCTTACTGTCTGGTTCTCTTCTATTTATCCCAAAAATATGACTTTGAATACAACCACCGATAGTGTCTGAGCTCCGGGTCACATCGTATTATTATTATTATTATTATTATTATTATTATCATCATCATATTACGTTTGTATCGAATGCATTCACACGCAAAACAAATGAAATCCTGATTTTTTTTGCAGATTTGTGTGTGTGTGTGTGTGTGTGGGTGGGGGTTACATTGACACATAAACCATTAAAGAAATCTCTTTCTTTGTAAACAACCCCCTTTTTTTTAATTCATGCATTAAACATACATTTATTTAGCTTCCAATGAAATATTTGATCGACAGCATGACACAGACCAAAGTCACTCTTGCCAAAACAACTTGAATAATCATGTTGACCACAAAAAAAATGCACATTATTTTGTTGACGTTTTTTTGTATAAAATTGCATTTTACTTTAATGTATTTATGGGAATTGAAAATCTCATCTGAAAGTAAAGGAACCTGGGAACACAAAGTCTGAGCTCCGTGGACGGACCAAGATACGCGCGCAGCAGAGCCGGTTTAGGGCGCGTCCTTTCTCTGCCAAAGCTGCAGGTCCTTTCCAGCAACCCTAACCTGTGGGAAATGAGTCACCATCAGCTTGTCCTCCAAATGTTCTTGTGTTGGAGGACTGAGTACCAAAGCCAGATATTTTAGTTTTTAAACTGCCTCAATTGGGCATTGTGGAGTGGAAGGTCTTAACATATTACCAGGGCTTGGTGAAACAAAGGAATTCCCCACGTTTCAAATGAGCCGACAGAGTCAGTGTCAGGAGCCTGAGCTCGCTGCTTCAAGGTGAACTGTCAGGAAGCCACACAGGAAAATCCTGGCCAAGGTTGCTGGGTACTCAAATAATTCCTTTAAAAAGAAGCGCTAAAGTTTATGAAGAGAATCTTGAGCAGTAAATGGTTCAAAGACTACAATTGCGTCTCGTCTGTGACGCAGTGTCTTTTAATGAAATGAACACTATTTTCATACAGTGGACTACACATTTTCTTCCACTCATTCACACCCCTTTTTTTTTTTCATTTTCATTGACAGATCAAAATAATTTTTCTAAATGATCAAGATGATCAAGTCTCTTCCTCTTTAGTCATTACTCCTAAAATAGAGTAAAAAAGAGGGATTTTCCTCATTTTCAGGTCAGTCCCACCAGAGCCGCTGTAAAAACCATTGATTTTGACCAAGCTGTCCACTACATGATGACATCATCAACTTCCAACAAAGACAGGAAGTACAGAAGTTGTAGCTCTCGTTAGCAAAGACAACAAACTCTTTAGCTAGCTTCTTTTTTGAATGTGAAACCTGGTGAACACGCGTGTCCTGGTCACCTGCAGCGATTCACACCTTCGTAATTCCTGTACAACTTTGAAAGAATCGTTATCGCACACACCCTTTTGGATTTTAATGGAAATGTGGGATTCAAAAATATATATGTTGTACTGTCAAGTAATTTCTCCAAATGTGTTGCTACCAACTGTCAAGGCTCAGGACCAATCAGAACAAATGGGACATTTCTCCTCAGCGTTCGTCTAAATCAGTCATAGGTTGAATGTACAAAAAAAAATAACCAAACCCAAAGGTTCTCACAGCCTGTCAGGAGCGTTTTGCACCTTGGAAAATAGTCGTCCTCCGTCGTGCCTCATTCTAATTTTGAGAATTCACATGGCAGTGGGTGGTTTTGTGCTCGCTGGAGCGTACAAACGGAGGCAATGAGGCAAGTGGAATAACATTAGAGTCCCTTGTTTAAAATTGCAATCCATGGAGCAGGTAGACAAGGGGGAGGAGGAAGGAGGGAGGGAGGGAGGACAGGCATTTGTATCGGCCGCTCTGATCAGTGCATAACTAAAGACTGTTACTCCAACGGTAGCAGAGATGTGGGGTCACCCCGAAGGAAGCTCTTCAGGCTGAAATCCCACCTAAAACTGCAGGATGAGAACAGAACCTGGGCTGATGAGAGGAGCAGAGAGACGGCGATGTCATTGGCTCTGCATGGAAGCGCGACGCATTTTTATTGCTTCTGCTGTTTTAGAAACAAAAACGATGAATTGTAAGTGATGGACCCTCTCAGAACTCGCCACAGTTAATATCGTGTTGCTATCCCTGAATCCTGTCGCTGCGGAGGGGACATCTGCTTCACACAAAAAACTACTTACCATTCCTCGGTTTCACAACCAGCAAGGACAATAGTTGGCTCCCTGCTAGCTCCAGGCTTCAAGGCTAGCCTGATGGGGTGCTTGATCTTTAGTATCCAATCCAAAAAGTAATAATATCAAAAAATACATAGAAACTTTTGAACAGGACTTTCAAAATAGTAATCATAGGAAAGGTTTGTAAGCAAAACTTGTTTCCCTGCAATCTTTTTCTTCTCTCCATATGCTGAGGTTTTTGTTTTTTGGGTTTTGTTTTTTTTTGGTGTGTGTGTTTTAATTATGCAATCAAACGAAATAAGTTTGGTGCCAAACTTTCCACACTTTGATCCAAAACTTTCCAAATTGCAATCACAAACTAGATTTGTGAACAAAACCTTTCTAGGCTAAGCTACTGACTTGTTTTCCTTCTGAAAATGCAAATGTAAATACCAACCAGACAAGCGGACGTCTGCCTGTAGCCCAGCCTTCTGTTCTGATTCAGTCCACACCTGAAATCATCACTCCGTGTTTGGATACTTCCACATTTACTGCAAATCCGTCAGATTTATGTGTGATCTTTCCTGAGGATCCACTGAGGACGAAGCTCCTCGTGCGTCTCAAGGCAGCAGAATTCCCAGCGAGGCTGCTCTCAAGTAGATGGTTGGTTGTAAATGATGAGCAGGTCACTAACCAGCAGTCACTTCCATGCTGCTGCTCCTTTGTTTTTTAACCTCTGGTAATAATCTAGACCACAGCAGTGCTGCTTCTTCCCAGTGCGCTCACTGACCATACGAGCCTGACTGGTTGGCGGGTTTGTTGGACCGTGGTGACTGTGGAGGCCAGCGAGGGCAGCCCACCTCCTGTTATCATTTAAAAATGCAGTTTCTCAGCATATTAAGGAGATGGTCATTTTTCCCTTGGCCCAGGCTCCAGGCTCCACCCCTCCGTCGGGTTCAACAGAAATTGTCCAGGTCACTTTCTCATGAGCTGCAGGGACACAGCGAGACTCAACCGCCTCCCAGGTGGAACAACGCAAATTAGAATTCAATATGAAACCCTTCGCATGCATGTGAACTTCAAATGTGGGCAGACGGAAATCTGGATGAGCTCTGAGACTTCTGATCTTGAATTAATCTCCTTTGACAGGAGTCTCATTAAAATAGCAGTCATCATATTTTGATGATGATGGTTTCAACTGACGCTCAAGTCTCAGAGTAAAGATGCGCGACAGTCATCGCTGAGATGAGATGACGTTTATGGACGATTCAGCATCCCTCTCTTCACATTCTTCTGGATTCAGAAAATTGTTCCTTCACCAATTTTCTTAGACAATGCGATCATTTATAATAGTGTAGCGTTTCATTTTATGAAGCAAAATTAAGACAATGCATCTGTAATAATTTCAGAATCATTTGGAGAGGGATCTGTTGTAGCTTTAATGTGCATGATAAACTCAATCTAATTTAGAAATAGTTATGTCCCAAGATCATACTGGCTAATTCCTACAGCGTTCCTCGACAAAAGGGAATATGGATTTTATGCGCATTTTTATCCTCTATCATAATGCAGCTGGAGACGGTGTCTGTCTCCTCGCTGCTGCACAGCGAGACACGTTAATGCCTTCATTCATCAGCTTGTCAAAGCTTTCATCAGAGTCGATTCATTTGCGGAGGTTTACAGGCAGAATCAATTCTGGTTGGGTATTCTTTTTTTTCTTTTTTTTACTGGACTTCTTTATAGAATCCCATTTTTCTTTTGTCATTTCTCTGAAACTTTTGCCTTCAGTTTCAAATATTTTTTACAGCCAACCACAATCTTGCGTGCTTAAGCGGCGTGCGCCTCTCAGGATGATCTTGACCTTTGACCTCCATAATTCTTTGAGTCCAAGTGGACATTTGATCCAAGCTCCCTCAAAGTGCTCCTGAGATACTGAGATATATTATTTCAGGTGACGGTGACCTTTTGACCACCAAAATCCTTTGAGTTCTCCCTGGAGTCCCAGTGGACGTTTGTGCCCAAGCTGAGCCCGCTTGTGCTCTGGTGATGAAGCGTTAGCCAGCATGGGACAAACCACCAACCAAAAATTAAAAATGAAATGTTGTCCGGGTCGCTGGTTCAGTGCTCACTTTGCCCAGCGACTCTGCTGAAGTGCTCTTTAACAAGTCACTGCCCCCCGATGAGCAGGTTGGCACCTTGCTTGGCGTCTTCCTCCGTCTGTGAATGAGGTGACGATGAGTCCTGCTCTATAAAGGCTGTCCATTCATCAAAATATGTTTCACATCAACTCTTTTTTTCAAAAGAGTAAAAACACCTCATGCGAACTGTTTTATTCATTGGCACATACATCATTTTTTTCTGGAGTCGTACTTTAAAATGACTCCAGGCTCTCAGTCAAAATGTATGTTTAGGTGTAAGACACTGAGAGCGGCTGACCGAATCCCCTCAGCCGGCTGTGAGCGACGACAACACTTGATTTGCGATGTCGCCGGTCCAGTACTTTTATTGTTGTCTATGTTTTCCTCTTAGTCATACACGATTCCACATTTGAAACTCTTAACATCAGGATTTTCTCGAGCGTCAGTAGACAAAAAAAGACGGAGAACTTTACATCTGGAAGCCTTCCAAAAACCTGGGAACTTTTGAGCTCCGTTGGTGAGGGATTAGAATGAGTACCCGTGATTAGTTTTATTCAGAGAGACTGAAGAAGCCCCAGCCATAAATGCTCCCCGCCAGTCCTTCGCTCTCATGCTCTGCCTCGTGATGGGCTGCTCGTCTGGGAGGTTCTGTCGCACTTTAAAGCAGCAGGTTTCATACAGCTTCAACAAGTCTAAAAATAAACTGGGCTTGCAACGGTTATGGACAGCTTTTTTTGCAGAAATATATATTTATAAAAAAAACATTGTGTAAATGGAAGAATGAGACTATCCTCATTTTAGATTGTTCCCTACAGTTTCTTCTTCGTCCGTAGCATTCCGCCTTCCTCCAGGAGGCCTTTTTGGACATTAGTTGAGTATAAAAAAATAATATTTATATGACTATTTGTGACTTCTTTTGTTTCATTTTTTTTTAGTTGAACTATACCATGGACACAATACCCTTTGACCTTTTCCACGGACATGCGTATTCATTCCGTCCTGGGTGTAGCTGACGCCTGAAGGAGCTGGAGAGAGATTCAGTGGGCAAAAATAACACCACTTCCAAACGCTGAGGGGGCAACAGAGAGGGGTGGAAAGTCTGAAACTGTCTGGAGCCTCTTCAAAAATGGCAGAATTATGACTTCCTCCTGCAGAGGTCGTTAAGGCTAATCAGTTATTAGAGCTCATTATCAGGTATTTCTCAGCTGGAGGCAACAGGAGTCAGATGATGCTGTCACTTAAAACACATGAGCACTGGAGAACGCCGCTGCGACTCGCATCAGAGACGTGGCCGGTACGAGGGAGCGGAGGAGGAACCCAGCAGGGTGCAGCTCTGAGGAGAAATCACATTCCCAGAACAACAACAAAAAAAAAAATCCCCATCATGTGTCGGCCAACTTGAAGTACAGCGCCCGAATTGATTTGAGGGGAACGACATGCAGGATATAATCCGGGTCACGCCGGGTGGAACGGGCGACGATGGAAAGCGCCTGTTTCTGAAAATGAACAAGAGCTCTTCCTAAAGAGGGATCGGCCGTGTGACTCAAACACATGTAGCTGAATCAACTCTGAGCTCCTCGCACCATCACAGTTAAATATTCACTTGAACTCTGAGGCACCTGCAGTAGGTGTGTGGATTTAGATGGGAATCCTTTTAAAGAACAGTTGTTACTGTGTGTAAGTTAAGGAGATTTGGGTCGGCGCCTTCTTTACTCCACTTATCCCATAATTCCTGCTCTCTATCCAGATATTAATTATTCAGTGTGTCCCTCCTCCAACCTCCCACCCCACTCCCGTGGTTTTGGCTTCAGGATAAGCTCATCAAGCTTTTATAACATCCATTTTTTTCCTCTCGACCTGTCAATCTTCTTCCCCTCCCACACTCTTGCACTTGTTTTAGGCCTTTTAAACGGTCAAACACGTCTCACTCAAAGAGCACGGCCGCATGAAATGCATGTCTCCCGTTTTGTTTTCACCGTTTGCATTATTTTAAAAGAAGAGATTAGGATCTATCATCCCAAGGTCAGGTGGAAGCCCGATACATTGATATTGAGAGTTTGAACATGTAAGAATGACAAAAGTCGCGGAGAGAGAACTCTACTGCCGTTTGCAGCCGTGCTGTGGCGCTTGTTCCCCGGGAGGAACGCTGCACCTCCTACAAGTTGAGGATGCGACTGAGCACTCCTGGAGTTCTTTTTATGAACTCTGAGGCGTTCACCGGTGGGTTTGGCCGAAGAAGAACGACGACGTTTGAATCCAAGCTGAAACGTGCCGATCGGTCGACCACAGCGTCGCTCTCAGTCCTCCTCAGTTTGAGCTGTCCCACCGCGCGGCGTAGGTGAGAGCTGTGTTCATGACGAGGGAGAAACTGACACTGGACATGGCATTATGGAACAAAACACACACACACACACTCAAACTATACTGCTTGAAACCATAATCACTGAAATGTTATAAGTGCACAGCAAAGCACTTCTGACCATTATTGGCGTTACACCCATCAACCACAACACCTAATCAAACCCTACTGGACCGCATCAGAATTGATTTACATGCAAAGTGTGTTTTTCCGTCACAACCTGAACAAAAATGTGTCTACATTTACAGTAAATACTTTACAATAAGGGCACATTCAAATTCCACCTTTTTTTTTTGGGGAACGTTTTTCATTTATCTTTCAAGACCCCGAGAACAAAATGAACACATCAGAAGATCAAAGCTTCTGTTTCACTTTTTATGAAACTGCATCCTTGTAGGTTTCATCCCCCCCCCCCCCAAAAAAAAATCAGACACATCATTAAAATAAGTGGCATAATTATTGATTTGATACATGCCTTTATTGATTGTGAACTATAGTACATGACCTCAGCAGCGTAGTCTGGCGTTTACTCATCCTCTTGGCGACCCTTATTGGGAACAGTTTTCCCTTAAAAAGATCATTTTGATCAGTGCTTCAATATATCAGAGTCCAATAGTATTATTGAGATATCATTTTTAGTAACAGCGGATGTGTAATGCAGGTTTAAAAGGAGGTTGTTGGTTATGTCACATGGTCCTGCAGCACATGCCACTCCCTCACTTTGATTTGTTCATGAATTTTACATAAAATTGGCCAAATTCTTAAGTAAATATTTCATAAATAAGACGACACCGCTCGGGTCAGCTGGGGTTTAGTTGGAGAGGAAGTAACTAGTAATCAGCTAAGTTCAGTGTAAACTAGTTTTGTGGTTGTGCAGTGCACCAGGTGTACCTCAGGGAGAGTCAGCACTCTTCTTCTGAGTCTTCGTGGGTGTGCGTCCTGTTCACTGGCTCCATCTGCTGGTTCACTCCGCCTCTGACCTGGAACAATGTCAGCGGGGAGGATTAAAGATGACAGCAGAGGACAAAGATGGTTCCTTTAATCTTTCACAGTCACCCCAGTGTGTGAGCTGAGGAAGATAAATGCAGGGTGGAATTTTTGACTGGAGATAAAAGTGTGTGTAAGCATGTTTGGGTACAGAATAAGAAAATCACTTAACAACATTTGTGAGTCTCAGTTTGCTTTATATCCCAAAGTATCACTTTGACCCAGCAAATAAATTGGTAGATTAATCACCTAATACTAATCTTAAGTGAATAATTTAATCAAGCAGCAGGCTTGCCAACAGTAAGCACAGACCATTAACTCGGGTAGAGCATTACAGCATTAGTCCAATCACATCTAACAGAACAAGCGCACTAATCATCCAGGAACAGAGCGGGAGCCTTGATCGTGTTCCACTCCAGCATTCACAAAGTGACCCCTCTTGACCCCTCACAAAGCAGCAAAGCACACTGGAGTGTGGCTGGTTTGTTGGACCCTGGAGAACCTTCAAAGTGTCCTTGATATCGTAATTTCACTGTCATGAAGGCACACACAGTCACATTGCGCCAGAACCCGTACATCCATGTCTTTCCCCCAGTTTCTCCTCCTCCTCTTGCACCTCTCCCTCGCTGGTGAGTGAGGAAGAACCTGTAGTCTTTTTTCCCAGCTATGACTTTTGTCCAGTTGGCCTGACATTTGCAGAGGCCTCTGGCAGCCATCTTTTAGAATTCCTAGCACTGAGTGTTGCCCTGATTAGGTGCATAAACAGTTTCATGAGCGAGGAGTGAGAGCCATCACCAATTCAGCAACAACAGACGCAATATCAATCGCAATGAACCCATTCAAACTGTATGACGACGTGAAAAAAGCCCTTCAGGGTGAATGAAGACTGTGCCAGACGTTCCCGTTTGAATTTTTTTGGAATACACTGCTTGTTTAAGAACACCAAAAGTATCTCCTACTCAACTTGATAATTTTCTTTTATCATCGTGACGCGGCAGTTTGAGAGGACACGGCCGTCATCTGTCCTGATGACGGTTTCAGACCCGTTCCGTTCTGTGTTTGGAGATTTCATTGTTTATCTTCATGTTTAATCTCCATTTTCTAAGCAAGAAAAACATTTCCATTTCTGCTGTCTCCATGTCACTGCTGACTGACACGCTGAGACACTTTCAGTGGCAGGCTGAAATTACACATCCTTCTTGCAGGAACACTCCGATGGCAAAACAGGGAGCACTTTGGCTTTTGGCAAGAAGGAAATCAAACAAACAATCTAAAAAAAAAACCCAAAACAACACAGTTAATGGAATCAGCAATCAAATGTGGATGTTATTTCCGTGGCAGGTTTGAGAATGGAGACACAAAGAGCAGCTCTGCTCAGGAGAGGAAAATACGGCTCACTGTAAAACCTGAGAAATCTGAACATGGAGAAATTTGGTGGAGGTTTTAATCCGTGCGCGTGTAGTATGTAGCATGAACGTGTTTGCCATGTTCATACGCAAGGGTTTATGTAAGCATTTGTGTGTTTGCGTGTCCTGTCAAGGAGCACTTGATATCAGAGGAGAGGTATGGGCTGAGGGGAGCAGAAGGGGATTTGGTGAATTACCAGGCTGCAGCCTCAGCATCGAGTCCAGAGGATTAGAGCGAAAACTGAGGTCCAGGAAAGAGATGTGCAGACGCACCAAGAGGAGGGGATCAGTGTGCGTGTGTGTGTGTGTGTGTGTGTGTGTGTGTGTGTGTGTGTGTGTGTGTGCGTGCGTGCGTGCGCGCGTGCTCCTGTTTGTTTGAAGCATTGGTCAAACACTGGCTTCCAGCCCCGAGAGGCACCATGTTGCATCACATAAGAGCCCCCTCAAGGTCACTGGTAGACACGGGAAGTAACCACACTGTGACGCAGTGCAACACACACTGATGAACTACATCCTGAATAATAAGTATTTTAAGAAGCTCCAACACCACAACAAAAAGATCAGATCTGGTACAAATCAATCATTTTTAAAGTACATGTTCTAATCATGCAGGAAGCAGTACAGATCATTCAGTACATCATTTATATAACACAATAGCTAATATTCTATCTCTCTATCCATCCATCTATCTATCTGTCTATCTATCTATCTGTCTTTCCATCTATGTGTGTGTGTGTGTGTGCTGGTCATTGTCCAAATGAACAGTGGGTCCTCAAAGCAGGCCAGTAAGTCAATTGTGTCACAGTTACCACGGCAACAGACCTTTCTCCTGCCTCCTGTTGCTGCAGCAAGTTTCCACTAAATTAAGAAGAACCTATTATTTTTTTCCCCTCATTTAAATAACTGCAAGAGAACGATTTCATCAGATTTAACGTTTGCGGAAGGTTTAAGTTACTTCACCGAGTCCCTGACACGCCAGCAACCGTTGTAATTTCAATTTCTCAGGCAAAAAAATAAATCCAGAGTGTTGCCGTTAAGAGGCAAGTTTGAGTGATGGCTGTTCCAACGTGTGAATCTCCTGAACTGATTCACAACTTCCAGAGCTTTGAGTTTTTTTGTGCCAAACCAGTCCCCAGCACAATCACAGCAGCTGCTGAACTGTGATACACCATCTCTGATAACCTAACACCGAGTGGCCAGCGGGAAAATGAAGTCTGCTTAATAATTCGAAAGTTTATCCGTCCAATTGTGTTATAGTGAATTAATAATAATTTAAAAAATCCCATTTGCCAATTATGACCAATTCAGGCATTTCATATATTTGAAGGTTTTGGTGAACGTGTGTTGAGATCACGGTACGTCAGTGCCGCCTCTGTCTAGATGTGAACATCAAGTTCGACTCCTTTCCTCCTGAACTGATTCCAAATGTCATCTCTTGGATCTGTGGCTCCTCTTGCTTGCTGTCTTCTCTCCTGCTTCGAACGGGGATTGTTGTACGTGGAGCAGCTGCTGTCATGAATCGCTGCCCTGATTTACATTCCTCTGCTGTCCCTCACTCTACTTCGCCACACAGAGTATTTATTCCCAGTACTGCAGTCCAATAATGATGCTGGAATATGATCAAAAGCTTTAGGGACTCTCTAAACTCCTAAACAACAAGTATTAGAGCAGCGGAGTGAGAGGGGGAGGGGGGAGAGAGGGTGATTCCCACACAGAACGAAGCCTGAATCCAACATCTCATCTGGATCCCTCGGTGGTGGTTTGGTGACAGCCTGAACAAGCTGCCGGCATCGTGAAGGGTGGAAGACTTGGATGAGGTTAGCATAGCAGGAAGCGGGTCAATACATGCTGAGGGCCACTTCATTAGGGACGCTCGTAGAATCCAATGTGATCCAGAACAACAGATCTGCCATCATTGCTGCCTTTCTGTCCATGCTGCTGCTGTTAGATCAGCCAGCGGTGGTGGTGGTGGTGGTGGGCACTGCTGCCTGGATTGGATTCTCTTCCTTCCACATGCCAAAAACCTGCATATTAGCTAAAGTGGAGACTCTAAATTAGCCGCAGGTATGAGTGGGAATGGAGGTCCGGCCGCGTGCGCACCAGGTTTTATAAGCTCCATCCTGATGTGATGCTCTCACAAGTGCACAGTCCTGCTGTCCCGCTCAGCGTTAACATGCATGGCCACGTGTGCCTCCTGTGGGCAGGTCTCACGTCCTCGCTCTCCAAGCAGCCCACATTGTTTCCATTTTACAACGTTTTTAATCTGTTTATTGAGCCGCATATGTGGCACACGTGAGCGTGTCTTCAAACATGCAGAGAGGAAACGTGTGTTTGTTGCTGTGGATGATGTGGATCAGCTGAGGAGGTGGTCCTTCAGTGGGGCCCGCACCTCCTCTGACCGTAGCTCTGGCGGTGGCACCTCAGGACACACGGAGTGAGTTCACACCTGCTTTTTCAGGGTCACCACTAGAGATCAGGTCACTTAGGAGGCGGATCAGGTGACCAGGTGGAGATGATAGATGCCTAAATGGTTGATTTCATGCAGGTACTGACACTTTTTGAATGAATAAATAGAATAAACAATCGACAAATGCCACAATGGCGTTCCAGCGCAGAAGGACATTGATTTCAGTCTTCATGGTGGAACATCAGTGGATTCTCACTGATTTTCCAGTTTTAATACATTTGGAGAAAATGAAAAGGCAACCCAGTCTCATGTCAACGCGTGAAAAGGCTCCGTTTGCCCACAGGTCAAAACATATCAGTTCTACGACAAAGGCCTAAAAATTGTGAAATGGGTACGTTTATTTTCCCCTTATTCTTTTCTATTGGAACGCTGGTAGGTCATGTGACTCTTTATGCGGGCCTCTCAAAACAAAAAACACGGCGGCCGAAAGTGCCTCATTCCAAGAGAGTTTTGATTTAATAAAGCATTCTGATGACATTTCTAGCGAGAAATGTACATTTTGTTTTCAGAATCTTCGCTCAGTTCTTGTGTATAATCTTTGGTTTGTTCGTTATGACGATGAATCTTTCACCTCTCGGAAGAGAGTCGTTACAGTGTCACGTTTTCTGCTGTTGCTATGGTGGTTGCTAAGGACGCCAACCTAACCGAACCTAAATGGCGTTTATGTTCTTGTATTTCGTCGTTCCATTGCGTCGTTATCTGAGTTGATAATACATTTGTGGGATTGTTGACTAATAAAATAATATAAAACATACTGGCCCAGGAATTACCGTCAAAATATAAAATAGCTACGCTTGTTTGTTGTTGTTTGTGTGATTGTTGACTACAGCTGTTCAATAAAAATAAGATGAAAGTGTGCCAGGAATTCCAAACATCCGCTTCTGTGGAATTTGCCCCCCCCCCCCCCCCCCCATTTTGAACACCTGATTAGAGAAGCACAATAAAAACATTTGAAAAGGAAGGATCAAGGTGTTGTTGTACTGCAATACCACTGTACAGCATCAGAGACATTCAGTTACTGATTGCCTGAATGATTGATTTCCCCCAGAAGAGGAACAGCTTTGTTGGAGCAGTAAAAATACACACATCAGAACGACAAAAAAGTTACATTTGAAAAGAAATGACATGACATTACCAGCACAATATATGAAGAACAGTTAGGATCAATTTAACTGACCAAATAGTTAGGATTTCTTTAACGATATCCTTGATTAACCCAGACATCAGTGTGGTTTGTTCCCCTCAATAATAAATCTGTAAATATAGCGTGAAATGGCGGAACTAAAAGGCCACCTCTGAGTTCAGGAGTTAGCCTCTGTGACGGAGGTGACGTCAGCAGACCGCGCCATTCGTTTGAATCATTGTTTATAATCTTAATGCTGATTGGTCGATCTGTAATGGTGACAAATGGACTTTGTAGGGAGAATAAACGTCCAGAAATTAAATGAATTTGTTGATTGTCTTGTTAATCGAAAGATAAAGTATTAAAAATATGTTTGTTTTGTTTTCCTCGGAGTGAGCGACAACTTCTGGAGTTTCTCACAGAAGAACGGGGGGGGGGGGGGGGCGAATTCCACGGAAGCGGATGTTTGGAATTCCTGCCGCACTTTCATCTTATTTTTATTGAACAGCTGTAGTCAACAATCACACAAACAACAAGATTATGAAAACAAAATGTACATTTCTCGCTAGAAATGTCATCAGAATGCTTTATTAAATCAAAACTATCTTGGAATAAGGCACTTTCCTTGAAAATGATAGGAGTGGCCGCCATGTTTTTTGTTTTGAGAGGCCCGCATGAAAGAGTCACATGACCTACCAGCGCTCCAGTAGAAAAGAATAGGGGAAAAAAAACATACCCATTTCACAATTTTTAGGCCTTCATCGTAGAACTGATACGTTTTGACCTGTGGACGAACGTAGTATTTTTACGTGTTGACATGAGACTGGGTTGAAAAAAACAAACATTTTTAATACTTTATCTTTTGATTAATAAGACAATCAACCAAAAGGAGACAGAAGGGACGCTGATTGTCATCCACAGCAGTACTGCACACCATGGCAGTGGTAGAAATACACTCTTAATAACATCGTAGCATCAACATTTCCTGTCCCTTTTATTTTTGAGCTTTTTTCATCGGATGCATCGATGCACAGAATATATATTCTATTTTTGGGGTTTTCTATCTAAACTTCTGAAGGTAAACTCGGTGTTGTTGTTTTTTTTCCATGTTTCCCCTCTTTACTCTGGCAGTAAATTATTCTTGTACACATAATTTCATATATATTTCCCCCTAATACTCTTGCGCTGTTCTTCTTTGGTGTGTGTGTGTGCGCGCGCGCGTCTTTGCGCTGGTGTCGGGTGTCCATCTTGGTTATTCATGCTTCCCACGTCTAGGGGAGAAATGGCGGCCAGTTGTGGAGAGGTGCTAAGAGATTGAAAATCCCCTGATAGCAGACGGGGGTCACTGCTTTGCCACCGCCAGCCTCAGCTTCTTCAGGACAGTCAGGCTTCAATCTTTAGGTTGCGTTTTCATTCATGCTTTAAACACAGATTCTTTGGTGTATTGGAAAAACAACTGCAGCTTCAGGATCTCATCACTTTAGCTGGCCAGCCTTGGCATAGATGTGTTTCCCCCGTGAAATCTGAAGCGCCCAACTGTTGCTTGCATCCAACTGGGGTTATTTACTACAATACGTGGGTCAAAAGAGATTTTATAGCTCTGCCCACGGGCCCTATCAGTGCTCCACAACGATATATCATCCATAAATGTGTCTCACAGTGTGTTTGTCCACAGCTGCCATGATACGATATTACATGGGAGCACATATACCACTCTGCTGTACTTTATGTCTCTCCTGGTGTGTGTGCTGGAGCCTGCGGGAAGTGGGAAGACGTGATAGATGAGCTATGTTTGACCAACTATCTCTTAATTTGCGCCATCCCACTGCTTTTGCCTCCTCGTCTTTCACGCCTCCTCCGTGTCCCCATCATCGACCACCACCCCTCCGCACACACACCATGTGAAAGAGCATGTTTGTCGATGGAAATGAGCACAACAGCTACTAACACTCAGGAGCTGGAGTTGAGTCTTGTCAGAATCCAGGATATTAACTAACAAGGCCTTTGAGACGGAGGCCTATTGATTGCCTGCAGTCCTCTGGCACCGGCTCTATTGTGGTCTCGTCTGCTGCCGGTGCCTTTTAAGCTGTCTCAGCTCTTGTGTCTGGACTTAACATCAACATTGGCTCTGCAAAGCCAACTGCCCTCGTTCCATCTGCTCTGGCTGTGTTTGCTGCTCAGCTCCGTGTGCTGTGACTGAAGAGACTTCTTTCACCTCGGACATGGAACAGTAGCCATCTCGCCAGCGTGAATGGCGGCGTGTCCCGGACAGTCAGTAGCTCCAGCAGCTGAATGGGCTCTGGTCTGAAATCCTGTTTCCTTTTTGTATTCTTTTGTTTTCATTCAAATAATAAATGTGACCATGTTCAACAGGTCAGTGGCAAGAGGGGATGTGATGTAACCAAAAAGATGATAGGACAGCTACAACCTGATAATTAGTATGATCAGACAAAACTGACAACGAGGAAGAAACTTGATGAAATGTCACCTGGACATACATTTAAATGTTTCAAACATTCATTTAATTCAAGAGTTTCTGCACTTTTCCAATACAACAGGAGCCATCCATGACCTGGTATGAGACACGGTTGGAAAAGAAACTTGATTTTTTTCAACGTTCATTTCCTTCCACCGCTTACCTTCTCTCTGCAGCGCATGTGTCCGCGACGGAAGTTGCGATGGCAGCTCCACTTGGACAAACCAGTTACAGTCATGGCTGCTGAAATGTGTTCCATGCAAAGGATGACGGGATACTGTTTTATTCCCACGACGGCCTTGAGCGTTGCTGGCCGCGTGGATCGTCATCGGTAGATGCAGATTTCTGCACGAGAGCTCAGGACTTCACAAGGAAACTAAACTCCCACAGAAGTTTCTTTCCACGACACAGTTGGATCACACACCTGCCAGCGGGTGCAGCAGCTCGTTAGTTAGCCTTGACCCAGTCGCGTGGATCAATACTTTTGATGAACATTTTCCTCTTTTTAAAAAGTTTTTTTTTTTGTTGTTTTTTTTTAACTACTGGTTTGAGGAACTTCTGTAACCCATCCAGGAGGAGGCTTGTTCTCTCACACCCGAGTCCTGCCTGGGACTCTGGCAGGAACTGTTGGGTTGACGTTAGAGGCTCATGTTCAGTGCTGTTGTTTTTCAGGGGCTGATGTCATTTGCTGTTTAAAAATCCTGAACTGCACAAACCATTTTTACCACTGGTTTTCATTCTTTTTTTTTATTTTTTAATTGTTCTCTTGGCTCTTGTTTGTGTTTGGATTGAAACCTGTCTTAATTGGGTGAGCTGGTGCTTACAAGTCATGGATCGTTGCGGTTAGGAATAGTATTTTTCTAAGTATCTGACAAAAGAACCTTATTCTAAGAAGTATCAATCTTTGAGTGGGTATTTGCAGACTCGTGGGGGTGGAAAGCAAATGTTAAGAAGTTAGCTACATGCCTGAGAGGGCCTTTTTTGACCTTTAAGACTTGTTGTACAGAAGGGGAAAAAAGAAGTCTGCCTTCTGATCGTCTTTGTTTTTCCTCCATTTCAATTAGCAGCTCTGTTTTTGGAGTTTCCATGTGAATGAGCAGTCTTGTCGACATGCTTGTCTCCAGCCTCATTGCTCCTCCATGTTGAAACGACCTGGTAGCAGCGGCACAGGTGCAAACGTGACATTTTGCTCGGCTCCTTAGATTAATCATTTCTCTCTCTCTCTCTCCCTCTTCTTCTTCTGCTCTTTCAGGTGACTCATCTCAAGTTGGTAAGTCCACTGCTTTCTGTATTTCTTCCACCTTTCACATGCACTCAGCTTGCTGCCTAGCGATGAGTAGCCTACAGCTCGTCTTCATTATAGGGTGAAGTCGGTCTCATGTGAATGTTTACATGCACACAGAGAACCTTTTAATTGACTACAGACTGAACAAGTTAACAGGAAATGTCTCAAATTTTTTTCTCCTCCTTTATGCTTTTCTTTTCCTGCTCTCTTTTATTCTTGATTGTTCCCCTTTCCTATTGTTTGTGCTGATGGTGGTGGTGGTAGTGGTGGTGGTGGTGGTGGTGGGGGGGGGGGGGGTCTTCCATACATGCTGCATTGTCTTCCAATGAAAATTAGAAGTTTGAAGATTTCTCAGCGTTGCAGTCGTCTGGTGTTTCAGTGGGATTTTATTGTGAAGTCCTCTTCGGCGCTCGTTGCCCTCAGATGAGTCGTTCCTCCTTTTTTCACCCCACGAGTGCATTTGACCTTTCAAGTGTCTTCAACTTGCATGTTGTTGTTGTTTTTTTTCTCTTCATGAGCTGTAGTCACAAAGAAGTGGCACAGGAGTGGAAGACTGGGTGTCAGTTATTAACCTGCACGTGGCTTTGGATGTTCCACTTGTTAGACGAGTCAGAGTTTGAATGAATGCAACTGTTGGTTGCAGCTCAGTGCATAACCTCAGCAGCTCGCTTGAACTTTAACCTGCTCTTCATGGCGTTGCATGTCCCTCCCATTTAGGGGGAGGAAATGTTTATTTAAGGGCAAATTCATTCCATCCTCCATGTTTGCAAGACCTAAAAAGCTGCCTACCATTTAGGCGTTTATTCAAAAACAGACAGAGGCTGTGGTGGTAAATATGCTGACACGTCACAGATGACTTGTTTTCGATCAGCATATGAGGAAAGCATAGGATGATGAGATGGACAGACTAATGGAACGTATCAACAGCTCGCACAAACAGTGAGGAAATGAGATGGGTAGAGTTTAAAACTATCGCTCGCAGCACTTTGCAGCAGCCAATTTCTGCTTTAGTGATGTGTCAGTGTTATCGCCTGCTTTCTAATAATTAGCTTTCTTTTTCTGCAGTTGCCACGATCCATATGAGTGTGTAATAGTAATCTATGGTTCAGCAGAATTTGTGGTATGTAATGAGAAAAACAGCCACGCTCACGCGGCCACCATAAAAGTTTTGTCTGATGCCGCGGTGCCGATTTTCTCTTGTGAAGCCTGTCATGATTCTCTCAGATCTCTTTAGCCTTTTTTCGGGGGAGATGAGCTTTGTCCAGATAGACTTTGGCCCCGATATGTGATGATATCTGAATATGGTTTTGTCTCTGGCACCCTGGAAACAGACAGGCCTTCAGAGTTTAGCGCCACGCTCACTTCTTGCCACCGTGCCAGAATCAAGATCCCCGAGAAGGAAGAAATGAATTAAAATATCGATCTGTGAGGCCAGTGAAGATTGAGTTTCATCTCAGTTAAGATCACAAAGCAAACAAGTTGTATGTTGCGGTTTTCTTTGGTGTATCATCACCTGGTACTGAGGATAGTTTAGAATCAGCCTGTTATATCGGCTCAGGGAGCAGCTCTCCTCATGGAACCCTCCATGTTGGACTGCAATACTTGTGAAAGGACCAACACAACACCTGAGATGGGTTGATGGTAATCAATCAATCAATCAATTAATCAATCTTTATTTATATAGCACCTTTCATACATTAAAAATGCAACACAAAGTGCTTCACAAGAATAAAATCACACAACAAAAATACTACAAATCTTAAAAACCCGCCCTTCCCACCCCCACATATAAACACACAGGCGCGCACACACACACACACACACTCATACACGCTTGCATATCGACACGCATGAACACACACACACACTCACACACACACACACAGCACTCACCAACTGTCAGTATAAAACATGGCAAGGCACTGAGGAACCAGGTGAGGACGGCACCTATGGAAGCCGTCCACACGAGAGGTGTCACAGCCTACAGCCACAGGGGGCGCTGCCACAGAGACCACCCCGACCCGGATAGACCGGGATAGACTCAACACATGGTGCAGAGCCCCCCGGCCCCCCGGCCCCCCAGGCCTGAGGGATCTCCAGGACGACGTCCCTGCGGACGGACAGGGCACAACTCCCGGTGTGGAGGGTCCCCATGAGGAAACACTGGAGCTAAAAACTGACACAGTAAAGAGACAATAGGATCAGTAGGGTACAAACAGGCATGAGATAAGATAATGATGAAATGCTTAAAATATAAAGATTTAGAAAATCTTAAGATTTAGTCATAATAAAATGCATAAAAGATTTAAGAATAAGTCGTGAAAAACATTAAACGTTAAAAACAATAAAGTATAATAAATTAAAGGAGTAAAAGAAATCGGTTAAAAGCCAAACTAAAGAGACGAGTGTTCAAAAACACCAGCAGTCTCTGCAGCCCTGTCGTTCCCTGGCAGGCTTTTCCATGATTGTGGACCATAATAGCTGAATGTAGCCTCCCCGTGGGTTTTGGTTCTAACTTTGGGGATGAGTAGAAGGCCGGTGCCAGAGGACCTCAGGGTCCGCCAGGGTTGATATGATAAAAGCAGGTCAGATAAATAAGATGGCCCAAGACCGTTGAGACATTTAAAAACTAATAAAAGAACCTTAAAATCGATCCTGAAATGCAGGGGGAGCCGATGCAGTGATTCTAAAACCGGTGTAATGTGCCCCCGCCCTCTGGTCCTCGTCAGCACATGTGCAGCTGAGTTCTGAAGCAACTGAAGATTAGAGATAGTCTTTTTGGGAAGACTAGAGAGCAGGACATTACAATACGACGACAGGAGATAAAAGCATGCATCAGCACCTCCGCGTTGGCCTGAGAGAGAAACGGGCGACTCTGGCTGTGCTCTTAAGATGATAAAAACCTATCTTTGTTATGTTTCTGATGTGAGGAATAAAAGAAAGCTCAGAGTCAAAAATGACACCCAGGGTCTTTACATATTGGGAATGTTTCAAATCTTGTAGTTTTGGTAAAAGTTCCTCTCTCTTGCTTTCAGGATTAATAACTAAGACCTCTGTCCTGGTTGAGCTGCAGGAAATTCTCTGCCATCCATGATTTGATATCTGAAACACAGTTAAAAAGAGCATCAACTGGCCCCGTGTCATCAGGAGACACAGCGATGCACAGCTTCGGGAACACAGGTTCCTGGGTGGAGCCCCGGCTGGAGCACGGGGTCTTTCTGTGTGAGCCTCCATGTTCTCCCTGTTCCTGCTGGGTTCTCTCTGGTACTCCAGCTTCCTCCACAGTCCAAAGACATCAAGAGGGACCAGGTTAATCCAGACTCTAAATTGACCGTAGGCGTGGCTGGGAGAGCCAATGGTTGTCTGTCTCTATGTGTTGGCCCTGCCATGGACTGGTGACCTGTCCAGGGGGAAGGCTGCTGGGGTAGGCTCCACCCCCTGCTACTCTTAACAGGATAAGAGGGAGAAGATGGATGGATGGATGGATGGATGGATGGATGGATGGAAACCAAAGCAGTGAGTGCAGCCAGCATCTCTCCATTGATGTCGGTTGTTCATCTGTCAGGTGTTTGGTCTGTCCAGTATGAAGTATGAGTCACCAAATAATGCAAACGAGCAGCAGCCTGAATAGAATGCAGAGTTCTGCTTGGAAAATGTCACAAGTGATTAAGTCATTATCAAGAACCAGTACGTTTCACAGTCATTTTCTCGTATTCATCAATTCACCATTGAGTTTGCAGGCTCATGCTGAAGTTGCCTGCTGAACATATGCTTTAGCTTGCAGGCCACCGTAGTTTCTCCTGCGCGCTTGGAGAGGAAGCGACACCGATTTTTTTTTTTTTTTGCAATCTGCACCTTCACCACTGGGTGGCACTACATTTTAAACACAACAGAACATAGATCTGCAATAAGGTTCTTCTTCTGGGGAAAATACAGAGTTCTTGTTTGTTCGCTCTGAATCATTGGTTTGAATCCATCGCAGTTGGTGAGAACTTTTTTTTTTTTTCAATTGGATCAGCCTTGTAAATGCTGTCATGGCAGTGTCACAGTGCAGTCCACATTCTCCCAAGGCTGAAGTCCCCACTTACAGGATGTAACATCCCACCCAGCTCTTAAATCATTGTGTTCACAAATATATATATTACTTGCCATTTTATGTTCTCATTTCAGTGCGAGTCTTCTCCGTCAGGTAGGAGCAGCAGTAACTTTTGTCCCCTAGATGTGGAGAAAGACAGGCAGACTACAAGCAGAGATCCTTATCCTATTTGTGAAATCAGACTCCATAAAATAGCATTAACAGTGATGTCGACATCTCTCTGAGCGCGTCTGTGTCTGCCTCTGCCTTGTTCTACACCACTCAGATGATTAGCATCTCTCTGTCCCTGCACCCGCCCCCCTGAATGCCAAGTCCCTGCTAGTCAGAGCCAGCCCAAGCCTCTTCATGCAAAGGCTGCAATGGGATTGGCCCGCTCATCACACATGGTACCAAGAATGCTCAGTGAACCACACATGCAGAATTTGGAAGATAAAATGAGGGATTCAGGCTCTGTGTTTGGTGGCACTTAGTAGAACATATTGTTTGTCTCCAGAATGTGCAGTCGTCAGACAAAGCTAAAAACAGCGTGTCAATGCCTGCAGCTGTTTGTTTTAATGTAGCCTCAGTCCAGCATCATGTATTCACACACAGTTGGGGAATTCATTATGTTCTGTAAGCTGCTTTATTCTGAGCTAACACAGGCATGAAGGAACAGCCCCGCTGTGAACGCCGAAACGGTTCATAACACTCTTAATTTATGAATTCCTTTCATCACCTTGATCATTAAAATGCTACACTGAAGCAATGTTCTGTTTGATAGCGGCGACCTGGCTACTTAATTGAACAAGTCTCATGCACCAGCCGCAAATATGGAAAACCAAGACAATAAAAACGCTCGATTATCCTCGGAAATGCAAGCAGCACTTAAGTTGTTTTCTCTTCCCGGCGATAAACAAGCCGGCCTCAGAAGAGCACACCAGAATGGTCGATGTGCAACATAACACCCAAGTCCATGACCACATTTACATCCTTTTGGGACATAGTAATGAGACAGCTACCTGAGATAATTACTACTCAAAGAGTCCGGCTCTCCTCTCCTGCCACAGGGAACCAACTTAACTCACTACACTTGAGTTGCCACTCATTTGAGGCATTATTAATCACATTTTATGCTTCACTATGTTTTAAGACAATGAGGAGTTAAATAGCAGAAGGGGCCCGATACATTTTAGGAGATGTATAAAATAAAAAAGATAGTAGTACACAAAGTATGTAAATGTATAAACTGAAAAATAATACTCAGACATGGGGAGTCCATGATGGTGTAAGGCATTTATCAGGGTGCAGACTAAAACACCAGCAATACTTAGGTTTTCTAGACTTTTCTCTGGCACTGTCAGGGGTTTAAATTGATAAAACTTACAAATGATGATAGAATATATGTAGTTCTTGTGATGCACAGCAAATATGTGTGCCTGTTATCCAACCACAACATTTCCCAAAGGCTGTTTTTTTGACAAGGATATTTTTCTTTATCTGGTTCCCTCCTTCAGCTGTGCTAGAATAATGACTTCTTTGACCCTTAACAGAGCCCAGAACTTCCTGGCTGTGTACTCAGTGCAGTTGTGGTGGAGCGTAGAAACGACACAGTTAACGTGAAAGACAACCAGTGTGGTTGTCATGGTCGTGTGTTGTCAAGAAACGTCCCAGCCAGTCGATCCGTGTGTGAGGTCTTTAGTGCACGACCTGCGCCTCTCTGTTGTTTGAGGGCTGAGCTGCTGGATGTTATGTCTCCCCCCTCCATATTCCCTGACTGTGATCTCAGTCATCCTGTCATCTCGGTCTCTCATCTTCGATCATCTCAGTGTGTCATCATCAGTGGGCGTAACGAACCTCTCCGAGTTTGTTCTCAGTCACTCTGAATTTGATCTCACAGATTTGAGTTCTTCTTCTGTATGTGTGTGTGTGTGTGTGTGTGTGTGTGTGTGTGTGTGTGTGTGTGTGTGTGTGTCTGACACCCAGATGACATCACAGCATCAAAGCTTTTCAGGCAGAAATCTGACTTTCATCTCAGTCATTCTGACTCTGCAATGTTGTGCTGTCGTGAATCATCCTGCTCATCCGTCTTCTCAGACCTGGAACCTCAGACCCCAGAGCCTGTTGGCCAACTTTCTTAATCAGAGCAGTCGATGAGTTAATTGAGTCAGAGACTTTCATAGACCCATTTATTGCATGTATATTTAGAAGATATAAGAAGCTAGTTACAGAGATAAATCGGCTCTGGAATGGCTCTGCTGGCAGTCCACCTGCTTCAGATGCTGGCTCAATCGCTGAAATTGCAACAAATCAAACCTGCTGCTGTTGTATTTCATCCCTGTTGACATGCTTCAACCAGATATTTAAACTGGAATACCTTGACTGCTGAGACACTGCGTCGTGTCCCTGCTAATGCCGATGTGTTGATCACCTTTAGATTTACATTGGTGCCAGCACGTTAAGATTAACGGCGTGGCCTTCCATCAGCCTCCGACAGCAATGAGCCGACCATCTCCACAGCCCTCAAATAAACAATCATTTACACCCACCGCCAACATCCTGGTTTGATTCCACTCCAAAAAAAAAGAGACTTAATCTTTCCATCTTGGTCAGAGTCCAACTCACAGAGGTGACTTATGTCCTGTCAAGCTGGCTACTAATTAATTCAAATATGACTCAGAGTTTTCTGTACTTACAGACGGGCTTTGCAGAACGTTTTATTTTTTGTCGGTCGATGTTTGAATGAGCCTGGAGTTTTTGTCTGATAAGGCCTCTTTGTGCTGCGAGGAAAGGCTGCGTGTCCTGAGAAAGCGTGTCACTTTAGGAGTATGAACAGAAACGTGACGATGTTACTGGGATTCTTAACCCAATGTTAACCTTAATCTGATGGTCGCTGTGACAACGGAGCATCTTGATTTAAAGTCGTCTGCACTGGAGGAATTGCGTCTCCTTGGAGTTTTGTTCACCTGGGACTTGTGCAAGAGGGGAAAAAGGTAGTTGCCACTGTAGGCCACTGCATTAACGTTGCATGAAAAACTCCAAGACGCTGGGTTCCATCAGCAGCTGGGTTTCTCGACTGCAGGTCGTCGTTAGAGTGCATCTTTTAATCAAGTGGCTATTTGCTTTCCTTCCTCAGTAAAGCTGGAGGCTACCTTTGTCTCGTGTCTGCCACACCTATGGGGCCGGCGGGTGGTGACAGTCTGATTTTAAACCCAGCACGGGGGTGTATGTTGGCTGTTGACCTGCCAGTGAAGCGTGCGTCTTAGTGCGTGCTTTTTTGGGGGCTGAGCGAGACGGCCGGAGCCTGCTGTAAGAGCGAGTGGGAAGCGGCGGCGTTGTCTTGATTTTTCAGAAATTGAACATTATGGGACTAATTTAATTTGTACAGTCGAGTGACCACTTTTTGTGTTTTGCTGTCTTTAGTGGGGGCCAGATATGGAGGCAGCTCACCTTTGAGTTAGATAGGAAGGAAAGCTCCTGCATTATCTACAGAAAAACTCCTTTATAGAATAAATGCTTCCGAAATTGGAGATAATCCTCACGTTTTCTCCCTCTGGTGCATTCATACTTCCTCCTTGGCATCCATTCACATGTGGGGACCAAGGCAGAGTTCATGACGGTGCTCAGCGGACTCATTACAGATCTGAGAGAGAGAGCCTGTACGTTTGTGTCTTTGTACGAGAGGAGCAGCAGGGCTGTTTACTTCGTGGGGCTCGGTGGCGGCGGCGGTGGCGGCGGCGGCGGCGGCGGCGGCGGCTGCTGTACAGGGCCTTAGTGCCCTCCACCTCCACAGCTTAGAGGGGGCATTCAATTACAGCCACAGCTGGTTCTGGGTGCTGCCCAGGGCCAACCACACACATTATCTCACGCCATCACACCCTTACGCACCCGTGCACTTCTAATATGATCACCTTCTATTGACTACATCCCTTCACTGACTTGATTACATTCACTCTGTTCTTGTTGATGCGCTGTATATGACGATGTGAGCGCACACTGCAAACAGCAGATAAGAGGCATCGCCCCGGGAGACAGATTTACTCCCCGTAGCCTCCTCACATGCTGACAGTGTTGCTGCTGATGTCCTTTGAATCCCTTAATTTCTGAGGGTGGAGTGTGTTTGCTCATTGTGACAATATACATTAGTGCTACTATCACACATGATGAAGAGCAGAGCTTCCCTCTCTCCACTCAAAATCAGAAAATAATTCTGACCCGAGTGGATGTACAGTGCTCATGTGTATCATATTTACTTCTCTCACACTTTTAATATGAACCCAATTTAAATTTTTCTCTCTCTCTCTTCAAAGTCTGAAGTCTGACCTTTGAGTGACTCACAGATAAAGTTGTCGCACCTCCAAACAAGCAAATGACAAACAAACATTGTCTCAGTGCGCTCATGTGTTTATGACTTGTTCCTTGTTTTTCATTACTGATAAAAATGCAACAAAAAAAAAAAAGCATTCCCTGATTAAAAAATGTCTTCAGCTGTTTCTTTGAGTTTAGGAATAAAGCAAGTCCCCCTTCCCCCAAAGCCCTTCCCCCTTCTGTAAGAATTAAGAAAGTCTTGCCCTCCTTCGTCAAGCAGATTCGTCTTCAACAGGAAAACTGTTCATTGTCTCCTTAAATGTCTCCATATACTCTTATTCTCTTTTGTTTGGAGACAGGAATGATATCATTCTGGATATAAGTATTCTGTATATCACTGCAATTGTTTACACTCCCAGGGACACAGAAGGAGGAGCAAGTGCTGCGGCTCTCAAATACGCCCATGTTAACTTTATTAGTCCGGGGGGGTGTTTAAAGGCAGACAAAGGTGTTAACACACCCCACATTCTGCAGTGAGCCGTGCTTACGATGTATCTGTTAGCCATGACTGCGATGTGGTTCCAAATCCACAGGCCACGGCAGCCCATGGCTGGCCTGATCGATAGGCAACCCAATAGGAGGTATGAGGCCCATGAATCATCCTGTCTCCTGACACACACACACACACACACACACACACACACACACACACACACACACACACACACACACACACACACACACACACACACACACACAGCACAGCACAGCACATTCAACTGCTCTTGAATAAATATAAATTATCCATGCTTACACAGACACTCCCAGCGCACACACACACTCACTTGTATTTTACTTATTATTGTCTCCCAACCTAAATAGGAACAAAGAAGCAAGTATTTACATGATATGAGTTACCTTAATTGTAATTTATATGCAAATGTTCTCTCAAGATTGATTCAGTCAATCATCCGCCTGCATTCAGGCATCATACGACTGCATGCGGGAAGAAAAACTCTAATTATATTGTTAGGTTTCTGTGACAGTCACTGGTTTCTCTTAACTTCAGCTCGGACCAAGCAGAATTCAAATGTCACAGAAACCTAATGTGATTCTTACTGCAACATCCGATATGCAGATGTAGCTTGTGGCAAAATCTTTACATTGAATTAATGTGAACATGACTGTTGATAATATTCTGAATCAGAGTGGCCAGAACCTACTGGAAAACCTAGGAATGTCAGGCCAGTCCAGCAAGCCAAGTTAAATGTTGGTGTCTCTCTAACTGCTCCAGCTCATCGCTCCTGGCCTCTATAATAGGTCTATAGGTTTAATAGATAAATATGAATTTAATATACGTACACACACACACACACACACACACACACATACATATATAAAAATCTGTCACCATAGATAAGCTTCCTGTTCAAGTTTCTCATTTTCGGTGTCATTTTGTACAGACTTTAATTTTTTTTTACATTTTGATTGCTCTATTTGACAGGGACCATGCATATTAACGAACACACTTGTGTGAGAGCCAACACCGTGTGAACGCACCAGAATGTGTTAAAAGAGCTACTTTTCATCTGCAGTCCCTCGGCAGGTAACATGAGTGGCATAACACACAGCACTCTTTCACTCTTAAGTTCAAATCCACATAACGATGACGAAACCGAAAACACAGCAAGTTGACAAAGACATCATTCATCCACCTCTCTACTCTGATGAAATGGGTGATGGGTGTCTGGCTTTTAGGTGGGTTTTAAAGATGTCGAGTGTAGGACCCTCTCTTATCGGGAGGGGCGAGCTATTCCACAGCTTACCTCCTAATATTGAGAGTACATTTGGTCCAAAAGTGGTGCGTCTATATGGTGTCACACAGTCCCCTTTACGGAGGCCCGTGATTTACCTCTGCTGTCAAGTCTTTGGAAAAAGCCAGCGGGGGGAGGGGTCAAAATTATGTAGCACTTTATATACAAAACAAGCATACTTCAAATCTTATAATTGTCGATGCTTAAGAAACGATGTCTCTAAGACATCACAGCGGTGAGATGAGAGTGCTTCCCAGCCGTCATGGTCATGATTGCCTCTCATCCCTGCATTTATTGACCCTTCATCACATATTGACTCCTCCACTCCCACTGTTTGGATGGCAAAAGAATAATTTCATTGCACAAGGACAAATGTGTGGGACCTGACTTGAAATCCAGTTGAAAGTGGAGGTTTTTGGAGCTGACCATCCTAGGGACTGTGGGTATCTGTGTGACAACTCCTGCCTGATTGTGTTATTGAGTGAGTGATGTTGTCACTATCCTGCTGTCGCTTCAACACAATGATGTTAGGAAGTAAAAAAATGGCTCGCCTCCACTCAGCCTGAAGCATTTTTCTTCAGGAAAGGTGACCTGGGTGCAGGTTTTTATCCATCTGTAGGATGGTCATCAGCCAAAGTTTTTGGAGGTGTTGCGTGTCCTTTTTTGGTGCGTTTCAGAAATGGTTAAAAACCAAATCATTTCTGTTCTGTGTTTTAGATGCAGCTGGTGCTCCACCTGCTCTGTGCTCCACTGTAACGCTGCAGGAATCATCTCCAGGCTGTTGTCAGACATTAATAGTAACAATCTGAGCCTGTTAGTGGCAAAAACAACTTTTGATGGACAGGCTCTGACGTGGATGGTTACCCTGAAGGGTTACAACAGCTGTTTTGTCGACCATAAAGGTTACTTGCTCAATATCGAAACAATTCATAAAATTTCAGTCCTTTCAAGAGCTATTTTAATTTCGTTCGGAGCTAAACTGAAAAAAAAAAGTGTGGGATGGTGATTTGGAATTGTTTCAGTGTTGCTGTAGAGTAAAACATCCCGTCAGGTGGTGCGTGGAGGTGATATATGTGGGCTGCCGGACCTGGAGGGTTATCAGTGTTTCTAATGTTTGCAAATGCAGGGAACACGAGGTTTGCTCAGAGGTCACGGCACATTCACAAGAGGATTCATGTGCTGAGATCCTGGGAGAACATTATAATAGCAGGAGGAGCGATAGCTGCAGGAGCGTGTGTTTATGGAGATAGAGTCAGTTATGTGGCGAGCGAGGCGAGCCCTCGTATATTAAACAGGACCAGCTAAGTCTTCCGCTCCTCCTTTTATGACTGGCTAGTAAAACCTGATTACAAAACCCATACGACAATACCGACCCTGTCACCTTTGACCCCTGGAGCCCCTCAGCAGCCAGTAACTTTTGTATGACATCCACTTGTGATGGTTCAGTACGCTAACAAGCAAAGAAC